>NC_086295.1:6203501-6822429 GCF_963924245.1 Chroicocephalus ridibundus | reverse complement strand
TTGCCCTCTCGAACAGACACAGGGCAAAGCCAAATCCAAACTACAGCTTTCCTGTGAGAGGCTTCGGCTACCACTAATTCTTTATTATGTTCAAATGCATAAAAGAAATACTTTAAAAGCACAGCCATTTGACAGGGTAGAGGTCCATATGTGAGAGGACTGATTTGAAAGGTCAGTGTGTTGAGTATAGCTGTACGTGTCTTCCCACAGGTGAGTCTGGGAAAGGATTGAGCACGTTTTCCCCAGGACAGCTCCATGCATTTTCTGTTCCTGATCAAGATCTATTCATTGGGCAAGTGCTGTTTAATCAAGCAGCAGGAAAAGGGTGTGTGCTGTCTTCAGAAGTACAAAGAAATCTCATTCAAAGACAGTCCCGTTCTTAAAAGGCTGGTGTTTAAATTAGACCTGCCCAGACAGGTCTGGCATGTTTAGTGTGACCCCCTTTTACTGTGGATGTTCCGGTTATAACTATCTTACTGCTTCCATTTAAAATAAAAACACAACTGCCATAGAAAACATGGATCAAACCAAGCTCCAAACAGTTGTCAGCCCCTGTTGTGAGCAATGTTTCATGATAAACCGCTGCTACTGAAAAGTAGCTACAAGCAAAAATTGTAAAAAAGTACATAAAAGATCAAATTCAGCAGACATGCTTAAGAGATGGTGTGTTAATTAACAAGGGCAGCATGGGAGAAATGACACGTCTTTTTGTTTTGTTCCAGTATTTGGGCCTCATTGGTTTTGATGCCATTCAGACCTAAATGTATTAAAGGCTCTGTGACTGTCTTTGGTCCTAGAAACCAAGCAGAGTGTGTCCTTTTCATCTGTGTTAAGAGGAGAAGCTGCATACCATCTTTGATAGTCAGAAGAGTGGTATTCTTGGCTTCTCAAGATGTTTTTCCTCTCCTTGGTCATACTTCCTTTATGCAGTTCTATTTCACGCTTCCAATATTGCATATGATGAAAATGAGTCTTAAAGGTCACCAAGGCTTATTTTAATCTTAAATGCCATGATATGCAGGTTATAAACAAATGAGATTGTGCTGTGAGATGTGCAGCTCTTCATTTCTGGTGTATGGGCAGACTACCCTGGTAGCTACTAGAGTCCATATGTTCAGCTTTTCCCCTGGAAAGGCCTCTTGGTGGGTTACAGCCTGCCTCTGTCTTCCTCAGTCTACTGGCAGAGGTAGCAGATGCTCAGCATAGGTCTTGCGGTGAGTCATGTACGGAGAATGAACGATCTATCTGCACACAGCCATGCGTGCCGGGAGAGGCGTATTCACAGTAAGTCTCCCTAGGAGCCACTCCCAGGCTGTGCTGCTTGTGGGGATGAGTGCAAGGTTCCATTCTTGAGGGTTTGCCAGTCCAGCACTCCCTAATTTCACCTGGTATTCACTGTTCCCCTTCAGCCCTGCAATGTTGAGGTCTCTGCAGAGAGGAAAAGGATGTTTGTGGCATGGTTGATAACTGCTGGTGGGTACCCCTCGAGGCAGCCTTGCAGAGGTTAGGGCTCTGGTTTTTTTCTTCTCCTTGTTTTGGTTGATGAAGTCTAGGAAGCTGTATTATACACACAAGCACCTTACCGCTGCTTACAATGCATGGGAGTGAAGGGGAATTTTCTTTTGACTGATGTGAGATGGGATAGGGCAGAAATACAGGTATCATGCTTTCCAATGAAACTTCACCTTAAAGCGTGCTTTCTTTCTTGAGTTATTTTATCACAAGCTGCTGGAGCCATTCACCAGGATTCATTACAGATAATTTTGAGTCTGAACGCCAGTGGACAAGAAGCAGTTAAGCTGTTGCAGAAGAAATCAGGAGCTGCTCCAAAATAGCAATCTCTCATGGGCAAGAAACAGCAATTATTGCTGTATTAATCAAGAAAGTAGGGAGCTTTTGCCTGGTTGCCGAGAGGAATGAACCTTGGAGAGGTAAACAGTGGACAGGATGATAAGGGTTCAGTCTTCACACTTTTCTATGGATACAAAAGGAACCACAATCCTGTGCACGTGAGGTATTGCAGCAGTGAAATCCTGTATTTATAAAAAGGGAGTCTGGCATCACATCTAGATATTTCAACACAGATCCATTGCAAAGGAGAGGAGAGCAAAGATTCTGGGCCCTGTGCATGTCTAAGGGACACCTCATTGTTGGGGAATATTTTTGTCACCATCTTTTGTGCTGGTTCCTGTCAGCTTTGAGAGGAAGGAAGGAGGGGGGGAGGTCTGCAGGATACCAGATAACTGAAGCTCTCTGGAATCTTGTTGCTTTCAGTAGAAAGACCCAAAGGAAGCCATTTATGAAGATGGTTTAGTCTATAGTAATTTGAAGATTTGCCACTATAGCTCCTTCCTTATAATCCTCTTTAAAAGTTCTATTTCAATTAGATCGGGTCCAAGATAAGGCAATTCCTGTGGCTATTGTAAATTTCTTACTGTTAAAAATGCATGTAGTACTTTAAGCATAAAAATGTCATGTAAAAATCACCACCTTCTGTTTGACGTCCTCAACTAGCAAAAGCTTTTATTGTAAACATGAACTTACACACCAGACCATGCTGATTTTTTTTTTTTTTAATGGATTTTGGCAAAATTTGGAGCCTAGTATTTCTTCTCCCAAGCTGTAGTTTCTGAGCCATGATCAGATTAGGAGTCCTGCAGTCATCTCAGTCAGATCAAAATCTTCTGAAGGCAACAGCGACACCGCTCAGAGTCTAAGAACTAAGTTACACATTGATACAATTCTCTTATTCTTGCTTTTTTTAATATTAATTTTTTTTCTTTCTCATCTTTTGTAATTTGTAAAAGATGTAAGAAGATTGCAGTTTTTCCATAGGACAGCTGGGATGGGGGTTGTTTGCTAAGCAGGAGTCCCAGGTGCTAAATGCTGGAGAACCTCTTTCTTGTTCCAACATCTGAGGCATTTGCGTGTGGCTTTGTGCTACTGTACTGCTGTCAGCAGCACAGTTTATGGGGCTTCCAGGGAAAAGCTCTTGTCAGAGTGGGAAAAGAGCTAATTGTACCTTTGTGGGGAATCTAAGAAATTGCATAAATGCATCCCAGTGTTATATAGGGTTGTGAGCCTTTGCGAAGCACGAAGAATTACTTAATACCATGGAACAGCTAGCTGGTTTTGGTTTGCCTAAAAATGTGTTAGGAATATTTCTGATGCTAAGGCTTGTTCATTTCTTAGGGAGCTGTAAAGCAGATACATTTACAAGTATGAGTAATGGAAAACAGAAAATTTCTGCACAATGCAGACGGTCCTTTCATGTTACATCATTCAAAGCAGTGTATTCACATGGGGATATATTCAGGCAAAACTCCACAGCCAGAAGACCAGGCTCCTCTGCTTGGTTGTGCTTTTAATGTAGGAAACTTTTGGTTAAGATTTGTGGGTATCTTTCACACAATGCATCAAAGAGCTGAAAAGTTGAGGATAATCGTTCCCACACATGAATCTACGTGGGCTAAAGTACAAGCCCTTCTGCACTTACTGCAATTTAAGCATTATCCCTTACATTTGCTCTTGAGATCCCCTAACGGTGTGGACAGTTCAACAGAGACGCTTCTGAGATTACTGAGCTATCAAGCCAATGAAGAACTGTAATATTTTAAAGTTTGCAGAAGTAAATGTAGTACAGGAGTGTGTTCAGAACTACACTTATTTCCTATGGATAAATCTCTTGATATTACAGAAGTCAAAACATGCCTTTATAACAAAATATATTTTAAACCAGAGGAACCAATGTGAATAGCTAGCTTTGCTGTCTGCATGTTGGAGTGGATGCCAATAATTGAACTATAACGGGTCATGAAGAGGAGAAGTTCGGACTTTATACTGTGATAAATGTTGTGGTGGAGGGAAGGAAAAAAAAAATGAATGCAGATTTCAAGACTTATTTTACAATCATGTGCTGTTTTCAATAAGGTGTCTTGTTCTGTAATGTTAACGAGTCGCTTTGGATGCAACAGTGACGTCCCAAATACCGTGCAGTCAGGAACTATAGTTTTTAGAAAACATGTAGCACCGTGTGAATATACAAAAATCTGGAAGCTTAAATGAACGTACCTAAGGCTTATAGTTAGCCACACAAACACCTAGCTGTAGACCCAGCTTGTGTACGATGTGTAGGCAGAAGTAAACGTGACTGAAAACATAGCCCTGTGCCTATCTCTGCCCTGGCTGCTAGCAAGGTGTCTCCATCCTGACACGCAACAATCTTTGCATTCCTGTCCAACCTGAAGCCAGAGTGAATTTAATTAGGAAAACTTTGTGCTAAACTGTCCCGCCTCAACATATGTGTCCTGAGAGTGAGCTTCAGCTTTGCTAGGCGCTAGGCAGGGCATATAAAGATTATGGAAAGTACGTATGGAGAAAATCCAAATGTCTTTGTCCTATTCCCCTTTGAGAATGAAAGGGTTAGTTGTGAGAAAAGATTTTTGGTAGCTGTTTAGAGCGAGGGACTGACCCACCAGACCAGCAGCAGTTCAGCAGAGTGCTGGCCAGGCCCGGAGTCAGGAACCGTCCCCCCCCATGAGTGCCGAGCAAGGAGCCAGCAATGCAACCAGATGCCACTGCTGGCAACACTGATGTTAAAAAGCATCCAGACTTTTGGCACTTAAGTCTTGCATCTGCCAAGCTTTTCCCCTGTAAATGGCCCTGTGTACCACTCCAGATTAAGGAGCGTGCTGAGAAGAAGGGGCCAAGGGGAATGAGCTCCACACAGCCAGGAGGTGGAAGCTACCCTTGCTCATGGGGTGTCCTTTCCAACCCTACGAGAGTTCAGGGCTTCCTGGTTTTATACTCCTTTTGGTTTAATTTTTAAAAGCATAATTGTTTGGAGAAATCAAGCATTTCAGTGATATGATTTTGATTTGCTCGCTGCTTTGTTGACATCTGGGTCCCATCTTGTTTAAACATTGCCAGCCATCTGGGGCAGTCAGTCCTTACTTGCCAATACTGACTGATATGGCTGCCCATCCTGTTACAGGAGCTATGAATTGTGCCAATCTAGTTGGCAATCAATTTCTTAGCAAACGGTTGACATTTATGTATTTTTTTTTTTCCAGAGATACTGATTGTTTCCAGGGCAAGAGAAAGACTGTAGCTCAAATTATTATTTTTTTTTTCCCCTCTGTGAGTTTAATCTGCATACACCTAACCCTGATTGCAGTAAGAAAATTGCTAGCATTCAATTTCATGCGTTTAGTTATGAACCTCGTGAATTCGATGGATCTTCACGATACTTACTTTGGTGTGCTTCAAACTCAAGGAACTGCTGCTGTAGATTGCAAGTGACCTGTGGAGGCGATCTATGGTAATGTATTTTAAGACCTATAAAGATACCACAGGGCATTGTGAATTACTTCCTTTTACCCCTTCTTGGCAAAAGTTTTGTGATTTAAAAATATGTGGAACATTAAGTCTGTTTTTGCTGAAAACTTATTGGAAGAATCTAATTGAAGAAATGGGATGCCAAAACTTTAACAAAGGCTTTTTTTCTCCCCCCATCTGTTTAATCAGGTGTTTGAGTATAGAAGGTGTTTTAACAAAAGGTTGTGCAGATGGTAGGGAAAACATTCGACTGTTTGACTAAAAATCATTTCCTCTCACAAAGAGGGAGCGCTTTCACAGATCTCATTAGTTCAACTGTTGTAACTTCCAGGAGGTGCCACAGGGTACAAAATGCCTGGATTCAGTGGCAAAAGCTGATAAGCAAGAAAAAATAAGTGAATACTTAAATAGCTTTACTTTCAGTGTGCGCATCCAAAGGAATTACATGCTCCCTTATTTTCTCTGCAGACATTATGTATTCCTTTAATTCCACACCATATTAACTCCAATATTGTTTTGCCACTTCTGTTGTATAAGCTGGGTGTTACTTGTGGCTGTTGTAGAAGCGCATGGAGCGAGTGCTGATTCAGGGGGCTCTGAGCTGCTGCTCGCTGAGGGCTGTCCTCATTCCCTTGTTACTTTGCTGCAGTGGGACCAGCTCTCTGATGGGAGCTGGGTGCTGTACCAGCAAAAAGATCAGCCTCAGCCTCAAAGAATCTGCAGTCTCAGACAGCCTGTGTGTCTTACTCCACTGTAACGTCTGTCTGATTTTGCTGAGTGAGTCACACGGTTTTGTTTTGCCATATTCAGATGACACCTCCTCCTCTTAGTGAAAACATGCTGGAATAGCCTCGCAGCATAACCAAACAACAAAAGAGTACTGCTGACGGCTGACAGCTCTGACAGGTGCATTTTAAACTGGATTCAATTTTGTCATTGTGCATATAAAGGACCATTGACGGTGGAAAAATAAGTAGATTTTTTAAATGTAATTTTGTAACTCTGCCAAAAGCAGCTTCATTGAGAGCTCCAAACACTGCGATCTTCCAAGCAGGGTGATTCAAATGCAGATATGTTTGTTTTGTGAGGGTGCTTAAATATTTAATACTTTAGCAGAGTTTGCAGATAATTTGAAGGGGCTGTTGGGGCAAGGTTTGCCCATTCTGGTTGGAGGCGAGCAGGATGTCTCTGGGGTTCTTCAGTGCTCTGAGCACGCTTCTGGTCCGTCCCTGTAATTTTTCACCACAAATTGCCTTGACTGGTTCAATGATTTTTGTCATTGTGCAGGTCACTAATGTTCAGTCATAATCCGAAGCAGAGTACTTGTGTTAGCCTTTTGCAGACTTTGGGGCATCATGTTTGTACTTGGAAGAAAAACAGGAACCCAAAGCCATGTTAAAAGCAAATGCCTTAAGATGCCGGTTGTTTTATTTCCTTCCTTTTGCCGTAGTCTCTCTGTGCAATGGCTTCAGCATAAACACAGGTGATCACATGAGAGAAATTTACGAATAGTAAAGGATTAGGATTATTTTTTTTTTCTTCCTTCCCCAAAATCTGTTTTCAGCGATCTGAAGTTCTGTTTTGTGAAGAAAGCTTCCAGGAACTTTAAGATCACCTGACTGACCGAGACACAGATAAGCCATTGTGAGACTGTCTTTAAACGTATATGTCGAAAGACGCAAATGCGAGAAGACCGATGTAGTGTGTTTCATCTGGTGTAATTCTGAGAGATTGGGTAAATTTAGAACAAACACTGACTGTGGAAGGCTCTGGCTGTTGAATTCATTGTGTGCTGAGAAAACATTAAAATGTTTTTGGTAGAAACAGTATCATATTAGCTTGACAATGATTTGATAGGTTGATAACCTCTGTTCCTCCCACAATCAGGCATATGAGTCCCAGGATCCATAAACTCTGAGTCTCCAAAAGACCCATTGCTGGGTCTTAAGTTTTCTGATGTTATAGCTGATGGTTGTCATTTTAGGGTGATCTTTTCAAGCATGCTCCCCTTTTCTTTGGAAGTTGCAGCCTTCCCTTTCTGGCTGTGGAATAGTGAAGTTTTTATATGTATATATAAAATGGGTTTTTTTTTGTTTCCCCCCTAAGTGCGAATATCTTCTGAGCATGCAAACTAGTTAGTTAACTGCTTACGGTAGGGACTGTAGCATTTTTGTTTGGAAAATTACATCTAGTTCTCTTTAACATTGGCTTCATGTTTAAAGAAGTCTCTCTGTATATTTTTACATGCACAATTCACATCTGCAGACAGGCCTAACTAGCGTTTGGACTTGACTTTCTTCTTGAAAAAAAATCTGACTCTCAAATGCATTCTTTTCTTGTGAGGCTTAGGAATATTGATTTAATTTTTTTTAATGACTTACATGTCAGACCACCCTTCATTTCTAGTACTGAAATGATGTGACAGTGTGTGGATGGCTATGGAATAAGTGATGTCTTGGTAATGGCCCAAGACAGATTTCAGGCGCAGCACTTCTGCCTCCCGTGCCAGCCTCTGAGGCTAAAAGTCTGCCTCTGTCCGAATATCTCATCTGCTTCCCCGCTTGGACCCAAAAAAAAGGTCAAGCCCTGACTTTACAGGTCAGTGCAACGAATGGCAACAAAGTAAAGACTGATGGGTGAAGTGTCAGAAGAAGAAAGCCTTTGAATTTGTGTCTTCTGGTCAAAACCCAGACAGGACACAGTTCTAGGTTTGTCCTTCGTGCTATCAGTGCAGGGTCTGTTTCCCTCCCTGGTCTCCACGCTGTGAAGTGCCAGGTGCCTTTTGCTCCCACTGACTTCAGCAGAGCTGACTTCCAGCCACATGTCCAGCCATCCCTTGCCTGAAAACCTCCACCATGGAGCAGCAGTGTCCCCTGGGATAAGGGGCTGCAGGGCAGGTATTTGGAAAGAAAGAGAACTTTATTGTAGACATTTATTTTAAGACCTAGACATCAGTTTCACAGCTTTCTTTATGAAAGCTGTGTGTCGTTGTTTTACATTTATTTCTGTTTGCTTAAAAATCTCCTACCTGGAGCTCCAGACACATACACACGTGTGTACTTATTGAAAAAAATATACATACCAGTCAACATACAAAAATCTCAGTTGTGTTTTTAGACTCTGCCAAAAAAAGTGGCTTAAAACTGAACACAGACAAATAATCCATCTGAGCCTGGAACTGACTGCAGACTCTGTGATTACACCTTTCATTCTACTTGCTAGAGCTCAGTAAAATGAGGCACAGCTTGGCTAAATACATGCTGAAGGTCCCAAAGCAAGTCTGGCAATGATGAAAATCCCATGTAGGAGTGTTGCGTCTCAGTATGTTCCTCTGACAAACTGTTGTCTGTGGCGCTTTAAACTGAGGAATATCTCTACAAACAAACAAACAAAACCACGAAGGGAACAACCCCAAAATTTAAAGTATATTATGCAAAGGTGTATCACAAAAAAGTCATATCTGAGAAAGGATACCGTGTTTCTGATATTTCTCTGTGGAGTAATTCAGAAGCCTTAGTGTTTCCTTCAAACTTTACATGGGTTTATCATCTGATTAGCATGGAAATGAACAGAGAAAAATGTCAAATAAGCAGGGAGGAAAAAGATCAAGCGTGGTCTGAGATGTAAGGAAGTGGTTAAGATGGTACAGCATTGCCATATTCTTCTAGCTTGAATATTATTCCTCACAAAAATAAAAGGAGAGGGAAGCAGGTGTGAAAAGCACCGTGTGATGGTTGTCCTGTCCTGTCAAGCAACTAATGGAGACTTTTCTGAGCTGTTTGCTGTTATCCAACCTTGGGCGTAGAGAATAAGCATGTCTGGAATTTAGCATAAACAGCGAAGGATTGGTTCCTATACAGTGGTACAGGTGTGCAGTGTGTTGCTCTGGGTAGTTACTTGTGAGTTGAGAGTGGGGCAGGCAGTCCCTGTCCTGTCCCCTTGGGAGAGCACTGTGGGAGCAGCACTTGGGTGCGGCACTGGGAACCACAGCAGGGGATGGAGGGGGCACTCACAAAATTCCGGATTACTGCCTAAAATTCTAGAAGAAAAAAACCCCAAGTATTACTCCTACATTTATATTTATCTACTGGTTGTGCACCTGAGTTCTTGTCACAGTTTGACATAAGGATGCTGTTTCGATGAGATCTTTGCAACTGTCATTAAGACAGTGTGGAGAACTGATTTAAATTGTTTGATGGCCAAGGAAGCTGTACTGTTTCCTAAATGCTAGCTGTACGCACTACGTTAGGGGAGGTGTATTGGAAGGTGCTTTTACAATAAAGGTAAAATAGGATTGTGCTGCTTCTTATAAATAAACACTATCCTCTTTTTTTTTTTTTTTTTTTTAAGTAAAAAAGGTTAATCCTGGAACAGAAGGAGTTTAGTGGGAAAATGAGAGTTACAAGAGTATTTTCCACACAATATATGAAGAACTTGAGGAAGAAGGGACAATCACCTCGTGTGTAAAGGCAGGCGGGAGGCTGGGGAAGGGAAGGGAACCAGGGGTTATGTTTGTCAAGTTACTGTTGAGCCAATTTCAGTCGCGTCGTGGACAGATACCAGAAACTTGCAGTGTCTTAACTTCCCAGGATTTAATTCATATTTTGGTGGAGTTCAAGGAGGACTTGTAGGACTAGCAAAGCAGCTCTTGTTAAGCTTATGAAAACTAAGACTTGTGATGTATTTTGTAACATCTGTACACTGGATCCAAATCTCAGATATCCCATTACTTATAAATCCTTGCAATGAAGGCAGGCTGCAGTGACCTACTAGAGACTAGCACAGGGGCAAGATGTTTCAGTAATTATTTAGCCATAGAGGAAGCTTTGGAAAAGAAATTAGATGTATAATCAAACTTTTTATTTTTTTCTTCAGTAAAGTGTCTAAATACTGAAATTTGAAGGGAATCAAAAATTTGCATGAATTAATATAGATTTGGCAGATCATTTATCCTCCAAAACAGGGGAAGGAATTGGTGAATACAAAAGTGCTTTTTTTTTTTTTAAAAAAAAAAAAAAAGAAAAAAGCTTTTTATTTTAATTTCAGAATGACATTTTCTTTGTTAAATAATTGGCATAAATTGAAGGAATATTTCTTTTTGAGTAGAAAAGAATGTTTCCATTTGAATCAATTATAGAGGCGCGTGTGTGTACAAATTTTTTTCACTAACCAAAAATTGCAATAGTTCGAGAGCTTTTTCAAGAGGCTGTTGATTCTTATATAACAGAAGGTCTTAAAAAAAAAAAAAAAAAAGTAGCAATGTTTTGTCTCTTTACATATGTTTATTCTTGCTATTTAGAACCTAGTAACAGAAGCAAATAAATAATTTTCTGGAAAAGGGGGAAATTGCTTATGAGAAAGTAATAGAGATTTTTTTTTTCTCTAAATGAACTGTCAATTTGTCAGAAAGACATCATAGGCAAACATGCAGGTTTTCTTCTAACTCTTTTTTGTTTGCTTTGTTGCCCCAAATATCTACAGAATTAGTAAACTAGCATTTTTTTCCTCTTGTGCAAATTACATGTGAACATATAATTACCTGTTACAGTAATTACTTAGTTTCTACACAGAGGTAGTAACTATATGCAAATCACACAAATACCTGCATATTTTGGTATTTGTGTTTCATGTGCATGAAAATATGCGTCACAATTTCTATGTAAAGGCAACCGATGATCATCTCATTTCTAGTGAAATGCAAACAAGTTCTGAATGGCATATCTCAAGATCTAAATTCAATTAGACTCGTGTAATGATCTGTCAAGAGCATATTACATGTAACTTTTCTAGATATCAAAACCTTTATATCTTGTATCAAACACTTGAACAAAATAGTTGTGAATTAGGACTATTAAATTAAATAAAGTCTGCCTTGGCATCGTGAGATTTCCTCTCAAGGATGCTCCCACAGGAATTACAAAAGAACAACAGAGTATTTAGCATCCTACCAAAGACTGCTTCTCCATGTAAGGATTAGACAAGGACAGGCTTAAAATTCACCCTGGGCAAGAGTCCATGCTCAAATGGGGTTCTCCAATCTGGTTTATTTAAGTCCTCAGTAATTGAAGTGTGGCTTTTGCTGTATTTTTAGAACAGTCTCCCTAAAACTTCTCACCTCTTACACCCCAGTGAATAATGTCACAGTGTTTCTGAAGCTCTGCAAGTTTTGATATACTTTATGCCGTTTGGTCCAGATTAATAAGACAAAGAGACCTCAGCCCTATTTGGTGTCATTTGAAGTGATGAATGTTTAGGATTATTCTCTTTTCCCTGAAAATGCTGAAGTCTGCCCAGAACGAAGGCATGGCACCAATACGGAGGGATTATGCGCGTCTGATCCAGTCTACATTGTTTATCTTTTAAACACCATTAACTACAAATTAGCTGGCTCTTCTGCGGCCAGAAATTAATAGATTCTATTAGTGAGCAGTCAATTACAGGATGATTATTTTTTCCTTCCACTTGTGTGCTTGGCTATTTGCCTCTGCGATGCTTTTCTTTTGTCCACGAGGCAGAGCAGAAGGCGATGCAGCCAGCTCTGGTCCCATGTGGGACTGATTCTAGCCACTGCTCCCCCACTTCACAGAGACTAACGTGTGTGTAACCTCACCTGTCCTCACTTCTCTGATGCTTTTGATGTAATCAGCCAGGTCCCTTTTCTTGAAATCTTTTGGATCTTTGCTTTCTGTGGCTTCACTCTGGCAATTGTTGCATTGTTCACCCTATTTGTGTTTCCCTGTAGGTGTGTCTGTAGTTCTCTTATAAAGCCAGCGTCTCTGTGGTAAAGGCATCGTTCGCCTCTATTCAGATCTCTGTAGATCACAGATTGTGACAAAATTGTCTAATTCCTTCATGGCAGATCTTTCATAGGGCCTTTTGTATCTAACTATGTCTTGTCAAGGCTCCGAGTTTATTTTATTGCAAAGCTTCTTAGGTAAAGAAAGCGTGGCTGTGTTCAGAATTCTGTTGAGAGCTCTTTGAATCATAGAATCGCCTAGGTTGGAAGGGACCTTTCAGATCATCTAGTCCAACCATCAACCTAACTCTTGACAAAAACCGTCACTAAAATATATCTCTAAGCACTATGTCTACCCATCTTTTAAATACCTACAGGGATGGTGCCTCAACCAGTCCCCTGGGCAGCCTGTTCAAATGCTTAATAACCCTTTCAGTGTAAAAATTTTTCCTAATATCCAGTCTTGTCCCCAACACATTGCTCTGACCATAGCAGCTCTCTGTAAGCATCCCTCCACTGCCTCCCTGTGCCGTATCGGTTACTACCTGTCTCTACCTTACCTTCGTTGCCGCTGTGCATCAGTTGTCTTACATTGTACAGTTTTTAAAGGAAAGAGTCTGTTTCTTTACCTGTGTGTTTATATATCATCTAACCCGGTGAAGTGTAGATTATTAGCTGGGAGTCCTAAATGCTCTCTAGAAGTACAAATAATACATATGTGCATGTGAAATATATCAGCACAAAATTAATGTGTATTTAGATATAGAGAATATCTTGTCTGTTATGAAGCATTCTAGACAGGAATGGGGAAATATTAGTTCATTCATCTAAACCAAAGTTATTCCAGTTCTTTAATCGCTCCTTAATGATTCCCTAAATTAAATTCATAAAAGCTATAGGAAAAGAAGAATAATGGCATTGATTTTACTCTTTCATTTTTTTTATTCTTTGAAAAGTCTGGTATTGAACATGTAAATGAAAAGATAGTAAAAAATCCTTTCATTTAAATTAAAAGATAGATAATAGACAGATTTTTAGATATAGTAAGCTCTGTGCTTTGAGTCATTCATTTCAGTATTGCTAGATAGCTGAATTACGTCAAGCTGGCCGAACACATCCTGGGAATTTAAGGGAATGATGCAGAACTGGGGGCAATGCAGGTGAAGGAGGAGTTTCTTGCAGGCTCTCGGTCTCAATCCCCAGTGCAAACTGGTCCAACAAGAGGAATGGAAGCTTTTAAAGCACCCTATTTCTGGGAGGACTAGTCCCCTAAAGCACCTGCTTTCAGCAGTGCCTTTGAAGAATGCTTTGCAATCTTTGAGCACAATCTTATTCCTGTTCAAACTGCAGATTAGACTGAGGAATGAGATTGGTTGTTTGGTGGCAGTCTTTAAAATAAATGATTTATAAACACAAACTGTAACTAAATTTTTAGGGGAACTGGATCTCCAGACATCAATGGCATGATTAGAAACACCGTGGGGAGTACATGCATAAAGCTTCTTTTAATTCTCGGCTTTTCAAGCATTTAATAGCTTGACAGCAACATTTTAATAACAGCCGACTAGGCCCAGTTTTGGCATGCACCACATACGGAAACAGCTTCTGGAACCCGTCCATGGAACAGTGAATTCCGTTTCTGCAGGCTAGAGCTCATGCGGAGATAGAGCGCCGAGATACAGCACTCTGAATTCAGGACACTTTTCCATTGCTCGGTGCTTGGGAACGTTACATGTTCTACGTAGCAAAGCGTTACTCACCACCCCTCAGCAGGGGGTTGCGCTGAATTAATTTTTCAACACACATTTTCTTTCTAAAGTGACTTCACTGAGTAGTGCTGAAGAAAGCTGTCTTTCAGCAATGAAGTTTCAGTTCTGGAATTTCGTGGCGTGCTCTGAGCCTTCATCAGTGACAAGGCAGAATGGGTACCACGTCTGGAGACCCTTTGAATAGGACTCCTGAATACTAGAGCGCCTGTCAGTAGTTACCGCCTTCAAAAAGGGTTTTAAACTTGGTTTTAAACTTTAGAAGGGAAAGTGATTTAAAAAAAAAAAAAAGCTCAGTTTGAGTTTCAAAGGACTCAAAAAATCACATTTCCTGATAATAACATACCTTTGATTCTCTCTTGTGTTGCACTTTGAACAGTCCCTTATACCTCTAAAAGAAAAATGTAAATATGCCTATGGTTATGCAAAGTGGATGCTGATTGCTACAGGAACAGTATGTACCAATAAATGGTTTATTCAAGGAAATGGAAAATTAGGGATATTTAGACAATTAAAGTTGAACTGCTATTTAGGACGCTGCATGCAATAAGACATGTCTTCCATCAGAATCAAGACATAGTTTTAGACCAAAATGATTATCGTTATAATGTTTCTCTACTTCTTTGCTTGGTTGATTAACTTCGCTTTCTCTTTGTGGGATGTTGGGTTTCCTTAAAAAAAAAAAAAAAAAAAAAAAAAATTTCTATTGGAAGAAACTTCCAGGGCTTTTTAGATTTCATGAATTTGAAATCTTGATCAAATTTAATCTTGCTAATATCCCTTTCCAAAAGGTGGAAAAAGACACTATTTGCTAATAAACAGCTGACAAAACACTGCAGTGGGAATTAGATTCATAAGGTATTTCTCAGTACTATGTGTTTTTATATTTTGAGACATAAGCAAATAAACTGCTTTCATTCATCATGTCTGTATCTTAATGTAGCAGAAATTGCATACCACTCACCCAAATTTATCCACTGACCTTGTTAAATATATGTGGGCTTTTGCGGGCAAGCATCCTAAATATAGAAGCAAATTGCAAATGTTTGACCAAATGGTCTTATGTTGGCTGGGAAATTCTGCTCATGCAGGATGCACACAAATGCTGGAAAATAAATTAATTTACCTGTCATTTGAGCGTATTAGCTCCTAATGTGAAGCAATACGTGCAAGCAGACATATCCAAAGATAGGCATTAAGCAATTCAAGTTTGGTCCAACCTATAGAGTGGCAGTAATTGTATACTTTATTTTTATTATGTAGAGGTTTCTTTTTCTTTTGGCTAGTTTCCTTCTCTGTCTGAGCCCTTGGTCGTAGCTCATCTGTTTCCCAGGGCTGTTCTGGCTCAGGGGTGGTGCAGCTGCTGTGAGTGACGTTGCACCCTGGCAGCAAGCGGGCACTGCCAGCTCCAGTTCCCAGGGACTCGGCATGGCATTTCCTCAACGAGTTCAGTCACCAGGTTAGGCATCTTTTAATCTAAAAAAATCGGGAAGAGCAATCGGAGACAAAGAACTACACCATTCCTGTAACGCTGTGTTGCCTCTCAAAGCAAGTAAAACAAATTGTTCAAAAAATTTGAAAAGTTATGGATGTGGTGAATAATTGTACAATAAAATGGCAGTGGAGCAGGGGAAGTTCCTTTAATTGGATTATTAGTTTTCTGAGCTGAATTTTGAAGGGAGATATTCTCCCTCTCAGTTCCTGTATAACTGAAGAGTAGAGGGCAGGGACCCTCTGGATCCCTGCGCAAGCAATCAACCATAATATTTTCAATATCAACAAAACTTTGGAGGTGCCTGACTGGACTTAAATATCCATTAGAAATCAGAAAAACTCTGGTATCAAAACCTAGCTTTTTCTCATGGCGTTTATGCCAAAACAAGCCATACAACAGAAAAGGCATTGAAGCCCAAGTCAACTTAATTAAAGCTTTTGAAACTCTGGCTTCAAAATCCATGTAGAAGAGGTAGCATGTTTAGGTCAGAGGATGTTCTTGCTGATAAGATATGTACTTACTCCTAATATCAACACCACTTTCAAGATCATTTATGAATTCAGTTGCACTGCTCCGTGCACAGGACATCCATGGTTGGTGGCAGCTCCAGGCTGGGGTCAGTCTGCTCCTGAAAAGGGGCAGCAGCTGGAAATGCAGAGAGGTACAAAGGCAGCAGCTCTCCTCACCACTGAGCACGTTCCCCAAGTGAGCGACCATGCTGGGCCCTTCTCTGTAGCAGTGGCGTTGGGCCACTGCGTTGGGCCACTGACTACAGTCTGTTGCTTGGTGGTGTTCTTCCTCTGTCAGGCGACAACACTGAGTGAAAATTGCACAAAAGCATTCAACATGTGCAATAGAGAAGTATACTACACTTGGAAAGACTTTTTTATTTCTAGCAGATAAAGGGATATTAATGTCATGTCAACTAACCCTTGCCTTGCGTTGGTAATAGTCCATTTAAAAATATAGGTGTATTTAAAGTTTTTTTTCAAGCCTCCCATTTGGATTTCTCCCAGGACTAAATGCATTAGGTTGCTACACTGATGATTGCAATGGTTAGATTAGAGATACGAGTAACTGGTTTTGAGATGAAAACATATATAAAAGTAGATTTTAGATGTTTTATACATTTCGCTGCTCCTTTTAGGGTAGTAAACCCCCACATTTAGTGTAAAGATATTTACTGCAGAAAAATCAGGACCAAAACAAACAGATAAGATTTGAACAAAACTGATCATTCAACAGCATCTATATGATCCGTAGACTTTAATCCTTCTTACTAGCAAATCTTTTCTGAGTTCAGTGGCATTGTTTGTTTTAGTTCCCTAAAAAATGCACACAATAGGAAGTGGTATGTTGATAATAATGTGCTGTGAATAGCATGAAGGTATTCTGTGCACAGCGTATCATATCATCCATCATTAAGTTTTTCTTCTCCCTCTCTTGCTAATGGCAGTGAATCAAATATTTAAATGCATTTGTTAGTCCTACGTGCAACTGCAAGAGTATGTTGACCAGGAAAGAGACAGATTGTGTAGCACAAAATTAGGCTATAAATTGCATTTTAATCTGGAGATTTAGTAACGGACACAGAGCAAATGAACTCAGAAAATTAACATTAGAATTTGCACTTAAAATGCTTCCTAATTGGCACCTCTTGGGATACGTTTTGAACTCACCCAACACGATTTTTTTCTTTTTACTGAAAACAGTCAGTTTGGGCTGACAGCACCTGGGTCATAGTGAATGAGAGATGATGATGTATTTGGCAGCTTTTCTAGTTGAGCACTGACAAGTCTTGTTCTCTAAAGAAAAAAATCAAAACATATCAATCCACATGCTCACTGTACTGAGGAACTTCGTTGTCATATCTTTCAAATTGTTTTAATGTTTCAGCACTGCAGAAGTGAATGCATAACAGAAGGAGACAACTATATGCAGTTTCACTTTGTTGAAAACAACTACATAAGGAAAGCAGAACATAACTAGTAGAGTCCTGATAAGGTCATGTCAAACAAATTAATAGGAGATGGAAAAGAAAAGCTTAAAAATCATTCTTTTATGATGATAGTCCTGCTGGATGGAAAACTAGTTGGGCCAGCCAATCCAGTCCTCCTCTCGACTTACCGCCTTTTATGTCCCCAGGATCCTGTGCAGTCTAGATCTTCTGAATTTATTTACTAATCCTTTTCTAGGGTGTTTGTGTGTGTGTGCTGACCCGATCTGCCATCCAGACCTCATTAGAACTGTTTACTGACTCTGATCCAAAAAGCCACCTCCTGCCCCTTCTTCCAGATGGGAGAAAGACAAGACAAGAAAAACGTCATATTGGCTTAAAATTGTTTTGGAGTGCAGAATGCCTGGCTTTCCAGAGTGAGTGCTCAGTCTGTGCCGTTTCCAGCAGCTCTGCATAGGCTTTAGCAGCTGGAAACCCGCCTCGCTGTTGGCTGGATTTGCCGAGACATCAAACAACCTGGGGCTGATTCTTGGTAGTAGCTTTTGCATCACGGTGCTGTATCACTGCTTAGTTACTGTTTGTCACTGTAGCCTCAAATGGACTCCCTGTGATGCTGCCACAGGGTGACCCAAGCCCACAGGTAGAGAGCGAGGATGTACAAAAGGGAATCTCAGCCTTCCTATTGGGAGGAGAAGGGTTGATTCCAACCTGAGTCTGGGGATAGATGCTAGGAATATGTAGGAGTGTTTTCACTTCTTTTGGGGAAGGGCAGGGTCACTTGTGCTCTTATCACTGGTCTATATTCAACAGAACTATACAGGAGTTCTGTATTTTTCTTGTAACAGAACTTTACAATTATATTTATGAATACTTAAATTCTCTGTTAGAGTGAAGAAAAGTAGTTTTGAATGCAAGTATGTAGTGTGATTCTTACTGTTTCAAATACAAGGGGACAAATCTGCAAAAGGTATTCATGAATACAGCTGAGCTTTATTGAAGGACTTCGTTAAATAAAGGGTAGGCTGATTTTTTTTTTCTGACTTTTACCGCTGTATGTTGTGAAGAAATTGAGAATCAAGGGGAAAAAGTGGATAGATGAGAGAGTGAAAGGACATCCTGACATAAAAAGTTTTAACAGTAATATCTGTGCACTTGATTCCTTTCATTCTGCTGCCTCCTCTTAAATTGCCCAATATTACTCAAAAGTATATCACCATTTTTAGGAATATAGTTTTTTTTTTTAAATAATCTAGTCAATAGGTTTGTGTTTAAATATAGCCTTGTTTGCTTCCTTGTAACCTGTTGCTTAGTTCTACTGACTAAATGTCCCGAGGCACAGTCTTCTCATCCTTTTGTCAGTGGAATCTACTTAATTATTCACCTTAGAGCAACGGTGTTACAATTATAGCCTTCTCTTTGTGTAAGTAACCAAGTATCTCTTTGACTGTTATGTTAACTGTTTAAGAATTAAAATATCTGGGTATAAATCTGGCCCCTTTACTCATCTGAATGCATGGGGTTGCATTTCTTAGATGAGAAGTTGGGGTTTAATCTGATAACTGCTATTTTACAGATCACATAGGATGAATCTAACATTCTGATTAAAGGAGTGTGGGAAAGCATCTACGTATTTGTTTCTTTTCAAAGGATTTCTGTGGGCTTGGGATCTGGTGCTCTCTTTTTCTTCTGTAATGATTTACAATTGTCTCCCTTCTATCGTCAACAATATGTGTGAAAAGAGCTGCCGCTTCTAACAGTTCCCAATCCTGAAACCTTCCTGCAAATTTCCCTGCGTTTCGTAGTCCTCTGCCTTCTAGAAAAGAAGGAACCCCGAGTTCCTTCCCAGAGTGTGTTCCCTGTTGTTTGCAGCGAATGTTTATTAACATATTTACCATCATATATCCCTGTTAGCTCAAGGTGGGAGGAGGCACTGCAGAGATCCTGCTTACACAGATCTGGAATCGATCCTGGTTGCGTAAATTAGTGTTAAAATTATTACTGTGTTTCTACAGGTCTGCACTTCTGTCAGTCAGTGGGGTGTTTCTGTACCTACGAATGCAGGAAAGCAAAGTTTTGGAGCTTTTTCTATATAAGATGCCCAAGTGTGATAAAGCATGTTAAGTTGGAAACTCTCAAAGTGAGCATTCTCTAAGTGGCTGCAGATTTTAAATGCCTCATTTTCCAATTTTAATTGGGACAGCTAGTTTTCAGGCATTACAAACTACAGTTTGGGACCTGCAGGAAATGAGGACTCGGCACCTTGGGAGGACTGGTCCCTGATCAAACAGCGCTGGATTCATTGAAATCATTCTCTGTGCTCATGACATCATGCCATGCTTTTCAATCTCAAGGTTGTTTTTTGTATTTAGTATAAAGGTCATGTTAGGATTAAAAACAATGAACAGCTCACAGCGTGTCTAGTGACCCCGTAAGAGAAATGGTAACGCATTTCACAGTAAAATATATGTGTGCTAAGCACAGTGCTGTGTCCAAGAAGTGGAATTTTCTAATTACGTAGTCATTTTGAAAAGGAATGTGCTTGTTAGAAGCAGGCCAGGTGTGCACTTGTGATGGGAGTTTGAAACCCTGTGTAATTACACACCTTGCATAATATAAAGTTTACAATGGCCACACAATTGATGCAGCAAGATGTAAATACAACAAGTTAAAGTGTCTAAAAGGACACCTGTAATCTAGCCTACAGCTATTACAATTATGTTGGAAACAGTCTTGCATTAAGATTTATTAGCGTGTTAAAGTTGCCACTATTCTGAAAGAAAAAATACGAGAAATGCTTCAGAAAATTACTTGAATAACATATTTTCAATGACAAATGAAAGTTATTTAAAGAACCTTCCTGTAGAGAAGTTACAGTAAAATAACATTTATTTAAATGTTCTTCACTTTGGTAATTATACAGTAGTTTCCAGTAAATTGGTCTTATACTTTCACATTTGTGAGGACTTGCATAGCCCCTGCATAATCTAATGTGGTTTCCAAAGCGCTTTGCTTGCTGGCTGTAGAGATTGGAGTTGAAAGAGATCAACAAGAAGATTTCTCCGGTATTACTGGAAAATGCTTCTTGTAAAGGTGGTGTTCTCCAGTGTGACAGTGCAGCGCTGCCCAATGAGCCCTTGAAGCAGAGATAAAGAGGCAGTGCCTTGCCTTGTGTTTTGCAGCCATTCCTGTCACAAGGGGACTGTGCTCAGCTATAGCGTGATGCAGGA
Organism: Chroicocephalus ridibundus; assembly: GCF_963924245.1. Taxonomy (NCBI): domain Eukaryota; kingdom Metazoa; phylum Chordata; class Aves; order Charadriiformes; family Laridae; genus Chroicocephalus; species Chroicocephalus ridibundus. Next base: position 6,801,911 of record NC_086295.1, on the reverse strand, counting down.
GGGGACAAGACCTCTTGGTCCTGGTATCACCCCTTGCCTTATCCTCCCACTCTGTGCATGCAGCCCCCTTCTCTGTGTTGTCACTAGTCCCATCCTGGGCACAAGGACTGCGAGGAGCCCCTTGAAACCCAAAGCACTTGCAGGTACTTTGCTCTTTCCCTACAGCTTAAGGCCACCCTTTGCAAAGCCTCCTCCAGGGCAGACACGGCTCCACGACCCGGGAGCTTCGTGGCTGCCCAGCACCCAGGGGACCTGCATGGCTCTGGAGCGCAGTGAGGCAGTGACTCAGAGCCAGGCATCCGTGTGGGCAGAGCAGAGGGACACGCTGGGGCCTGTGCGGGCTCTCCCTGCTGGGGTGCCCTCACCAAGCTGGGCACAGGAGGGGCCATGCTGGGACAAGCAGCTGGCAGAGGGGCTGGGAGTTGCCCGGCCACAGCCTGCTCTGCCGCAGCCTTGCCCAGGCAGGTCACCTGCTGCTCTGGGCCACTCTGCACCTAGAAATTTCATGTATGTGCGTGCAAGTGTGTAATACATATACATGAGGGCTGTTTGCATGAGCAAGCACCATCCTGGGAGAGGCTCCTAGGGCAGCTGTACTCTGCAGCACGTGGGTAACTTCTGTTATCTGTGTCTGTAAAGCTAAAAGCCTTGTGCAGGTCTTAGGTCTGTGTCAAGGATCTCACTGTTCAAGCTGTGTTGTTTTTGTGTCCCGACTCTTGCAGTCCTTTTCTCTCATCACACCCAATTCACTGTGATGCTCAGTTCGTTTAGATTTTGTTACTGTCTAGGATATTCAGCCCATACCTATCCCCCTTCAGTCATAAATTGGGCATGCTAATTATACTAAAGGGAAAAACGAGTCTCTCTATTTGTCTGATTGAGGTGGGAGGTTATTGCTCAGTTTTCCTGATTTATTTGCTGCTGCTCTGTGAATAATAGAACAAGCCTTCAGGACAGGAACTTAGACCAAGCAACGCTCACAGCATTATTTCCTTTCCTGGCTGTTTAAACCACCCACCAGCTTTCCATGCCTTGAGGTAGGAAAAGGAGTATGCTGCTGGTGACCAATGTTCCTCGCGCTGCCATCACAAACACACAATTACCGGTGACGATATAAAGTGCTTGTGAAGGGGAAGGCACATGCCAGAGGGGTGAAGTAATACAAATAAAGGCTCTGTACGTTACAGGCAGTGCTGACAGGTAACAGGTGGTTTGTGGAAAAGAAAAAGCATGCATCCTGGCATAACACCTTCTCTCTGAAATACAGCATAGAGAGGAGAAGGTACCCAATGTCAGGTGTCTTCTGTTCACAGATACAGCTGAGATCTGTGAGTGACCAGCATTTATCGCTAAAATGATTACTTCCCCCAAGCACTGGTGGATGATTTAGCGGTGGCAGTGGGAAATGAGATGAGCAGCACAGAGCGGGCAGGGTGTGATACCCAGCAGGCTTGGGAAATCCAGGTGCCCTGAGCTACCTGTTAGGGGCATTTCCGTGTCTCCAGGAGCTGAGGCTGCTTTGAGCAGAAGACGGTAACTTGGCTGCACTGTTTGGTGATGATCCATAGCCATCAAAGTGGAAAAATGACAAACAAAGGGTTCTTTTTACTCATAATTCAGAAGGAAGTGTAAAATCTGGTGTGACAAGTTTAGTAAAATAAAGGCAGAGGAAAGAGCCATTCCTTGCTTGCGTGCATCCCATGAAGAGGAACAGCTCTCCTTGGCTCTGACCACTGCCTTGTAAATTTAGAAAAAAAACAATTTTACAAACAAGCAATTCTTTGAATCTTCCTTTGCCCAATTATTATCATAATCGATTAACTCATCTTTCCTTTCTTCATATTTGAACAGTTTTTGAATTGGAGTGACACGTAGGCAAATAGCCTTCAAGAAGGGGCAAAAGAATTGTTGGGAAAGGAGCGAAACACAAGATGAAAATTATGAGTTTGTACTGGAACTATGGAAACCTGCATGAGAAGGGAGCTGGTAGGAGGGTGGGATGATAGTGACTTGCAGAGGATTTGCACAAAGCACTGTGGACACTCCTTGCTCTCTTGACCTGCGCTGAATGCTGCTCATCGACTGTCTTTGTTATTTTGGCTCCGTTTCACAAAACTATGATTGAAAACTTAAATTGAAGAGTTAGCACCATGTGACAATCACTTCAGTTGTACTGGAGAGGAGCACGAGTGATGTGCAAAATAACAGCTGAAATGCTTCCCCCCAGCAGCTGAACCCATGTTAAAATTGTGGCTCCTTTTTATGTGAACTTCTTTGCCTGCAAGGAAGGGGTCTTCATTGTGTCACGGTATGGGGAGAAGAGAGCAAAGACGAATGAGAATTTTTTTTTTTTTTTGAGAAGAGCAAAAAGCTCAGAAATATTACTGGATTCATGCAGAATGTTCCTTACTGTGTAAACTAAAGGGCTCAGTCTGTCAAGTTTTTCAAAAAGAGAGGTGTCCTGGTTACCATGTAGAAGTGCCTCCGGGACAAGGTATGAAATACATGTCTCTAATCTAGTGAAGAAAGACATAGGAAGAACCAAAACTGGAAGTGAAGCCAGTTAAGTTCACCTTAGAGGTAAAGCATCGAGTAACAGGGCATTTAGCCTTGCGGGGGGGTGTGTATGGAATTACTAAATGAAATAATAGTTTCTCGTCTTGGTCAAGAGAATGTTATTCTAAAAGAAGCATTTTATTTAAACACAGAGGATTGGATTTGAAACAGATTACAACAGATAAGGGAAATATCTTAAAATTCAGGGGTGGCCTAACAGCCCAATATAGCTATCTGTGGCTTTCCGAAATTGGTTATGGTCTTAAATAAATTAGAGACATGTCGAATTGGAATAGCAGACCTCTGACTCTCTTCCTTTGCCCACTCTGACTCATACAATCTCTGTAAAGACATCTATATTTTGAGGGTGGGAAGGGAGTCCTGTGCCTTTAGTTTATCAAAAATGTCACACCAGATTTTACACTTTCCTGTATATTATAAGAAATCTAAATCTAGCAGTTGTGGCCAGATTCCAGTCCCTTTACATCATTTAGGTGGATAATTTGTTCCGCTGTGTTTTTCTTTCTTCTCAGCTGTACTTTCTCTTTGAAGCCTCCAGCTACTGGATTGGGGAGGTAAATTACAGTCTGTCTTGGTCCTGAATTGTGCCTCTTGTTTCAATTTTTGGAAATCACATAATTGATTCATTGCGGGATTGCCTGCATTCACGTGATTAAATAATTGGAACCCCTTTTCACAGAAGCTGCTGTGTGAAAATTGTTACGATACTTAAGAATGATCTTTTAGTACTTCCTTTCTTGGGGCTACAGGAGAAAACAATGTTTTCTCTGTGACACTGAGTGCAAAAAAGGTAGTTGCTCCGTTTTCAACACAGGCACTCATTGGCTTGGTGTCGCTTTGTTGGTGCATGTGCAGGTTTGTAAGGGTTGTTGTTCCTTTTTGCTTTGTGTACTTACGGATATAGATACCTGTGTGGGGCCCTGCCCAGTGAGAATTTGGCCCTAAATACTTGCTGTGGAATAATAGATATCTATCTATATCAGGGAAATATGCTGGTGGTAATGTCTCTGGTCCTAACGAGGCTGTAGTGAAGATGCTTTGCCTGATGCTACAGGGGATGTGTTGGCGGTAATTGCTGAGAGAGTGGGGGCTGGTATGGCTCAGCTGTGTGTTGGGTCCAGGCAGAGAAGCTCCACAGTGCCAGCACTGAACCAGACTTTTTTTTAGGGTAGGTTTTTTTGCCTGTGTTTTGTTTGTATTCTCGTATACGCAGTCAAATCTCACTTAGTTTTGAAGCATGTGGAATCTTGCAAAGATCAATGAAATGATAATAGAGGGGAATAAAGGAGCTTTAAGAAATGATGGGGATTTTTAGTCCCCTGAACTGCACTGGGTTTCATATGCAGTTAACTCTTATTCACTGCCACTGGCTAGCCACCATTTTGGAAAATGTGGCAAAGATTTTCACCCATCGGGTACCTCTGAGGTACCCTTCAAAAACGGAGAAGATGAAAGTTGATCTTTCTGATATTTTTAAAGAGGAAAAACATGGGAAAGTCTTCCCCTTTTCAGAACTGAGCTGGAAGAGGAAGAAACCCTCTCAGGCTTTCTTTTAAAAGAAGGTGTCTTTTACAGGTCACCCTCATGTAAGCATTGGGAACTGCAGAGTGTCTTTCTCATCTGCTCAGTGTGAAAGTCTGCTTAATGCTAATTAGTGCCTGTTTGTGATGGACACCTGCAAACCAAGGTCTGGATTTTGTAGACTGCATTATTGTATTATCCATGTGTGTTTCTAAGGAGCTGCTGTGGACAAATTTATGCCACTCATACATATTTTTATTTTTTTTTTTATCTTACACATATTTAGATTCTTCTGTCCTAAACATAAACATATTTAGAAGAAATAAAAATGCAAATGAATAACTGGTTTGTGTTTGGTTAGCGAACAGAGCAGGAAGTGTGGATGTGCAAATGCCCAGCAGGCTCAGGGGTTAAACCTCCTCCCTTTAATTTTTACAATGGGTTCTCAACATCCAGTATAAACAAAACTCAGCAAATTACTCCTTGTGCTGTGCTCCGTGGTCCAATCATCTACTCCTTTATTCCTTATTATATACATACTGCTTGAAAAGTAATTTAGGCAACTGGGAAAGTGCCATGTGAGATGCAGAGGAAGTCTTAACCACCAGGAATTAACTTAAAATTTAAAGCTGTATAGTATACGAGTCACATAACCAGGAAGTTGTTGTTATAATCGATTCAATAAAGTGGCCAAGAACTGAAGAAGAAAGTTAATGTAAAAGTTATAAGAGAAGCCTCTTGAAACCATTATTTGGAGTGAAATGAAAAAAATAATTAATTTTGTATTTAATCTGTGGTGAAATTCAGTGTGTTTTAAGAGCCTGTGTAGAAATAGTCTTGAATATTGATCAAATCATGATAGCTCCTGCATATGTGAAAGGAGATGGGTACTCCACTGAAGAAGGTATTAATGAAATATTGTCTCTGCTGTAAAGATCTTAGGGTTAAAGTTCTATGTTAAATTTTCAGACGAAAATTTGTTACAGATGAGAACAAAGTACTAAAATATCTCTGTAGAGATAGATTTAATGTTCTCTAGCCAGTAAGTAAAAAGTCTCAGAGGACCTTCAATAGTAAAACAAGTAGGTTAACAGCTAGTGTTGTGAATAGTTTCAAAGGGAAGGAGGGATATGTGTTGGATTGGGTCAGATTATTAGTATTAATAATCCCTTGCTCTGTATGCATGTGCTGTATTGCAAATACACAGACGTCCGGTACCCCTCAGACCAAACACAGTCACTCTCCACGTGTCTGATTCGAGTGCATGGATTGTACGTGGGTGAGAGAAGTTACTAAATATCTAGAAATTTTCCAAGTAGGAAATCTACTTGGAAAGCCCTGATTTGTGGCTGCCACACTCATACCACTCCAGCAGCTGATTTTTAGAATTGGGCTAGACCAGGAAGATGCATAATTCACCCTAGAGCATCTTAGGGAAGGAAAGAACAATATGATCCAGAAACAACAGGTTGGCCCAGCAAAGCGGGTCGTCTTTGAGGTGGCTCAGAGTCATGCGTGCAGTCTCACCAGTGAGCAAAAATAGGAACTTCTTTAAGGGGGGTGGGAAAAATCAGAGAGAAAGAAAATAAAAATAATTTAAAAAAATTCAAAAAATCCTGCTGTGGATTTGGCAGACAACAAAGAAAACCAAACTAGATGAAGGAAAACTTTTGTCAAAGGAATTTTCTGAAGAAAAACATGGTTTTAACCAAACCTTGGGATGGTCCAAACAACTTTTTTTTTTCCTTACAAAGTGGTGAGGATTTTGATGAAATTTTATAAGAAAAAGAAAACAGTGAAACATTTTTAATTTCAGAGTAACTTTTTCCGTAGAAGATTTATATTTAAAAAATAAGGTAAAACAGTCAACATAGAAACAAGACATTCTTATTCCATTGAAACAAAATATTTTGATTGACTAAATTGGAGTTTTGCCCTGAGATATTCCCTATTTCAAGTTCTGTTGCTGCTGATAGTTTGTCTTTTTGTCCTGATCATTATTATTTTATTTAACTTACATGCTTTGCCTTGTAAAAGGTTATTTATCAACTAGCTCTACTTGGAAACTGTACTGAATTAGTCCAGCGTAGTTGAGGCACTACACATCAGTAACATGCATATAAGCTTGTTCTTGAATTTACTCTTTTGTTTTCACTCTTACTCAGATCTCTTGACACAGCAGCTTCCACGCATGCATTTCTGAATCCACAATGGGACTGAAGGCACGACAGGAGTCGGTTTAATCTGTTTTTGTAAGAGAGATCTTAAGGGCTGCAGTGTCTCTAATGCAGTGTAGAGCTATGTATCATAGCTGCAGTTACGTTCTCCAGGAGGTGTAACATAGGATTGAAAGTTAATGTCCAGTCTTGTCCACTGTCTGTAAGCAACTGTATTTAGTTGTATTTTCCATGAGATTTCCTCCTTCCCCCTCCCCTAGCTCAGCATTAATTGATATCTTATTCCCCCAGCCAACTTACTGTAAGCAAAGGATTACTCAAGCACGAAACATCCAGCAGAAATGTCAGACTTATGCAATCACCTGTAATGAGTCGCAGCTTATATCAAAGGGGCTGGAGCTACACTAGAGCTGAGTTGGAGAGTGCATGTAGTGCAGACACCTCTGTGCATTTAATAAAGGTTTGTATAATTTTTAAAAGGTGCCTCCAAATAAAGGAGCTTCAACAAAAAACTCCTGAAATGTATTACCATTTCTATTAACTTGTCATGCAAGAGGAACATGTAATTCTTGCCCGTTTAAGAGAAAAAAAACACACCATACATCTGGGATACCTCCCCAGTATTTTGAGGCATCTTCTGCTTATTTCTCAAGTTGATGTTACTGTGGTAAATTGAGATATTGTAGTTATCCATGTCAGAGGTCAGACACAACTCACAAAGCCTCGAGGGAAGCATGATGGGCATCAAAGTAGGTCTTGGAGGACCTCATGCAACCCTTGGGCAACTCATTGTGCATCCATGCTTTAACAGGAAGCTTTCTTTGTTCTAAGATTTACATTTTGTTTTCTGCAGCAGGCTTTATTTCTGCTTGAAGAGTTCTTCTCCTCCATGGTGAAAAAGTCTCTTCTTGCTTGCTGCTGGCTGTTCAATGCCCGGTGAATGAGTTTTGATAATTTCTGTTGGGATTAATTAATTAATTGCAAATGTCCTCAGGCTAAATTTTGAGTTTGCATGTCAGGATGCTGTACATAATCAACAAAATCACTCAGGGGCTTGACATTATGGAGGTTATAGGAAGATTGTGAGAGAAGCACATTCAATCCATATTAGTCAAAACTTTCTTTATGTTATTTATAGACCAGTTCCTGTTTTATGAATTCTCAGAGTCAGAAGCACAGGTTTAAGATGAAATGTTAGGATAAGAACAGAAGCAGGAAGATAATTCCACTAACTGAGCCTATTTGATAAAATTGCAAAGTTTTTTAATAGGATGACTTACAGTTGCAATTGGGAAGTAAGGCTGGGGAAGAAATAAAGCTCCATAGTAATGTTTCAGGTTAGATGGAACACTGCTATCCCAAATGAATAAACACTAATGAAGCATTGAATGAACTTCTAGAGACTGGCTACACCAGCTAGGTGAAGGGTACAGGATACATTAATAGAGTCAGAGAAAGATCTTTAATGTGGATGTTATCATCACCAACTGACCCACGAGAATAAACAGTGCATGAGGCACATAAAAAGCATTTTTTAAATTTATAAACCTGAAAGTTTTGGCTTCTGTCCTGATCCTAGATTATTGGGTTGTGGGGTTTTTTTGGTGTGTGTGTGTTGTTTTGTTTTTTTTTTTTTTTTTTAACTGACATGTTCTGTCTTATAAAAAGCCTATTCAGAAACTTCACGGAGTTAGTCCAGCAAAGTTGAAGCAAACTCAGCTACACAAAGGCTTTATGGTCTATAACGAAACAGGAGGCAGACTTTCTGAATGCCTTATATTTACGTTTTGAAATCATCAGTTTAAATCCCCTTGGCAGTGAAAGCATTATTGCTTCTGCTGGATTCACCAGTTTTCATGCACTCAGTAAAGGACTCTGATCTTGTTGCTTCAAGTAAGTGCTTATGGTTTTGATCTGTCGTATCTTGCCATCTCTGTCCCACACTGAGTTTATTGGGTTTTTTGCCTATTAATGAATGTAACTCATCGGTCTTATTAAGTGTGCAACAGATCTAGACCCAGTATATTGCCAGTCAGTTGCTGGTTTTTCCTCAGCGGGGCCTGAGAGGAATACCCACCAGGCTGGCTGCCTTTCCCTAGGGAGCAATACTACTTTTATGCTATTTTCATTTCAAGAGCAAAGAATCTGAATCAAAAGCAAAAGAGAGGAAATTTGCAAGAAGGATACCTTTGCTGTTGCCATCCATGGTTTTATTGTCACTAGTGGGAATGCTCAGGCTGGCACAGGCGGCTACAATTAGCTGGAAGAAGGCTGAGGAGCAGCACCTATAGAAAAGTTATAGCTAAACAGTTTTCAAAAAGAGGAAAAAAAAACCCCAGTCACTAAATATCACCGAGTTTTAAGAAAACCTGGAACAGTAATACATCTGACTCTGCATTTCATCAAGCTCATATACAACCTCACTGTCCATAAGCCACAAAATTGCAAAAGTAAGTTCTTGCATGGACTCCCCAAGCTTCCCCTTCCTTTCTGCTGTGGATCACAAGAACTGTCATCGTTGCACAAGAAATGATTTATTTTCAGTGTTCATCAAAACAGATTCTGAACTTATAATGTTCAGTGATATGGCTTAAATGAGGTTCAGACTTTGCATTATTTATGTTTCTGGCTGGATATTTTGGTTGTATAACCAGGTGCACATGGAAATCTGGCATCCAGCAAAAAGCTGTAAGCATGCGTGAAAACGCAACATATGGTTGTTGAGATTGGACAGTGTTTAAAGGTTATCTTTGCTATCAACATTCAAGATTTTTAATGATGTTGCTGTAATAACAGCAAAAGCAAAACTCTTCCTGATTGACTTCAAAACTGTATTCCAAAAAACTAGCTTTGTCTTAGCCTTTGATAACCACATTTAGTTAAAAAGGATGTAAAATAGTAATGCAAAAGTGGTTTTTATTCAACCTGTGAATGTTCTTTCTTTGCAAGCGCTTGAATATAGACTTTCATAAGCATTATAGATGGCTGGGAAAAATGCAGCTGTCATAGAAACTCTGTATGTCATTGACTAGAATTGGCCAGTTGTGCCTGCAGTTATTTGATTTATATGCATATTTGTCTTTTATACATGTGGAAATTAGACATGTACTACAAGTGTGTTGGAGCATATATTTCACTAAATCAAAGAAGTGTATGTAAATAGATGCCATAGTAAAATCCACTGTTAAAATTCAGGGTTGAGACAATATTCCTAGATGTTCTCCAGAGATATGAGAGCTCTGGAATGCAGCATTGGAGCTTGATCTCCTATTCAGCTCCCTAAAACTTGTTTTCCAACCATCAGGGCTTGGACAAACAGAAATGGGAGGAAAGACCTACTTCTCAGCTCATGCAGTGCAAAAGGGCCAGAGCAGCATAAGGGAATCCCAGGAAGGGGAGGATGCTTCCAACCCAAGTACTGCAAAAGGTGACCGTGAAACTGCCTCCAGAAGGCTTGTGTTATATTCCCGTGCCTGTTGAATAGGGACGTGGAGGCATGAGGCAGGTGTGACAGAGCACCCTGGTCTAAGTGGAGGTGAGCTATAGCTAATGGCCATACTGGGCCAGTGCAGGGCCTGGAGGGATTCTTCAGTGCAAAGAGGTGTGAAAGGGCACTGCTGATGTCGATGGTTGGACTCGATGATCCCAAGGGTCTTTTCCAACCTAAATGATTCTCTGATTCTATGGTGCTTGAGCTGCCCAAGACCAGAGGATGAAAGTCAAAGCTGCCTTTGCCTGCACTCCTTCATTATGGGCTCAGTTCTGTAGAGATGGGGTGCAAAGTCCTCATAGAACAAGGCACAAAGAGAAGATGTTGTCTGTGGGATAGGCATCCCTTGAGCATCCTTTGAAGTCACAGTCATCCTGATAAACACTGGTTCCCAATGTATTTTTGGGATTGCTCTATACTTGGTTACTGATGTAGAATTTTGGGGCATGATGTTTTGTTCTTCCTGATCCTTCACGTTTTCACTTAGCCCAGGGTAACATGGAGCTCTCCACACTTGCAGGAGTTGAAAGGTAATCTCTCCCTCTCGGTTCAAATCTGGATCACATTCGCGTTTAGGCCCTCACCCTTTAATCAGTCCCTGTTTGCAAAATCCCATCTTTAACAGTATTTCACAGGGTGGGTTGTTTTGTTTTTTGTTTTTTTTTTTTTTTTTATTTATTGTTGGACTTCATCTGGTACAAAGGTTTAAACTACAGAAGTAATTTAAAATATTGTGGCATTTCCTTTCTTAATTAATCCCAACTGTTTTCCTCAGTAGTACAGAAAGTATCAGTATTTGATGAGGACATTATGCCTTCATCACTGGGGCAGTGGATTCTTCCTGCCGAGTCTGTAAACAGCAGACAAGCCACAGAGTTCAGCCTTCATGTTCTGGTTTTCATTAAGCCCAGACTAGAGGAGCACCCAGCTGTGTCTTCCTGTAAGGTCTGTCAGTCTTCCAAAGCTTGTTAACATGCTAATATAAAAGGAAATAGGGCTGACTTCAAGGAATTTACAACTAGTCTTAAACTTCAAAGACTAGAGCTACATCTCTTCAATTCAACAACAACAACAACAAAAATCCTATAATAAAAGTTCTGTTTGCCTACGAGAACAGATCTGTATGCATCGAACACTTCAGCCATAATGCACGATGCCACATTTTTTTGTTGCAAGTTGCAACACAAAGCCTCCTGCAGTTGTGAAACTGTTCGTAGCTGGTAGGTTTGATCAGAGACAAGATAAATTGCTGTCCAGCCCACAAATACAATATCAGGAATGATGTTGTCAATCTTTCCTTCCCTAAACCTGTTTTCTATGTAAATGTTTGCAGTGGGTAGGGGAATCGGGTTTGAACAGTAGGCAGCATTCTCAGGTGGCAGAAATTGGAAAAACTCCTGTAACTTCAAGGGAATTACTCCCGTTCTTAACATCTGAAGATTTGGCCCAGTCAGAGGAAACATCTGCAGTGCGCTTACCTAGTCGTCTGTAGATGTTCAAACAAGGTTGGACACATTCCGTTGCTTTTCATGGAAAAAAGAGCACCGTTGTGTGGAAGTAGGGTGAGGCACCTTTTCAAGCTGAAGAATGACTCACCGTTCTCATTCAGTATGGGCAAAAGGATGTGCAGAAGGATTATATAAATAGAACAAACACTTGATACTTCCCCAGTCTCTGATGATTTGAGGATCAGGGACTTCCTGAATCAGGATCAATGTCATTTCTATCAAGAAGCAATCAAGGATTACCTTTTTTCCCCCCCATCTCCGTACTACATCTCTCTAGTTAAATGGATAAGATGAAAGATTCATTGCAAGTGCCTCTTTCACCCCTTGGAGTGCTCTCTGCTCCTGCTGGAGTCTGTAGGAGCTTTCACATCTTGCAGGAACAAGGCAGGATGAGATCACACATCCCCAAAGTTCTCAGACAGGTACTTTCCATCAGTGCTGAGAGTAAGTTGCCTTTTTTATCATTTGTAGGTCAGATCTCTGATAAAGGAGAGACACCTCAGACATCCAATAACATACCATTATTTTGATGTTGGAAAAGACTTCCATTAACATTCTCCTGGAGAAATCTGAAGAATTTAAATGCATAGAAATATGGGTTGTTGTACAGCTGAGATAATTATATATTGAAGGTTTTTGGCAGGGACCCTGAGCAGTAAATGTGTCAGATGACACATCCCGGAGTCATTGGAGGAGATTTCTTCATGGGCTTATTTTTTATTGAATTAGAACCCTTTGTGTCGAGGAACTATAAGAATTTGTGTGTATTCAGTTGACCTCAAAATCGGTTTCTTTGGTCACCCAGGAATATTAAAAGCAATTCAATGCAAAGGAAGAAAGAAAGAAAAAAAAAAAAGGCAAAGTAGCATATTAAACTCAGCTGTTATTCACACTGTTCCTTCTCTGACAGCTTGTTAAAAATGTTGGTAGAATAGGTGCTGCTGTTATACTTTCGTTATTCGGTGCTAATTAGAACAAACTTACACAGAATCAAAAGTGGTTTCTAAAGGGAGCTGATTGTTTTAATAGGAATTAATTGAAAATCCAGACCACAGTGGTGCAGAAGGCCACAGGGAGCAATGGCAGACATTTAGATTCACTTACCAATCTGTTTTAGGCATATTGCAAATGGAGTTGTTATGGCTCTGTCCGCACTGCGAAAGCGCAGGGGGTGGGAAGACTGTAGGCCACCGATGGCTGCGCTGGTGCCAGGGTTACATTTCCCAACTTTCTTTTGCCTTGGAAGAGATAAAGCAGAGACGTGAAAGGTAGCAGGTTATGTATCTACTCTGCTGCTATGTCTAGAAATACTGCATTTGCAAAGTGACAGCAACTGGCCAGATATCCCATATAATAAGATAAGGTTGTTTCCTTTGTGCATTTATACTATACGGGACTGCAGCTTCTGTCATCAGCCCAATTGGCTGAGTCATCCCATGTGTAGGAATTTCTGTTCTTTCTCCTGCTTGTGTTGCTCTTATCAGGGTCATTGGAAAAATAAACCCCCCAAAACAAATGAAAGAGTTCTTAAATAAACAAAAAACCTGCCCCATAGAGCCTTTGTTTTCTTAACAGTAAAGCTAGACATTTAGTCAGTGATGTGCTGTTTTTTCCAATGTTCTTGAAAATCCAGTTTTAAGAGGAAAAATGACAGGAAAGGCTGCGTCAGTCTTGCTAAATTTCTGGGGATGGAGCTGAATATGATATGGTGTGTATCTATTGCCTTCTGCCAAAAGCTCCTCAATTTTGTCAGAGAAAAATGGTAGGAGACACTGTGCCATAAGCTGATAAGGTCATATTAAATCAGCTGTCTATTGAGTCTCACATATTTTATATATAGTCATCCCCTGAGGGTGTGTTGTATTCAGACCCTTGGACAGCTAATAGCACATAGGTGATGGCTGACAAGCACAGCAAATCAGCTGGAAGGCAACCACACTTCTTTGGTGAAAAAAATGTGCAAATTAAAAAAATAAATAATTTCAACAGGGCATCATGTTGGAATGATGATTATGTGACATTATGAGCATTTGTAACAACGACAGAGAACTTTGCACCTAAGCCTTTGAGGTGAGGAGTCCATAGCCCAGCTATGACACTGAGGCACTAGCAGCAGTTTGGGAACAGCCCCCTTCCCTGTAGGAGTAGAAATGAGGAACAGCAGGAAAATAGGAAATTAATGTTAAGAAGGAAATCAAGTTCCACGGTAACGTTATTAAAATTATCATAGAATTTGCTTTGGAAAAAAATTGTGGCTTAATATAGCCTTAAGAATCTGGCACATTCTCGATGATGTTAATCCATCTGCTGACATTTCATCTTATTCTTATTGGTTTTGTTTCCAGTTTTTTGATACCTCAAGCATTTTAGATGTTATGTTATTGAAGTCATGGGTCTTGTAGAAAACAAATTACCCCATAGAGTTAATTGCACCCATCTCAGTCTTTATCTTGTTGAGGTGAACTTCTTATCTGCATTTCATTGTGAAAGAAAAAAATCTTTGATAGGAAACAAACATACGAAATGGGAGCAGAAGTTGATCACCTCTTGCCGTTCTCCCAAGAGCAAAATTAAAAGATAAGCCATTATTACTTGTCAGGTATTGCTTGAACCCCAAATAATCTGTTCCCTGCGTAGATCTGAGGAAATCTTGCGCTTTTGTGGGAAAGTGTAAAAAAAATTTCTTAGTTGTATATTACGTGGAGGGTGCCGTTTGAGATTTTCTGGACAGTCTCCTTGGTGGAAAAAGATGATATTAGAGCAAGTATGACACATTTATCATGCTGAAATGTGGAGCTAGAGAAGGAATACACCTGAACTGATCATCTAAAATTCCAGTTTCACTGCTGCAATTTCAAATTTTGACTGAAAGCATCTTGTTTTTCCAGACTTTTCCCTTTTCCCTTACTGCTATCTCTGTGCTAGAAGTCATAGAATTTCCAGATATATTTTATTGGTGAAATATTTTTAATGTTGGGTTTGAGGTTTTTGGTTTGGGTGTTGTTTTTTTTTCTTTTCTTTCTTTTTTGTATTTTTTTTGAGTGGGGTATTTCTTGTAACTACTGTGTTGTTGTGGACAGAATAATTCAAGCAACCAGAAGATTAACGGAGTGTGTTGTACGCATTTCTCAAGGTGGATCAGATTCCCTCTTTGCAGACAAGCACATGCTTGTTTTAGTTATGCTCATGTAGCTTTGTGGTTAATGTCTATAAGTTATTTCACTTGATTGTGAATATATAGATTCACTGTTGGAATTAGTGGAGTGTGTGGACTGGGGAAGTCAAGGCAGTAGGGGAATCTGCGGGGAAAACCCAATTGACTGGCTTACCCGAGACTTCTGAAGACTTGTTCCTTAATTTCTTTGTGTTTTCCCTTTTGCTTCAAGGTTTTTCTTTGTTTGTACGTGTTTAATTAGTATCTCAAAAACATATGCAAACTAGCTGTCTGGCTAAAGATTTTGAAGCACACGGGAGTGGATGAAAGTGGTTGAAGAATACAAAGGAGCACCTACAGGGAAAACGTGCTTTTGCCTCCTGTCCCTTGATTGCCAACAAGACGAACTAGAATCTGGGTCTGTTGAAGCCAAATGCAAAACCTATCTCTGTGGCCAGGATTTCACCTCAGGTGAAAATATATATTTAACAAAGGTCCAACTACTCTATTGGTTGTAGGGGTGTCCCACATAGATTGTTGGGCTGCTTGGTGGGATGTGTCCATAACCTAGATTATATTGTGGGTTGATTTCCATCGGTAGGATGGGCAAGAGGCCCTGCTAAATCTGGGCCTTAGAAAGAACAGCTCTTTGCATGTTTCACATAGGTTCTCCCTCTTTCTTACTGTCAGAAAATTCTAAATTAGAAGCTATTATAAAATCCAGCTTTGTTAGAGAAACATTTTCAGATAAGGAGGAATTCAATGATTTATTCACCGGATGATAGTGAATGAATGGTGTCTGTTTTCTGTGTATGAATAGTAATTGACTTTATTATGATGCTCTCAATGTATTCGTTATTTGAACTGATTTCCTGATTCATTCTTTGTCAGTAGATCAGTTGCCAGCAGTTCGTTGTGGGTTCCCAGTGTTTAAAATTTAAGCTCTTTGTAATGGGTATCCAAGTCACATGATGTATTTCTTTTTCCTGATTGGAAAAATGGGTTGGGGGAAGGGTTGGTGCAAATACTAAAACTGCACATGAATTTAAAATTCACTTTTTTTTCGCACTTTAAAACACTTTTAATATACATTATTTCTAGGCAAAAATCACCTCAGTGCAACAGTCTCAAAACCGGTTCCCTTCCCATGTCCTGATCAAGCATCATATCAGAGTCTTAAGTTGCATGCAGGTTTCTGCTCTGGTATTTGCACAGAGATGTGTAGGAACTCACTTGAAGAATCAGGTTGGAAAGCAACTTGAATGCAGTGAAACAGAACATTCACAGATGTATTTACAGCTTTCTCTCAGTTCTAATAATAAGCGTAAGTGTGGATCACTTGAGCTGTCTCATTCTGTTTCCAGCTTTCTGCAAATTCTTCAGGGATTTATTTCTTTTTCTGTAGGGCTGCGCATTGGAAAATAGGACGCTATCAGACTAAATTCACCTTGCGCATGTATAGCATTGATCTCTTATCATGTAATTAAGTTGTGACTCAAGAGACTAGCTGCAACCCACACACCAGTTATTTGACTCTCTGGAATTCTGCCTTCCTTCAAGCAGCGTGGTTATGTGGGCTGACAATGTGCTAAGTGTTTCTAGGATATTCTCTTTGGCTCAGGTTTCTATTCTGTTTACTGTGTAGATTTATGCATAGGTAGAATTTTTAGGGCATAGGACGTATCATATGAATGTGAAATAGAAGTTGATCCTTTTGGCTCTTTGGTATTGTATATATCAGCATCCTGAGACATGGGCCGTGGCTGGACTTAACTTTCCCACTCCTTTCCTTCATAGGCTGATCAGCTGTTAAGTCCATGTATTGACGCCTGTATATAAAGGTCTTGCTATTTGAAACACTTCTGGGTAAATCACTATATTCTCCTAGTCTTTCGTTTCTTCATTTGTGGGTTAGGAATAATATGCAAGTGGTGTTATGTGAAGTAGGGTGCATAAATCTTTGTGTAGCTCTTTGTGATAATTGGGTGGAAATTGAGAAATATAATGAACCCTTAATAGAACTAAAAAGCTGGTAATATTTTTCTGCCACATATTCAGGGCCATAAAAACAGTAGTATCTGCTTCTATAATAGTATCTTTCCATTTATGTTATGCTTAATTGTTGCAAGAAGGTTTCGAGAAAGCCTTCACTGAAGGGACAAAAAGCTGTTTCTGCAGCTGCTTTGAGTGTTTTGACTCCAACTAGTGACAGTGTCCATTTGACTGAGGAAGCAAGATCACTCATCTGGTGTCTCACCATCCTTTCAGGGTCATGAGACTTTAGGAAATTCTTAACTAGAGAAGAATAAGTTGAGGCTCTGAAGATGATTGTGATAGTCAGTGATGCTGTGAAGCACATCATTAATGCTCTGGGCATTACCCATTCACGTTAATTCTGGGATCTCCTAACCCATTAGTAATTAGTGGAACGTCAGCATGTCCTACAAGGTAGGTAATAACACTATGCCCAGTTATAGTGATGACTAAATATAGCAAAGCTTTTGTGTGTGCATTTCATGAGGGGTCAACCACTGACCATTTTCATTAACAGTCAAAACTCTTTAATTAACAGATGTTAACCAAGGAAGTTTTGATTGGAAAAATCATCAGAAGATAAAAAGATTGAGTTAAAGTAATTTAGAAATAAATGTTCAAGAGGGTGTTTCCTTGACATGTTAGAACAATCATTGCTATTTTTGTGTTGGTATCCAAGATGTTGGAGAGGAAAGGAAAAGGTGAGAACAAAGCCACTAATAGGAGTATCACATCATAAGTGTAGAATATCATTATCTGTCCCAATTTTAATAGGTGTTCCTCAGTGCTAGTTTCTGAAGGACCCAGGATATTATTAGATTAGAGCCCGTCTCCAGTAATCTCTGTCCTTGCAACACCCTAGTAGTAAGATTTATTTATTCTGTATGCAGATGCACTGCGAGAGCTCAGGAAGCTTTAAAATTCCCTCCTGCACAAGCTCTCTCTATTGTGATGCATGTCTCAATTTCAGAGTAGTCCCAGGTGCAGCATGCTCTCCCGGGTCAAAAATGTTCTTCTCTTCCTATTGTAACTGGTCCTACTTGTCTTTGCGTACATACTCAACTAAACTCTTTCTATAAATGAAGGAAAGAAATCCATGACGAAGCCCTCTCAGCACTCTTTTTTTTTTTTTTTAATAACAATATGGTTAGTTATCTTTAAAATCTGCTGAACAATTAAAGACATTCGCAATAACCAGCAAAGGCGTTCATCCAGCCCCTCTACATTAGCAGCATCATGCAGCACGTTACATAACCAACACTGGTCCCAAAAGTGGGCTACACGGATCAATAGACCAGTTGGTAAAAATACTACAGATTTTACTTCTTGCTAAAAATGGCTTTCTAAGCAATTTCCGAGGGCAGACCATTTGCTAAAACAGCTTGTGAAATGGCTTTCAGGTAGAAAATCTCTACATTTGCTAGATAAAACAAGGACTAAGTCAGCAAGTCCTGTCCCTTTCGCAGGTGGAGAAACTGAGGCGCAAAAGAGGTGACTTTCTTCAAGCTCTGACAGTGAACTGGTGGCAGAGGAGGGAGTGAAACGCAGGTGCACGGGCCAGGAGCCATATGCTCCAGCCTCCAGTCTCTTCTGCATAGTCCATCTGCAACATTTTGCTGCAGCCAGGAAATATTGGTCCTACGATGCCACATTTTGTAATATATATAGAAAGTGTGTATAGTTTTATATATATCTTTAAATGTAGGTGGATTTTTTCATGTTAAATTTACAGGTAATTTACATAACTAATTTGTAAGCCAGAGTGTAAATGACGCTCAGCTGAAGTGACCATTTTGACAAGCAAGTGCAAACATTGTCAGAACATTGGCATCTCTGCGTTGGACAAGACTGAGCTTGACAGCTTTTTCTGTGTGCATCTGGGTTTTCTTGTGGGGGGCAGCAAGGGGGGGCGTGTGTTTTGGTTTGGTATTTTTTTAAGAGCTATTAAGAATATTGCATTATAATAATCTGATTTTTAAATTATCTATCTAGCTATGTTATTTAAGATATTAAAAAAGCTGGCATGCAAACCTGAAAGCTGTTTTTTCTGCGCTTGTTGTGCCCAACACTGTTTAAACAAACGCAAAACTATTGTGAAACACGCAATGCTCTCAACCGTCTGACATAAAAATTCATCTCTGGTTAAAGATGATAACTTAAAGAAAGCTTGCAGGATGCCTTAGACCCATGGCTGACATGGATGATAGGGATTGGGAGTGAGGAGATGAACATTTTAAAATGCAAAGTAATTTTTTTTTTTTCATCTTAGAATACTAAAATTGAGTATTTGAATGGCTTGATTTTTTTTTTTTTTAAATCTAAAAAGCCTACAACTTGCTATAAAGCCCATGGAAACTCATGGCGTTCCTAAATTTTAAAATTTTTTATGCCTATAGATGCTTTTCTTTCCTTCTATCCTTCTCGCTTTGTCACTCAGCGTGGACAGAGCCTCTTCCTGTCAGCTTTGCCTTTAGCCCTCACCCAGCCGAGTGCTCCCGGGAGGTGGTGGGAATCTCTCCTGTAGTTTTGAAGTGAGCTCTGGAAAGCTGGGCTTTCTAAACATGGGTCCTAGCACATGTCTGCTTACACTGATATAAAAGAAACTCCAGAAGAAGATTATTTTATTTCAATCCGAAAAATATATATAGTTTTTAAATAGAATGCAAGTTAGCTTTGGATACTTATTGGTAAGTAGCAAGTTGGGGGTATCTAGGGTCACAAACCCGTGATTTTCCCATTCTTGTATTGCCCAATTAGTGTGATGTCTCCAGGTCTAGTGTCTCTTTAAGGCCAAAATATACAAAAGACGGACAGATTACAATTTTGCATGTGGACCATTATTTATCATTGCTGCTCTTAATGATCTATATCTGCTTTAATAAAAAGAATATTTAAGAAACCATAAAGAAAGCTAACCTAATTCTCTTTTAATGCATGATGTAATTAAATCTTTATTGAGATTTGAGAGCTGTGCAACCACAAAAGAAAAAAACAACACCCCCCAAACCCAGGGGTGATTGTGTATCTAGACACATATTGGGAAAAATCTATAGATAGGAAGAAAATGTGCAGTCTGCCATGTATACGGTCAGGTAAAAGATTCTCACTGTTCCACAGGCCTGTCCTGCAAATATTAATGCATGTGATAGGATTATGGAAGAGAATAGTTCCCTTATGTACAAAAAGATTTCTCTGCTGTGTAGCTTAGACATACATGTCTGCAAAATTAAAGCCTGTGTATTTGAAGTCTCCTTTAGCCACTGTGAGAATGAGAAGAGAAAAGTAACAGAGCTAAATTTTGTATCGGTAACCTGGGACTTTTTCAGGGCATTTTCAGTGGACATTACCTAGTTCCAATTGGATGAGCTTTCTAGCTTATTTCTTAATGATGTCTTTTGAGGACAGCCAGGCTGTGGTTCGGGAGACTCGTGCAGTTCACAAGTGGTTCAGGTTGCGGCTGGAGCACGTGAACAGCCTCATCCCACGGGCACCGGTGGGAGCCGTGGGAGTCTGCAGCTCCGTCTGCCTCTAGCTCTCCACCATAACTCCCGCCCCTATGAAAATCTCAGCAGCAAGTGGTTCAGGCTCAGAAAGACCGGCTTTCATATTTTAAAACAGGGTTTTACTGGTATGCATACATGAATGTGCCCTACCAATTAACCTGCACTTACAAGTGTGTAAAATCTCATCACTGGCTCTGTCGATTTGCAACAAACGATGTGGACTATTAACTCCACACTGAATAAGGCGTCCAGAACTGAAAAATACTAAATCGTTAGTTTTGTCACAGAGCTGTAACGTATGATAAATGTTTTGGATAATGGATCTATGTTTCAATACGTAGAGACAGCCTCGGATTTTCAGAAATAATTTTTTACAGTTATGAAGCTTGTAGAAGTCTTCCCCTTTACTGCCCTAAGAGCTCACTGAGAAATGGGGGGAAACCCCCCATCCAGAATACAAGTTATCTTGTATTTTTGCTAACGTATATAATTACTGATGTGGGTGTTCCCACATCTTAGAATGGAAAAAAGAGCTTGCCAAGATTGAAAAACTGTAGTAAGCAATATAAATGATTTCTCTCACACACCAGCGTTTCTTGCTGAGGCAAGTGAACTGGAACTGTGTTTAAAACCATATAATTATACTCCTATATATCATTTATTAAATCAGATTTCCCCCACCCTCTTTTCTTTTAAGTTGCTTCTGAAAATGCTTTTCTTCCAAGAGGCCTGCTAGCTGGGGTCCTCCCCTGGGAAGAACTCTTTCCCAACAGTGGAAATGAACACAAATGTAAATAGCACACCATGACCTGTGTGACATGTTGTCCCTATACCATTGCTGCCCTTTGCTTAAATCTTTGCTCTAGCTTCAGTGTCACTGAAATCTGCTTGGGCCAGATATGAGGTATGGCCTGGCTGGGGTGTGCCCCAGACATCCATGGGTTGTATGGAGCATTTTGATCATCCAGCCTCAACGATCAAACATCCTGGCCTGGGTTATCCAACACAGGCCATGTAGTTTTGTCTCTCTGTTTCTCGGTTAGGCCCGGAACTGCCTGTTGAGATAGTCCATGGGCTGTAGAAAGACGTCTGTGGATTTCCTTATTTCACACTCATTTCTGCTGTTTAAAATATAAAGAAGCTGACCCAGTGTTTTCACACCCATGAAACAGAAGGACTAATGAACGATTTTTCCAAAGTACAGAGATTGTATATGCAAAGGTCCAGTACGCAAATCCTGACTTGTTTATGCCTCAGGTTGTGCATACAAAAAGCTATTTAACTTTAAGCCAATATATCTTTCTTTCCAGCACCCACACCTCACTCAACCCACCTCCTCTGAGAAAGCCTGGGGAAAAGACTTTATACCACACTCCAAAAGGCTGGGGAGTAAGGCTGTGTTGGACAAAGGGACCCTCTGAATATGAATTGGTAGCAGTAGCAGCAATGAAACGTTTTGTAATTATAATCAAAGTAGGGGTTCCAGCTGTTGGCTTATTAGCAGGGTCCTGTCTGCCATGAAGCTTGAAGTTGGTGCAAGCTTGTAGGGATTGGGACTGTTGCTGTTGAATTTGTGGTACTGCTCATGGTACCGCTCATGGTACGTTCTTAGCATAGCTTTCCCCGGTTCGTACTGGAGGTTGCATATTAAGGTGTGGTGGCATCTTTTGGGACTTTCACTACGTAGTTTGAGAGTCTAAGGACTTCTCAGAACTGGTCTTGTATTCTGAGACCTTTGCACTGCAGACCACAGAGTGGTTTTTTCAGGTCTAAATTAATGTTTTAATTCACATGAGGAAGAGTTGTCAGTATGGCACTGTAGTTTTCTCTTATTAGGCTCATTTTTTCCTTTTGTCATTCTGTTAGTAACTGTCGCTGAGAAAGGAAAGTTTTATATTAAGGGTTTGATATATCAAGGGAAGAAATTCTTTTACCATTCGCTGATAAGTGTACATGATGAAGATGCATTAGATTTCAGTCTAAATTTCCCATCAAATTTTTTTTTTCTATTGTTTTCCCTCTTCAATCTATTCTCCCCCTGTCCTAGTTTGGTGGTTGTTTTGTTTTTGTTTTTTTTTTTTTGTCACTTTGTTTTCACTCCTTTTCTGTTCAATCCTTCTGAAGTGTTGTCAAGCAATGCTCCAGTTCTGGTTGAACTCTTCGGTCCTGCAGTACAAGAATAGAGCTCCAGCAGTTCTCATGTGGTGCTGCTGTATCCAAGATGCCTAACTTCTAACTCATGTGTTCAAGGAGATGTACTTTAGAATGTCTTCTTTGGGGTTTAATTAATTTTTTTAATTGTTCTTTTTTGTACTAGCCAATGTACCATGTGTTTTAACAAAATACAGTATGAAATAGAACAAAACACCATTATTGGAAGGAAGATGCTGAGAAGTATGAGAGTTATTTATGCTGATTGTTATTTAGTGAATACTTGAAAAGTGTCATGCTCAGGATCGTCCTTGTTAAGGAAGTATTTATTCTCATGAAAAAAGGTACAAACCATACAAAATATAAAGAAAACAAACCCAGCTATAAGAAAAACAAACATGCAGTGGGTACCTACCATGATCAAAAATCTGCTGAATTTACAGCAGTCTGTCATTGGAAAAGTTATAACATATTGTTCTTTTATTGTGTTTTATGCCTTTTATTAGCTTGCAAATCTAATTAGGAAACCAATTGGCACACAGTATGCAATGACGGAAGCAGTACCACCTATTCTTGTGGCAGCTTTGGTTTTACTTTATGGGTGGTCTTTGTTCCTAAAGGCTTATATGAATACCACATATTAACTGAGCTGGTTCTCCCTTGATGTCTGTGTTGTATTGTACACATGTTGTCACTGTTTGACACTTAAACAATCCAGATTCTTACCCAGCCCATATTTAGTGCCATAATAAACTTTTGAGCATATGTTTTTGAGAGCAACAGTAACATTCATCACTGCAATGTGACATATAAATAAGCACTACTGGAGAGTGTACATGCCTTCAGAGGGCAGAGCTGGACTAGAAGGTGTGTGCCAAAGGGATGTGGTCATCCGCCTTGCCCGTACTGGGCTTTCTTCTTCTTTGCCTTGTTTCAGTAAATCAAAATGGTTATTGAAGTGACCTACAAAATTCACCCTGTACATGTGAAAAAACACGCGTTGTTGCAAAACTTTTCTAGAGAAACATTTCCCATTTGGGGCTTTGGCTTGGCAAACAGTAGATGTAAGGGATAAACCATTCCTCTTCTCTCTTCATCTTACTTGCTCTGTCTTTTCAGCGGGGAGCTCCGTCAAGGCCTGGTTGGAAGCACTGGTCTGACAGATGCGATGTACCAACACTTCCTGCTCCCGTGAGTCTCCTTCTGTTGTTTTTGCAAAATTCCTCTATGTCAATGGTTTCGTTTCAGCAGAGGTGGTTTTTTTTGTATTTTGGGTTTTGTTTGGAGGTTTTTTGTTTCAGGTTGTTTTTTATTTTTTGAGGTGGCCTTTGGTAGAAATGAAGAGGGAATCACATATGAAGGGCTTCAGGATTTGACTTCTCCCTTGTTCTCTCTGAACAAGACCAGAGGCTTACAAAGACAGTACAGGCAGTACCACAGATTTAAAGTGTGGTCATATCCTGTCTTAGTTGGGTAAACACATTCTGATTCAATGAGAGCTTTGTCTGAACAAGGACAGAAAAGTTGAGTCTTGAACAAGGAAATAATTTATATAAGTCTTAATGAATATTTAATGTGGAACGTTAATTATAAAAAAATAGGGTATATATTTTGATGTCCTGCCTTTAAGTGACAGATCATCTAGTGTTGTCTTGGCCTCAAGAGAACCATCAGCTTGCTGATTACAGATCTACATCAATCCAGTGAGAGTATCCTCCCATTATACCAATACCTCTTTAAAGAAACAGGCATTATAGATAAAAAAGAGAAAATACGTTTAAAACTGCAATGATATAAGAACCATCTGCCTTTATTGCTTTGATTAATACTTGAATTTTCTATTGATCAGTATTGATGAATACGAGAAAAGATAGTTATTAAATAAATAGAGTAGGAAACAGAAATTTCTGAGTGCCAGTTGTTTGTTATATAAACACAATTATTAAGATAATATTACTATATGTAAATGTAAAAATCCTTTAAGTTCCTTGCGCCCAAGTAGTATTTCTTTGAAAATAAGTGGCTTTCCGGACGGAGGTAGCCTTTCTGTTCTGTACCTGTATGTCCCTCCACTCTCTCGGACCATGTGAAAGGAGTCCCCTGCAAACTATTCACATCTCCCATGCAGGGCCAAGGGGTGGCTCTGCAGATAAGAGGCAGCAAATTCACTGCAAGTTTCTACCACAGTGAAAATGAAAAAAATGAAGAAAAAAAAAATACACAGTATGTTCCAGTGTTCAACAACAGAGCTTATACTACGAACTGAAACAAAAATAAAGGTGAAGGTACTAGGTGCTGTCACAATACCAACAATGCATATGTCTATTTTAAGGCTGGTTCTTAGTTTCTCATGGCAAAATACAAATGTGCATCAGCAATGGGTCCTACTTGAACAGTAAGATTCATTCATATCTGACCTTGGTTTGAATTTTACCCGCTGTCCTCACTAGGAAGATGAAGCCCAGCACCATTCACCCTCTTGTCTTCCTCAAAGCACAAGCATTTGAAGCTGCATCTGGGTTTGGACTCTCTGCCTTGATTTCATGCTCTGCATATGTGTACGGTGTGCAAGAGAGCAAAGAATGCATTTGAGAATAAACCGCATTAGCTCTCAAAGGGAGATTTTAAAGTTTTATTATTATGGTTGTCTAGTTTGATCTACTATCTGGTCATTGAATTGTATCATTGCAAGAAACATGAGAACAGCAGCATGACCATGAGGTATATTGTATTACAGAATGAGGTTACACAGTACCAAAGCACCACCATATTTCAGTAACAAATGCAGCTTCTGGGGAGTTTTGTTATCATTGCATAAGCTTCACTGCTCCCTAGAAGATGACACTGATTCAGACAGAAAACACTAATTCAGTTCTTGCCAGCAGAGCCAATTGTCTCTTTGATTACATTAGACTGACAACTGGTTTTCAATGTCATTGTCAGCCGCAACTTCTCATACATGGTGCAGTGGAGCATGAACTGGGCTTCCTTTATTTAATTATTTCTGCCCATTTCTGTATTGTGAATAAGGCAAATGTGTGAGGCTCCCTTCTAGTAGACAGAAAAATGTCGGGTATTTAGATTATAAAACTCAGCCTTCAACAGTGGTGTCCCCCGTCCTTTTTAAAGGCAGATCCCAAACGTGTGTGTGTCACTCCAAAGAATGAATTTGAAACTATGGGGGGTTTTGTGTGTGTGTTGGTTGTCTAGAAGTGACATAGGATTTTCTTGATTAAATAATTGTTGCATTAAATAATTTGCTGAATATCTTTACATTTTTTCTCAATTAAGTTGTAATTGGAGGACTGTATGTGAGCTGCCCACTGCAGGCACTTGCTATTTAAAATTTGCCTTGCGTTGGTTGGGGGTGTTTGGGCACACAAGCCTTGTGGTCCATTCTGTGCCTGGGTCTGGATGAGCATGAAGCTCAGAGGATGTCTCTCCAGTGCAATGGAGGTCTGACCATGGCACATGCTGGCATTCCTGCACTAAGCAAATGCAGCCGAGGGGGTGGGGAGGGTATGGCCATGGAGAGCAGAGGGTGTGGGAGCTGTCACCTGGCTGGCAGGCATGGTGCGAAGGTAGGCTTCAGCCTCTGCTCATTTCAACTGGCACATGCAGCGCATGGGGATCTCTGTGAAGTCAAACCCCACTTGTTCCAAGCAGCTTTGGTCTCTAACAGGGAGCGTTGCCCTTTCTGGTGTGTCACAACAGCGATGGGCTGACAAGAGTTTCCTCCTTTGCAAGGAGACCATGGACGGCTGAGATACAGCCTGGTCACAAGCCACCCATAGCGCAGAAAACCTCGCGTTCTCTGCGTTTTTGTTGTGTTATCTGGAGCGCAGGACTCCCAGTGCAGCTCTGAGCGCTGGACTTACATGCATGTGTCTAAAACTACTGGAGATAATCACCCTCTTCCCCTCCCCTCTGCCTCTCTCACACGTATTGTTCCATGAAAGGGGGATTAGGGAACCGGGAGGCTGCTGTGAGGGCTCAGGAGCACGCTGCAGAGATGTTACTCTTCAGTACAAGTTTTTCCTCTACCCAGCTTGTCCTTGCTGGGTAGGAAGAATTCCTCTCTAGGCAGAAAAGGGATAAAGTTGGGGGGCAGCATTTTTACTTTTTAAATTTTTTTTAATCCACATTTTCTCGACTGGAGTTAGGAAAACTTTTATTTTTCTTTAATGTTTTCTTCTCTGTTAGGGTTATAAATGTATTTTAAACAAAATGTAGCTGAAAATTTTTACCAGATCTTTTTTCTTGAGGAGCTGTGGGTTTAAGAAAAGCAAGAAATTGACAATAAAATCAAAAGAAGTATCAGCAATGAAGGTTGCTCTGCCAAATAATATGCTGTTATAATAGTGTTTTTGTATTAGTTTTATATACATTCACTAAAAATACCCCGGGATGTCTTAGAAGAGTAGGTAGTCAAGGCTCCACAAGCTCGCAGTAGCTCTGTGAAATATAGCCCTATGAAATGGTTGCTGCCAAGTCTCTGTGATTCTTCCGTGCCTGGAGAATAAGAGATTTATGTTGTTCATAAACGTGTATCCTTCTATTTCTGAATTCTCTTCTACTGCTCCCGTTGCCCAAAAGCCAAACAAAGCTAACCTCCTCCAGGTCCCAGAGTGAAAAAATGCAAACACGCTGCATTTAAAAGTAGATTTAGCAACTCCAAAGTGGGCGATTTGGTTCCACCCATCAAACCTGAGTTCTCTGATCTAAAGTCAGATGGTGCTACTCCTAGTGAGATGTGTGCCAAATCTAATTAAGCTTTGCATAATGTGCATCTTGGGTGATTTGATTTATTAGCTTTGTTTGAAGAAAGTAATAATAAAAAAAGAAAATGACTTTGGTAATAAGCTGTTTGAATTCCCTGTGCAAGTAGGCACAGTCCCTCCTGGATCTCCCTGAAATGCTCCGGAGGTGCGCAGGTTACCTATCAACAGGCTGATGCAATGCTGGGAGCTGGCGCAAAGAGGGGGTTTGGTCTGGGCTCCTACCCCCAGTGCTCTCCTGGCTTGTGGCTCAGCATACGTATTCAAGTAGTCCCCTCTGTGTATAATGATATCCGTGCTCACAACCACCACCAAAGCCAGGAAATTATCATTTATCTCCATTTATACCAATGGAACCTAGTGCACCGAGAGACTAGAGATGGCTGTAGTGTAGTGCAGCAGAGGTGCCTGCACTAAATGCTGGGGTTCACCACTGGAAAAATTGTCCCAGACCCTCCAAACTAGCTCTTGCGTGTATCTCTGAAAGATCATGTATTGCACTGAAAGATTATGTATCTCACTGAAAACTTCTAGATACTGCTCGACTGGCTGCAATAACTGCCCTGGGATCAGTTGGAAAGGCAATTGCCTTGGGGTCAGATTAACAGCGATATTTCAGCAGAGAACTTCTGGTAATTTGAATGTGAGTAAGGGGCAGTAGGTCTGGGGATATAGGACCTTTTTTCCCAATCATACTCCTTAGCTACAAGCAGGCCCAAAACCATGACCAAGCGTTGTGCATCTGCAACTTCTATTCAGTGGCTGTTAATTATTTCCGGGGAAAATGTCTGAGACTTTTACTTTGCATTTACAATGAAGACAAGAGCCTTGAGGACTAGCAGTTCACAGTGCCGTTGTGTTATCCTGGGGTAGGATAATTAAAGACGTTTTATTCTGGGAATGTTCCTATTAGATCATGAAGGGAATTGTTGTATGTTTGTCTTCACTCTTTTCAGGATGATATCGTCTAAAAACTTTCAAGCGTTATTGCTGTCTGCAACTTGGAAAGTGGGAATTAGTATAGGATCAGATTTGTTTCTAGCTGGTCCCAGAATCTCGAGCTATTTTATATGGACATTGAAGGTTATTAGGGGACACAACCTGTGTGCAAGTGCCGGTGTGTTTCTTCAACGATGCTATTTCATGCTACTGAAACTAGGCAAACGATACAAACGTATTTCTGCATGATTTGATGAAACATTACTCTTGGCTGTTTTTTTATTTGAAAAATCACTTATTTTGGAGAATATCCATAGAGCAAAATAATTAATTGCAAATAATTTTTGCAGTTTAGTTCTTTCTGTTAGAAAAGATATGATTATTCTGAAAAAATAAGCTTTGAAATGTTTCACTAGCTCTAATGAGAATAACCTCTTTTTTTCTTGCTAAAAACCAAAATAATCCATTTTCTTTCCACTGGAATAATAGACGAATGAAGGAAGATACATGGATTTGTAACAATTTTAAGTGAGTTAATTTTAACACAATTATAAGTGAGTTCCCCCAGATGCTCCCTGCATTTTTAATCATGATAGTTGCTTTTTTGGGGTGTTTTGGGTTTTTACTTTTTTGATCAAACATAAAGCTGAGCCTTGTGTCAGAAACATTCACCTAAAATACTGATATTAAGCAAATATCAATAAATATCCATAAAAACATTGAATACATACACTTCCTTTCCAGAAAACTATTCATAGCATTTCACTACAGCCAGGCAGCAGAAACAAGCTATGCAGCCTGTTGTGTGTAATCAACATGGTTTGAATTTTGAATATTAAAATATTCAAAATTTACTTACAGATCTTTAATACCTCCCAGAACTTATCTGGCAATTAATTTCAAATGCCATATCGAGGGAGAGGGGAATTAATATGTTTTCCTAGTAATTTTTTTTTTGTCAGACGCAAATGTAAAATGGTTCATTATGAGAAAAAACCCATTTCTGTGCAGCTAGATACAAAATGAAAGTTTGAAGATGAAATGAAAAAGGTATTTGTACTTTCCACAGCATCACTACTTTGTGACAGTGACCATTTATCCACTCTGGCTGCGCAATGACTCTGGCATATGGGGTAAAATCACAGAGGCAGCTCTGGGGGAGTGCGAAAGTTTTCTGTGGTTGTGGTGATGTGCAGAAGGGTCTCGCAATACACATCTTTGCAGTTATGGACTCTCCTTTGTCCTTAGAAAACACAGCAACAAGGTGAAAGCTCCTGTCCTCATCTCCTTGATTTAACCCCAAGACAGAGGCTGGGATTCTCAAAGACACCTGAGAGCTGCAAGTGCTCCACTCCCATTGAATTTTAATGGGTGTTGAATGCTTGACTCCTTCGGGCTTCTCTGAAAACCTCAGCTTTGGTTCATCTGCCTGCTCAGGGACTAACAAGGTTTAACCCAAGGGCAAAAGCTCTTTCACACAAGTCAGGCACTTTCTTCCAAAAAGCCGCACGTATGGCGAGGAACTGCGATGTTCGTGTGTGCAGAGGGGCCTATGGAGGGGCCAAGGGAAGATGAGTTTATTTTTAAACTGGTTTGACTGAATTAGAGACACAATGCAGCATCCCGCCTCTGCTGACAGTGCAGACTCTAATGTGCTCGGCTCCGTCTGACAGTGACTCAGAGGCAGCAAGAGCGCGATTACAGCTCCTGGCTCAAACATTGAGTCTGTTGGGAGGAGGAGAATAATTCATTAATTTATTTGGGACACTGGATGGTTTCCTCGCTGTCTGCAACAACAGGGTGTGAGCAGCCCCAGCTCCAGCTGCTGGCGGACGGGTTTCGTAAAAGCAAACGTTCCTTCCCCAGCACCCAGCAGCTGGAGCAGCACGGCGGCCAGTGCACCGGGCTGAGCCTCCTGCGCCAATGTCCGTGGCTAGAGCAGCCAGCAGAGGGGCTTGGGAGAGTTCATAATTAAATTCTCATAATGCTCATGTTTTTGGTAATTAGAGATTGATTTATTCCCCACCCCCCTAAAGCCTGCAAGGGGAATTTTCCATAGCACTGAGTCTTTTCATTTTTACTGGAAACAATAGGACTGAAGAGTCAGTGCCTTTTGGTGGGGCAGGGACCTGCTAGGAGCAGGAAAGGAAACCAGGTAGTAACATCACGCTTAAGGGATTTACTAGCCTTGTACTGAGCTGGTGAAAGTTGGTGTGGCCAACAGGTATGTCCGTGAGACTACCTGTTAGTTGATGAGTCAAATACCCTCAGAAACTTGTAGGCCTACGTTCTTTCTCCTGCTAGTGTAAATCAGGAATTCCATTAAAGGACATACTTTGGAAGTATTGCAGAGTGGTTAGAGTGACAAAAGAAAAGCTTACTATTATTTTTTCCAATGAGTAAGATTTCCACAAGTATCACAGTGTCAAACTTTCGAAAGAATCTGAGTAACTTCTGAACATAATCCCACTCACTTTTAAATGACGGTGGTCCTGAGAATTTTTAGGAGACATCAATTCTGCTTTAGGAGGTTATAATAACTTATTTTCATATCTTAAGGAGTAAGAAATTAAATGTTAAGAAGCTGGCATGATGGATCAGTGATAATCGCTCCCATTAAGTGAAGGATTTTTAGCGTCCAAGCAAAGAATTGCGTTCTCTAAGGCCGTTGTTCAGTGGGCCTACTTGTGGAACAAGCTCTTACTAAATGCAGGTTCAAAACCTAGTTTTAATTTGTGAGTCAACTTGAGTTGTGAGACTTGTGAGAGGTGTTTGCACTACTGCAGGTGGCTGAAGCACCGAGTTTCTCTCTGGCTTGCAACTATATTGAAGTTTCACCATAGCTGATTTTTCGGGTCTGAAACCCAAAAAAGGACGTGGAGAGGGACTGTTTGAGGGAATGTAGCAATAGGATGAGAGGTAACAGTTTTAAAATGAAAGAGGGTAGGTTTAGATTAGATAGTAGGAAGAAATTCTTTGCTGTGAGGGAGGTGAGCCCCTGGCCCAGGTTGCCCAGAGAAGCTGTGGCTGCCCCATCCCTGGAGGGGTTCAAGGCCAGGTTGGACGGGGCTTGGAGCAACCTGGTCTAGTGGGAGGTGTCCCTGCCCAGGGCAGGGGGGCTGGAACTGGGTGATCTTTAAGGTCCCTTCCATACCAAACCATTCTATGATTCTGTGAAACACAGCGAAAACATAAACACAACCTAGCGTCTCATCATTACTTGGCTTGGACAAGAATTACGTAATTGCACTTTTTGCTAGGGGGAACTATTTTGAAGTGATAATGGTTTTCTTAAAGAGATACTGTGAAGATATGCATCAAATATTTATTTCCATAAAAATATCCATTCTCAGCCATGAGATGAACACCACCTTCATTTATTAAAACTGAAAATGTCTTATTAATATGATTGACTAATGAGTTGTATGACCCTGCAAAGGGAAGATGGCACCTCCTCCCTGACTACTCTGTAATTACAATCTGGGATGAGGGATTTGATCTTGCAGTCATGCAAAGGGAATTTTGTGTGTGTAGTGAAGGTGGAGCAGAAATGAGGATCATTTAAGTTAGCATTAGGATGGCATTTTGTCTTTTTTTAAAATATAAACTGGAGTTTAACATATCTAACCATAGGCCCCAGACCTGTAAATGGATGTATGACTGGTGCAGCGCATGAGTGTGAGTTTCCAATGACATCCCAGTGGTTTTTCAAAAAACAGGGGCCTATTGGTATGGATTAATTTACATTACTCATACCTTAATCGCGGTACTTTTTCATATCTCAGAAAATCAGCATATTTCATTGGTGAGAAAGACTAAGGAGTCCCTCCCCGCGCTTCATTGCCAGTGATCATGACTTCTCTGTCCTTTAAAAACTGTTTACTTTAGACCATTTTAGCTATTCTCTGAAGTCTAAGTACGTGATGCAATCTGTCCTAGGAAGGTGACAGTCTTGCAAGTGAGATATACATGTGTCTGACAATTAATTAATCACAGCTCCACTTCCTAAAATGAAGTTATGACTACTAGCGCATTGAAACAATTTCTGTGTTATTGTCTTCAAATAGGTATGTCCTACTGTTTGTGATTGTTAAGGAAAAGTTCAAAACCCCACTGGAAAAACCATGAAAATCTCCCACAGTTTTGAGTGAGTTTTACTCTTGATTGGTGATTTTCAACCTTTTCTAATGGACTGTGTGCACTTCTTTCTAAAATACTTTAGCTTTCTCGCTATAGGCTTGCTTTTTTAAAGTTATCGATCCAAGTCCCTGCACTCCTTCAGGTCTGTAGACCACAAGCTGAAAATCCCTGGCTGGGACAGTTCATCTCTAGAGCTTTATGGTCTTGCATGCTGTGTTTTCACTATCCGCCCATTCCTGGATGCCAGGGGTTTGAAAACCTGATGAACTTTAGTGACTTTATTAGTGGGATCCAAGCTAGCTCACAGGTCTTTGGCACTCAAGTTAGGAGGAAGCACCATATTTCACTTTTGTTTCATTGCAAGAGAACTGTTTTCATTTCCAAAGATCTGTATCAGGGAAATTGTCTTTCAAAAAGCGGTGTTCATTACTGCAGCCACCCAGAAGACGTACGCCATTTAAGGTAAAGCCACAGCTCAGCAAAAACTAAAGAAATCATGACAATTGTTCCCTAAATTGAATTTTAAATGAGTTTAGAATTTATTATTGTTTTCTTAAATTCATTGCAGGGTCTTGGACCGTACATTGACCTGTATTAATTGATGGGTTTGTTTCTCCTGGACAATTTTAAATTTAGGAAAACAATTAGGCCTCGTAAATAATTTAAAACAAAAAAAAAAAAAACAAAACAAACAAAAAAAAAAAAAACAAAAAAACCAAAACAAAAAACCAATCCAAAAACCACTAAAATATTTTCATCAATTGAAAAGTTATGGAAAAGTTAAAAGAAATGTTTGACCCAAAGTAAAAGAGTTTATTTTTGAATGTTTAGCACTTACATATATGAAATTGAGGGAGATATGCGAATGAACAACTGCGTAGAAAAGAAATCAATTCTTTTAGCAAAAGCTGAAATGAGAAGTTCTAGTTTTCAGGGAAGCATTTCTGTTTGTTTTGGTCTCTGAAAGGAACGCTTGGCTGAAACTGGCACAAAGAAACAGAGTGATTCAAGTTTGCTGAGTTTGCAGTTTTAGACTGAATACTGTGGAGAATTTTTCTCGCTGCTGGAGAGCCATAGAAAGCTCAGTAGCGTTTTCATGTATGTTCATGCAAACACTTTATCACTTTATTTTTGCTTGTCCCCCCAGATAGAATACTTTCACTACCTTACCAAACCAACATCATTTACACATCAAAACAATAATTCATTTTCAGATTCAGCCCTTCATTAAAAAGATAAGTAGGGCTTAATTGGTATCTAGTGACTGTGTAGCTATTCTGTACTAGAGTGGAGTTAAGTGGGGTTTCTCAGACAAGGGCCTTGGGCAAGCCCTCTGTCTGGGATGAATTTCTCCCCAATTAAACTCATTTGTTTTCACATTCACATAATGGCACCTGAGATATGGAATGTCTCAACCACTTCCTTCAGCTTTTTTCTGAGGGTGGGGAATTGTTTAAATCTGAGCTGCAAACTCATTACTGCAGAATATACCGTGCAAATAAATGTCCAATGTACTGAAGGATTATCTGATTAAAGAGGTTAAATTATCCTCTTATTACTTTAATAGTTTATCTTTTCTGAGGTTCAGGTAGAATGATGTTTTATTGAAGATACGCCAAGAGGTGGAGTTCTGCCTTGGATTATGTTTAGGATAGAAGCTGAGTTTGAAGCTGAATCAGAGGTGCCAAATCTTACGACTTGTTCATGCCAGAGTAGGGTTAGGGTGGTGGGAATTGTGAAAGATTTGCCCTCTCAAAGATTGTGAGAAATACTCCCTTTGCAAAGAGCTCTGCTGCTTCTGAGTTGGGACTGGTCTGACTCAGAGAAAGAAGCCCAGACAGTTTAGAACAAAATTCAAAGGGTTTTTGCTAAGTAAAACATACCTACTAAGCTATCTTGATGCATTGCCTAGAACCAAGCAAAAAACCAGCTCTGTCACCTTACCTGAAATTTTTAACCTTTATCTTTTACCTTTTTTGGATTCCTGTAATTAAAACTGAAAGGAGGTGAAACTGCGCTGATCCACCATGAGGCTGCTACAAGTTCTCTTAGTCTGATCTGTGGACACTTAGGGCCAAACTTTTAAAGGTCCTTGAACTCCTAACAGGGCTGCAAATAGTCACCCAGAGGCTTTATCATCCCATTAAAATAACAGTATTTTTGGAAATCCCAGGAGAAACTGGGTAGAAATCAAATATCTTTTCAAGATCTCTATTCTGCATTTACTTTTGAGCAACTGCCTCCTTGCTGAGAAAGGCAGCATCCTCTGTTGAAAGCAAGGGACAACAGCTCTTGGTCTTGCCTCTGTTATCACCTCCCTGCGAAGGTCTGCTTGAGATTAGGTAGGAAGTCCAGTTTTGGGGATCGTCTGCTCTGTGGGAATGCAGACCAGCACCCAGGCACAGGCTAAAGCAGCTGGGAGCATGGTGAGGGGAGGAACTTTAACCTGCATTATGCCTTTGCAAGGGTCCAAAAACGTGTCTCCCATGCACATGGGTGGGGATGGCAGCTCCTCCTGCGGTGCTGGGGATTGCACAGGCATCAGGGATGCCAGGAACATCACCCAAGCCCCTCTCGTATCTGCTCAGTTTTCTTTCACCACAAAACCAGAAAGGATAATTCTGAGTCATGTTTGTATTGTGCTTTGACTCTTCTGGCTGGAAAAAAATTATAGGAGGATTTATATTATTATTCTCATGAAGAAATATCTTGATGGGACTCATGATCTTCTTGCCCTCTTCTGTTGAAATCCTGCACATCAGGAAGTGTAATACAAGTCTCTGTTCCACTAGGACGAAGATGTCCAGATGGAATGAGAGAAATAATTAGATATACTCAAATACTGTCAAGAAGTTAATCTTTCTTCCAGCTTGGCATTCCTCTGCATGTTAATAACCACAAGAATTAGAGATGGAAAGATCTAATGTTGCAAGAGCAGTAACATGGAAAATCATCTCTGTCTCCATCTGGCATCAGTAACAAGCAAAAAGGAGGCGACACAGCAGAAACTGAGCCTGCAGCTTCCGCAATCAGAGCAAATAAACAGTAGTATTTTCTGTATACCTTTGAAATGCCCTGGTTGCACAGAGAACAATGCATGTTTAAAACCATGGTGCAGGGTTTGTATGGTCTAAATCTGTGCTCCAGCAAACTGAATCAGGCGTAGTGTCTTGTCTGTAGTGTTGCATCTATAGTGGCTGCAACTTAATGTATTATAACAAACTGCACCTTAAAAAAAAAAAAAATAAAAAATTAAAAAGAGCAACCATGCAGGCAAGAAGAAGCATCTGCCTTTGCTTTACTGGATCTTTTTGTCAGGCATTGTGATCAGGCTGACAGTTAGCCCCGAGGAAAGTTATAAATTCTGCGCTGAATTGCGGTACGATCTTTCACCATGGCATTTCTGCCCTCTGGCCACGCTCTGGTTATCCATAATTGTGGCAGATAATGGTTTTTTATGGCTGGAAACATTCTTTGCAGGCACAGGGACAATAACCAGGGCTGAAAATGTAATTAAAGTGAATGGATGAACTTTCTTAAAGAAACAGTGTAGATTATTACTGGAGCTTAACACCTAAAAAGCCTGAGGCGAAATGGCAGCATCTGAAAAAACTTGTATAAATTTTAAATGTAGGGCAAGCTTGAAGGTGGATATTAGATTACAGAAGGAAAACTGAGACATTTGATGTAACAGATAACTAAGGGCTTAGATCATCTCCAGAAATATAAACTAATGTAACACATCTTTCTCTGTCAGTTGGAATATGTTGTTTGTGTTCAGTGGCACCTTGTTTTCGTGAATCTGTGGAGAAGTTTGTTGCAGATTTTTGTCTGCTTATGCAGCTGTAGAAGCATCTTCCTTAAATGAGTAGAGTAGGAAAGAGGTGCTATGTCTTCTGTTTGTAATACCTATTTCTTATCATGGAATGCAACAGAATTAATATTTTTTTTTCCATCATAGCACCATTAAGGATCTGGAAATAATTTTTTTTATTGAACAGTTCTGTAACGGCACAAATTAATAGATAATAGCAGACCTCTATTTATTACAGCACTTCTGTTGCAACTCTGAAAGCCAAATGAATCGTAGCACAACGTTATCTATTTCTGCTTTACTCTCCTCTTGGGACTATGTTAGTTACCTGCACGTAGTGTCTTTTCCCGGACAGAGATGTTTTCTTGTGGGACTGAAAGCCTCCTAACTTCTGAAGAACATCGTCATTCTCCTATATCTACTGAAAACCAAAATGAGATAATGGATTAATTATTATTAACAAGGAGTTAATACTTCTCATAGTATTAATTTAACCATTTATGAACTGATACTTAATGGGCAGTATAAACATGTCCAATTTAGACTTGGATCCTATATTTTTTCTCATCCTCTGTGTAGAGACATTGCTGGGCAGGAGCTGGAAAGCCTTCACTGTTCTGGGGCCAGCGAGGCAATATT
This sequence comes from Chroicocephalus ridibundus, assembly GCF_963924245.1. Lineage (NCBI taxonomy): Eukaryota > Metazoa > Chordata > Aves > Charadriiformes > Laridae > Chroicocephalus > Chroicocephalus ridibundus. The sequence goes on along the minus strand of NC_086295.1, from coordinate 6,765,486 downwards.
TGTGTGCTGGCTCTGTTCGCGGCAGGGATGAGCTGCGTGGCCTTCTGAGACTACATTTCTGGGCTGCTCTCAGTTTGCATGCATGAAAACTTGTTGCAAAATTTAGAAGCAACTTGATTTTTTTTTCTCCCCCCCCCCCCTCTTCTATTTTTAGTACACAGCTTTATTCCCACAGAAACATTTCCGCAGACACACCGGGAGAGTAGAAGTACAAGTAACACGCAGCCTGTCATGGCACAGGTGTAACAGCTGACTTCCCCACTGACTGCAGATGAGGACAACTTTCTGTGTGGGATAAAATGAGAACTGGCAAAGCTGCTTTTTTGTATTTTAAATAAGCTTCACAGTTAAGGATAAATTATGCTAATCTAGAACCACAAACAATACAGGCATCTGGTTTTTGCACGCTTTGTACCTGGTAAGTGAGGTTGGTCTTTGAGTTACAGGCTCATATGATCAAGCTGAATTTTGAAGCTATGTGCATATGTTCAGGTTTTCTCGGGAAATTATTTTCTGTTTGAGTTCATTGTGAAAAGGTGGCGGGTCTTGTAAAAAGTCTCATGGACCAAAGGGATAGCTGGGGACAGGCTCACCAGAACATGTGAAAAACACAGTGTGACGGAAGGGACATAGGGAAGAAACCTTAAAAAGATTATTTGAAGCTCTGCTAGAACATGTTCTTGGCAGAAACTTCTGCCCAGTTCTATTTCCTGGTTACCGGCACTGGAGACCTGCATCACAAGATATACTTTCTTTTCTGAAGAATAAATAAAAAAAAATTTCTGCGTGATAAACAAGAATTAATGTTTTGTAGCACATTCAACTCTTGGTTAGGCCTTCTCCCTCTTACAGTGCCACTTCTCTTAGTGAACAGCACTTGAAAAGCCATGTGGGATTACAGTTTTCTGGGGTCACTAGCGGCCTACGCTTATATCTCTCAGTCAATGGCAACAACCTGGGTATACAATTAGCTGCAAGTGGCCAAACTTCATCACTGAGCTATTCAACAGAGCAAGAGGGGTGTAAGTGGAAGCAGAATCTGGCCCCGTGCCTGTCCACAGCAGACGTTTCTGCCACCCGCCGTGGTGGTTTGGGCTGCCAGGAGGCTTATCACACATCAGGGAGTCTGTGGAAGATCCCATGTATTTTCTATTTATTTATCCTAGTCTTCAGGTGAAAGATAATCTCAGATACTGTTCCACTTGCTGTGTTTCAATGATGTAAGGAAGAGGAAAATTAGTCAGAAACAGGAGATCCCCAAAAACTGAGGTCTGAATTTTGTAGAAGAAAAATGCTACAGCAACAACTGAGCCCATAGAAAATGGCAGGAAAGCTCATTTTCATTTTCATCTAATGTCTTTCCTGTTATTGGTGCTCTGATCCACCCACACAAAACACAGGATCAGGAATTTGGGCTTGGTAGAAGGTTCTCTGGGATTTAGCTGCTGCTTGTAACTCAGATTTTTTTTCTTCTTTAAAAAGAAGGCAAGAAAAGGGAAAAGTCAGCTAAGATACTGCCAAAAAAATCTCTCTCCTTTTTCTGTATTAGTACAGTCAACTTATACATGGCTGATTCACATTATGGCGTAAATATCACTGACATGATCCCACCTGACAAGATCATGTGATATGGCATATTAAACTTACAGAAAAGAATCTTTTAGATCAGATGTCCTCCATCAATTTCAATTTCAGAGTAATGTAGCTTAAAGAATTTGGCATATGGAAGAAATTCTGGTGTCTATCTAGAGTAAATAACTTCATGTATTATAGTTATTGCTCAGGGTAGGGATCAGAAAATTCAATTAAAAAATTTGTAACTTTTCAATGAGGCATTATAAGAAACATGATTTTTTTTTCTGTTTAATTTTTCTTACTAAATGCAAACCAACGCAACAGACACACCAGAACAAGCAAAACGCTGAGCAGAACATTTCTCTCAATTAACCATGCTGTTTATCTACACGTATAGCGTGTTGCCACATGTTTTTGATTAATACAAACACACAGCTCTTGGTATGAATTTCTGTGTGTATGAATGTACTGTATAAATCTACTTAGCTCATGAGAAAAAAAAAAAGGCTTCAATATTAAGAAGACAGGAAAATGGCGTAATACCTGTCCAACAATGCTGAGGCTAGAGAACATTTATGCAGTATCTGTACGTATGTTTTTGTCTTTCAGGGTATGCAGAAAGAGAACAGGAAGGGTCAACTGTACTTGACAGTGTATTGCAAACCACACCGGTCTGTTGTCAGGAATGAGGATGGAAAACAAAAACAGTCAGTTGTCTTTAGGAGGTGGGAAAACTTTGGTTTAGAGGAATGGACTAACATGGACAATCCTAATGGACAATACTAATACTGTTCCTGGCTTGGAAAGGTCTATTTTTGTGCTTGCTGAGTTCTTTTGTTGTAGTTTTGAAGTGGGCATCTCTGTAAGTGACACAAGGTTTTAGATGGGAAGCTTATTCCCATCTGCTGATGAGAACAAAGACCCATAAGTATAAACTTAGAGTAGCTATATTTTTAAGTATTCTTTTAAAATCTCTTCATATGTGCTAAAGATAACTTTGTCCTTTATTCAAAAGTTTGTTCTCGTTTTGGCTACTTTTCCAAACGACAGCCTCCAGTTGGCTCCTCTGTCTGGTTGTTCCCTGCCCTGACAGCACCCCAGTTTTTCCTCATTTCTGGGACTGTTTGCTTGTAAAAGTGGAACTTTTGACTGAAAAGCTGTATTCCTCTGCAAAATTCTCTCTTTTTTTGAATGATGTTTTTGAGTGCTAATGAACTAGTTTCTGCAAGAAATATTAAAAAAAAAAAAAGTCCTACTAGTTTTCCTTTCATTTGTGCTTTGATAATAGTCATCTGCGGACAGATGAACTAACCTCCATGCTGCACACACAGTTTTTAAAAAATTATACAACAGAATACCTACCTGCGAGTTTATCTTTACAAAAGAATTAAGATTCACGTATTCTGTAGCTATGGTGAAGGATGTGTGTGGTGGATATTTCCTGCTGCAATGGGAATGGCACAGTCTTTCCCACCATTACACAAATGCCCAGCAGCACGAAGGTCGAGGTGTGGAAAAAACTCAGTCTGGCAAGAAGACACACTGGAATGGTGAAACCACTGGAACAAAGTATTGCCTGCTGCTCCTGTTTATTTTTTCATCTTTTTCAAAGCTGCTCCTCCAACAAGGGGACTATCTGATGGACAAGGGCGGGAAGCAAAGAGTGATTTTGTTGGGGTTGTTCAGGGCAGCTCAGCGGTCCCGATGACAAGGGTTGCTGAAGTATGACTCGTGTGCAGTGGTGGAAGTGGTGATCTCATCTGCCACCTGTGGGCTCACAACTTGACACAATGCGCATGGCTGGCAGCACCTTCTCTGCTGAGGCTGCTGCTCTGCTCTTTCGGCACAAGGAAATGAACCACAAAGCTGCCAAAATCGAGGGGATAATAATGAAATTAATGGAAAAGAAAAGGATCTTAAGAGATACCAAATAAGTACATCTGAAAACCAAGTTATCAATGGGTTATGGGCTGCACTGCTGTAGAGCCAGCGATGCATGACACAGTAGAGATGCTTAAAAAAATACATGGTCATGAACATAGGCATTAACCACAAGCGGAATATAAACCCTTCATTTAGCTCGGGGTGAAGAAAGAAACAAAACTGTTTCTTGATGTCATGTCACAAGAGATCACGTCTGATTCTGATGTGCTGCAAAAGAAATTTTGCATGTGATAGAGCCCACAGTTCTTCCATGTCCTTCATGCCTTTTAGGCAGAGAGAGGGCCAGACAGTTGAATTTAGTATATTGCCATGATGATGCTAGACAAGCAGGGAGAGAGGGGAAAGTTCTTTTGCTCTAGGCAGCTAGAAAGAAAATACAACTTTTTTACAGATTTGGACTCGCAGTTGCTCTTTGGGAGGCAGCTGGATGATTGTTCAGACGAGCGTTATTTGTGCAAAGAGCCCAGAAGATTGGTTTGGGGCTCTTGATGGGCCATAGACATGATCGTGCTTTTCCAGGAAAAGAAAATAGCATGTTTAGGGATTTAGAAAATAAAATCTATAAACCTGTATATCTGTAGATGGCGTGGGACTGGAAGATGGACTTGTTACAAAGAGTAGCAATGAGAGTACCTCCTCCCTATACCTTTTGCACTAGTTGTTGTTAAAACAACCATTAAACCAGGTTTTGCTCATTCATTCATTGTTTAGGTATAGGGTTCATGTCTTGACTCCCCTTCCAATGGTTTAATAGAAAGTAGCAACTTGCCTACCTCGGAAAGATGCTGCAAAATGGACCTTGGGAACTGCAAGGGGTTGTGCTTTGAGGCTGCTGAATGAGTAACAAAAAAATTGGCACAATTTTTTTGACCATGTTTCTATCTCCTCTGGCGCTTCCTTTTAGAGAGTGAAAGCTTGCAATCAAAAGAGTTAAATGTTGCAAGAAATGCGGATTTCAACTTTACATGCCTTAATTTCACTGTTGAAAGTTTCTTTGATCTTTTTTTTCAGTTTAGCATTAGTAGTAGAAACTTGTGCCTAACAACAACATTGCAATGCGGCCAAGTCTTCAGGTAGTTTGTTCAAAGTAGAAAAGCAATGAGCAAGCGTGTAGCAATAATTCTAATAGGATCTGATCCAACATGTATTGACATCATGGAAAAGTTTCTATTTGCTTAAATTGGTTTTGGGTTGGCAATATATAGATCTCAAGAGAATCTTTCAAGAATTGTGCAGTCTGTGGGTGTTTAATCTGTAACAAATGATGCCAAGTTTGCGGATAAAGTAGATCTTGTTTTGTACAAAAGATGAGTGAGTAACTTTAATAGCAGCAATCATAAATGAATGGTCATGACAAAAGTTATTTTGAACTAGGCTTATTTCAATCAACCATCCATTAGAAAAATATTTGTGTGTGTCTTTTCAGCTAGCTATACAATCCTTACAGTAATTTCTGAAAAAAAAAACAAAAACCTATTTAATATTTGTTCTTAATGCTACTTAATAGTCTTTGTTTCAAGGGACTTGGTTTTTAGGTTTGATAGATGAAGAATTGAGTCTAGCAGTATTTGCAATAAGAACTTCTTCATACTGCAAATTCAAAACATTTCTAAGGAAGAGAGAACCAAGTGCTCGTCAGTACTTCAGCACTTCATTGTTTTGATTTGTAGATTTTTAGGGAAGGTTATAGGGGAAAGGAGAGGGAAAGGGAATTAAAAGGAAAATGTCAGAAACATTCCTGGTAGTTTTGTATATCATTAGAAAAATTAACTGTCGCTCTCGTACGTTTGGAGTCAGGCATCCAGATGCTGTTCTCTCAGCACTAGGAGATCTACACTAACAAGACTGATGCATGCTGACATCCAGCAGATCTCATTCCTTCACTTTCAAAAATTCAAAAGGAGAAAGCTGCAGAAGTCCACAGGGAATTACCACCAAGCACAACACTTGGAAGAAAGGCGAGAAATATCCTATATGGGATATTGTAATTTTGGATACTTGAGTTGTACTTGCATTTCAGTGAATACCAAAAATCATTTGTGTCATGTGTGCACAGGCTTTATGAGGTCTAGACACCAGTAAAACTAGTGAAATGGAAGATTTATAAATATATATGATATTTTATTCTGCTTTTCCTTGTGTAATTACAACATTATATTTTTTTAGTTGAGAGGAGATGCTGGGAGAGAAGTATCACTGTATGCATGCCTTGTTCAAGGACTTTTTCCAGGCAGCTGTTATAGGGCTGAAACAAGACAGAAGGAGAGCAGTACCTTTGCCAAGGAATATTCTGACATTCCCCTGGTGTTTAAGATTAGTGTGAAAGTGTTTACAAGGCGTGGGGAGCAGAAAATGGCGCTGTCAAGACACCTTTTGTCACTGTTCGGAAGCTAAAAGATAACATAAAAGGAAATATTAACTCTACCAAGTTTTAAGGATCTATAACTTTTTTTAAGTAGGAGTTGAGCAAGGAGACTCAGTCTTTAAACCAGGTGAATGTTTTCCAGCGTTCATCTACCAAAAAAGGTAGGCTGAGCTTTCTTGAGAAAAAGACATTTCATGACATAAAAGGCAGAAAAGAAAATGTTACAATTTTCTTCAAAACAGATTGAACCAGAAAAGATCATGGAAAGGAGAAGATGAATTACATTAAAAAAAAAAAAAAAAAAAGAAGAAAAAGAAAAATGAAAGAAAAGAAATCAATCAATCAATCAAGCCAGGACACTTGGATGCAGAACAAGCCTCCTAGGGTTATAGCAGTAAATGCTGCGAAACTGAGGAGAATCAAGAGAGATGTAAATCCCTGTGTCATCCTTTGGTTCTTGGAAATCGGGAGATTTCCTGGAGGCAAATTCATTCTTAACTTCCTGGTTCAGGTCATCTCACGTGTCCCTCTAAGTCATCTAGTACTAAGTGTTATTGAATTTACGGTGCTAGACAAGACAGGCAATTAATTGACTCTTGTAGTAATTCTTGGTTGTCTCTGGCAAAGAAGCATCAAGACAAAACTTAATCTTCAATCTGATGCCTATTTGTATAGGCAGTGGTACATTTAAACAGAATTCAATTAAGATTGATAATGTAGTAGAAAAACATCTATAACCAAAACCAAATTGCTAATATTCCTTTTCATAATTGAATATTGCTCCTGAGGTATTGAAGAAAATCAGCAATGACACTGCCATACTTTCCAAATGGTGTGTGACATTCAACCGCTGGTCCACGCAAGTTGCATACGATTCTGATTTGACTAATTAGATGGACCGTGCAATTTCACATTTTTTAATAGAAAATTTTTTAATAGAAAATAGCTTTTCACAAAGCACTGTGAAAGGGTACAAGCAAAGAGGGGAAGAGGAAAAAAAAAAAGCAGCTGAAAGAAAAGTCTTTAATTTCTATATAATTTAAAAATCCTTAATTGGATCCTATTAAGTGAAAAACCTCAAGATTAAAATATTTCATTATTGTAATGATAACAGCAGGAATTGAAAGCAAGAAATGTGAACACTGCGTCTGGGTCCTTTTTCTCCTAAGTGGTTTACACATTTGCTAGCATCAAATGATGGAATACCTTTTTACACTTGTTGGTCCCTTCTTAGGCTTTCTCTATGCTGCAGAAACAAAAGTCTTGCTGAACTTGATTATGCTTAAAGTTTTCTGTAATATTAAGGTAAAACAGTCGCAAATCCCAGTTACAGCTGTGTATATAAATACTTTTCTGAACTGGAGGGAACACTGGGGAGAAAATGGGTTGGTCCAAAATAATTTTTCTTGTATTTCCTTCCCGAATGTTTTACTTTGCAGTGCTTTCCCCTTTGCAACAAAACCAAAAAGCCCAAACGACAAAATAGCAAAAAAAAAAAGAAAAGATATGTTGCAATGGATGGAAAACTTTATTTAACTTAAATTAAAGGCTTTGCTGCGTTATTATTTTCAATCTTAATTATAATCTTTAAATTTGGATTAATTTCAAAATGAAACATCATTTGGAAAAGAAAAGTAAGAACGTTTCAAAACTCGAAATGTTTTTTGTGAATAGAAAATATTGCATTTTTTCCTTCACAACTCGTAGCTGTGATTTTCGGGGAATAAGCTGCCCAGCAGAAAATGTAGTTTAGGTCTAAAAGCAAATATTGAATTCTACCGTAAAAATATTTGTGAAAATGGAAGAGGTAAAATCAGATTAATGGAGAAAGATGGTAGAAGACACTGTGTCAGACATGCTTTATATCAGGTGAGATTTAACCTGCAGTAAGTTAAGGGTCCTGCAACGTTTGTTTTATTGAATGCAGTGTAGCAGTAAACCAGTTTTAGGAATCTGCTGAATACTCTTTGATGAAATGAGTCTCAGTTAAATAAAAATACTTATTAGCTAAATTTCAGCCAATTTGAACCAAATGATCGAACATTAAAGTCAGTTCCGCCCACAAAGCATCCTGAGAAGTGCAGTGGTGCCAGAAACAGCCCTGCTGCAGGACACGGGAGTTGTTTGTGCCGTGGAGTCCCTGGAGATGGATTTTGTTGGACGCTCCCTGCAAAGGCTGGCACAGGCGGCTCAGCCTCCAGCCCTCCTGAGACTCACTCCATGGAACAGAGCTGCCATCTGACGAGATGGTGGAAAAGCAGAGCAGTTTACCCTTGCTGCCCTGCGATGCTGCCACGGCCCATTCCCTCAGCACCACCAGCGAGGGCCAGGACCGCTCCCAACGCACAAACTACATTCTTCACTTTAGGAATTCTTGTGGCCTCCCAGTCTTAAGTATATATAAAACTTACGTCCTGCAAGATGCTAGTGCCCTCCACTGTCACTGACTTCTCTGGTGACCAGAGGAGTCCAGTCATTGCCAAATGGGCACCGAATATTGAAGGCACCACAGTATTGCTCAGTCAGTTGGGAATTGTGTCTGCAAGCCTGGCAGGTAAAAAAATGTTTGGATTAAATCTTAATTCTCTCAAACCAGGCTTAGTAGGAGCTGGAATTTGCTGGTGAAGACGAATGAAGAGGATTACACTGAAGCAATGTGAAGAGCTCAAACTTTTCCCTCCCTCAGCAAATGCAAAAATCTCTAGAAAGATTTCTAGGTGCTGAACAGAAAACTGTGAGGAGCCACAGTGATTTCAAGCAGATAAGCCTTCGTCTGTAGTGCCCAAATACTGCGTCAGCAGAGCTGCTGCATGAGAACCGGAAAGGAGAAAAAAGGACTCTGATAAAAGCAGAGAGCTGCTTTTCTCGTTATACTAGAAGAGACCTAAAAGTGCAGGGTTAAAAAAAAAGAAAAGGAGATGACTTTTTGCTTATGGTTATCTAAGGTGTTCTTTTTTTCTCTCCCAGGGAATTCACCATCTCATTAACAATATCTCCCTAATGATGGCGATGGCCAGCTCTTTATTTCCCCTGGGGCAGGTGGGCCCTCAGCAGAGCGGGGCTGTGTGCGGGCAGCGGGAAGGTGCAAGGGGCATCTGTCGGCACGACCATCCCCCCTCTGTGGCGCGGGGCCTCCGGGAGCTGCAGCCTTTGGCTCCCTCCGCGTTTAATGGAGAAGGTGGTTATAGTTATTGTATAAGGTGTGGCTTTGAGGATTTCTGTTTTCAGACTCTTTATTGAAATCCACTGAACCGTGCTGTCTTGTCTTTCATTTATGTTTTTTATTATGCTTACATACAAGGTCTTGTCATAAAGTGTAGTTGCCAGGAGGCAAGTTGTATATGAAAAATGCTCTGGTTGTTTTATTTGAATAGCAGAGTATGTGTAGGATTCCAGAATTTAATAGGCTGCTTAGGTGTATTTAAGTAAGTTTTGAGTGTTGCAAATGCTCTGGGGAGGGGGCTGTACTGCTGGGTGACCAGTGTCTCAGGCAGCGGGATCCTAGGCTGTGACGGGAGCTCTGGAAAAGTGCTGAGATGCAAAACCCAGCCTGCCACTTGGGATATAAGGTCAGGGTTAGAGTTAACCAGAAAGCATGGGCAGGTTTGGTGCGTCAGAGCCCAGTAGGTTTGATTTTACACCAAGGGTAATACAGGTAGGAGTTGTGCAATGGAATTCTGCCTTCTTCACAAAAAGCTAAAGCTGTGCACAGGTACTAGCCCACAGCCCCCGTCTCCCTCCTTGCCTGCACAGATCTCTGGGATCGAGACTGTCAACCTTATCCCCAAAAGATGGGTTCCCTTCCAGAAGGGAAACTTGGGGAATTGATTTGATGCAAGTGAGCTGCCCTACAGAAATACTGTGAGACTTTGGAGGGGATGGTATGTCTGTCTTTAGCCCCGCTCTCCTCTGTTGAAGATCTGTCTCGGACTGACGTGGATCCCACTCTAGTTATTATGTCAGTGCTACTGGTGATCCTGCTCAGGAAGTGGGGAGTGTACTGGGGTCTTCCCGACTTTATTTGTGAATGGTGACATCCACTTACATATAAACCTCTTGGTGACACCAATTAATAGCCAATTTCTTTACTGATAAAACTGGGGGTGCATTCAGACCTGGAAGTCAGATAGATAGCCAATGTAATTATATGCATTAATTAATTATATACACTAATTCTGAGTCTGTAAACACCAAGAGCTAACAATGGTCTGATTCAAGCTCCTGGCCCAGGTCTATCTTCATTAAAACTTCTGATTGTAAAGACCTTTGTGATGTTGTGCAGCGTAAGGACTATCAGAAGCCATGGCTCCCAGCACTGGGTTCAAGAAAACCTGTTCTTTTTAGAGCCAATTTTTTCAAAATATATGTGAGGGAATAGGGAAGAGAATAATACAGTTCTCTTTGAATGAAGTGGGGAACTCTATAGTACATAAAGAAACTGGCAGGGATCCATGAAAATTAACATCAGAGATAAAAGGAATCTAACCATTGCTATGCTGGGAGAGTACAGCGAAACCCTGATGTTGGGCTTTTGGCAGGTCTAGACATAAGACAAATGCTTACTGATGCATTGCCCAGGCAGACCTGGCATCATCTCCTCTGGAGCTGCCCTGCCAGCTGCCTCAGCCATAAATGGGATCCCACAAGCATGTACAGTCAAGGATGAACAATGAGAAAGATGAAATATGTTACAGGGGTTAAGAAAGAAGAGTGGGACTGGGAAGACTCTCTTTCAATCTCATTTTGGTACTGGCTTTTCTGCCATAGGTCTGCTGTGCAATGTGGGGAAAGAGAATGGCCTTGGCCATACAGTAAATTGGAGATGCTCGATGTTGTCTGTCCATGCTGTCGGCTGGTAGCCAGATAACCTCTGCTCAAATCATGCACCCTGGGTAGGAGACCTGAGCTCAGGCTATCTGCTAGCGAATGCGAGGATCCCCGGCTGTGTCCCGGCTTTGTCTGGTCTACCCAAGACAACGAGTGAGAGTGGAGGCTCACACGAAGGTGCTGACCGTGCCCACTTGGCCCAGTGGGCATCTAGAGATGTGCAGAACAGGTAGTGCATTGGTTTGGTCTTAGAGGACCGATACAGACTTGCTTTTACGGTGTGTATTGGTGTAGATGGCCTGATGGGTGACTATAGGTAAGCATCATTACCTTGTTCTCTGAGTACTTACTAGTCTATAAGCTTAGAGGTGCTGTAAGGAGTAATTAAACTGAAATACCTCCAGGAACACTTTAAACATGAAAAGTGTCACCTCAAATTTATTGTAAAATAAGGTGACAAATCACTTGAGCAAATCTTGGATACCTGTCATAAGGCATCCTCTCATAAAAGTGAGAATCTTCTAATAATCATTAGCAGCTTATTTGCATGGATTTTTCCTGCATTTGATGTGAAATCTTGTTTGGCTAGATGCAAGGAAGGCTAAGGATGTGCTGAAAGCCAGTAATTTGATTATCTACACTCTTTCTGTCTAGTTATATGATCCTTGCAAAGTCCTTTATTAAAACCCATTTAGAAAGAGTTGCTAAACCTTGGTGGAATGCCAACCATGCTAATACAATCTGGCCAGTGAAGAAGAGTAGGTGCTTATTGAACAGAGAACTTTAATCTTGTTAAGACTGGATACAAGAGGAAATGGTAATAAGTGGGTTGTGCTGAAACTGTCGCTCAGACAATGAAGGTGGCACCTCCGTTGTGGTGTGGACACACCTGTCCTTTTTCATACTGGAAAACTCTTCTTTCATGTAGGATAATCCTAATGTATAGGATTCCAAAAGAGCTTTTCACAGGTCATAATTATCCTCCATGCCAGCAGTTCCTGAATAGGCATCTCGATCACTGAATTTGCATGTTCTGCAACTACCATTTGTTCTTCGAAGGGGAACGATTTCTTTGAGGCAAGTTTGGTTAGCAGTGTCTACCTTTCAAAAATAATTTTTAGAATATCGATAGATATTGTGCAAACTCATAGATAGCAATAAAATGATAGCTAAAATAAGATATGCTCTTGGCATTTTGTCTGTATGTGTTAAGAGTGCAATCCAGGAGACCAGGTAATTCGAAGATATTAGAAGAATCTGTGCAGCTATATGCCATAGCACACGGAAAAGAGTCCCCTGTAGGGAACCCTTGGTCCCAAATGTAAAAGGTATGTATGGAGACATGCATCTCCCAAGCTGGACCACATTCCTTCTAGGGCTCTAAAACATTTATAGAAATGCTCGAAAGCCACACAAAAATAGCTGGACTGAGATTCACTGAAAGCTAGCGTAGTTTCAGTAAGAGGTTTAATTAGGGTGGTGAATTTAGGCCAAGTAATAGCACAAGAATGCAGAGAAAAACTAGGAGATCTGCTATTTTTCCTGGAGTTTTATTGAAGACTGAGTCAAGGCAATTACCACAGCTCGAGAGGTACATGCAGGAGGGGGCCCTGTGCACCGCACTTGCATGAACCCCACGAAAAGAGCACACTGAGTTTGCATAGCTACACTTTCTGTTATTTCCTTAACCCAATCCTGAGAGCTGTTCACACCCAGCATTTACAGCATCAGAGAGTGTGTGAACTGAGTGGGGAGCTGGTGAGGAGCTCCCCAGACAAGTATTTGTCTCCTCACCAGCCAAGCTCAATGTGGCATGTGATCACAGTCCTATGGTGAGAAAGGAGTGACCCACTCCTGAGCATCACTGGGGCTTCAACCAGCCTCAAGACTCGTGTGGTTCATTCTGTTTTGGAAAAGACCACAGCAATATTATGGTCCTGTCTGCACTTTTCTGGGATGTGCATGCGGCCTGTGTCTGTCCACCACCAGATCTAGTGACCATGTGAGTTGCTGTGGCTCTGCATTTTCTCTTCCAAGAACGAGTGGCTGACATCTATGACTAGGTCATGTTTGAGAGTAGACTGATTTATTCTCACAATTATATCAAACAGTAATAGAAATACAGGCTCTTCTTCAGTGGTAAAAATGAGCTTTCTCCTGGAATGAGGAAAGAATAACCACTCATAGTTGTCTATAAATACCATTAAGCAGAAGACTTGATAGAAACCTAATTGTTGTGAAATTAGACTCTGCCAGTACCTTTTCTGGTATCATTTTACAATTATGTGCATTGACATCTGTTATTGCTAATTACTTCTTCAAATTTCATCAACGATCTCTTGCACTTCCTCTAAGAAATGCTGAAAGCCTTTAACAAACAAATTAATTATGTATAGTCTTTGATGCAAATTAGCCCAATTAGTTGTAGCATTGATACCTTCTTCATGTAAAAAAGAAAAAGAGAAAGAAATATCATATACATATTTATAAGTACCTTTTTGACAGATGATGGTAGGTCATGATGAGGAATTCGTTTACGTTTATAGAATGACTTTTTTAAAATGACAAATCAAAGTAAGATTCTTGTGAAATGTTGTGTTGACTTCATCACAAAGCCTTTCAATATTTAAAGATGGTTCTTGTGGGGAAAATGTTTGCTTTCGGCACCTGACAGTGTTTTTCGTAACGCACTTCCAAACTTTGAGATCCCCAAATTGAAAGTATCGTTATAGATGGAGAGCTTCAAAGCCCAGTTCAGCAGTCTGTACCTGGAAGCTCAGCTATTCTTTCCTGTTGTCTCATCTAATGAATGGTGATTCCTCCCCATGAAACTCTCTCCGCGAGCAGAAAAACTCATGCAAGGGATCTGGGACTACCCTGCTTGGAGGTGGTTTTCTGCTCCGAGCCGCACACACAGCCTTGTCCCTTAGGATAGAGAGAAGACTGGCAGAGGGCTTATGGATCACCCGTTGCCACCACTGATCAGCTAGAACCAATGATTGTGAAGGCACTTCATAGGACAAGCTTGTCCATGTGGCAGCTAATGCCAGGTTTAACCTTTTCCTTTGTACTGTACTGATTCCTTCAAATCCCATCTCAGACCTTATTTTTCCTCTTTGTTTAAGAAGTTCTCCCTCCTAATAAAACAGTTAAAATGACCTCTGAGGCTCACGGTTCCTATGCTCAGTGATTTCTCTGAAATCGTGCATTTTGCTATCCTTCGGTGCAGCACATCTGCATGCACTTTCTCAGCAATCTTCTCCAAGCAACATACCTGATTTACAGTTTCCACCTATAGCAGAATCAGTGTAAAGTGATTGTTATTCTTCAGGCTAAATTACGCTTTCACAAAACAAAATAGTAGTGGATTGTGTGACACTAAGCTGTAATGGATGTTATTGATCGTGTGTTATTTTTTTTTCAGCATTTCATCCTAAATGTGTTTGAACTCCACGCATTTTGGGGGAAATGATCTGCAATAGAAAGATTTTAAAAGTTGACTAACAAAATCTGTGACTATGTTAGAAGACACTGTACCATTTGCTTAATCCTCGATTTTCAGCCAGTAAGGACAGTTTATGGCACCTCAAACACCAAACTGCCTGGCTTCTCCTTTCAGCAAATTCGCTTTCTATCCATGGACTAGAATTTCAGCTCCTGCCAGGAAGAATAATTGTTAGGCAATCAATGCAAGTTTGTGTGGAATTAGACTGCACCATTATAGCTTTCCCCTCTGAACGCATGCAACTTGAATGCAACTGACTGAATTCTGTGACTTTTTTTCTGTTTTGCTTGTTTCCTTTGTTTTTGTTGCATGTTAAGAAATGTGAATGACAAATTTCTGTGGTTGGCTTTTGAGGGTTAGTCATTGCCGAGAAAGGGTGCGGCGATAGTCACTGCTGGTATGTGTTGGGAACTTAATTCCCCTTCTGACTACTATGCCCAGGTATTTCATTAATTCTTACTAGCACAGATTGTGGAGAGTTACAAAACTGGGACTGCAACATTTGTATAATATCGATTCCAGGAAATAGCTGGTTTGTTTTCAATCTGCAACTTCCAAAAAATTACAGCGTCAACCAAGTACTGCCGTATGATAGAGGTACCCTTTTTGTATATATAGTTTCTGAGATTAGATTAGAGAAGGATAATTTGCCTGCCATAGAGCTGTTTGAAATCAGCCATATCTTCTGTTTGATATGTCAAAGGAAAAGAAAAAAATAATGCTTTGTCAAATATTTTCTTTTCCCTGATGGAAGAGACTCAAAACTGTGTTTGCATGTGTTGTAACTCCAAGGCAAAACTCTAAGAGAGTTTCAGCAGAGGGTTGGGGAAGGACAAATTGCACTCCACACTAGTTTTTCAAAACTTCAATGTTTGAGGTTTTCACACAACTTTAAATCAAAATGCAACTTCTGTGATTTTTGTGGAGAAATAGAAATTTCATTTTAAAAGCTACTTTTTATACTGAGAATATTTCAGTGAGAGATTTCGATGAATTCTCATCAGACAATAGTACTGTAAAGTAAGGTTTCCAAAGCTTCTTGGTCAGGCAGTACTGAGAGCACTGGGCTGAAGGCATTCAATCCTATAATCATTCATTGTGCAAGACACTGGGTCCTTAACTCAATATTTTCTTCTTTATTTTGTAGTGGCGATGAGACAAGATGAGAACCCTTCTGTGTGTGCTTTTTAAGTAAATTTTAAAATATTTCTTATGATTCCCTGTAATACATTTTTATCATGCTGGTGTTTAAAATATGGCTTTGAAGGGGTAGCTGGGTGAAATGATGGACCAAAGAAAAGAAAGGAAATAGCAATATCAAAAGTCTGTTACGGCATAGAATTTCACCGTTCTCTAGTGCTGCTTCACATCTGCTGCATGTAGTTCTCGAACTCCCTACAGTGTGAACACAAGATCTTGTCTGAATAGAGCCACGGCATGAGCTTTGCTACAGCTGGTCTCCTGTAAACGCAGTATCGTACTGCTTCTGAACTAGCTCTGCTCATTTCTCTTGGATGGATGTGAAAGGGTGCGGCTATGAGCGATGCAGCGTCAGCTTAACAAACAAAAAAGAAGGTTAAAACAAAATTTGAAGGTATAAGGACTTACATAATTCAATGTAACAGTTTGTGTACAGTTACCTGGAAGATTAGAGTCAAATGTGAGTAAACACTAGTATTTCTGAGATTTAATTCAGTGGTCTCGCTGTTAGGCCAGGGTTAAATGAAGCAAGAGATGTTTCAGCCTAATTCTGACATAATTGTGTAGTTGGAGACAGCAGGAACTTAACCACAGAGAGATGCTCCAGAAACTGGCTCTGGTAATATGGGGAAACAGCATTTACTTCATGATGTTCCTTACAAAGATGGGGCATTGCAAATTTTCCGCTCTCTAGAAATAACGAAACAAAAGCTTGATTCGTTGGGATGAATATCAATATTTGCTTTTTCACACCACTGAGATATTGGGAAATTTTGGTTTCAGTTTTGTAACCAACAAAACTTCATTGTAGTAAGCTGCAATCAAAGGCCAAGTCTAGTGTCAAGTATCATATGAAGTACCTGTTTAAAAAGCACCAGTCTGGGAAGGGAGAGTTACAAGTTTAAACTATTTTAACAAGTTTAAACTGCTGTTTATTAGGTCACCAAGCCTAATAAAATAACATAAAATAAACTGCAGTCACCTGTGCCATGCATTTGTGCAGATAGTGAGCATGGGTCATGCATGCTTGGGTACCCACTGGGTTTGTGCGATGGGTCTGTGGATATAATGTAGTGGGGTTTTTTTTTAATAAAAAAACCAAACAAACCAACCCCAAAAAACCCCAACTAACAGATGCTGGCTTTAAAGCTCCCAGCGCGTCCACAGAGCTTGCAGGGGCTGTTCGGGGATCTTCCTTCTGCAGCAGTTTCTGCGAGTCCAGGGAGTGTGTGACACACCTCGTAACCAGGGTAAGCTTCAGCCTTTGACTGCGGTTTGTCCTTGCCCAGGCTCCATCCTTTCTTTGACTCAGTGCTTCTATGAGTAAGCGACTGGGCATCTAGGACCTTGCAGCCCAGAACTAGGCTTAGCATTAACCAGATTCCCATCTAGAAGTAGCTGTTTTGCCACAAGCTTGAACGAGCATCACACCTTCTGCCGGGCAAATTTCTTAGGACTGAGCCATTAGATGGGGTTTGGAGTTCAGGACTGACAGTCCCACACTAGTCACTGCAAATACAGACACTGAAGAGCTAAAAGGTGCAGGCAAGGCCAGCTGGGGGGAAGAAGGCACGCTCCTGCAGGCAAACAGGGAGAAAACAGACCTGAGCAGACTTGATCATGTTCACCCTGGGTCACAACAGAGAGCCCAAAGGCCACAGTCCTCAACCTATGCCCTAACTGCAAAACCAGTTTCTTTTCTCCCCAAATGGATTGTTTTCTCTTGGAGTTATGCCTGATGTTTTCCTAATTATTCCACTGTAATACTCAACCCAATAGTTGCATGAGGAAGCCGATCATAACGATTTAAACACTTCTACAAAAGACAGATTAGCAGATTAGTAGCTGCTCTAGAAAACGTGTGGCAGTGCTTGAAAATTAATTCTGCTCTTAATGTAGGGGAAAAAACACGCAGGCTTGTTATTAGTATTTCCTATTTAAAATAGGCTTTAATTTCTGATTTTAAAATTGCAAATGCTATAAAAATATGGTGAAGTATGTGTTCTGAAGAAACCTCTTGAGGTTTCCTATAACTAATTATTTACAGTATGAAGATCTGGCATAACAGGTATAGGCATCCTGGCGATTATGTATGAACATAATCATGGCCTGTCAGATGTTTTTAATTAAGCTTTCCCTAGTCTGAGTGCTCTGAATGGTGATGAGCATTAACATCCTTCAGCAGAGCAGTGCATAACTTGTTTGCAGACTGTGACCATGTGCTGTGCTCAATGTTAGGCTTTGAAGTATGGATTTAGTTTGAAACCGTATGAAGTGAGGTCCTGTATTTGTGCCTTGGTGATTCCTGCTCCCAATTGTTCTTTCTGTAGACACCGCAACCTTTGAGCCTCTGTCTTTCATTGCAGACTAAGCTGGGTATAAGGAGCTTTCTGCAGCCAACATTTCATGATCTCATGGAGGGATCTAAAAGGCAGCCTGGATACATTCCCAAGTATACTCCAACATCAGGTTCTGCAAGGTGAACTGTACTGCCGACTCCTATCCCTTCCTTGTTCTCAGGATTGCTGCACAAGTATGACTAACACGTAACCCGATGGAGGGGTTATGCATAATTGGACAGTAATATTGGAAAGCTGGGTGATAGGCTTGATGAATACACCAGGTACAGGAAAGTGATTTTTTTTCCCCTCTATTCAGCAGTGGTAAGGCTACGGCTGGTGTGCTGTGTCCAGTTCAGGACTCCCCAGTGTAAGGAAGATGTCGGGAAACCAGAGGAAAACAAGCCAACGGCCCCAGGGTGGTCAGGCACGGGACATTCAGGGAAGACCCTGGGACAACTGGGTCTGCTTAGCCTCAGCAAGAGCAGGCTAAATCAGGGAGGAGGGCGTAATTGCTGTCTTCAGATTCCTGATGGGTGCTCAGAGAGAAGACGGAGCAAAGCCCTTCCTAGAGGGGGCAGAGAAAGGAGGGGAGGCAGTGGGGTGCACAAAGCAGCAAGGGAAACTCCAGCCAGATTATAGGAAAAAATTCTTCAGTGGTGGGGGTCAAGCTAAGGACCAGGGAGGTGGTGGGATCCCTGTCCCTGGAGAATATTCAGAGCTCCACTGGAAAAGGCCTTGGGCAACAAGACATAGAGTTTGGACCTGCTTTGAGCAGCAGGCTGGACCAGATGAAATCCAGAGATCACTTCCAAAGTCAGCTGTTCGATGGTCCTGTTGAATCTCAGGGGTGGAGGGTAGGGGTGTTACTTTTCCTGTATAATTCTGTTTTTTAGCATGCTTAGAGCTAAAAGCAGTCTACCAAACTGTGATTGAGTTTTTCTGTCTCCTTAAAGCAGCATATTGGTGTCTTTGCAGTTTGGTCATTGGAGGAAATATATGGCTGTATGTATGGTGATTTGGGATGGCATCCATACACCTGCACATAGGTACACAGAAAGGTTTTCTGTATGCCCAGGAAGAAAGAGTAAAGATTTATAATTTTGATGCTTTTAATATATAATCAATTGGATATCACTTGCTGTATTAGAAGAATTGTGTCCTACGGAAACAAAAGGACTGTGGGAAGTGACTCTTTGATATAGCTAAAAAATCTGTATATTTAAGAAAAACAAAAAAAGGGTTTAATATCTGGGCAAAACGTCCTGGCTGCAAAATATATTAGAGTGGAATCTCTTGCTAAAGGATGTAGTGGAGGGCCATTCTTTCTTTTGGGGTTTTTTTTTTATGTCCCAAAAAATTCATCTCAACAATAATATACAGGTAGCTGATCACAGCCTTTTTGGTTTGAGGTGAAACCCTGAGCAGAACTGCAGACCACAGCTAACAAAGTAAGTCAAGCAGCTTTCAAAGACGTGAAAGACCACTTAGACCACGGACCCACTTCTCTCACTCCTTTAGGGTCCACCAGTCACAAACGAAGCGCCCTTGCATGAAGGTACTTATTAAGGAAACCATTCTGCATGGAGAGAAGAGCGCTCAGCTGACTTGCAATGAAGAGTTTTTAGTTTGTTTTAATCTTCCATAATCTGGGTTCTAAATAGATCCAGATTCACAAAGTTGTACAAATCAGCATAGTGCACTGGTGCCGCAGGAGCTCTCCTGTGCATCCAATCCAGTGTGTTCTCTTTGTTTTCATTTTTCTTTTTCTTTTTTTTTTCCCCCTCTTTTTTTCTGAGGAGCTGGGGGGTGTGTGTCCTGCTTTTTAAAGAGGGAAAATTCTGGCCATCTGCATGTAAAACAGGTTGTTGCTTGCATGAATATCTATGCATGGTCATTTAGGATTGCTCATGCACTTCCCTATTTTGTGTATAAAACTGTGTGAATTGCATGCAATTTAGGGAAGCGAGTGTGATCACAAAGTATTACTACACAAAGTATAGTAGCTTGGCTTTTGTCAAAAAATAAACTATGTAAATCGAGCTAATACTGGTGAAGATGATGAAATTAAGATTAGCAAGTAATGAGTAAAATGATTTACTTGACTACAAAGAGAAACTGGATGAGAATCTTATCTGGGAAACAAATGCAAATCCTCAGATTCCATTAGAGATACACCAATTAGCGATAGCTCCGAATCTGATCCATTATATATCCATATTAGCCCTGAAAGGGCCGCATTACAAAGATTATCTGTGTATGGCTGGTTATACTGAGTCCTCACTGTTACAATAAAAATTCTCTTATTACTTAACCACTTCCTGCAATCATCATCTGCGACTGTAACAGTTTGAAATTAGTTGAACAGGATCCTCTTTTTTGTTAATTTGCTTATGATTATAATGGAGGTAAAACCATCCTTTTTAAAAATTAGTTAGCTTTTAACTTCAGGCCAAAAGCTTCCCATTACCCAAATGAAAGAGCTTAGATAAAATATTTTATATTTTATTCAGTATCAGCTTCCTAAGTATTTAAATTTTTTTAACAAATGTTTAAAAACATAAAACATGCAAACTTGTGATTATGTGCTTACATAGTGATTTGTAATGTCAGATTTTTGGAAAATTATTATTTGCATTCATGATAAAGTTAATGCTGTCTGTTATTATACCTCTGTTTCTGCTATATGGAAATCACGGTGCTTAAACAAACTGCATTATGAAAAACATGTGTTTTGAGAACCTGTTCTCTAAAGATATTTAATTTCCATTTAGAACACTAGCTTTAAAATTAATGACTCTGCTTCAAAATGTAAATTCCCCTTCTCTATTTCAAGTAGACAAACTGAAGTTCATTGACTCCTGAAATATCGCTGCTTTGTCCCAAGAAAGCGCTGTCTTTTTAAATCTCAGCTCTAATTCCTCTTTGATTTTGCATCAACACCTTAATGGGGAAAAAATTCGCCACAAATCAGCATCTGATTAGCCCAAATCATCCCCTCTTAATCCCCCTCCAAAAAAACACGATTTGCAAAATACTGTTGTGCGCCCATGTAACATCTTTGTAAATTTAAAAACCCAGGTGTATTGACGAAAATAAATAGAACATTTTAATTAAAACTCATAAAATTGTTGGACATCTGCTCCAAATTGTTCAACATTTTAGTGGTTAACAGATTTTGTGCACCTAGATAATGAATTACTCGTTATTATTGGCATAAATAGTAGCTGTGGGGCTTTTTATAGCAAGATCAGAAGCCTCTTTGTGAAAGCTCTGGCTTACTTTATAGTCTTTTGGCAGATGCCTATTAGAACCAATAAGTTTAGCTAAAAAAAGGGAGGCAGAGTTAAACACAGGAAACAAGAGTTGAATGTCCGCCAATAAAAATGATCACAAATCAGGGCTGCTGATGTCATAACCCTTGAGGTCAGAGGTTGGGCGCGGAATAAATGGCTCTGAAAGGGGCAGCCTGTCTGGAGGGCTGAGCTGTTGTTGGCAGGCAGGCACGGCCATGAGTAAATGGGAGGCACAATGCCGCCATGGGCCTCATTAGCAGCCGGGGCCCGGGTGAAGAGAAGTGTTTGATGAGTCCTTCACGTCCCACTGTGGCACTGTGTGATGTAAATGGAATAATTACTATGATCTAATGGGCGTCTCTTTTGCATGCGGGCCCCCGGTGAATGGAGCCCCTCTTTTATGGCATTCAGCCCGGGTTGTGTAAACTGTGGGGTGCCGCTGGGGATGGGAGCCCGCAGGCCGGCGGCAGGTCCGCGCCGACCCGCTTGTATTCACCCTCAATAGAAAGAGAAGGCCAAGTAATTTACTTCCCTGCCTTTCACCATGAGAGTGGCAGATTGAAGGTCACACTCGATTTGGCAGGACTTGAGTCGCGCTCTGTGCTGACGCCGAGTTAGACAGATGCAACATCTATTTGCGGGACTTTCAAGGACGGGCCGTTTAATTGCCCTGCGCGCCGGCATGCGTGCTCCCAGCCGCGCTTGCCTCCAGACAATGCGGCGCGAGGTAGTTCACTTTTAAGAAAGCAAATGGTGTGGATTTTAAGTATCCGCCTTTAACGGGCTTCATTTTTCATCGGAGTTTTGCGTGTCTCCACACACCCGGCTCTGCGTAGGGTGCTGTGGTGGTGGTGGCTCTCGAGGTCTCGCTGGGCTGGACTGAACCCCGATTCCGATGATAACAAACAGTCCATTGTTGTCTTTATATAGATCATTAAAAGTCTGAATTAAAATAATTGCATCTTGCGTAGACATACTACTTTTTCAAGCTGAAAAGATGTGGCATTGTCTCCCCATAAAATTTGTTAGGAATGTCCCGTTAATAACGTTATATTGATTGTGTAATGCTATATGTTCCTCGTTTGAATCCAGGCTGACACAATCCTGACATAACGAGATTTTGTTGTGGCTGATTTCAGATGTCTATATTAACAATCAGCATCATTTCCTTATTAATTACATGCTTTGTGCATCCATATGGTTTAAATTAAATTTCTCAGACTTAATTTTTTTTTTTTTTTAAGTGGGATAATATTCTTTACAAACTCACTCACTCCAAAAATGTTTTGTGCATTTTTCCCTACTACTCCCTGTGGGCATGCTTTTTAGGGAACTATAGAAAAACTTTTATTTTTGTTGTTTGTTTTTATGATATTCTCCTTGCATGGCCAATGGAGGCCAAACCATGGACACATAGGAGTCAATGGAAAATCTCTCAATGACTTCAGTAGGACCACGATTAAAGTGTGTGGTCTACATGAAATTCGATGGAACCCAGTCTGTTGGAAAATATTTTTCCATGGGATATTTTATAAGGTCATTTTAATTACGACCTGTACAGTATTTTGTTGTTTGCGGTCACATGGAATCCGCACTCATCATTTGTGAAGACAACGCGATCTTTCCTTTAGGCAACATTTTTTATTTTTAAAGAAGGAATAGATTGTGGATACTTGGGAAGGTCAAATCTAGGTCAGCATCAGTGCTCTAAGCAGTACTCTAAACACATGTTTACATCATTTGGAACCCATTATTCATGGTTTTATATTACTTATTGTGAAATAATGCATCAACAGTTTTGTTTTGTTTTGTATTTAACTGGTAATATTTGAGTGTTAAACTTCACATCAGAGGAGTGTGGGAGAAACAAACATCTACAATTACTAGACAAAATAGATTGGAAGTTGACGATCTTCTGTTGCCTGTGGAATCATGGATGCAGTGATGTGGTTTTCTTGGCTACTTCAAAGGAATCCACAAAAAAGCACCTACTAAAAGCAAAACCTATTGTCAGGAACTGTAAATTCTCTATACCTGGGTCTATCTGCTACGTCCTTCTGACAGTTTAGAAAATTGTTTGAGGTTCACAAATTGAAAAAGGCTGGAAACCCCTGATGAAGTGTCTTTCAATGTGTTATGAGTGCATTACCATAATTCTTTGGTTCCTCTCATTCGCTGCTTTGGCTAAATCTGATAAACCTACAGCAAGCATCCAAATCTGCCCAGGGCTTGGTCACTGCACTGAAAGACAGTAACTATGTGCTTTTCTTAGCAGTGCCAAGCACCTTAAATTGTTTGGTTTCACAAGCACATTTTCCAGTTGCAAATGAAGCCAGCAGCGATGAGCTTTCTAGACAGGGAAGCGCAGGAGGCTCACCATTTCACACTGTCCTCTCGCACGTTTGCAGTGCTCAGGAGTCACCGCATCCCCCAGATTTTGCTTCCGCTTCACATAGCTCTTTGGTTTTCCTTTGGCCTCTCCTGCCCCCGCAGAGTCAATGGGGGTTTTGTCCTTGGGAAACAGACCCCTGAGCAGGTCAAATAGGATTTTCTGACACGCAGTAAGTGCAGGGGGAACAGAGGATGCTCAGTGTAAGGCACTGGTGAGCATAGGTTTGCAGGACCCTTCCTTTGCCGGCTTGCGGATGTGCCTTGCTGCAGCCTCCCGCTGCCACGCTCCAACTCTGCCTGTCTCGCTCTGGCTTTGCTTTCTGTTGCTCCACGGTCTGGTGCATCCATAAGTGGGCGAGCAGCACACCGAGCCCAACTAAAATCACCCGCTGCGTCTGGTGCCCCATGTTTTTATTGCTCTCTGTCCCCCTTCCAGCCAGCGTAACGCAAGGCATCGCCCGCCTCCATCCGAGGCAGTCCTTCGTGTGGCCGGAGCTGGCGGCTCCCAGTTTCCCTCAGCACAGCGAGCAGGACTTGTGCCAGTGAGTTCAAAGAGCGCTAGAAATGAAAGACAGTCTCAACCAGATTTCCCAAATTGCTGAACACTCAGCAGTTCCCTTGCTGAGTCTGCACCTGAATAAGTGGCTTGATTTTTCAAAGTTATTTGCCAGCCTGTAACTCTCGCTGCTCCTCATGATAAATATGGTTTCAGTGGGAGTTGTTGTCCATTAAGTACCTGGGAAACCTTCCCTGGTATAGATACTGTTATTAGAATTATTATTCCTTTATTTGTTAAAGCTGTTATTTGTTCTTATAAATATTCTGTGGTAAATTAATCCCACTTCAGGGGACGAAGCAGGTTGGCTCTGTCATTTTAGTACACCTAAAGTAAACCATTAGTAAACATTGCTGATAGAAATCTGTCAGAGGAAGTAAAACACAAAAGCCAGTTCGGAGTTTCAAGTGTTTTGGTCAGTATCGATCCTCCTGAAACTGGTTTTTGACTGTTTCTTATTTTTTGGGAGCACCAGCAAACAAATAATTGCAAGTCCTGTCTCCCACCGATCACTCTGGAAAAGGGTTAAATTTAAATAATAATTTCGTGCACTGTTCCTGTTGTAGGTGGGGTTTGGAATGCGGAGTACAACAGACCCTCACATTTTTCACTGATTATCTTTAATTACTTGTGAGGGCTGAGCAGCTCGCATTACCCCCGGGCACCGCAGACTGACAAGGAATCTTCTTTCAAGCCATTTATAGTGCATCGCATTATCAAGTAACTAACAGAGCAAAACTGACACGAAAAGAAAGTTCATTATTACTTTCATTATTGTCAAAAGAGTTTTATTTACTTCTGAAGCCCTACTTTTAAACACACTTTCTACTCTGAAAGTGTTGCCAGTGTGGGGCTTCTCCCCTGCCCTGGGGGAGGCTTTGACGCTGCAGCACAGAGCGGAGCAGCCGCGGTGCCCGGCAGCCCAGAACTCCTTCAGAAAAAGCTAATTGTGCTTTTAGAAAGTTCCTGCATCTGTGATTTGAAGGCTGGAAGGTGTTTCTTTCGCCAGACTTTAGATGGGATAGGGAAAATGGAAAATTATCTGTGCGGGGAGGTTTTAGCCCTTTTTTTTCTTATACCTTCTGGGTTTTTTCAGGGAAGAGGTGGGCTCTGCGCCGTCATGTTAAAGTCACTGGTGAGAGCTCTGCCGCTTCTGTGGCTGTCACACATACCTTAGGGGAAGGCAGCAGGACATGTGAGTTGACAGATCTATGCCAAAGTGTCAACTTCATACACTTAAAATCCCAGGGTCTCTGATATGAACCTTATTTGGTGAGGTTAACGCAGCACAGGATAAATGTATTATGGGACGGTGGGAAGTCATGGAGGTTTAATCTGCAAAAAAGCATGCCACGGTGCTTGATTTTTTGCACATCTATCTTGATGAACCTCCAGCTGGGATTGCACACAATCCCAACATAGCATCTGGGGACAGTGAGGAACAGAGGCAGGAGTTACCAAAAACTTGGACTCTGAAGATGACCAGACTAACCAAGGGTATGGTATGTCTCTCTGAGCCTAAGGGGTCACCTACATCCTGAAATAGAGCAGGGTGAAACCGGCTGGGATTGCTAACCAAGCTCAGGGTCTGAGCTACCTTCTCGGAGCTGGGTGCTGAGACTAGTATTATCTGCTAAAGCACTGCAGTACTGCGCACCAGCTCGACCCATCCCGTGGATTAGCCCACTGGACTACTTGCACGTGCCACTGCTCGGAAAAATCCAAACTCCATATCTTCTCTTGGATGATGGGGAGTTTGAATCAACCTTTTGCACTTTGCTTCATTATTGTAGGGTAAAAAAGTGTCATCGGAGTGTAGCAATAGCTGTGTGAAGTCTTGGCTGTAGAAGAGTGCCGCTCTTTGTAACAATCTCATTATTGAGATTAAAGTTGCAAAATACATCTGCAGTTCATAGTATGCAATTCCATTTGTCTAAGAAAACGTGCCTTGAGAGATATCCAATAACTAGGCACTGGGATACTGGCAAAGATCGTAATTTTAACCCTTCCACATTTTACAGATGTAATTTAAATTACTAACAAAAATCTAGTGGCCAGAAATGAAGACATTGCTGCTGTACGGGTAATTACTTATTAATCTAGGCACGTACTTGTCTTGCTTTAACAGTGCCAGATTCCATATGTAATTTGTTTGACCTATTTGCTTTTAAAACTGGATTTTTTTTACTGCATCTGTGGGAATGCTAATCGAGCCTTAATAGGCAGATGGAAGTATTTGCAAACCATCTTATTTGTCTTATTTTCAGTACTGTGGTTTATCAAGTAGTTCATGAGCAAATTGAAAAGCCAGTCTGTGTATACAGATACTTTTAATCACAATACGTGCTGAACGCATCAGGCAGTTGTGTCATGTTTTAAATTAGCGTCTTGCGTTGCCTGATGACGGTGTTTGCAGGTGGGAAGGATATAAGCACAGCCAGGTATATTATAGGTAAAATATGACTGAGCATATGCCCATGTTGTAATGTCAGCAGCAGTGGCAGCCTCAGCACTCTTTTCAATGACTCATTTCTCCTCTCTATGTCATAAGTTCATGGTTATTGCTTTTTCTTTTTTTTTTTTTTCTTCCTGCAAAAAGATGACCCAGGTAACTGGCAATCAGGTGGAGTCATGGACTTCGTAGATAATTTTCTGGAAACCTTATTTAAAAGTACAGCTTTGAAACAGCTTATTAAAACTCCTTCACTCATAATATTTCTGCCAATTCTTACCTCTAGCACTGTTTTATTTACATATTTTCTAATCATAGGAAAGATCAATTTAAGAGTAAGATTGGCAAAATTGTCTGTAATTACGAGAAGAGAAGTGGAGTTACTCTACATAGGTAGCAGTACAATGCTTTGGATCAAGTCCTTTCCTAAAAAAAGTCCATAGCACTACAGGATAAAGAGGCAGTGCATTTCCACCTAACACCATCCAAGTTTTCGGTGAGCAGAAGAGCAAAACTGGGGACTGGCAGCAATTATTTTGCAAACCCAATTCATACACATCTTGGAGCTGCCAGTAATTATGCCAGAACAAAATTCACAGACACCTTTACAGCAGCTCTTATATTTCAGAGCAGTTTGGTCCACAAAGTTGTTCTTGTGTTGTTATGACTTTTTTTTTTTTTTTCCTTCTGATAATGGAAAGCCCAGGTATTACATGTCCCCATGACCGAGAGTAGGTTAAAGAAGCAGAAAATGGCAGGATTATAGGTCAAGATGGACAAGCTGTATCGCAGAGCTCCTGCTGGGGGAAGGCAGGATATATTATGCAAGTTGAGGGTGCATCTTATATTACGATGGTGTCTTGCAATGCCAATATAAATAAGGTAAGTAGGGCTGCCAAAAACCAATTTTCTCCCTTTATTATTCTACCTTTTCAATTGTAATTAATTTTTTTTTTAAACAAGGCTAATGGCCTATGGCTATGGGATGGGAAGATAGGGCTGAGATAATGGGAACATCATTATAAAAAGAAAAACGCTGTGTAAAAAGGTAAGATAGTAAAGGTGAAGCGCGTTTAGCACAGGTACTTTACAGTACCCTTTAGCTGCGAGCTAGTAAGATGGGTCTTGACTGGTTCTCCCAGAAACTTTGGCAACTTTCTTCTTTTCTGTTTTGAGAGAAACAAGAGTCTGTGCTGAGTGAACTGGGTTGGGCTGGGCTGCAAACACTGGGCTGTCACCGCCACGCTCCCAAAGGAGGGCTTGAAAGTCAGGACATAGTGGCCTCAGTGACATCTCAGGCTTTGAAACACTTGCGGGGGGATTTCACTACAGGTCAGGAAAAATCGCGCCTGCACTTGGAACCGTGAACCTCCGGGCTCTGCTGCTGACCTCCAGCCACCGCTGGCTGCAGGGAGTCGCTCCTGGAAGGAGCAGGTTGGTAGCTGCAGCGCAGCTGGGCAGCTTGGGAATATCCACACCAGCCATAAACAAGTTAAACTGGATGTTTGAAGCGTTCATCACATGGCATCGGGGCGCTCCTAGTGGGTTCATTTGCCTTTTGCAAAAACAGAAAATTTGGCCGCATGCAGCTCTAAGCCACGAGACTGCGTTGCTTCCATGTATTCTGGCCTGTCCTCGGCACACTTAAAAGCTACCCAACTTAATAACTGTTAATAACTGCTGAGCACCAAAGGAAGCTTTGACTCCTTTTTGTGACTGTATTACTTCTCCATCTATTGCCAGTACGGCATCTTCTGAGTACGAGCAAACAGAGAACACGTATTTTTAAATCCCTCGTTTTCTGAAATCTCTTCTCTGTGGAGTCACTGTAGGAAGTTGGAAATAATGCTGAGCAGGGAAAAAAAATAAATTTCTTAATCCCTGTTGGACACACAGAACAAATCTAGAGGTATTCATGTCCTCACTGCTACAGAATGCTATTTCCTTCTTAAGTGCGGTCTCCCCACAGCCCTTCGGGTTGCCTTGATGTGTATTTTCAAAGCACTTTTTCCTCCCGCTTTCCCTTGCCCACTCTGCCCCTCTGGGTGCCCAGCAGCCAGGTAGCTGCCACCAGCAGTGACAGCAACTCTCCCCAGCCTTCTTGTTCGAGTTTGTGAGTAGCTTTAAATCAGTTTGTTTCCTGTCCCAGGGCTGCAGACACGATATTGTCTCTGTTTGCCCGAGAGTCTGCAGAAATTCCCTGTACAAGAAGGCTACGACCAGACGAGGTGAAGAGGAAACCTTTGGTTAGATCAGACATGGACAAATATTCAGAATGACTTGATGGTGCTAGAGGATAAAATTTCTTCTTTATTTCGTGAGGGATCCTGCTCATATCTGAGATACCTAGACGTTTCTCTAATGATTGGGCACATTTCAAAAATACAAAATGGACAAAAATGGTTTGTACGATGTAGTTTATTTTCTGAAAGCAAACAACTAATTGCATGTGTGATCACTCAAGAGTGTGCAATTAAAAAAAAGAAGAACCTAAATAACTGTTACATTCTCAACAGTATAGTTTTGTGAATAACTAGAAGGACCTATTCATTATTTGCCTCCAAATATATCTCCACTCAAATGATTCTTCTGTTTGGGGGAATCTCTATTAATAGAGACCCAGGAAAATAATGTCATCTTTGTCTCTTTCTAAGACATGTCCTTATTGTGTTTTGGACAATGGGGTCATTTATGATGATGAGGTAACTT
Source organism: Chroicocephalus ridibundus (assembly GCF_963924245.1). Classification (NCBI taxonomy): domain Eukaryota; kingdom Metazoa; phylum Chordata; class Aves; order Charadriiformes; family Laridae; genus Chroicocephalus; species Chroicocephalus ridibundus. The sequence continues at coordinate 6,736,327 of NC_086295.1, read as the reverse complement.
GTTCTGAATCCTGAAAATGTAATTTCAGATGAACTGTGAGTAGTTTTACTAGTTGTTGAAATGTCTTTGCAACCTAATTTCCAATTTACAATGGGCAGCATTCTAACATTGGTGTAAACAGCAGCTCAGGCATCTGTACACTCCCTTGAATGAAAAAGATGTAAAATAACATGTCGTGTCTGTGAATTCTGCTCTTTTTCATATGTTATGTGCGTATATTCATCTTGGGAGAGCAGGGCGAGCTGATAGAGGACGCATGGCTGCGTCACCTCGGCTGAGCAAGCCGCTGTGCAGCCCGTGTGCCAGAAGGCTTTGGCGCAGGCGGCGCGGGGATGGCCTGACCTGTGGCAACGTAGCAGGAGGCAGCAAGGAGCGATGCCTCAGCCAAAAGCCGCTCCGAGTACAGCACACAACAGCTGAAAATTGATCCTTTGGCTCTTCCAGATCTCATAGCAGCTGCTCTCCGTCCATGACAAGCTGCTGATTTCTATCTGAGAGCAAAGGCTTTTCTTTGTCCTTCCAGTTTCTCTTATTTTGGAGAAGTCAAGATTAGGATTTACAACAGAAGCCATTATAAAGGGCTCATAAACCTCTCAGGCCTGCAGATTGTAAGCAGGTAATTAAAGTTAAGCACCTGCTTAAGTGTTTTGCTGATATGCGGTGTGCTCTACTCCTGGAGTCGAGGGTCAGTAGCCGTGGGAGGATGGCTCCGGTGGTCCCGTCCTCTGGAGGAGGTGCTCGTGCACGGTCAGCTCCTGCGAGGGCTTCTCTGTCCTGGGCAGCGGAAATATCATGCGCTGGCCTCAGGCACTTTATAGGTATCTATAGCACATTACATTTGTATAACAGTTTGGCATGAAAATAAAACTTATGTCCCTGACTGACCCTTGCACAGATCCAAACCCCTTTAATTCATTGAATGAGTTTTGTCTGAAGGACGCAGAACAAAGCGGAGCTGTAGTTTCTCTCTCATTCAGATGATGCAGGGAGCAAAGATTCTGCATTAATATCTCCTTTTATTTGTATTTCAATATTGGAGCAGATACGGGAAAGAATTTTTAAATTTCAGCCAGTGTCCAAGTGTCCTAGCTTTGGCTATTCTGTTATGTTATGATATACCTCTATTTATCAAATTATACTTTATGTTTTTACAATTGGGCTAGAAAAACTAACAAAACGAGGAGAGGAGGATGCAAGGCCTTGACTCGGCATGGATATTGATGTGGTTTAAGGCTCTGTTTAAACTAAGCTCGTGTAAACCATTGTGCTGATATAAGTATGTTGAAGACTGCTGCTGCCAAGCATTTTCACTGCAATTTACAGCTGCGTTGTAAATTAACCAGTGCAGCTAAACTCCTATAAACTAGGTTAAGTTTATTTCAAGGGTATTTTCACATAAAGCTGTATTGCTTTAATTATCTATTTTAAAACCACATAATTTTGTTAATCCAGTGTAACTTTTTATATGTAAAGTAGCCTTCAGAAAATTGACGGAGCGCCAAATTCTGCTCTGTCAGTGTTTTTGCTTTGCTGAAGGTTTGGAGTAACTTTCTTTAGTGTTGCGTTTAAGAGCAGAATTCAGCCTCTTTCTTCTCTTCTGTTAGAATATAGCGGGAATAACTCTTGATCTCATCAATTTAGTGTGACTGCAGTGTCATGTGAAGAGTGAGAAATGGGTTATTATCCAGTCAATAAAATCAGATATCGTCCTCCAAAGAAAAATGTCTTAGCTTTTTCTTATCGGTCTGCTTAAAAAACCCAACCAACCGAACAAACAAAACCCCACAAAACCACACACTAACTTCCACACTATTTTAAGATTAAAAGCTTTGGGCAGGGAGGGTTTCACCCAAGCACAATAAAAGCGTTAGTCTATCCAGCCTTTCTTTTTACACTTGTGCGCTGTGAATGAAGTTCAATCCCCCGTGCTTGATTTCCCCTGTGATTTATTTCCCCTTCTCTACCCAAATAACCACGGACAAGAAAGACACCACCAAGAGCAGCTGCTTTAAGTGAAAACACCAGTTTGGAAGATGGCTAGGAGTTCTGCTGAGGCAGTCCTGGCTGGAGAAAACATACCTACTATTTGTAACAGAGTCTCTGGCAGGGCAGCTGTAGGTGGGCTCTTTCTTTAGCTGATGTAAACTCGGGTATTTCTACTGATACCATTGCAGTGACAGTGACTTTGCACCGCGTTGAGACCTGGCCCGTTTGTGTCTCATATCAGTTTTAGCTTAACAGTGCTGGATGGCTGTCTTCATTCTATTACGCTATTTACAAAATGATTGTAATTAACTAGATGATGACTTAATAAATGTGTAAGATAAATTCTTCTTGGCTGGAAAGCAAAAATGGTTGGCAGCTTCTGCTTGCTTAAATTAAAACAAGAAGTTGCTTGACATTACATTTCCAAACAGGCAAAAACTTGCATCGCCATTCAGAATGGTAAAATGAAACCATGACAATATTGTTGTTTGAGTGGGTGGTGCTGGAAATTGTTTTACTTAAAACTTCTCATTTATCTGGGCACAAAAAGCAGCCTGTTGCTTTCTTTTCAACATGTGTGAAGGGGTAACGTGGCTATCTATACATGATTATTTCCTAAACAAACTCAGAATACGTGCAGTCTCCATGTATGTACATATATGTATTTGGATTAATTGAGTGAATGCTTCCTCTCTAATTCTCCCTTTTGTTAACGGTGAGCTCTGCATTTGCACACATGCCAATTGGTTCGCTTTAAAAGAAGCAATAATGTTAAAAAAGGCAATGCAATTATTTTAAGAATTTTCTTTCTAAAGTTTTTCTCCAGCTGTAGTTAATTTATGTCTGATTAGTCTGACCTTTCACCCTATAAGGAAGTAGTTTAGGAAAAGGGATAAATGTGGTCACAGTATATATATGTGCATGTATGTGTGCGCATGTGCTTATGTATGTAATCATCATCTTTTTATTGGTTTATGTTCAGCATGGAGAAGTTCTGATTACAAATATTTATGCATGCTTTTATCTATGCTAAAGTTTACAATGAGTGTTTGAAACTATGCATTTTTTCCCCTTACAAAAGGTTTTGATGAATGCAAAATCACAAGAAAAGTTCTAGTTTGGTTTTTTTCTAAGTCTTACTAGAACAAATTAAACCATGCAAAATAGACTTTGCCTTTACTTTTGAATTTATCCCTGTATTTGAAACACAGTTACTGGTCAGTCATTACGGAAATGTAAATGTTTGCTTGTGGTTATAAAATGAATATGTAAGTCTGCACAGAATGATGATGCTGAAATAAAATACAGGTCTGCAATGCTAGTACCAAGGGAGAATGACAGCTGAGAAGGAAGATGACTTTTAGATCTCTTACCTAGCAGAGGGCCTGATCTCTCATTTTCTGTCCCAAGCTGATGCCTACTATTTTGCCTGTCTTAGGCTTTGTGGAGAGGATGCGCTCGTTGATTTGTGTGTTATATGAAAAGGATTAATTAATCGCATCGTTGCCTCTTGCTACTGTTTGAGCCTATGATGGTTTGAAAATAGCATGCCTTGGGTCCTGACTTTGTAAATGTTTGTACAAAACGCTTGATGCGCCTCCGGTTGAAAGCTTGGGGAACTTGTCCTGTTGTAGAGAGGCTGCCCAGCTGGGTTGTTCAGACCCAGATCCAGAGTTGAATTTCTGGTGTTTGTAGATCATAAGAATCAGCGCTGAGATATCGGCTCAGATTTAATTTGAAGCTACTTTTCAAATGACCCAAGTTACAGGAAATTATTGTCAGAAAGATGACTCAGTTGTTGTATTTCTTCCCTCACAGTTTCACTTGAAGTGTGTGGTGCTGCAAACTCGGTGAGGGCAATTGTTGAGGGATTTGTAACTGTGAATTTCATCTGGGATCTCATCAGCTGTTGCTGTGATGCCTTTATGGCACTCCCAGCTGTAATTGGTACAGTCCTTAAATGGCATCTTTTATGAGTTGTCGCTTTTGGCACTAGGTCAGGTATTTGAAAAATAATCCAGTTTGTGAATACATACAACCAAAGAGGTGTATTCCAAGCCAAGAGCAGTTTATTCAGATGAATGAATACAGATTATTTTTGTATTTCATAGCATGGCAATCTTCTGTTGAGTTTCAGAAGCATACAAGAGGTGGGAGCAGGAACAGGTGACCAAGAAAGACTACCAAGACACTGTCCCAGCGTGTAGGGATGGAGTTAGGAAAGCCAAAGCTCTTCTGGAGTTGACTATAGAGACGGATGGGAAGGGGACCTGGTGACAAAGAAATGAAAAAGGCCAAGGAACTAAATTAATTCTTTGGCTCAGTCTTTGCTGCTAAGATCTGCCTTCAGAAATCCCAGGTCCTGGGGCCAGAGGAAAATCCTGAGCAAGGAAGGCTTTCCCCTGGTGGATCAAGTTAGGGAATATTTAAACAAACTGTGCGTACCAAAGTCCATGGGACCTGATGGAACGGGCCCATGAGAGCTGAGGGAGCCAGCTGGTGCCCTTGTGATGTCACTCTCAGTGATCTCAGAATCCCAGAACGTTTGAGGTTGGAAGGGACCTCTGGAGGTCGTTTGGTCCCTCTCTGAAAGATTGTGGAAATCTGGGGAGATTCCTGAAGACCTGAAGACTGCGCTGTGAGTGCTGGTATTTTCCTGTATGATAATGATCAGCTCAGGTGGCTTCTTAAAGTCTCTGCCTTTGCTCTCTTTTCTTTAAAATGTATCTTTTCCTCAGTCTTGTTTCATTTATTGGGGGTTTTCACTCTTTGGAAACCCTGGACAGTGCATTTTCCTGCTCAGTTAGAAGCTCTTGCTGTTGCTGTAATACTCAGTAATAGTGGGAGAATACTATAAAAATACGGCTCTTGTTGTCTTGAGTTTTACTTGTTGCTATTAACTAAGTTATGTGAATGTCCTTTACTCCCCAAGTGATGCTTTTCCGTGAAATGCTTAAAATTTGGAAGCGTTCTAGGCCTTGAGATATGCCTTGTGGCAGCGATGCCTTGCAGATGGAAGAGCAGCCAATATTAACTTCCAACAAAAATGACTTTTGTATTACTACATCCCATCTTTTAATTTTGCAATGACCTTTTCATTTGGGAAGCACGCTTTTCTTGTCTTGATGCTGACAACGAGGAGAGAAGCTCTGTACCTGCGTTTCAGGGCACACGTTAATGCGTATTAGTGACTGTCACTGCAGGAAGACGATGTGTTGTGAGAATTTTGCCCAAAGCACATGAGCAAAGTTGGCATTAGGAATCCGCTTAAATTAAAGCAAAGCTTGGCACACTCAGCAACAGTTCAAAATCCAATCTTGTGTTGTCGCAGATTCTCTGTCATTAGCTTAACGTTAGTGTGAACTGTGCATGCTGTCAGACTTTCCTTACTGTAGGGAATTTTGTATTGTTGCTCCTATTATATCAAGAGTCCCGGAGTTGAAAGCTGCTAGCAGTGGTGCTGGTACGCTACTTACTTGCCAGAATGGTAAGAGCTGCTCACAAAATAGTCTAATTTCAGCATCTGTCAAAGAAATGAGGCTGATCAACAAAAGAGTTCATTTGATTGCTTTGAAAAAATTAAGTGCTGGCTTCTGACACACGAGGCATAAATTAAATCATAACTAGATCAAGATTACTGAGAAGAAGTGATGACAGGTGTTGTGAATAAGTTGATGCAGGGATACTGCCCTGTGTAACAATTGTCAGTCATTGGCTAGTTTTGAGGTTCTGCTGTGGCTAATGGGGAATGGTTACTAGAAATGCATAGACACTGTTATTAACAATCACATTTTTTAAAAAAGCCAATTTCTGGTACAAACATTTGCTACTTAAACAGCTGCAGACACATCTGATACAGCAGTGTTGGTCACATGTAAAATACTGCAAGTATATTTGGTACAGTGGTTAAGAAACAATTTCTAACGGAGATACTGGGCTGGGACTAGGAAGATGTGGCTTTGCGTTCTGACGCAGCCCTCCCTGTGACCCCGGGCAAAATGTGTCACCTCTCTGCACATCAGCTCTGAGGACGGGATGATATTTCTGTTGTCTGTCTTGCCTGTTCAGGCTGTTAGCTCACTGGTGCATTGCCTGACCCCTCTGTGGAGCTGCACACCTGGCACACCTGATTTTTTCTGCTGTAATCCACAACATCACAAAAATATAACTAATTACTAATACTGGTGGGGAGAAAGGCACTTTCCTTGCTGCAAAGAACTTACAAACTTACAGTGACAAGAATTATTGCTGCTAAGGTTAAAGTTGTAGTGCATATGCAACCAGATGATACTCAGGCGCTGTTATTTAATAGATACCGACTGATGCCAAAACCACATAGATGCAATTAGATCATCTCTATTGACATGTTTGACACATGTATTCCCCCTGCTAGAGCCTGTGGTCTCTGCTGCAGTTCGGGATGCATACGACGAGAGCTCCTCCCCTGCAGCACTTGATGAGGATGTTTATAGACAGAAAAATGGATGGGGGGGTAAATATCTGCCAGTCAGCCCCCTCTCGGCTCTCAGCATCTTTCTTCAGAGAAATGCATCATTATATTTGAACTGTGCTGTTTATGAAGTATCATTAGCATTATTCAGTTACTGACTTCAGATGTCTTCTTCTCTGGTCAGAGCAATCATTATAGGTTTATCCAAGAAGAGCTGTGACAGATGTCATAGTTTGTTACAGTCACTGTATGCCAGATTTAGCCTCCGGTTATGTACTGCTTGAGTACTTTCTCTAAAAGCATCTTGTTGAGTACCCTGCAGTAGAAACAAGTGACAAGGACTTCAGATATATTTGTGACATTGAATGGACGCATTTTTAGGATGAGGTTATGATGTGGTAAGCAGGCAAACAAAGAAGTAGAAGATACTTGCACAAAGCCAGTTTCCGACCTTTTCTTAACTGTGTCCTTTCATTCAGATGATGCATTAATAGTAGCCAAGTCCTGCAAATCTGGGGTTAAAGGTTTTTTTGGCCTCATGTTGCAAAAGTATTACACTTGTTTAATATGATCTTATCTGTATTTCCCTCATAGCTAGAACTGCTGTGTTAAGTGTTGCGGTAAACTGTGAAGATGATGAAAGAAAGGAGCAAATGAGCACGGCTTGTTTTCACACAGGGACACGGGGTCCAAACTCCATTATGAATTGTATTTGGTTTTCAGCTACAAAATATATGACTAGACACAGACCACCCCATTGGTCTGATCAGTATATAAATACAGGCAATAAACTGAAAGATCCATGTCTGGCTGACTATAAAGACAGGATCTGGTGCTATCACACGTACTCGAGCTCAAACAGGTTTTGTGTGTCCCTAGACACGCCTCATTTTGGGACAACCGACGGCCTTCCACCCAGAAGCCTCCCTTCTCCCTTCCCTGTCCATGCTGGGGGGCTCCCACATTGAGTTGTGGCTTTATTGACTGGGTGAAGAACCCTGTTTTAAATTGACATGATACTGCTTGTTAAATGTGTAAATCCGGAGTTACAAGCTGGCAGCAGTCACTCGAGCGCTGTGTTCCAGGTCAGCTATCAAGCGTTTGTGAAGAGGACATGTAAATACCATATGTTGAGTACGACTGATGAAAACAAATACACAAAACCCTGGAGAACTCACTGGTGTCATCATAATCCTCAGAAATTCTTTCCTGCCCGCTAGAGAGGGAAGTGAGAAAATGAGTGACAGAGCATGGATTACCAATTACAGCTGACACTTCAGTATTCAATTAATGTTTGTAAAGTTGTGAGAAAGGATGCAACAATGTCTACTCTCTAACTCTAACGACCTGTAAAAAAGAAAATCAATGTGAAGAAATTCTCTTATCAAAAATAATGCTTTTTCATTTACTTTAGAGAAGGAATCAGATGCGGGATATTATCCATCGGGCCAAATGATCCATAAGCTACTTCTCTCTTCCAGAATAACTGCATTCTTCTGCAAAGGCCGCTTGTCCCATTGATGCTTTCTAAGGGACACTGCTGCCATTCGCTCCTTAATTAGGAGATTAGGAGAATTCTTTGACTGAAAATTAAGAATCACTATGGCTTATTTTTATCACTAAAAGATCACTCCAGCAACTTCCTCCAGGAAATTGCAAAGGGAAGTCATTATGTGAGGGGGGCTGGGGAGGCAAAAGCCAGCTAGATTGTGCATATGAACCCCAGATGAAATGCGTCCTAAGTCTGTGAGGGGGGCAAAAGGGGTGTTTACTAGGTCATTTACCATGTTCTTGTTTTTAAAGTTTCCTTTTCCACGATTACTTGTTGACCTTAATTGTTTCCATGCCCATGAGATAAGTCTTTGTACTTCCTACGGAGGCTTAGCGGAGAGGTCTGGGGATTGCTCTTGCTAATTGCCCTGTATTCCTTCATTTCCCTTGAGTGTCTGTGGCAAGCCTATTCCCACATATGCTACCAAAATCCATTTTAATAGAAGGGGTAGCAATGCACAGCTGACGACATATGTTTAGCTGCATTCAGTACTCGCTGAAGCATGCCTATCATGTTACATAAAAGGAGAAGGTCAGTACAAAACAAACAGCTTTTTACAAGCTACGGCTTAAGGATCCCGTCCTAAAGAACGCTTACATTTCAGAGAGAGACAAATAAGCTTGTCGTTGAGCTCTGTTCTGTGTCTAGGCTTTTTTTCTTTTTTTTTTTTTCTTTCTTCTTTATTTTTTGCATACATTAGAAATTCTGTTAGTCTCCCAGGACAACCTGTGTTAAAACGTTCTCTTCTGGCAGAAATAAAGCTCTCCAGGGCCCGATCCTCAGCTTGCCCGAATCCCCAGAGTGGGTTGGAGCGCAGGAGTGGCTCCCGTGGCCCGGCAGGCACCTGCTGCCGGGGGGCAGCCCTGGGACCCCCCCACAACAAGTTTATGCAGCACCGACTGCTGGGCTTCGGGAAGAGGTTTGTCTACACACAGGGTAAAATAAAGAACAGCTAGGAAAGGAGATCCTTAAGGAAAACTTGTGCCAATTTCAGGGGAATTGGCTATTTCCCTTTATTTCCTTTTAACTTTTTTTTTTCTCCAACTGATCCGGAACGAAGGTATGAGATAACCCAGAGAAGATTTCCCGAGGCACCAAGGACAGTTGGGCTCTCTTCCCTTTCCCTTTCACGGGAGCAGTGTGCACCAGTCCTCTCGGTGCACTTGCTGGTCTCTGGCAGGAGATGTGGCAGAGGGGATGCACAGAGCTCTTTGCTGGGGGGCGGAGGGGTAAATTCAAACCTTGCTCCCCATCTCAACTGAAGGCCTCTCCCAGCTGCAAATGGGTATGGCCTCAGGCTGGTAAATCAAAACCAGCTGGGTTGGTGCCAGCCACATCTTTGCCGGGTGCGTCCAAGGATGTGCAGCACCGTGCTGACCCAGTGGGCTTGCGGGGGTCTGCCCAGACCCCGCTCTGAAGGCAGGTCAGGGGCAGATTGCCCATGGCCTGGAAAATCCACTGGGGCAGGAAGATATTGCTTCCCAAGGTCAGTTCTTGTGTAATGTAGCTCGAAGCATCTGTGTGGCAGTGTCTGTAAGGCTATGCTCGCATTTGGCCTTTCAACAGTTTTTGGAGCCTTCAGAAACGCAGCTCCCCTGGGAAGCGTTGCTGATTCAGCAGATTCCTGCAGACAGGGACTGTTTGTGGCACTGATTCATTCATTTCGGTTATTTATACCACTGTGTTAGGTGCTGTGTGAAGCAAGAGCAAAGCACTGTTCATGCCCCAGAGGCATCTGCAGTCAAGAAGAAGGCAAGATATAAGAGGTGCCTGTAATATATGAGAGGGCTGAAGGAGCGGGCGGCACCGCTAGTCAGAGAGACCGGGACAAAATTGTGCTTCCAACCGCTCGTCTGAACAAAATCAGAGCTTCTCCACTTAATTTCTGCGTGCAAACCTAATTTATATGAGGATGTGTTGTAACATTAATTCCAGGTGCCTAAGCTGTACTTGAGATGGTTTCCAGCCCGCGCAGGGCTGCGGGCAGCTGTGGCTGCAGCAGGAGGGCTGGGGGGGTGGCATGGCAGCCCCCACACCGAGCGACACAGCCCATGTGCCCCTGCACGGCGAGGATTAGTGCCAATTGCTACTGCTGAGAAGTAGGTTTGTTACAGATATTGAATGCGCCTGGAAGCTTCCATCAAGAACAAAAATATTTTAAAACCTGTGAGAAATCTGGTCCATAAATATTACTCTTAATATGCTTTTCAGACGATGTTTGGCTCCATCATGCCACTGATTCCTGCCAGGTCCTGACCACCACCGGCAGCAGGACAGGTCCCTCTGAGTCCCTCTAAAGCTACTGGGACCTGACGAGTCTCAGCAACTTTTAGAAATATCGTTTTTCCCCACTTGGTACAAGTGCTTTTTGTGTTGTTAGATAATGGCTGATATAAATAGTATCTTTCTTGTTTAAATGGGACATGATTTCTTCCAGATTTCTATGTGAGTATTTAAATATGTGGCTCTGCCAGCTGTGGGCTTCGTGCTGCGATACCAGGGTGTTTTAGTGATCTTAGAAACTGAAATCTCAGGATGCGGCAGAAACAGTGATGCCACCAAAATGGTTGCAAGTGCTCATTTGCCTGGGGGAAAGTAAACTTCTTTTAATGAGTAGATTTTGTAGTGGGTTTTCCTCTTTTCTTTTTTTTTTTTTAATGTAGTGTAGATTTTGAAAAGCTCTTTTGCAGCCAGCCAGTTAAAATTATGTGAATGGTTTCAATGTTCTTTTGGGGAAAAGTTTACAGAAACAGTTCTTGGTATAGGCTAATAAAATTCCAGTGCTTGGCTGTGAAATAGGCATGGAGTGAGTTTTGGATGCAGGCTGTCCTACTGCTTTTAAAGTTAAGTAAAAGCTCTGGGGGATGGGACAGGGACTCTGATAGACAGATTTATTGATACCGTTTGTCTCCCTTGTTCTTCCCAGTATTAATGCATTTCACCAATACTAAATTCACATTTGTTTGCCTGGTAAGGGAATCAATCAGAGGCAAAAGATCATTTATAGGGGAGACCGCTGCTGCTGTTTATGTTTGAAGACAGAAGTACGGTATTTAAGCAGTTATTTCAGGCTGTGTAAAGACATGTGACAACGCTGACAGCAGATCCACCTGTTCCAAAAAGCATTCAATACCCAAATTGGCACGTTTAATTGCTGTGAAGTACATTAAGTGAAACCCCAGCTCAGAGGGAATTTTCTCTGTCTTCAGCCAAGCCCAAGTTTTGTACCACAATATGAAATTTTCTCAAGCCCAAGGATGCAATGAGCCTGTGTGCAGAGCGCAGTGTGATTTAAACCCTTGCATCTTGCCTGCTGCTCCACTGTGAGTTTCAGTTTGCTGAGCTGCTGGTTTAGATGAAGGTCTTTGCAGCCAGAGCTGGGTTTGGCGCTTGGCGCTGGGCTGGTTCCCGCAGCCCAGCCCGTGTTTCGGGAGCTGGCGGAGGAACCCGCGTGCTCCGACTCGATCAAAGGCTGCGGGGTTCCCTCCTGGTGCCGCGGCTCGACGGCGATTGGGGAGCAGCATTCCTCGGCAGGTGTAAAAGTCCTTCAATAGGAGAGCGTGGAGCCTTATAGCAAAATAGACATCAGTTAATCTCTCATGCCTAGATGATTTTACTGTGACGTTCTGCCAAGCAGCCCGAGGCAGTGAAAAATAAACTGCTAGCATTATAGTATCATTATGTTTCTGATTCTCCAGAGAAGCCAATATTTGTTTGCTTTTCTCTGAAGTGTTTCATGTCACCATGTATGCTCTCTCCCCTCTTTTCAGGGCAGGGAGAGGGGGAGGAGAAAAGCGACTGCACAGCCCAGATTTTCGACTGCTTGGGGCTGGAGAGTTGGGGATTTTTCCTGCTCTCCTTTCTTATACCTACAACGTTTGTAAAGATTATTTGGCTACCTGCGGTGTCTAAGTGAGCGTTGCTTCTGAAATAGGCCGGTCTCTGCAAACAAATTTTGCAGACAAAACTGCTTGTAAATTCGATAGGTGCAAAAACAATCTGGAAGGGGCTCACGGGCTGAACGCCGGGGCGCTCCGGGGAAGAGGGTCCTTTCTCCTGTCACCGGGCTGAGTGCCGAAGCCGACCTGTTTCTGCAAACCCGACGGCCTCTGGCCCGGCGGGGCGGCTGGAGGGGCTCATTCCACCTCCCTGCGGCGCGGCGCGGGGTCCCGCGGGGCTCAGCGGCCGCGGAGAGCTGGGATTTCAGGAGCTGAAAAACCTGGTGGCCTGAACTCCCGCGGGGTCAGTCAGTGCCCGGGGGTGGGGGGCGGGCAGTTCCCGCTGCCGCCTGCCCCCCTCCTGATTTACACCCAGGGGGAAGGGTGGCTTGTTCAGCCCGTGGCCCCCGGGCAGCCGGCCCTCCCCTCTCCGCTACCTGGCACACCCTTCGCCTCTCCTCCCCCAAGGGAAAGCAATGCAGCATCATCCCTCCTTCCCCTGCCTAATTTGTTTAAGAAAACCCGAAGAGGCTGCTGCAGTTAATTAAAAGGCAGTGTCTGATGTGTTCAAAGGGAGCGCTACCCCTTGCTCTCTGCCCCGGGCAGGTGATGTGGCTGTGAGGGACAGCGGGAGCTGGGGGGAGCCGGGGCCGGGACAGCCCCCGGTCCCCCCGCCGGTCCCCCCGCCGGCAGCGGGGACTCAACCCGGCACCGTCCGAAAATTGTCATCCAACCAAGCTGCTTACAAACCTGCTGGTTGGCTTCCAGTTCGGAAGAAAACTCTGGATAGGGATTTTTTCTTTTGTTTTTTTTTTTTTTTTTTTTTCTTTCTTTTTTCTTTCTTTATTTTCTCTTTTTTTTTTTTTTTTGGTGTAACCGCTAATTGCCTTATCCGTAGTAACAACTAAAATATCTAAAATTATTCCCAATCCATAGCGCCGTTATGTGAGCTTCTGGAAGATTTTATGGTGGGTTTTTTTGTTTTTTTTTTTTGCTTTATCTTTTAGATAGCAGTGGTTGTGGAAGCGGCTATGGGTGCCTTTAGTCATAGACGTGACTTTAGAGGCGACTCTAGAAACGGGTTCTTGGCGATCCTCGCAGGAGGCACTCGGGGGAGGCGCTATCAGATGTGAACAGCCCATTCAAAGCACTTCATCTACTCTTTTTCTCTCTTCTTTACTGCTACCTTTGCAGCTGATTTCGGCTGATAAACATCCCTCTTGTGCTACTTGGGTTATTGTTACAGAGATCATAAAAGCTTCAAATAAGCAAACTTTAGAAACGAGTCATTGAAGCGATTGTCTCACCTAGAGATGGCTCTTCCCCTATTGTTCCCGAGGTGAAATGTTAACTTGCTTTTCTTTGAAGACTTTCATAGATGGGCTTGCTATCAGAATCAGCAAATTAGAGTGACCCGACATCCTGCAAGCCAGCATTCATCTTAGACGTCCATCTCAAAGTTACTTTTTACTCTTGGAGATGATAAAAAAAAATGAAGGAAGTAATAACATTGCTTTTTTTTGGTTTCCTCTCCTGTGTGATATCAAATGCCGAACCTTAATGTGATGTTAAAATGTGGAACATTTCAGCTGTTCTCAGGGTTGACTGAAAAGCAGCAAAAAATAATGGAAATTTGTTCACCTGTTTTCATTAGAAATTTGCAAGGGAAGCACCTCAGTCGCAATGGTAACCTGTGATATATGCCCTTAAGAATGATTTGGGTTTTTTTGAAACTTCAATTTTTTAAAATACTCCTCTGAAGTAAAAATATAGAAAAGGATATCACAAAGGTCAAAGGTAGAACAAATGATGAGGAGATAAAAGATGCTGTTAAAAAAAAAAACCACCAAACCCTTGAAAATTGCCCAGCTGTTTTTCAGCACAAAATTCTTCCTGCATTTCCTACATCAACATTTGCCTGGAGGACGGGAAGGAAAGTGATGACAGGGCAATGTTATGACGGGAGAAAGATGATTAGAGGTGGCATTTAAAAAATAAAAATAATGGTGAACAGTATTGTGAATAGCAATGCCAGTTTATATGGGTTTGTACTTTCACAATTTGCAGGTTACAAGGATTTTCAGTTATTTAGAGGAGTGCTTATTTGATGTTAGAAAAACATACATTACAGATTCTATACTCAAAATTTTTCTTCCAGGTTTTACTTTTTCTGGATTCTTGTCCAAAAGTCCAGTTTCTAATGAGAAATTAGCATGTCTAGAGTATATTGCAAATTACAAATACTAAATAGCTAGAATTGAGATGCAACATATATGAAGACAGTTTCTCAAACTGTTTGCTAAACCCCACGAAAGAAGATAAAAACGGGTATTAAAAATGGCTGGATGGGTTGTTCTCTAGAAGGGATAGAGAATTCACGTTTAAGATGTATTAATCTCTTTTCTGTAACACCTAGGTATTTTGATTTTTTCCTGGAGCTGTTTGGATTTATCACCCCTTTTTGGTTTCTGTGTTTGCAAAAGGAAAATCAGTGCCCAAACCTTTAAAATATTTTAACAAAAATGAATTAAAAATCATCATTGGCATCAGGGAATCAATTTTATCATCAGTTTACACCAGAGAAGGATCTGCCTCCTCAATTTAAGCAGTGAACAAGCTACCTGTATGCTGACCTGTAACGGCCTTGCAGTTCTGCAAAAAACCCTCAAGATTTTTTGGCCTCCCTGGAAACGTTGGGTTAGCAGCACTTAGCCTGTTTAGCTCTGGCAGTTGCCTTTCATTTCCTTTTTGGAAGGGAAAATGTATGGCGAGGAAGAGCTGCCAGGATTCCCCAAATCCCTCTTTTCTCTAAAGACAACTCCGGCGTGTTTCTTCTTTAGTCCAAGTATCCCCAGGCTTGGTTTCGTTTTTTCTTGGATAAAGGAGGACTTGCTGTCTGCATTTTGCAGAAAACGGAGTCCTTGAACAGCTCCTTGGAAGGGAAAATTGGGCACAAAGAAACGAAACAAAAGAAATTCAGGAAAATCAATTATTTGCGAGAAAAACCTAAACATTATCACTCAGTTCATAGCTATTACAGCCTTGCAGTGTGTTGTGACCATCACACACCTAACCCTGATTTCCTTCATTTCAGACATTCCATAAAAGTCCTTGGAAAGAGGTGGGGGGTTGCCTCCTCCTGGCAGTGCCATTGGGAGGGATGTGGGGATGGAGAAGCCTGGATGGGAACCCCCAGGCTGTCGGCCCCGGCTCTGCCCAGCCAAAGGCAACACAGCGACACCGAGATTTGCTGTAAAACATCCCAGCAGTTCAGGCTGCCGCTTGGTGAGCCCTGGCCTGGTGTCACCAGCTGTGCGTTACCTGTCACACAGACTGCGGGTAACTTCGTTATCTTTCCTTGCTTAGGAATGGGAAAGCAATATGGCTACAGGGAAATTTTGGTAATAGTCTGCTGCTTTTCTTTATTAAACCATTAAACGATCTGTTTGGAGTAGTGCTAGTTAATGGCTTGTGTCTGTGAAGGGAGAGGGTGAATATTACCGAGGCTGAGAGATTAGGAGCAAGGGCAGGATCTTTTGTCATCACCAGGCTTTTCTGCAAGAGTTTCACAGTAGGCAAAAATGAAATAAAATTGCATCAGGAATTAGTTTGGCTTGTAGGATGGCTCCTGACTGAAGGCTAGTTTTTGGTCCACTTTGATGTGTTGAAGAACAAGAACTTCCAGTACCGATTCTGCTTATGCACATAAACGTGGGGGTTGGCGAGAAGGAAAAGTGACATACTGGTTCTCTTCCTTTATGAATGCAGGCTGTCGTCCATCGTAGTGGCTATAAAGCGTCTAAGACTGATAACAAATGCTCAACACTATCTAAGTGAAGAGGCCAATAAAGCCTGAAGTATTTATACACCTGCGGTTTGAATAGCTGGGTAATGAGTGACAAACCTTTTTCTTGCATGCGTGTTTTTCTTTTTCCATTTCCAGCTTGCACTGCAGCGAGTCTAGTGCCCTTTAGATTGTTTATACCTTGTCAAACCTGTTTTAAATAAACCATTGTACTGCATTTTCAGTCTTGTCAGGGAAATTGCTGCCCTCTTCTGGCTTAAAGCAATTCTCGACCATCTGAAGGCATCTCCAAGTGAATGCCAGTTTCAATGTGATAATACGACCCAATATGAAATTAATTAAGGCTAAACAATAGTTTCTTTAAGACTAAATCAGAAATGAGGGCAGGCAGCCCTATCTAGGACAATAGGATTGGATCCAAATGCAGTTTTAAAGACGTGTCCCGCCTCCCCTGATCAGAGTGTATTTAATGAGATTCATGCAATTTCTTTCTGAAAACAATAGCTTTAACCATTGGTTGCATAACCCAGGATATCCAGCTGAGGCCCCCCAAGTACAGAGTGTTCCACAAAAAGGAATGACAAAAACTCTTCTAGCTCAACTTAAATAATTAAAACAAGATCTGGAGAAATAGCCAGCCCGGTGAGATGCCTTTTTAGGAGGTCAGGGAGTGGAGAAGGCGAGATAAAACTCCTAAGGGCAAAGTTAAATTTGTCCATTACTGTCCTCTTTCTGCTGAGACTGGACTGAGCAGCACGAATCGCCCAGACCCCCGCGAATCCTCAGCCCCCTCTGCCTTTCATGGCTTTCAGCACCTTGCAGGATCAGGCCCCACTGCTATAATTCAGAAAAGACTATCTATTGTCTACATAGAAAGTAGGTCTGGAGCATATACTCACTGAGATTAGTTTGAATTTAGACTGTGATTTGTGACTCTCATTTTACATGAAGTTTGAAGTTTCTTGGCTGCTGGAGATACTACTCTGAACTGAAGGATCTTATGCCATGTAAGTGGGTGGGAACAAGACATGGCAATACAGACAGTGCTATAGACAATGCTTATTTAGGATTGTGGAAGCATTACAAACAAAGGAAAAAATTCCTCTTGCCCCTCCAGCCACAATAGCTTCACAAAGCATTCAGAGCAACAAATGCCAGTTTCCAAAACGTTAGTCCCAGCAATCTGAGTGTGCCCTTCCAGGGATGTGTGGAGAGCTAAGAGCTCGAATAGGCCATATTAATGGCAAGCACTGTATTTCAGAAACTAAACACTTCATGCATAACAAAATGCTTAAATTAGTTTCTCTCCACTCCCCTTTTAAGACTAAAGTTACTTAAGTCATGCTTTGAAGATCTTGCTTTTGCATCCCATTTTGATACCGTACAGCAGCAATCCTGTTTGTTGGGTGGTTTAGAAACAAAACGTAGCCTTGTGGCAAACAAAATCTCCCGTTCCCAAGGCAGAAGTGAAGACCGATGCTAGGTGCTTCTCTGCTATCTAGTTAGAGCTGCAGAGGGATACACTTGTATTATTTTCAGTGCTCAGAACTTGCAGATACGGTGCGTGTGAGTGAAGCTGAGGCTTGACTTTTATCCGGTTATTTTAAAAGGCTGAATTTTCTCTCGTGCTGAGGCAGGACACAATTAAAGCTGCATTACTGGTGCCTTTCACGTATTTACTTATGATAACGCCAGGTCTGACTCTTCTTCTTCACAGTAAAGCATTTGACTGTTCAACAAACGTGATTCAGTCTAGCAGGGTTTTCAGGCATCCAGTCTTTTGCAGGCAGCTGCAGCGGCATTTATGCCTAAATAATTGGTTAAATAAGTAACTACAGAAGAACCACTATAAGAGAGAGCACAGGAGTTTCTTTATTTTGACCAGATTTATCCTGCACCTGTGTTACTGATCTGGGTGTTATGGTGTGGATATGTGCAAAATGAACATGTTCCCAACCCATTCCATTTTTGTTACTTGAAGAGCAAAAGAAAGGGAAACCAGGCTGGAGTGGCCAGAACAGGATGTGCAGACTGCTGCTTCCCTCAACACCACCTAAGACTGAAACCCAATGGGGATTTGCCACCTTTTTGAGGTGTTCCTAATGAAATGCTGCCTGGCAGGGATGCCGAGATAAATACAGTTGAGTTTGTTTCTCACGAGCTTGCTGCAAGTCTAATTCCAGCTTTGCAGTCCCATTAAGGGATGAACAAATCTGCTTGCTGCCCACGTAGGCTTCTGTAAAGACTCTTTATCCATGATGGAGCCACCTTTTTGCAAAAACTGGAGGAGAATCACTGTGAGTACTCCCTGTAAATCTTTCTCTAAAGGTACCCAGGCACAGCCCAAAGCTACTTTGGTGGGTGCCGCACTGGAGGAGAAAAGCCATGGCCTGAGTGCTTGTGGGAGGTCCTTGCGGGCGCCCAGGTCCTCACTGGAACCAGAGAATGGTGCTGGCAGTGACGTCGAGGCCACACCGTGGGACGTTTCCCCTATCTGATTGTGGTCAGCCCCAGCCTGCCCTGGGACAGCTTTCACTGCCACGCTCTCACTTCTGCTTCCAAGTCCACGATCTATTTTCCATTTAAACAGAAGAGCCAGGACAAGCATTTCAACAGCTCTATATCGTGTTGGGGGTATTTCAATCTGGGCGGACGCAGAATTGTAAAATGTTTGCCTTTTCTTAAAAATAATCTGAATTTTGGCAGATGATCCAGCCCAGCTGTTACTTTGTGAACTGGCACATGCTGCTATTATCGGCTGTCCCCACCTGGGTGTATTTATGTCCAACCCACATTTGTTAATCATTTAAACAAGGTATGGGGGCTAAAAAAAACCCCAACCAACAAACAGCAACGTGGTTCTGCATGTTACCAGATGCCACTGTGGTGATCTCAAGCATAAGCTGTAGATTTTTATCTTTTAAATGGAGACGTCCCTTGGGCACAGCCACTGCCCCTGTCCACAGCTATCCTTGTCACCCAGCTGTCCTCCGCGCTTGGCGCTGCAAGGCTCACACCGTAAGGCCGTGTTTGCTGCGTGAGGAGTATAACAGCGGACAAGGGCAGAGATCGAGGTCTGGGGTCCTGGGGACATTGTGGTTTTAAGGGACTGGCGTCTCAGCATGTGTAGTCATCCTTTGGAAGGGCGAGACCACAATCAGAAACAGCTAGGGCTCAAGGCCGCTGTATGCTTTTATTTGCATTTATTGCTTGCGATTGCAGACATTCATCTTTAGATATTTCCAGAATTAGGGGGTAATAAGAAAAGACAACAAAGGAGTCTAGAGCTAACAGAGGGAGGCTGGGATACTGTCTGGCACTGCAAGACACGAACTATTTCTATGGCCCCGTTCCTGACCACGTCAGGTTGCCACTCTGGGGAGCCCCCAAATGCCAGCTCTCCAGACTTGAGCACTCACAACATGCCTCTACCAAGGCTTTGACCTGTAAGCATCCGCAGGGAGGTTGCACTTAGTTCTTCATTCCTCACTCCTCATTTGAAGTATGGCCTTATCCAGCACCACGAACCCCCCAGTTATTCCAGGGTCCTGATGAGAACGGTTCCCATCTGGATTTGCCGGTGCTCCTCACACCAGCCGGGCGCCAAAGCCACCTCTGTGCAAAATTCCATTAGGACAGTGGATGTAAAAAGGGCTGACCCCAGTTTCTGGGGTCTGCTGTCCATCCTGTGTTGGTTTTGCAACGTGGTCTCCTACCCTCTCCCTACAATCTCTCTCTGTTCTTGTGCAAGGAATTTCTCTCTGCAGATGTTTTCCTAGAGCAGCTAATTTCTACTCCATCCTCTCTCCATCTGATCAGGACCAAAAAAATATGTGCTCTTTTTTGCCCCATTTGTACTTTAATAAATATTTGTTTGGTAGAAAGTGAAGGGTGTCAACTACATGAGTAACCTGCAGTGTTTAAATCTGTAACTGTTTAAATCTGTTTTTAAAACTTTATGCGATGTTGCCTGCAAGAAAAATAGTAATAGCTCTATTTTGTACTTCAGTCACAAGTGGTTTGACTGTGGGGCAAAAAAAAAAAAAAACCAAGAGAAAAATACAGATTTAGAGAAGAGTAGATAGCGTAAATACAAAGTCACCAAAGTGGTCATAAAAGACTCCCCAAAATACATCTTTCCAAGGATTTCTAGTGTGATTTTAGGGCAGTTTGAGTGGCTGCTGGCAAATTAGGCTGGAGAGCATTCACAAGGCAGAAGAATCCCAGCTGTAACAAGCTATAACCTCAAGTGATTAAAATGTGAACACTTTATGCAGTAACTATCCTAAGGATTGACAAAAACAGGGTCCTTGTGGGAGGTGACCTCCCAGCAAAGCTGCAAGGAGGCATGTGCTGGGGCACGATGCTGGGGACTCACAGAGGTGCCCAACTCAGGGATGCTGTGAACAAACAGCGCTGCCTTGCTGGCAGTGAGACCTGCCTGTTGTAAGGGGAGGTACAAACCTCCTGCTTGGGACATGCTTTCACCTGTGGCTCCGTTTTGCAAATCAGCCTGCAGCTAGAAAAGTTAAAACTGCAAATACTTTAGCACAACTTTCAAAATATTTAATCCCTGGTTTTTTTGGAGTTCTTTTTGCGCATGCACTGAGTGAGGGTGTGCATCTGCGCGTCGTCCACCATAAGTATTCGTGCTTCCATTTCAAAGATTTATTTGTGAAATATACGTCTTTAACCTGTTGGAGGGAATGTCAGAGGTTCTGCATGTCTACCAGGCGGCCGGTGGTCCCTTGCTGCTGCGCAGAAAAAGCCTCTTTGTATCCACGGAGCAGCTCCGTTTCTCCGGGGGAGCGGCGAGTGCAAACGCAGGGCAGCTCCGTACCTGTCAGCAAGCACCTGAGATGCAAAGGGAGAGCAGTAGCTCGATAAATCAATTCAACATGCAGCAATAAATCAAACATAGTTGGAAATCAATTTTAACAACTAACAGTGATTCTTTTGAAGTTGACAGTAGAGGCCCCAAAAGACAGAAGCACAAGAATGGAGAACTGTTGCTCTCGAGACCATGACTCTTAGGAAGTACGTTTTCTGTCCAAAATGTGCGTGGATGTGTGGCGTGAGTTTCATACAACATGGAAGGAACTTAGTATTTTTAAATTTAAGTGCCTGACTTTACAGTAGTCCTAAGTGTAACAAACACCATGGCTTCAACCTGCAGTGACCTACAAATCCTGAAGTGTTGGGTGTACGTGGCGGTTCCCGCCCAGGCAGGGTCTCAGGGCAGCGGGGTGTTCTCCCTGTGGATGTACATGGGAGTGTCAGGGATGAGCTGTTTGCAAACTCTGGAGAATGTGAATTGGATGTTTCTGAGAAATATGAAAACATTAGAGAAGCAAATGTAAGTGAAAGTGAAACAAGGTTGGTCTAAACTTCAAACAGTTTGGTTTGAAACACACGCTGCAGAGTTTGGATGGTACAAGAAGGCTGCACTGTACATGGTAATCCTCAGGGCACGGGGATGGATTAGGTGACCTCTGAAGAGTCATTCCAGCCCAGTGATTCTTTGAGAAGACAAATACACTGGAAGATGCAAATCTTATGTGAAAAGTGTAATGTGAGGCCCACTTGTGGGATCCCATAAATAATTTGGGTTTTGTACGGTTGTGGAAGAAGGTTCAGTGAATAACTGCTAATTGTTCTGGTATTTAGAAGATGGGATGGGAAGACAAAGGAATGGTGTGAATACTGAATGAGGTGGGTACGTTTCAATATTTCCTACCTGAGCTGCAAAATGTTCTAAAAAATGGGTCTTTTTTCAGTTGCTGCCATCTCAGAGAGAATAAGACAATGCTTGGATGTCTCTCCTAAAGAAATCCTTCTGGACATGGCTGTGCAAAACATTGTAGGAGATTAAAGCATAGCATTCCAGTGACTTGTTTAAACATATCTTATTATATCTCTTTGCAGCAATCCTTAAGCCCCAACCACCAAAGACTATCTCCTCACAGCAGTGACAAATTCCGATCCCAAACAAACCACCTGGGGCATGCTGAATCGCTAAACACAAATGTCAGAGGTCTATATTATTTCCAATATTCTTTGACATTGCTTATGATGTGGCCTCTGGCACATTCCCAGCAGAAGAAAGTTCAGTTATATTTCTTTCAATTAAAGAATCTGATTTAGCCACTAATCATGTCAAAGAATGTCTGGGGGAGGGAAGGGGAAAGGAAGAGGAGCAAGTGGTGATGCCTTCAAACGGGATGGCTTGTGCGATGGCTCTAGCTGGGACAAAGGTTGTCACAATTAGAAAATTGCTACGCGTGTCAAAAATATTATTGGTTTGATAAAATCGTGCAAATCCTATTAATGCACAGACTCAAGCATACTACCACAGTGAAAATCATGCTCCCAGGACTCAGTTTTCGGTAAGAATGGTAGGAAGGTCTTTGGGATGGAGAGCATCGGGATATCAGAATCGGGAGCAGTTTAGTAAGCTTTATCCAGCATCTGCTGCAGCATCTCA
Organism: Chroicocephalus ridibundus; assembly: GCF_963924245.1. NCBI lineage: Eukaryota > Metazoa > Chordata > Aves > Charadriiformes > Laridae > Chroicocephalus > Chroicocephalus ridibundus. The sequence goes on along the minus strand of NC_086295.1, from coordinate 6,714,112 downwards.
CCCAAGCGCGTTCTCGTCTGTCCTCCCTGGAGGATCCCAGTGCTGGGTATCAGGGTACGGCAGGCAAGTGGCACACCGATAGATCAGGGGCAATTCTGACACTGCCACATGTGTCTGTATAAACCCACTTCAGGGAAAGCTATAGGTCAAAAAACTAACAACATGCTGAGCCAGAGCCTGCTGTATTTTGGTGGCTCAGGACTACTAGGATTGCTTCACCTCTTTGTGTTGCTGATCTTCAGGGTACAGTGGAAAATACAGACAGTTCCCAAACCTTAAAAAAAGTCCAAGGCTCCTGTTAAGAGGATTTGCATTTGGAAAATTTTGCCAGGTTACACAAGCAGATGCAATACTTGGGATATTTCTGCTTAGGTTTTCCAAACCTCCCTTCTCCAACATCCTCGTGGTAGGTAACATTGCTTAAGATGGGAGCAGATGGACCTCTTTACATAACCTTGGGTGAGTCTCGGGGATTTCTGATACTGGGGTCTCTTAAGCATTGCGGCACCCAGCAAGGCAACAGCCAGATTTCCATGTGCGGAATAGATGCTGTAAGGCAGAGAGCAGCTGTGGCATTTCTTATTTCTTGTCTGTACCACTGTTGTATTACGTCTTAAAACCCACTCCCAAGACACTTACACAGTCATAAGGGTGCTATGTGATTTCTTAATGTTGGCCGCTTGTTCTTTAATGGTATAACATCATAGCATTTTTCAGTGGTGTTTTTTAGAGGGTTTGGAGGAAGGAAGGGTTTGGGTTTTTTTAAATGGTTTTACACAAAATGATTTTGCACATTGATATTGATATTTCACAGATATTCAGCCCTAGCCTAGCAGTGTCTGTACTGGTCATTTTAGCTCTGACCGGCATTAGGAGAGCAGTCTGAGCTGGCACTACAGCCTCTCCGAAATCTCTTGTCGGAGCCATCCCGATGCTCCTTCGGCAGGGCTGCGCTGATGCCCTCTGTTGGGTGCAGCCGGCGAGATGCACACCCGTGCAGCCTGGCTGCTCTCGCGCATCGCTCCATAGTCTCTTCCCTAGAAATATTTTAATTACAAAAGTATTCTGGCACATACTACTCACTAACTCGAGCATTGTTGATATGAGGAATCTGCATGACTATATAGATGTGCAAGATACCAAGATTTTACAATATTTGCATGTTTTTGAAACATCTGCTTTAAAGGCAAGAGCATTGATTGCTTTTTTCTCAGAGACAAATGCAGTCTCGCTGCTGGAGAGAAGTCCTTGGTGTAAGTACGAAGGTTTCTCTAGTCTCTAGACCTTAAGGTAACATATTGGTCAGGGATCAGTACTGTTGGTAACCTTTCACTTGAAAAGCTGCCATCTCTAGGGAATGAAATATTGAGGACAGATGTATAAGCTATTGGACCATGACTGTTTGTTGCAAATTCTGTGTCATGCAGCACATCTTACATACATTAAGCAGCAAATGGGCTCATTCCCATGGCAGCAAACTTCACAAATCAGAACAAAAATTATTTATCATGACAGGCAGGTGGTACTGCAGAGAGAAATGGCTCTTGACCTTGTGGAAATACGGTTGCCGTGGTCTCACAGAGGCTGATTTTTTTCTTCCTGCTGGTTTGAGAGAAATCCTCTGGTTTCAGTCAGGGAAAAATGTTTTCAAATGGTGATATGTCTCAGGCCTGTGGACTTTATAACGTACTTGCTTCTTTGCATCCACTTAAGCTATGAACTTGAGGTGTTACGCATGCTGTTTAAAACGTATTTTTCTTTTTATCAGAAAAACTACTTCTGCCTGAGTTTGAGCTAAATGTACAACACTAGCTATTACACCAGCACAGCGCACGGCAATTTGACTAGAACAAGGTGCATTGATCCTGTTCCCAGAATCTCTTGTGAAAACGGAGATAATTCTGTGCAGGGCAGATTTTCAAAGGCCACGTTTAACATCTCTAAAGATGCAACGGAGGGGCTGGGGGAGTTGTCAGCAGTGCCCTGCTGCCTGGCGCCTGTCTGCATTCTTCTGGGGGAAATCCCGGAGCTGGTGGCGGCCAGTTGGGGAGTGGAGGCAGAGGCTGAGCCCTGGGTCCTGGGGTGTGCCTGATGGAGAGGCGGAGGTTGTCACCTATTCGTGTCAGTTGTGAGTGCTGCGTACCTTTCCGATGTCCTGGATTTAAAGAAGTTTAATTCACACTGGGTCAGGGCTACTCGTAGGATGTGAGAACCTTTATTTGCAGGAAGGAACTGAGGAGCCTGGTATGTTTGCCTTAGCAATGTGAATGCAAAAGGGAGACGGGTTTCTTCTCTCTCGGTGTGACTGGGGAAGGTAAAAAGGGGAGGGAACGTATTTAAGCTAAATTACAAATGTTGGTGCAAGAGCTACTAAGCAGGAACTAGCCAGGACGCTCCTGGGCTGGAAATGAAGAAAAGTTTTATAGCCATCAAGGCCGGGAGGTTTATGTCCAAGAGCAGTGATGGGAGCAGGAGCAACACCTACCCAGGGCACTGTTAGGATGTGCTGGATGGATTTGTGAGATGTGTTAGGAGATAGAGACAGGAAGGGGCAGACCAGTGGGTCAGGATGTCCTTTATATCACAGGACAAAGTCTTAGTAGGAATGTGTTGAGTACGTTTGCTGCTATGCACGTACAACGGCTTTAACAGATAACAGAAAAGTAGCTTTCCAAGGAACACATCATTCAGTGCTGCAGTGCCTCTCAGCTACCCCAGATACACACATGGATCCTACAGGAGGCTGATCCAGCTTTAGAGTCCCTGCTAGCCACCTGCGTACAGGCCCAGACTGATGCTTTACAGCAGGCCAAGTCAGAAGAGTGGCTCTGCTCTTCTCTCTCTTTCTTCCTCCGCTTCTGCAGTCAGGGGAACGGTCTCTAACCCACCTTTTCCAGCAATACCTCACTCCTCTGAGACACAGTGGCTTCATTACAATTTCTGAAGAGCAGATGCTCTGTATACATACAGAATATCAGGGGCCAAAAATGAAGATTTAGGGGTGTTGATGTGCAATTCCAGATTTTTTTGTTAGTGGATGACATATTTGCAAACCAGGGGTGCTGCAGGGGAGGAGGGAGAGGTTCGTAAACTCCTCTGTTGTGGAATGAATACACCGCTGAACTAATGAATAGAAACAAGATGTTTTAACCACCACCTAGAGAGGTTGCTGAGTGGCCATAATCAGTGCTCCCTAGGAGGTGGCCAAAATGTCTCCTTGCTATTCATTAGGTCAGAATAGCTTTCGTTTTATAATGTGATCCTTCTTCTTGACCTCCTTTCTGTTCTTAAATGACTTCAGGACTATAAATTCCCTCCTAGAAATAGCTTGCTTTTTTTTTTTTTTTTTTTTTTTTAATGTCTTGTGTTTATTATGGTCAGTTGTGATCTTTCTTTAGGAGATGTCATTTTGAATCAAAATGGAATTTAGTGGTGACAGAGTTTGGTGCCCCCCAGTTTTTCTACTGAAATATGCTTTGCATGCGCTCAGATTAGTTTGTTTGCAAAATGTTCCTGCTCTTTATAACTCTTCTGTGAGAAATGTTTCTGATGTATTAGAGCTGGTCGTACCAACATTTCAGGGCTAGTTTGCTGCTGCTTTAAATATCAAGGAAGATTTTCAGATGGATCCCTAAGGCCTTGGCTACAAAACTGAGCAATCCACAGCTCCGCGGGCACAGGCGTGCTGTAGCACTCTTGGGACTGCTTTCCCCTTTTGGACACAGCAAGTCTCTGTTCCCAGCAATAGAGCAGGTGATTTCTAGTGCAATCCTGCTCCTCGCTGAAATCCCCGGCGCTGTAAGGAGCTCAGCCAGCCACCGGGGAGCGAGGAAAAACCTCCACGGTTATTAAGCTTCATCAGCTTCTCTAAGTACTTCGGGCAATTCCTTTTGGGACTTTTTAGAATTTGCATAATAGGTATTTTTCCATCCTTGTGAAAAGCACTAGATATTTTACATTATATTTCATCCTTAGAAAGTGCTGGAGACTTCCAGCTACACTTCAGCAGGCAGCTGGGGACGTTTATCAGGGCACCCCCATTTCCCGCAAATCCGTTGTGAACGTGCACGTCCTTGTACTGAGAGTGGAGCACAAGCTGCTCTTTGGATTGAGAGCCCTTTTGGGTCTGTCTGTGGGAAGAAAGTTTGGGAAGTGCGGGGCTGTGACCTTGCAGTTTTCTGTTCCACTCTGTATAGCCACAGAAGGAAAAATGAATTGCCTCTAGAGAGGTAGAGTGGGTTTCTGTGCAAAACGAACAACATGAATGAATGAATGAAAAGTATATACCAGAAGAAATGGCTTGTGTAAAGGTCAGACTTTAAAAGGTTAATAGTAAAGTGAGGGACATAGAATTTAGAAAAAAAGGATAAAAACCTGGGGGGAGGGGGAGGGTGTGCTGATCCAAAACCCATTTAAGTCATCGCAGAGCAGCCAACACCGAATCTGTCCATTTGGTAAATCATGAGCTTTGACTCCGTGTGTCAGTTCTTAGCAGCTGGCAGTGGTGGGAGATTCAGGGCTGAACATCTTCTGGAATCAATGGGTATTGACAGAGCTGTATGAAACGGCAGCATCTGGAGAGGACAGTTGTGTTGGTAGAGATCAATGTTAGGATGAAAAAGTACAATATCTGCTGCGCTTTCAAAGACTTCAGTGTAGAAAGGCTTAAAACATTTGCATGTGGACAGTCGTTCATATATACTTGCCAAGGGGTGAGCTGAAGTGGAAGCTGTATGCGCAGCTTGTCACAGTATGTATGTACCGTTTACACCTACAATAGATATTTGCAGTTGTCTAGAGACCACTATGACAGCCTGAAAATCCATTGTTTTCTCCACGGCACTGGAGTTGCAACAGAGAATTTGCCTGGATCCTAATCCTAATCATTTACGGGAAGTCTGCCAAAGGCAGAGAAAAACCAGCTTTTTGAAAAATACAGGAATATGGCTTAACCAAGCAATATTGATAATGTCTGCAACAGTTTGTCCTGGATATTAAGAATTAATTGGCAGGTTTAAAACCAAACCAGTGGTTTGGTTTTCCGTATTTCTCAGGAAGTTACTGAACTTAAAATCATTTTTGTTGTTTTAATGCAAGGGTAATGAATGAATGAATGAACGAATAAAAGAACCAGGCCAATCTGCAAACCAACAGAGATTTTATGTTTTATTTTATTCTTTGTTTATGGGGTTCATAAAAGTTCAGTTTATGTTTTACTGGGTCTGAGCTTCACACAGTTCCAGCTTCAGGGCCAGATGTGGAAAGTACCTAAATGCTGTAAAAAGCAGTTTGAAAGATCATCTGAGTCAGATGGAGCTTGAAAACCACAGAGATTTCAGAGAGACTCTTGGGAAACCTCCAGCTGAGATTCCCAGATAAACTGGGATTAACTTTGAGATGGTGTGACCCAGAAGTCGGACACTTGGATTAATAAGGTCTCCAACAAAATATCCAAAGCTCTCAGAAGTTCTCCCAAGGTTAAGTGTGGGGGAAGAGGAATTGTGATTGTCAAATAAATTGTATAATATAATGCTTTGTTTGTAGCTTTTGAGTTCAGCAAGCATGTCCGCTTTGAAGATCAGTGCTGTTCTGTCAAATCACTTGAGACTTGGTTCAGAGCCCATTTATATTAATGGAGTGACCCCCTTTGACTTAGTAAACTTGGATACTTCTGATCAGTTTTGAGAGCCTTGCCAGCCAGCCAGCCTTTTCCTGCTGATGTACTAATGGGGAACCAAATCTAGACAATGCATTTGGTGCTGGTACCTGCAGATGGGCTTTAATCGACTGTGGTCGCCAGAGATGTTCTCCGTGCAGAGTAGGGAGCGATTCAGCTTGCCTAAGACAAACATTTGCACTTGGCCTGAATGACTTGCCAGACTTCATTGACTATGTAGGGGGGTGTGTGTGTGTGTATACGTATGTAACCAAAACTATACTTCCATTTTGGCTACTGCTTAGCCCTGAAAGCTCCTAGAGTCCTCAGTAGTCTTGCTTTACTCTAGGTTGCCCAGGTGTCTTGAGTATCTTGCCAGGGTGTGTGCAAAGTATCTGCAGGGCTCAGCAGCTCAGCATCTTTTTCACGCTATGGATGCAAAACCCACATTCAGGGTTCAGAAATTAAGTGTTTTCCTCCCTCTGTTCCCAGAGAGGCATTCAGGAGCATTCTCAGAGCAGAAAATACACTCTGACTACAAAACGCAGCCATCATTTGCTTTTCCAGCACAAGCGTTGGAGTCAGTGGTGGTGCAACAGCAGGGTGAGGCCAGGCAGATAGGGTAGGGACAGATTTTGAAAGCTAGATCGAGTCAGCCCGCAGATTTTGCAGAAGTATGTGAGTGGTGTGTATGCCAGATTCTGGCTGATTACAACAAACTAGGTGAAACTGTCCTTTAATCCCTCTGAACTCAAATTCAGGGGAGTTACCCTCCTCGCTCTCGCTGCATTGGATTTAAGTGTGCAAATACCTTTTCAAACCTGACCTTGCATCTACTGCCCTCCAAATTAGTGCATTTCTTCCATCTTTTTTTTTTTTTATCTAACCTAATTTCACATTTTTTAAAAACTGAAAATGACAGAAAGGATGGCAATCAAAATCACTTGGTAGAGCACAAATGCTGATAACTACTTAACAAAAAATGTCCCTGGCAGATATATTTAGTTTACCTAAGAGTTAATGGAAAGCAGTGTCCAATTCCAAGTGTTGACATGATTTGTCAAGTTTGCCATTCTATATGTTTGAAGTTTCCTTTGAGGGGAACTGACCGAAAACTGTAACACTAAATAAACACCCTCTTCAAATAACCAGTGGCGGTTTCCTAAATTGCCAATCAAATCCATAAATAAAGACACAAACTCTGAGTGTATTTAAGTCATGTTTAGCAGAACAGAACTAAACAATAACATGCTTGTTAAAATGTATTTTCATTTCAAAGCCGTTTTCCCATGAACATTCCAAATGTAAACAGTCCTAAAGATTTCTAAATTATCTTTGCCTTTGCTTCTTGGGTGGGTGGGGGGAAAGAATGAATCCAAAACTACATTAGAAACACTGAAGTTGGATATGAAAGTCACAGAGACACAATACTGCATATTGTCATAATTATCGCTTCTTTCTTAAAGAAAAGAAAGAAAAGACCAGTTGACTTGGGTTATGAAGACTCTAGAGTCTAAGCAGCATTTGAAGCGGTCTTATGTTGCAAAAGACAAGGAAATAGAGTTTTGTTCACAGAAAACACTGTCATTGTGGGCATTATTCACAACCCCCAATTTTAGCATAGACATCCAGGACTAGCATCTACCTTTCCTAAATCTTCTGGGTGAAATCAAGGGAAAGAGAAATTCGGCTCCAAATTGCTTGGTGGAGTGAGGGTTAAGCAGGAAGCAGAGTGTGTGAAAGCAAGCAGGAGAGGGAACAATTTTAGGTTAAATTAGGCTTCAAGTTCTGCCTTTCTGCCATGTCAGCCTGGTTGGGCTTCCCACTCCACACAAGTTTTCTCTCATGGTGCTCTCAGCGCCTTCACTGCTGTGTAAAATTAAGCCTGTCTTTCACTTGCCATGATATTGCACTGTTCTTAACGTCTCTTTGAATTAGGCCACTGGGGAAAATGGAGAAATGTTTCAAGGAAGACAACTGCTTCTAAAATCCCCCTTCTCCTCCTGTTGGATTTGGTATTTTCATGGGATCCCCGGCTTCAGAGCTATTTTCACAAGGAGGTGATTCAAGGCCCATTGGAGTTAACAGATTTTAACTAGCTTCAGTGGGTTTTGGATTGAGATCTTATCTTTCACAGACATTCAATTCTTACTGCAAATAGGCTTTCTCATTCAGATCACGTTCAGATGGTTGCTGGAAGATCTTGGAAATCCTAGTCAGTGTCCCTAAAAAAGGGAGCAATTTTGTGCAGGATTCCCTATAACACATGTAGCCCCATCTCTGAATTAACTGCTGTTTCCGTTTTCATTATAGACATGGGGGCACATTTTGTCAGTTGAAAATAAAGGAGGTTAAAAGCCAGGAGAAATCGTTCTTGCGTTGCAGTAGTCTTACATACCTCCCAAAGATTATCTCCCATCAGGTCTTCCAGAGTTGCAGTAAGGGAACTAGAGCAGAAGCACTGGTTTAGAGTGTAGGTTTTGCCCACGACTCTCATTATTGTCCTTTCTCAATTTTCAATCCATGCAGATTTTTTTTTTTTTTTTTTTTTAGGGCTAAACCAAACCTGTATCAGGAGCCTCCGCAGTGAAGGGGGCGGAGGGCTGGCAGAAATGCCAAGCCCTCGCAGGGGCTTATCTCCCTTTCTCCTGGTGCAGGGGAGGGCACAGCCCCGGGAAAAACCTGCCGAACTCGCTTTTTGCTCAGAATAGCCACCTTCAGACCAGCAGTTTTGCCACCACAGCGATGCCTCCCAAAGGCTATGCATTCCTCAGGCTCCGACCTCGGCAGAGCGCTGAGACAGCTTGCACCCTAACGCCAACAGAGCCCACCTAAATGGAGACAAGGACCAACTGCAAATTCAGCGGTGTTTTAGGCTCTCTCCCAGCTGAGAATTGAGGACTATCTCGCCCTCTCCCACTTTCCAGACAGTGTCCAGCAGAGGAGATCAGGAGGCTCTCAGTGCATCCCCTCTATCCGCTTCTGTTCCTAACCCCAGGATTAGTGTCACCGTGCTCAGGGAGATGTCATTCTGGAGTTTAGAGAGTTAATTTTCCCTTCGTATGAATCAATAGCTATCATCACATGATGCAGAGCCTCTGAAACCTCAAATCTGTGCCAAAGTGCTCTGCATTACGCACACACCTCTGTTTTGCCCTCAGGTGCAATATGCAGTTTAGCGAGAGCAAAGATGCCAGTTTCTGTGCAGGTATTTCACATTATCACTTAGATTTGCCCCAGGGCGAAAAGGAGGAGGGAATCCTCCTTTCAAAAGGATATTTTAGTCTATGGGGCCACTGGGAATGTGTTTCCCTAAGTGCTATCTACAAGCAACAAGAAACAAAAGAGTCGAGAAAGACTCAAACCAGTCTTTGTCACACACAAGGAACACCACAAAGAGCACATTTATTTTTAATCTGGTATTAAACCACAAGAATTAATCCACAATATTCAAACACTTAAGCATTTAAGTAACATTAAAGCTCACTTTTTTTTAGAGTGCCTCACACAAAAAATTTATGGGTGCTAGTGAAAACAGTAGCTGGGAAAAAGCTGCCTTTTGGTATTCCTTCAGGAGAAATCAGGGGGCTGGTAACTTCTGCTGCAGTTTGGTTCAGTTATTAATAATTCATCAAATTTTAAATTCCCTGGAAAGTATCTCTCTGCCCCTCCCCAGAACCACTGAGAAGCCCTGAAGTTAGTGAGGATGAGAAGATTGTATGACAAAGAATCAGTAGTTGTGAAAAAAATAGGAAAAAACCTGAGTACTTTTTAGTTTATTCTCACCTTGCTTTGCATAATGAGCTTTCATTTGAGCTTTTAAAGCCTTTAAAAACTTTGTGCCTGGGCACATGAGATACTAAAAGAAAGCCAAACTAAGTTCGGATCTTCCTGTGTGAAAGGTGGGCGACAGTAGGGGTGGGAGGTAAAACCACCCCGAATTGGCCAGGCTTTGCCATGGGGCAGGAGCAGACACACAGGCATCGCCGCAGAGCAGCTCACGGGTGCTCAAAGAACCCCTTGGGCTCCAGCAGGAAAACCCCAGCGACCAGAATGGGACCGTGATAAAATGGCTTCAAGACTGGGATAAAAACAACATTGTACACATATCTTCAGATTTTAACTAAAATAGTGAACACCTTCAAGGAAAGAGACTTCTCTCAGGGTGATATTTTGCTGAGATCGAAAGGGAAGTCCTGTCAGCTGAGAAGAAAGAGTTGGCAGAAAATTATGTATTACAGCAGTAAATCTTCTAAAATGTATTTTTATAGCACCTTTTATCTGATACGTAAACTCTGTGAGGCAGAAGGACGACATCATTCCACAAAAGCACTCAGAGGTGAAATGATTAGCCACAAATCACATTGATTCTAATTTTATATTCAGGATTGTAAATCTGGAGTAAGGTCTTTGAAGTAGAGAAGACATCCTCAATTTACACCAGGTCAGCATCTGGCCGCTAGCCTAAAATGAAGCTGGGGCCCTCTTTCCCTATTTGGACAATATTCACCACGCCAAAGTAAAACCTCCTCATGACGATGTTTTAAAAAGCAGATTCTTGCTTTTGTTACACAGTACCACTTGGGTTTGTAGTGCTTTTGAGGAGCTTAGCTCTGGTTGAAAATTTGTGCGCTGCACGCCAAGGTGAGGAGTCTGGACGTGAGGTTGGGGGCCACATCATGGAGATTTTCTCTAATGTATGGATAACTTCGACTCCATCCTGGTTTTGGTCTGACATCCCCTCTAATATCTTAGCCTTATGCTGCGTAGTTCAGCTGTTTTTAAAATGTGGTTTAGCTGATAGAAGTCTGGGCTCTGACTCAGGCATCCCATTTAGGAAAATGTCTGGATTCCTATTTTTAAAAAAGTACTTTTAGTTGTTTCCTTCCTTCCTTGGAACCTATAGTCTTTGTCCTAAAATCTGTGTGATTTACTCCAGTTCCTATATACTCCATGCCTGTGCTCGGAAAATGGCACCAAAGTCATTGATGTAACTCCATGGGAAACTGGGAAGTACTTCATTTGCGTTTTGGTTTGGAAGAGGTGCCAGGCATGGTGTGATTTCCAGGCAGGACCCAGGGGGGCTGTTTGTCAATTACATCATTTTCTAGATAGTTTCACAAAGCGCGTAGTGAATGTTAAAAAGGCAGCGAGAAGCCTGAATATTGCAGAGATGATAAATCGTCATGTGAAACTCAATAGGAATTGTTTCTTTAGCCGTGCGATATGTGAAAACTGTGCTAGAGGCTACATCTCTCAGAGCTGCCCATTACCTAAATTCCCTTCAGCTCAAATGTAAATCCTTTTAAGAGACTGAAGATGCTTTGAAGTTGAAGAGTAGCTCCCAATGACAAATTTATATTTTTTCTAAATGATGTTAGTCCTTTACTTCTTCCAACAAATCCCTTCTCACAGTTTCTGTAAGATACAGTTTAACTATAATGAAACAAGCCTGGAGTTATTAATATTTTTGAAACTGTCGCCTCCTGATCTTTCACGAGTTTGATTGCTATTGTTACTCTCACTTTGGTTTTCTTACGTCGTGTCATCGTTAATGTTGTTGGAGTGTGTGAAAAATGAAATTTTGGGAGAGCACGTGGAGGCTGCCGAGCCGCGCTGGGTGCCAGCGTGCTGCGGGGCAGTGAGGGCCCCCTGAGGAGCTGGGCTCCCTCCTGCGCTTCTGTGCCCAGCAAGTTCGCAGCAGTACGAGCTGAGGTGGAAACGTTTGATACACAAAAGCCGTGCACTCTGTGGAAGAAAGCCTGTCCCAGGTGAAACCAGAAAGTCAGTCGGCTTTTGGAAAGCACCGAAAATGAAGCGTACGGAAGGCTGGAGCTAGCACGTGCAGGTTATCGTAGAAATTTCTTGTTGGCAGAAATCTGTACTTTCAGCTCACATTGAATTCTAAAAATTTTCTTTCACAATTTTTCTGTGGGAAATATGAGATTTTTTTTGTTTTCCATGGGGAAATGTAAAATTCTTTTAAAGGTTTAGCTGCATACTTGGGTGAAAAATGTTGACTTTGTTTATAAAGCAATTTTATGAAGTAGAGGTTTTGGGTTGAAAAAATCCAAAGGAGAACAGTTTTGAAATTGCCACTGTGTTCCATGGGATTCCTCAAAACACACGTCAACACAAACACACCCTTGTGTTCCCTGTGTGACTAAATGTGGACAAACAGTTCCCACTTGGATTAATAGGAGCTGTATGTCTAAAACTTCTGTGTCACTAGGCCTTTCTTTTGCTGTATGGGGACGGTCTTCCTAGAAGGAAAATAATATTCCGACTGTTGAGAAACCCACAGAAGCTGCAAGGTCACGGGCTTGGTAGAAAGCAGCATGAATGTCATAGTATTAAACTTTGTAAGTGGTGAACCTTACCTGAGTGAGTTTTTGACCAGAGAACAGCAGCCCTATTTTCCCATATCTTTTCCTTATGTTCACTTTGCTTTCTCTCAGTGCAATTCCCATTAGGGTTTCTTTATCTTGGGAGCTGAGGGTGAAGCTCTCCAGGAGAGGAGAACTAATGTGCTTGGAGAAGCCCAGACTCAGTCGCGGGGAGTTCGGGTCACGCTGCTTGTGCTCTGCATTGTTCGGCTGTGCAGGGGTAAGGAGGAAACTAGGTGGGTTGCAAACTTCAGATTTAAGCCTATCCAAATTTCAGAGCTCTTTGGATTTTCCTAATTATTCACCTCTGAAAAGCCAGCCTACTCAGATTCTGTTCTGGGCTTTTTCAGTTTCAAGATCTCAGTTCGTGTAAGCCGTGAAAGTTAGCACTTGGACACCATTTTGCCTTAAAGGGGTAATTAAAAATCTCAAGTAATTTTTCCTTTTCGAGATGAGTTGCTAAAAACAGAAATTACAGAATTTAGGGTGGGGGTTTTGTTGTGGGTTTTTTTCTCTTCACAGGGCTGGAGGTCACCATGACTAACCTAAAAGGTATTCCCAGGCCCTAATACTGTTTTGCAAACTATTCTATATTAAATATCATCCCTCTAGTGAAAGCTGTCAAAACACTTTCATCTAGCCTTCACCAGTAGAAAAATCTTAGTGATGCCACATAGCAAACATTATACAAATAACTGTCAGGGTTCATTAAATCTCCTTTGAAAAAATTATTTTCTCCTGTGCTGTGAGTGTTTTAATTTTTTAAGGTGTCATTTTTAAGCACTCCAGTGCTGATTTGCTTCTGGTACTTTTAGATCTCATTTTCATTAATTTTAAAGGAAGCTTTAAAATGCAGAATACTAGAGAGCATTTTCCTGTCCCTGTTTATATTGTCTTTATGCCATTTCAGTGACACAAAAAGGACTGGCTATTGCTTCAGATGAAGCAGCTGCAGATGTCTGCATGTCCGTCATGCTTGGGGCAGAAGTGGCTGGAAACTGAGTACGGAGGCTTTGAGCAGCCCTAAATTATACGAAGGCTGCTTCGGTGCCAGCAGACTGTAACGGCGTCTGAGGCGACTTGTCCTTCTGCTTCATTCATCAGCAACGGAAAATCGGTCCAGCTCAGGGATGCTCTGGCTCATGAAAGGCTCTAGATTCCAAATAATTTTATCTGAATCATTTATTTATTATAACACTTAGAAACTCTACTTTGAGAGGGCTGGACCACACATACAACCAAACCACTCTCCTATCCCAGAGACAGGTCCCAAACAGCAGGTGAATAAAGGCAGAAAAGTGTTAGGAAAAATTGAGACCATGTTGGGTCTGCAGCATCAACAGGTAGCAATTTCTTGTTTTCTGTGATAGCTTCTGTAAGCGTGGAACTAAATAAATTGCTATTTTGTACACATTCGCACATCTAAGTATTGAAACTATGTAAGGGAAAACCTTCTGCTCTCAAGTCCTGTTTAGACGCCGAGAGTGCTAATGTAGCAAATGAAGGTGTGATTATAGCACTGCTGCACAGCGCTTCAGGACGGGGAACGCCTGCCAGGGAGGCTGGGGTAGGGATTTCGCTGCTGGTTTGCTGGCGTTGCCAGGGCCGCAGGTCATCCCTTTGCATCCGCACAGGGGCAACGGCTTGGCACAGTCTTCCCATCGTTGCCTGGGTAGTTATTACCTTTCTCTACCATTTCTGTCGTGCTAGTAAAGCTAGGGACGAAGCCAGCAGCCCTTAGGTGTAATTAACCCTGTCCCCGCAGGAGCGGGAGCCGGCGCGGTGGCTCTGGGCAGCCCTGCACAGCCACCGCTCCCCGCGGGCTCTCTGCCCCTCACCTGCAGCTCGGGGCTTTCTTTTCGGTGATAAGATAAGGACCTCGCTGGACTTTGGAGTGCACTGACATTTGCTCCGAGAACAGATTGAACAAAATGACACAGAAAGTTCCCAGAGATCTAAAAGCAGAAACATGTGTTGGAATATGAGTACGGGCTTTTTCTTCTTAACTAAATTGAGCAGTAGGAGATAGGAGTTTGGGTGACCCCTTCCTCACAGTGGGTGTTACGCAGTCTCAGGCTTTAAGCACTTCCTTAAGGACTGTCAGGAGACTGGGATATAATTCAGTCAAAGAGGGCAGCACAAGCTACAATGTCAAGGGAAGGATTTTATGTTTCAATTTAAGTGAATCCATTTGTTTTCTTTCTAATGGGAACAGCACTGTGACTCTGCAAGAGTTAGAAATGAGCTCAGCAACTGGAAACTGGAAAGCAGAAATCCTATTGCTCCTCGGGCTGAGGTTTGTGCGTCGCTGTTGTAATGGTTATTTCGGAGATCCAGGGGATGGCTCCCTGCCTTGCTGTCTCCGTACCTGCACAGATCACTTTAAATCTGTCATCCATAGATTGCCTGTCCCTAAAAAAGGGTATGATACTGCTTGTCTTGACGTTCAAGATTTCTTGAAAAAGTGGGGATATAAAGATCTACACGTATTGTTAGTCAGAATGCAAAGCAGAGATGCTTCCATGCTACATCCTTTGTAGGGTAAGCTTTCTGAAGGTGCCAGCTGAAGTGAGCTGAGAGGCAAGTGCTGAGAGAGCTGGAGCGAGCCACATCTTCACTTGGGGCTCCTGGCGTCGCCTCTGCAGCCAGCCAATGCTGGGCTGGTCACAGCTCTGTCACCTCTCCTGGCAGGTGTTTACAGGCTTGGTGCCAACGGGAGCTTTAATAGCTACCCATTTCCACCTGGAAACCTTACAGCTAAACCTCATGGGCAAAGGGGTCTCCACTGACAAAGGGGTCTCCAAAGCTCCAGGTTTAATCCGGAGTGATTCAAGGAGCCTGGTTTCACGTGATAGTTTATATGCTACTAGATTTTTCTCTTTTCCTTCTCTATACATTTCTGGAGTTCTGCATTTTAGAAAGAGTGATGCTCCTTTTATTCTAAGACATATACAGTTTCATTGTTTTCCTCTTCAGTCTCTGTATCCCGTGGTGGCAAAACTTGGAGAGCCAGCTAACCGAGCTGGGAGAGTTTTCCAGAGTACTGTCGAGTGGATTATTTATGTCCATTACAAAAATAACTGGGTTTCTAAGTATCCATCTTGTGGGGCACTCTTTGCTCAGTGTAACATTTTCATCATGAATAACCAATTAAAAAACTCATCTTGCAAAGCTGTGTTAAAATGCCCATGTGGGAATCTGCAGGCAGTAGCACTATAGCGGATCTGCTGGGAAAATACACCCAAAAAATGAATTTTACAGTATGTTTCAGAAAGTCGTATATTTTTACACATTCTAAAAGTTTTATAATTTATTATCTGGACTGTTTTAATGTTTGATTTGACTCCAGATCCCTAGCAGAGGTGCTGGTGCAAGTGCTATTTCACGTTTGCCCTGGCTGTCTCAAAATAAAGCTGTCTGGAGTTGGGTCCGGGGCCCCGCTGCAGCCCTCCGACCACGTGAGGACGGAACGAATGTGACCTTTCTCAAGTGCTTCGATGTGAATCTGCGGGACAGGAAAGTCCCTCCCCGTATAAGTGAAGGGATTGGATTCGACACCTGCCCGCTGAAGTACAGGCTCTTGTGAACCAGCAGAGAGCATTTCCAGTTTGCTTTGAAGAGGCTAATGTACTTCAGCTGTTCAACGCCTATAAAAGTCAGGCCATTTATTTTGGTGCTTGCAAAGATGTAGGTTTTTAAGGTCAAAAACCAGCATGGATTTCAGTAAGGAAGATTTGCCTTAAAACCTATATGGCTGTGAATGTATGATTTAATTCAAAACTCAAAAACTAGAAATACAAGGCGTTGTATCAGGTTCTCTTTTGACAGATACTTGGCCTTTACAGATCCTTCTGCCTGTCCTACCCGTGCAATGGAGACCAGAGGCGTACCAGCGGGAACTTCGGAAGTGTAGCACCGATCCCCCTGGGACACCATGTGGGCCGGGCTGTGGGGCAAGTTGATTCCTTGCCCCAACATCTCGCTGGGAATCGCTCACGTGCCTCTCTGCAGACCCCTCTGGGCAATGGCCTTGCTTCCAAAAAGCCCCGAAAAGCCTCTTTTTCTGTGTAAATTTGTAATTGCTGTTATTGAAAGACCCATGAGTTTAAATAAAGCCCAGAATCACATGGAGTGTTCCAGTCAACACATTTTTGGTTTTCCTTTTTAAAACATTCTTAAAAACATTCTGCAGTCAGCTGTGTGGCAGCCAACAGCCATTGCTTCCTTCCACATCGGAACATGTAGGAGCATCTATTTTAGTTGGGAGAAAACAAAAAATCACACTAACTTGATTTTCCCTTTGATCCCTCATATTTCCTACGTGCTTTCCTCTCTGTTTATAGCATCTGACATAATTCCTTTGGTCAGATTTTATGCCTGTAGTCATTTAGGCCAATTTTAGCTTCTTTTTTTTTCAGGGCTTTGACGTCTCAAGCAACTTAATCTAGGTCAGTAAAGTACCTGCTGTTGAAAGGAATTTTCTTGAGTAATGTTTTGATGTCAGAAGGGCCGTCCTTGGCATGTGCAGGTCGGAGGTCGCCAAGCGCATACAGTACGGAAAGGGCAAGCCACTGCTTGTTAAATATTGGTCAAAAAGCAGTCTGCAACGGTATATATACATATTTTAAATCCTTTTAGGTGAAGGGCTTTGTGATTTTTAAATGGCTGAAGTGATGTAGTGTAAAAATTCCAGCAATGTTTTCTTTGGGGAAGAATGTGGTTATTAAATGCTTGGGTTCAGGATCCCACCGCAGAAGTAGCAATTACACCGGTTTCAAATAATTCCCAAACCAAATCTAATTGCTGAGTTTACAAGTGTGTGATCCCAGTGAGCTCATTCCTGAGAACAACCACAGGATTTGGCCCATGGATTACAATGAAGCGTTGGTAGCCCATTGCAGGAACAAACCTGATGTAGTTAATATCGACACTGCTGACTTTTGCATCAAGTTCATAGTTTCCAGCTTCTGCTTTTTTTACTACTTCAAGGTGCATTTTTGAGGACCATTACAATAACCTCCAAAAGCCAGATTGTTCCCAGCCACCAAGGGCGTCAGAGCAGTTCTCCGTTAGGGCCTTTCACGGCTGTGTCTCTTGCAAACGCCTAACGAAGGCTCTGGGGCTGGGTAATTAGTGCTGCAGCTGAGGCACAAATACCAGCTGCTGTGACTGGGAGAAAACCGAAGGAAAACAGAAGATGTTGCATGAGCACCAGAACTAACAAAGATTTTTTTTTTTTAGGGTTCATATTTCATGATTGATTTAATTTTATATCTGAATCGGGGAAGCTCTAGATGAAACTTTTCCTGCTGTTGGGTTCAGACGTTTGCAGGGACCTCTCTTCTCTACCTACCCACCTGTTTTCAGAAAAACTGAAGGAATTTAAATGACTATTTATCTGACCTTCTGTCGCATTTGAGTAAGAAGGGTTCAAACATAACTGAGGTGGGTCACAGGTACAAAGGCAAAAATTCAGCAAAATGTATAATTGCTCTTCATTTCCAAATGACTAAAAAAGGGGGTTGCCCAGTCTTTTCCCTAAATTTTTAGAAAAAATAGTGTGAACGACATTTATCTCTTTCTTCAGTCATTTCAAAAGAAGAAGCACGAGCCAATATTTCAGCACGGGTTTAGAGCATCCCCTGAAAAATCTAATTTGAATGACATTACTGGAAACTAAAGTGATTGTGTACGTGCTTATTTAGCTCATCACCGAGTAGTCTATCAGTAGTACACTAACAAGTAGTGATATTTTTGCCCTTTTAAATTGACTTGCCTTAATTTGTTACATTTGGTTAGCTGGTTTCTAGTGGATTAAAGTAAGACACAATGGTTCTCAAATTATGCTCTGCAGAGCATTTTTTGGTGGGCTTGATCGAACCCATGGTCATGAGATGCTGTTTTCCCTCATTTCCAGTTGAGAAGCTGTATTATGAGACTCTAAAAATATATTCACATGTTTTCATTAAATTGTTTCTCCATGGTAGCAATTGTTATAGTTGCAGTGTTCATGTCTTTGATTGCTATTGGGAGGAGTGGTGGCTTTTGTGATTGGAAATGGATGAAGAACGGAGCCAATCCAAATATGTGTTTGCATGAGGGATGTATTTTTTGCGGGAGAGAGAGAAATCCATTTACGTGTGTATTAAGCGGAACATGCCTCACTAATTGTTTTTGCCTTTTCTTCCTTATGTGAACTGCTAAAGTAGGAAGGTTTACTTAATGAACTTATTTTTAGGCTTCCGAAAATGAAAGGTGTGGGATTTATCTCTGGGAAGGTCTTACATGTATGCATACAATGTTTCGGTAGGCAAAGAATAACTTAAATTGTGACCGTTGCATTTTAGCAAAGATCTCTTTTATTCAAACATTTCTTCAGGCATCTGCGTTACATAGGAGGTTGCCAAAACAAAGCTTTGAACACCCAGAGTAAAACACCTTTCCTTCTGCTTGCTCAGCTCTCCTCTTTTAAGAAATGAGATTATGAGAGGTCACCATTCAGAGAGTTTCTCAGTTGCCATCGTCTTTCAAGCTAGACAGGATCAAGAATCTAATAAAAGAAGCTATTTAAATACAGAAATGTTTTGTATCACTTGTATGAAAAAGAATTAAATAGGTGATTTTTTCGTTCCCACTGCCTCTTTCAGAGTTCAATTTTAAGATACAGATTTGATCCTGAAGTTGTCTCAAAAATGCCCTTTTAACTAGGACTGGCCAAAACCTGATTTCCC
Source organism: Chroicocephalus ridibundus (assembly GCF_963924245.1). NCBI lineage: Eukaryota > Metazoa > Chordata > Aves > Charadriiformes > Laridae > Chroicocephalus > Chroicocephalus ridibundus. Next base: position 6,695,339 of record NC_086295.1, on the reverse strand, counting down.
TACCCTGAAACTTTTCTGAGATATATTTAAAAAAATTCCCACTCCAAATAGCCTGAAAAATTCAAGCTCTGTCCCTCAGAATGATGTAGCCAAGAACAGAACATAAACTTATAAAAGGGAAGTAAACTGAAATATCTTCATACGTAGATGTTTAAATTGAGTTGTTTTTAATAGTAAAGTTCATTTAAATACATAAATGAGCAAGAATTAAATTTCAAATTTGAAACAGAGATTTTTCATGTTACACTAAGTGCAAGAACTCCCCACTTACGGCTACACAGTGTATTTTTAATGTTGGTGTTTCCTGGAGATGGTCACCTGAGCCGAAATCTTTGCCAATCAAGCAAAAAGCAGAATTCTCTAGGATTTATTTCTTAGCCTTGTTCTTTTCTGGGGATTAAAAGTGAACCTTCCTCCTCCTTACGACTATAAATGTTACAGTCCACACGAAAAGAGATCTATTTGAAAGTGACTGAATAAAGTCAAGAAGGTAAATTAGAATCATCTGCTTTCCAAAGCCTTTCTTGTCTCCATAAAACAATACCCTCTCCTGCCTCCCAGGCTGTGACTAATTCTCTAACAGTCCTTTCATTCCAAGTAAAACTCTCATGTAGGCTGACCGTATTTTAATGAACAAATGCAGCGAAGATTGACTTTACAGGATTTTTTCCCCCTCTTTACTTCAGTGGCGGTAGGCGCGCGAGGGACAGAAAGTAGAGAATATTAGCCTCGACGTAGATGTTGAAGGATGCTCAGAGGTATTTTTTACTGCTGTGTGATTTTGACATAGCTGTGAGTCGTGGCATGTGTACAGTTAATTGGGGTTCATAATGAGAAATGTTTAGTACCAGCATATACGTCGGGGGCCTCTGTGAGGAAGCATATGCTGAGGGCTGAGGATGTTCCTTAGAAAACCATCATGTCCCTGCTTTGGCGGGGAGCAAGATGTGGGAACTAGCTCCAGAAGGCTGTAAATGGAGGGCTGGGGGTCTGTGTCACAGCCCTCCCTTTGGAGGCCGCGGGACCAGGAGTGTCCCCAGAGGGCTGCAGATCTGCCCTGGGAGGGACACAGGAAAAACAGCAGCTCAAAATCAAAAAATTGCAGCTCAAAATCAAATGGATTTCTACCGGGTTGCAACAGCCTGCTCAGAGGGGTTAAAAGGGTTAAAAGGAGGACAGTGTGGTCAAATCTGCAAAGAACCTATGTCATTTAAATCCTTGTCATGAAAAGCTTGATATCTTTGCATAGTTCAATAGTGAGCTCCACTTTGATGTTTGACAGCACTAATCTCCCTTTGGAGGTGCACATCAGGCACTGTCAGGCATTCTCTGGACAGTTTTTAGAGGGAAACCAGCTCTTACGACACTCAAACCAGTTGGTGAAAGGGAAGTAACATTTATTTGAAAGAATTGAGGCATATTGGCCACCTCAAATTCTCACAGATTTGACACCTTTTTAGGCTGATTTAGCCCAAAGTAACTGAACCTGCTTTTCTAGTGATTCCATTTGCAGCCCCGAGACCTGTTCTTCCAATTTGCCTTCCTGAAAATTAGGGAACCCCTTGAATGGTCATGAAGGCTGTGGTGGTCATGAAGACTATATCTTCCATATGACCACCTTTACCATTAAAAATCACAAGCCAATTGTAAATTGAGCTACAGGAATAAATCCAGAAAAGCTCTTTTGATTTCAGCAGTTACCTAAAATTGTGTCAGAATGAGAAGGATCATCCTTTTTTTCTTATTATTTTTTAACCTTCTTTTGAAGGTTATCTTCATCAAGGAGATCAAGTGGATTTGAGGCCCCTTTGGCCGACCCAAGTGCCAGAGGGTCATGCAGTGCTTCGTAGCTTGATTGCAGGGGCACTTTATAGGGAATTAGAAGGAAAACTCTAGGTCTTTCTTTTTTTGGACACCAGTGGCTGGTGCAACGCTGAGCATAGTAAGGAATTTGTATTTGGCCAAGGTTTTGCTGGTTCCCTTGCTGCAGGTGCAGCTGGCTGGGGATACACCATCCCAACCGCTGCTGCAAGCAACAAACCATCGGTGTGGAGGTTGTCGTGGCAAAGGACGGAGCCGGGAGGCTGTGCGCCGCGCGCTGGGGTGACCGTGGGTGCGCGTGGCATGCTCGGTGTGCTCACAGCCTTTTAGCAGTGGCGCAAAACAATGGGAATCTGCTGACCTGATGTGTCAGTAATGTGAAATTCGTGTTGCTAAATGCTGCCTAATAGCTGGGGTAATAAAAACCGATGCGCGGATCACACGGGGAGTTCCGTGCCGACAGGCGCCTCTTGAAGCCAGCAGTGCCTCGGAGCGGCCAAAGCGAGCAGCCGGGCTGGGCGTTTGGTTTCCTCTAAGAGCTGGTTGTTTCCTGCTGTTGCTTGACCAGCAATCCTCGGACCAGTGTCTGAAGCGGTGTCCGTGCGCTTGGAGTCACTGCGGCCAGCCCAGGCTTCTTTCTCCCGCTCTCTTTAAAAAAGTCTGTGACTTTTCTTTAACTGGTGGTTCCCGGGCTGTGAGACTCCACACACTTTTGTAAGGACAAAGAGCTGCTTCTGCAGCCACATCTGGTCTCTGAAATCAGGGCTCCTTCGCAGTAACTCCTGCATTGTTTCCCCGCCGGCCGTCGGGGACAGAGCTGGGAACAATGGAGCGATGGAACGGCATTTCAGGAAAACATAGATCCTATTTATGGGGGCAAAAAGCACAATTTATCTGCCTGAAAAACTTAGATGGTTGAAGCTGCAACCTGAATTCAGATGACTTTAAAAGACTGTGGAAATTTAAAAGGGATTTCAATCAACTCAGGCTAATTCCTCTGATCTTCTTCAATTGAATGTCTGGTTTAGTTCCTGTGAACAGGATCCAAGATCGCTTGTATAAAAAAAGGGTCTTGGGGGGGATGAAAGGGGGATGATGATTATATTTTCAAATAACCTTATATCATTAGAAATCCCCATGAAGACAATTATTCCAGTAGTAATGACATTTGCATGTAAGCAATGACCCTACAGTACTTTTTGCTCATAGTCACTTCTTGATTCTACTTGGACTGATTCTTGTTTGTTAGCTCAGGAATGTCAAAGATGAGAGAAGAAACCTGCATATGTCTTCCACTCCCCCATACACATTGTTTTCTTGTTCGCTAGCAAACCTCTCAAGCTTTGTGTTCGTTTGTTTGTTTTTATTCACTATGCGCTCTTGTATCTCTTAGTGCCTTAAAACTATGCAGGCTAAAGGTCTACATACTCAGCATGGTTTAAGCATCCTTAATTTGCTGGTTGTTTTATTGCAGCTTCAGTTGTGAGAGCGTTACAGGAGTAAACATGTTGGCAGCCCGTCCAACTCGTGAGGCAGTACCATGTAACGTCAGCACTGCTATTGGCTGTGCAAACCCAAATGGCTTCTTTAATAACGTTTCTGACAAGAAAAATCACTGACACAAATGTAGTTGATATGCTTCGAATTTAACATCTTGTCCCTTGGACATAGTGCCTGGGGCTTAAACCACAAACAAATCAGCCCTTCATAAGGAGATGCTTGTGTGCTAAATCCTTCTTTTCCTTGGCTTCGACAAACATCAACAAACATCTTGGCAATAAAGTGCAAGAGATTACATGTTATATATATGGGCGGCAAGCATCTAATGCAGCAGAGGGCGGGACAATATCTGCTCCTGATGAAAGCAGAACGCCGAGTATTATGCCATTAGTCATGTGAAATGCACCCAGCACCGGCCTCGTGGTCAGAACTAAAGCTGATGGCTCAGGGGTGTCTCGTCAGGGCTTGGAAAGCACAAACCTCCGGGGGTGTGTCACTGGGTGGGCAGATGTCTACCTTCACTGGGCCTTCTTCCAAGAGATGATCTGCTCCTTTCAGTACTCCTTTGCTGCCCCCTTCCCTTGTTCCCAGCCATTCACGACTCAGGCAGCTAAAATACTGGTTGAAAAGGGCAAATGCTTAACTGGAAAAAAAACAGTTAATTGAAAATAATGTCATATTTTTACATTCTGCAATTGTCTCTGCAGGGACAGTAATTGCTGTTTATTTTAGTGGCTAATGTATATGTTTAGAGTGTTGGGGTTTTTTTTTCACGAGTAGGACATCACTTACACTTAAGTTGCTTGTCTTACTTTTCAGACCAATAAAACTCCCACACATGAAAGCTTGTCTCACGTAAAAGAACTGTTGAAAAAGTGTTTCTATGGACATAAAATCTGACATGATGATGATCTGAAACTGCTCACTCCTCAAGGATGACAAAACTCCAGCAACTTCAAAGCAAAGAAAGAATTGCCAGAGGGGAAATTGTAATTAAAATTAGATAACCTGTATGAAAAGCATCCAATTTGTAGTCTATAAAAGTGTTTTAGAACCACAGTTCTTCACCCCAGGACCATAGCTGTAATAATTATCTCAAGACTTTCACAGTGGAATCAAAACATGTTAATTTGTTAATGAGTCCGTATGTAGCAGTAAGGAAAAGACTCTGACAAGGGAATACAAACATAAAGACTGCCTTTCTATTTTTAAGCAAACGCACTGTTTAAGTCGAAGCTTTGGTTCCTGTGAAGGTTCCCCATCCCTTCCTGAGAAAGTGGTTTTGAACAGAATGAATTGGTCTCTTCCACACTTGATCTTAGACAAAAGGCCAAGAAGCGCGTCACTGAGCCCTTCGGACGGTGTGGTTTCATCTCCAGCCGTTTCTGCAGGAATTCCAGGCTTCTGTAATACCTGTGCCTGGCTGGGAGCAGTGATCGCCCCGCACACCTCCCTTCCTGGCTGGGATCCCTTGTGCCATCTCTGAGCGCCCCCCCCCCCACACTTTCAAGTGATAAAGCATGTGAAATAAGCAAAGCACCCTCTTTTGGCTGTCCTCGGAGGTGAGTAACGGCCTTGCTTGTCTTAACTACCTGCCTGGAGCGGAGAGGCAGTTGCTGGACTAAGGATTACATGGAGCGCTTCTGGCCTGAGAATCTGTGCGATCTCGAAAAGCAAGGAGCAATCTTGAACCCAGCTGAGAAGGTAGATTTCTTCTTGTTTCCCCGCTTCCCAGCAGAGTTTTTCATCCACCCTCTGGTTTGCAGCAGCTAATCCATAGATCTGCCGCTTCTCCCAAGCGACTGCACTGCTAGTGGCTGCTCCCCCAGCAGGGCAGAGATGGAGGCTTCCCTCTTACTCTGCCAACACAGAGCAGCAAAAATAATATTTCCGGCTAATTATTGTATGCCTTAGATTAGGAGAGGATTAAGGACTTCTTTCAGAGTTTGGGTTGTTGTGGGGTTGGAGGGCAGAAGTGCAATGGGGAGAGATAGGCAACAGAAAGAAAAGCCTGAAGAGAAATAGGAAAAGAAAGGAGAAAGAGGGAAAGACAGATGGGAAGATGAAGAGGTGGAAGCAAGGAAAGGAAAAACTGCATGTGAGGAGGAAAAGTAAGGTAGTGGAGATGTCAGAAATCCCATTATATTTACATGGGTTGGACTTCATACAAAAGAACTTCAGCCTCAGGTCAGATAAATCTTATTTATTTATTTCTCCATTGTGCTACTACAGCAGTCACACTTAATGTAAGAGGAGTTTAAGGCCTGACAATATCAGTACTATCAAGTAGTGCAGAACTCAGGGAAGTTTTAAGGCCAAAATAGCCCTTTCCATCACTTGGCTGCTGAGTGCACCATCACTAGATCTGGGAAAACCCTGCTAGAATTTCTGTAAGGAGAATGTCTCCTCACTGTTGTGTTACCTGCAGTGTTGGTAGTCCCCAAGGAAACCCTGCAGTGTGATGGCAGGATGGCTTACATGGAAATTAAGGACTCTGGGAGAACAAACTGGTGTATCAGTGCCCAAAAGCGTCTGAGTCCCTTTCACGCCATTTGTTGCCAAGTCCTTTCTCTTTTCTATGGCCAGTAAAATTTGGGATCCAAAGGTGCATCCAAAACTACCTGCATCTCTCTCATCTTTGCACTTTCCAGGTCTGTCCTTAGATCAAATCCCGTTTGCTGCTCTGTCCTCATTGAGCAGGTTGTAATTTTGGTTTCTGATTGAGCCACAGAGAACAATATATAGTGTTCACACACAAAAGCGTGTACTGCGTCATTGCACGTGAAAGCAGTATAGGTACCTACCGTAATCACCTCCCTTCACTTTATTACCTTTGGTGACTTCACAATATGATAATAATCAGAAGGACTAGATTCGATCAAATAGGGAGGAGATAAGTGTTTTCTCTGCCTTCTTCCACATGGCGCAGTAATCCAATGTGTTGTACCTGACAGGGGGGAAAAGCTGCACATCTTCTTAAACACTCTAACACATGGTCTATGCTTGCAAGCATTTATAATGATAACATATTTATTATATCATTTTTGCTTAAGGCAAAAATATTCTGGTGATCTGATTTAAATGCATGGTGTTATCTCATGCTGGTCTCTATTTATGGGAGCAGTGACTCCAGGTGCTGCTATTATTAGCACTGTTATGAATGCTATTTGTGCTTCATTGCAACACTTCTCATTTAATCTAACATCCCAAGGCACTTTATGAAAAAAGTTGTTCCATATCAGTAGTGCCAAATGTAAGTAAATATGCTTCCAGCCAGGGATTTACCTTTACCTGGGAACTGCAGGCTGCTGGCGACTGCATGGGCCCAGGATTCAGCAGATCTGGATTCCATTTGCAGTTTTTGTAAAGGCTTTCTGTGTCGGAAGAAAGGTTGTCCAAGGGTTAAAACCTTTGGGAGAATAGAGAGATGGTGAAGCAAAGGATTCAACTGCAAGGTTCTTTACCTTTCTAAATCTTTTTATATAAGAAAGACTTCATGCCTTCCATTGAGCTCCCCTCCACGTTGTCAGGCTCTGAGTGATTCCGGCCACAGTCAGGGGACTCAGGTGGAGCAGAAGAGCTTTTCGAACTCACTGCTGGGTGCACAGCACAGTGACCGTCGGTTATCAGGCAGCCCAAAGCGGGTCAGGAGAATTGCTGGAGCCCCGGGAGTCATGGCCAGGTGTGGGCTGGCGAGCTCCTGTTCTCTCTGGTCCACCTAGGACACCACGGATGGCTGGATCCCAGCTCCATACCAGACCTTGACCTGAACGTCCATGCTTCCTGCTTTCCAAGTGAAGGAAATACAGACATGCATTCTAGATGGGAGGAGGTCCAGGTGGGGACCCAGCTCATCTTAAATGGAAACAACAGAATCATATCTGTGTGTCTAGTTGTTATGGATTTACTCAAACAGCAGGATGAGAGATCGAAATAGGGACTTTTCAAGGATTCTGCCTTCTGGAAGATTTTCATCTACCAAGTCCCTCCTCAGTGACACACAGTAGCTGGCACAACTTTGACGCAGAAGGAAAAGGCCATGCAGCACCACTGTCAGTGCATAACTTAACTGTGAGAACAGAGGCCATCAAGTGAGTCTCCCACACAGTAAACGCCACCGATAAATACCATCGATTATAACAGTGTGTGCCAGAAATGTAAATATCCTGGTGAAGACTTTCATTCAGGAAGTAGGGACAGCAATGCATACCAAAGAGGGTGATTTTAATTATGCCTAACCAGGGACAAATATGTCTTTTTCGTTTATTATTTGTCGTTCTGCTCTGGCCTGGAAAGAGGTATTCCACTGGGCTTTATTATCAGCCTTCCCGCTGCTCCGCATAAAATGTGGAGGGTCGTACCAATCCCCTGAATCAATCACTCAGCGGCATTGTTTGGGTTTGGTTTAGGATGTTTCTCAAATTCAAGTTGAGGCTGGTTTGATGTTTCGCTCTTCAAAGTTATTCACCACCCAGCCCTTTTGTGGCTCCATTAAGTTCAGAAGTTGGCGCTGGATCCATGTGCTGTATCTGAGCTTTCACAATAGCAGCCAAACAAATTAATCTTTTCCAAAGATGCAACGTGGAAGACTATTGCGCCTTCTATTTTTATGGCAGTGTTTTTTGCTTTATTTGACACTCAGACTCTTCATCCTGTGCCATTTCCTTGACTTGAGTACTGAATAACTCCTTGCGTGCTGAAGTTACAGTATGTCCTAACTGTAGTTCTATAAAGCAGGGCAATACGCCAGTCTAGGATTTTCTACGAACGAATCTAAACTGACCTGCAGCCTTACCAGCATTCTCGTTTCACAGTTTCACCTTTCGTTTGACAGTCAGACTGGAGGTTCCTAACCTTTTAATTAAAATAATAGAAATAGAAACATGGAGTAGTCTCACGTCCCAGACCGTCGGTGTCAGCTGATCCGTGTTACACAGCATAAATAATGGGACCGTTGGAATGAGAAAGCAGCGATAAATAGCACTGAGCTCTTTTATGGTGTCCATTTGAGAACGCTCATCAACCACACAAACTTCCCCAGCCGAACAAAAAGGTAAATGACATTATACTTTCTTTACACCTAGTTATATAGCCGAACTACACGCAAATCCGAGGAATCCTTCTCTGGGCTCTGCACTGTAATTGTAGCAGACGCTCCCTGTTACATCTAAACACAAAACGCAGACCCAGAATTCATTCCTACCCGACAGTAACGTTTCCTGCCTCACAAGCCGGAGCTAGCTCTGGCCCCAGACAATTCCTGCACAAGTATTTACACAAGTCCTTACATTCGTATTGGCAGTGGGTGTGCGGGAAAACACAAGCGTTGGGTGAATCTTTCTCATTCCACTAAGCAAGAACAAAAAAACTTTTCCCCTTTTCTTACCCGTGGCAGGACTGCCAATTTAAAATTAGATGTTAGTCGTATTTTGTAACTAACACGCGATGCAGTTCAAGTCTGCTGTCAGCTGAAGGCAAGATACTGCTGCAGTGGACTCCAAAGCCTTTTGCATTGCCTCTGGGCCACAACATTACCTCGGGAGGAGCTAAAATAAGACAGTCATTTTAATAGTGAGTTTGCTCATGGCCTGGACAAGGTGGAGCACCATTGGTGGCAAGTTTGGCTCCCTGTTCCACAGCAGGTCATCCCAGCGACAGCGACATGAAAAAGGAGGAGGCAGCGTAATGGCAGAAAAGGTCTAGCAGTATCCAGGGCTGCCCAGCGGGAGGCTGCCGGCAATCCTTGCAGCCTTCCAGGTGGGCATCCCCCCAGAACAGCACCAGGGGCACCTGAACCCTTCCGCTCCGGACCCCCCAACTCCCGACGGTCTCAAGGGGCAGCTGGAGGCGCTCTTCCTGACAACTCGGGCAGTACAAACAGTGGGGGAATCTCTCCCCTTGTGAATCACTGAAAATGGAAAATAATCGTCTTAAATTAAAGATATAATCAGTCTGCAACTAGCAAAACTTTGTCAGCACAAGAACAAGACATTCTCCTTAATCCTGTCCTTGCTGAAAGAAGTTTATTCAAGTATTTATCTAACCTTGTATTTAACCAGGAAATCCAGCTGAGCTAATCACTTTCTGCCAAAGAAGTATTTGGGCGCTCGTCTGCTGTGACATTTTTGAGTGATTCTTTACACTGTGGCCATTCTTTTAATGGTTTAGTCACACGCAGAAAGAGCCACACATTTTTCAATGAGATTTCCTTCAGAAAATCAAAGAACATTGTCATCAGAGAAAACATAAGAAAACGTTGTGCGTTGTTTGTAGAGGTGACGCCTCGAGATGGGAGGCCAAGAGGTTCTGCCTCACGTGCTTTGTATGGACCTTTTCTTCTCCTGTCCAAGTTCATGCTATTTCATTCTGCACTTTACATCTTTAACCTGTACCAATGCTCTCTTCTACTGAGATTTCAAACAAGAGGCTCCTTTTTGTGCCGTAACACCTAAGAGTTTGATGGCTTGGTTACCCCTAGCAATATCTCACCTCAGAAATAATACAGCACTGTGCCTTGCTGCATATCTGCTTACAATAGCAAGATATTCCCCGTGCACAAACACACACATGCTTCCACGCGCGGGTTGTGATGAGCTTATGGGTACAAAGACATAAGAGAGAATGAAGAAGTTATACTTTTCACAGAGAGGAAATTATATGGATAACAGCGATTCTGGGAACACTAGATTTGCAGTTATTCTGGGTAGACGCTTGCGCACAAAAAGTCTCAAGGGCAGTTGCTGAGGGAACTGCCACCCTCAGGTCTGTAACGCCAGAGAGGGCATCGTGTGCCTCAGTTTCCCTGCAGGTAAAACGGTGGTGATTGAACTGACCTCATTCCAGGCCCGTGGCTGAACAGTACCACGTACGTCTGCTCCTGATGCTGGTGCACTCTCCCACCGCGGCAGCTGCAACAGGAGCAAAACCAACCCCAGGTGGCCCTTGGGTTTCACCACCTCAGCCACCTCCGTCTGTGCAAGGCTCACATGTTAAGATCATTAAAAAAGAAGACCAAAAAAAGAAAAAGAAAAAAGGCAGACACTTGAGACTCATCCCCCTCCTCATCCCTTGGAAGGATTATTCAACAATAATAATTGTCAAATAATTAGCTGCCACCACCCCCTCCATTGTCCCCTTCAAATCACGGCCATGCTGAGTCACGCTGTGGCGAGGGCCTTGCAAGCCCTGGGTGTCCCCAATGTCCCAAGGCACTCTGGAAGGCGGCCTCAGAGCGGGTCCGCGTGAACCTCCCTGACCCGGCCCGACACCCCTCCCGGGCGGCATGGAGCTGCCTCGGTTTCCCCTGGGACATGGGTGGGAGCTGAAAGGCTCGCAGCAAGCCCTCCGCACCCGCAGCACCTTCCAGGATCAGGCCTGGAGTTAGAAAGTCATGCGGACGTGGCCACAGCCAAATATGAAACAGCTGAATATGCTGCAACTGGGCACATTGTCTTCAGATCAGGCCCTGGAAGAATTAAAACCAAGTGTGTGATCTGAGCATGCTGAAATGAACTCCAAATGAAATTAGAGTTAGCTCTCTCCTTAGCAGGGAGCACAGGATCAGATTGTTACGTTTTAATAAAGTGTGGCCAGTATTTTAATAAAGTGTGGCTAGTACATTATCCAACATGCTTTTACAATTACTGCAGAAACAAGGACAGGAACTTCATTAACACTTTACAGGGGAAAGAAAGCTGTGCTACAGGCAAATGATATATTGCTATTGTGACTGTAGGTGTCCTGCATTTAAGAAAACAAGGAAAAATCCTGGGGAAGGGAGTAATTACACTGTCAGCAAATGTGTTTGTGTTAGCAATGAACGATTCCCTTCCAAGTCCCGCAGCTGCTGGGAGCCTGCATCGCAACACGGCAAATTTCTAGGACAGAAGGTGATTCCATAAACACAGCGAGAGCCGTAATGTGAGAGACAAAACTCCTGAAGGAAAGAAAAACCCCGTGCAGAATCATTTACAAAATGTGTTTTCCAGGCGGCTGCAACAGCCATTGGCAGGATTACACTTAGGGCTTTTAAAGCGGAGGTTAACTGCTTTGATAAAGCGCAGGTGAGGTGTATCTTGCGAGTTGCATGTCAGGCAGGATTAGCTCCTTGGCAAATTATCAAAGCCAACTGATAGCAAAACAAGTTGGGACTCTCCTACAGTGGCAGTTTAAAACTAGGTGTAACTTCACCTAAAACAAATGAATACTGCGGGGGTGTAAGGGGACTACCTAACTAATTAACCCCTTCATTAACTCCCAGGTGGATTACAGGGTTCTGTAGAAATCAAGGAGGTCTCTAGAAACTTAAGATGGTGTTGGGTAAGTTAGAGTGAAATTCAGTTACCGGGAGAGTTCTTTCTGTGGAGTTTGGGGTGTTAGGAGGGAGGAGGCGGCCGTGAGGTGAAGTGCTTTGTGGCGTCTTCAAGTGCCCGTCGCTGCTTAGCTCCGCAGATTCCCACCTTGCAGGAGCAAGCTCCCAGTAAGACACACACAACGCTGCTCAGAGCGGGGAAAGGCTGCTCTGCCGTTTGGAGAGAGTAGTTCTAAGTGTCCGCTGAGGATGTAACACCACCCGTTGAATCGCTGTAGAGTCTGGAGGCAGATTTTTTCCTGTTTTGAATTAGAACAGCTGAGGCACTACAGGAGAAATCCATATACAAGGAATTATTAATTCCTCCAAATAGCCAAGACAGTAGATATCTATAGTGCCTGCAATAGTATAGATAGTCACGCACAGGCTCAGAAATGCTGCCCTTTATCTTCAGCTGCCTTCTAACAACTTTCTGATTTTGCATTTTTGTCTCACTGTGGGAGGAAATACAAACAATTGTATATGCTCACAGTGAGCATGTGTCCTCACTTGGCGTCCCGGCTACCCCAACAAGATCATGCAGTTTGGGGAAATTCGGAGAGTAACCAGTTTTGTAGCACTCCATATGGAAAAACCCGGCATGCAAAACTGGATGTTGGGCTGAAAATGTGGCTTGTCAGGGATAATGAAAGAGACGGGAGGCAATTAAAAAGGAGAAAAGTGACAATCTGACAACATGCTCAATTAATGTAATCAGATTTCACATTGACTTCATGAGTAGTAAATCAAAGCATAAGTAGGAATGATATGAACTTTTTAATATTAAAAACTATTCCCATAATATGCAAAGTCAGGGAATACTAGTAAATTTCTATCTGTCTGTTGCCGATCATTAACTGATTTAGGATAGACCTTGTTGAGTAATTACGTTTAATAAGAGCTTGTCCATACAGGCTGCTATCAGATGTCATTTTATACAGTTTCAAGCCAGATATAATGGGTTAGATGCACATATTAACTTTCTGCAATACTGTACTGGCTTTTTATGGGAGAGGGGTGGGAAAATTCAAAACTGATTATTGTGTGGCTTTCTTTCAGACAGCTGTATTTGATCTAATTTGATTTATTGCTGCACATTTTGAATGAGCAGAAATGTCTCGAGGGGAAAAAAAAGACTTGTTACAGTAAATGTTCACATTAATATATTTTCACCTGCTTGCTTGGTGGGCTCCATAGTTGGCTGTATTCATTACCGTTTGGGAGTCTTCTGGACTAAAAAAGCTACTCTTTATCTTTTTGCTCTCTCTTGTAGGGATGTAATGAGCTTTCCACACCCTCCACAAGAGGTGATTGTGTAACTAATCCATGCTGGCACAACAATGTCTTCACCTAGATTACTAATATTGCTAAACATAAATGCAGGACAAAGGCAGATGTCTATTTTTGTGAGTAAAGCACAGCTGTAACTCATAGGCAATTTTTCCCAGGTGGTCCTAGAGGATAAACGTCTTGAACCTCAAGGAGAAGTGAGTACGGAGGTTAGAAGTTCCACTTCTTTTTAGAGAAGCATGTAAAAGTTTGGGTGCTAATATTACTTGAAGGCAGAAAACCACAAACAGTTTTCCTGATTGCTCAAGGGTGTCTGGGTCCCCAGTGTAACTCAGCTTACTGTAATGTCACTGGTTTTCTTCAGCAGTGAGACACGGGGAGATGAAGGAGTGCCTTTTCTATCACACTCTTTTTAAGAAAGGCATACACACTTAAAACACATAAGAAAATGCATAAACATCTATGCATCTGAACTACTCGCTCTGCGGTGCAAGGACTCGGGGTTCTTCTGCAGTTTTAGCACAGAATCAGAAAATTAGTATTCTTTGGGCAGACTTTTGTCACTGACTTTCTAAATGATGGTTGGAAAGAGACGTATCTTTGCAGTGAATAGTTCCATAAATCCTTGCTCTAGGAACAGTTTCTTTGGGGAATTTATTAGCATCTGTACTTCACGGACTGCTGCATCCTGTGAGCCAGGGCCATATACAGCAGCACCACAATTTCAGGTGACTTGTCTCCGCATCTGCACCTGTGTGTTATGTGTTTGTAAACCCGCACGCTTTTCCCGATATCAGTCGGACAGCGGGTTGCGTGCACCGGCTCTCAAGTGATTCACACCATTTACTATGTTTGGTATTGACTGGCTTCTGGTCCATCTCCCCTTTAAACAGCATTGCTGATGGGCGCTGCCCGGGGACCAGGGCAAGTCACATGAGTTCTCCTGAAAGCCTGGAGAGGGACAGGACATAAATCACTGCACCTGAAAACAATAATCAAAACACTCAGTACAAATCCATCCCTTTCTGAGGTGGGATTCAAGTTCAAAATCAGGCTTTCCTGCCTTATCTACCTCAGGTAAGTCTCATTCACTAGCATTGCAAAAACTTGTTACGGTTTTATTTGGTACTGTCTGTTCTGTACGTGAACTGTCTCGCTGGTGCCATGTGACGGTAGTGGCATGTGTTCACCTTGTTGAGGGAGATCTCAGACATCAACGCTTTCTGCTTCATGGTATGATTTATCTTAGTCTACAAAGGATTTTTGGGTTCGTTTTGATACTGTTCTTCATTGGGCCAGCCCTGCTTTTGCTCTGTAGGTTACATACATGGGACTCCTTTCAAACAATGATGCAGCATCTGCGTGTGCAACACAGGCAAGTCTGCTGTGTTTGTTGCTGATGGTCTGAAGAAGTACCTTCTAAGTTAGGTCTTGACACGTTAGATGTTGGCTAGGGAGGTAATTTGTTCTGCTGTCACTGGTTTGGATATTTTAGTTGTGTTTGCTATTCACTATGAGATCTTTATGAGAAAAAAAGCGGAATTTATATAAAAATGGAGGAATAGGGATTAATTTCAACATAAAAGGAGGGGGGCTGAGAAAATAAGATAATGCATTCTCGTGTTCTCTTGACCTGTTTGGTAAGGTTTCTGTTGAAATTTCTCCTGTTACAGCATAAGTTTATGGTGTATTTCAGTATGGTCTGGGTATATCTCTAGAATGGTCTAAATGAGAACACCTCTAAATCTGTGGGAACTTCAGATTTCAATCTCCATCTAGATGCGAAGTTTGATTTTTCTCAACTGTATTTGCATCCTGAGATATACAGAATACAGAAAACACAAACATTTGATATTCAGAGAAGTTTATGGCATTTGCATTCGCATCTCCAGCAACTGCACGTACCGTCTGCCGGAGTGCAGCCGACGTTGCGCGCACAGGCTGGGCTGCCCACATCGTTAGGGTGACAGCGCTCCCAAATCAAATATCCTGCGGAGCGACTCTGCCTTTTCTCACATGCATACTCGTTAAGGGAATTTCTCTTATTACCTGGGCTATAATCCCTCCCTGGGGGGGATGCCTTGTGCACAAAATTAATTTCATTTGGCCACAGAAACTCCCTGTGCCTTTGGCATGTAAGTCTTTATACGTAGAGGAAAAACCATCTAAGGCAAAGCTACTTCATTTATAAGACCCAGTAGAAAATATCTCACACCAAGGTGTACTGGAGGTCATTATTGAGCTAAACTCAGACAATACTTGTTTTAGAAGGAAAGTGTGGTTTGTTGTTTTGGTTTTTTTTCTCCTTTGACAAGCCATTTGAGGCTTGATCTGCCTTCACTGATTGAGCCAACTGATGTGCAGAGGGACGAGCTGAGTCTGTTCGGATTTGGAGATGGACTAAAGGCAAGTCTACACCTGGCATCGCCTTTGCAACAGACCTCACAGCTCAAACGGGGTGAAAATTTCCCACATTTCCCATATTTTTATTTTAGTCTTTCCTCCCTTTCCTTTCAGACAGGTAATTATATCTGCCATTTTGAGAGGTACATGTTGTTTCAGCAATGAAAATAATTTTGCAGAAAGTGTCTGCTTTTTTCCAGAAGCATTGTTTTTTATGGAAAAAGTGAAAATTAACTCAGTTGAAAATAAAAATAAAATTCAGTCCAAAAGCCTCTGAGCTTTCAGTGTAACTTGAAATGTTTGAATGGCTGAAATTCCTGCAGAGGATGGAAGGGAAAAAACAAACATGTTTTCACCATTTCTAGTGAGTCCAGTGTTTCACCTCAAGGGCTAAGTTGGGTTGGTTGAAGTTGTTTTTTCCACAGCAGTTGCTATTTGAGTCCTCTCATCCCCTCTTTCTCTTTTTATTGCTTTCTCCACAGTTTAAAACAGATGCTAATATTTCTTATCTTCCTCCCCTCTTTCTCTCTCTAAAACACCCAAATCTTGCTGTCATTTTGCTATTTGTGAAAGGAGAGGGGGGGGAAAAGGAGACGCACAGCTGAAAATGATCATTTTTATCAATGATAACAGAAATTAAAAATAGTATATTGATTTTTTTTCTCTTTTGGTAATGCTTTTTTTAAAAAAAATTGTTTCCCTTCTCTTCCAAAACTTAATAGGCCCTACTTCAGTGTTTCTTAGATGGCGTGTGGATTCAAGGGCTTCACATTTCATCAGCATCCCTAATGAGCTTGAGGTGCCTCTAATAAATCTCAGCCCTTTTAATGAATTCTTTATAGCTCTTAACTGCTTCAGATAGAGATTGACGAGTGTAACCGGTAGCGCAAAATCTTGGCATGCAATAAGACGAACAGCCCCATCCTTTCCCTCTGGCATCCCATCTGAATTTCTGTAGCGGAGATAACCAAGAATCTGTCACTGCTATGAAGTTTGTGAAATTTAATTAGGAAACTAATAAAACAGCTCTCATACAGCACTACAGTTACCTAGGAGATATTATGTATTGTTTAAGAGCTTCTACCAATGGAGTAAGATTGCATGTGCTAGAGACCTGTTATTTGAGCGAAGAGAGTTTAAAATTGACCACTTTTCTTTTGAAATCACTTTCTAGTAGGGTTAATACTTTACTAAAAAGACATGTTTGCACTCCTTGAATGAGCCATTTATACACCATTGAGAAGCAGAGGCTGAGATATTAAACACCACTCACTTTGGAGAGAGATTTGGGCCTTTTTTTTTTTTTTTTCTTTTTCCTGGTTTCTATTCTTGGTCACATCCTCGATAAGAAGGGCCCATTTTCCAGTCCGAACTCCAGTCCTCTGGAAATCATCCTAGCACAATTAGAGCTTTTCTCTTTGGACTTTTCAGAGCCAAAGACTGGGACAAGTTGTCTCGGCTGTAGTAGAGGAGCCATAAATGACTGTAAGAGTAGAATCAGATTAGATTCATCACGGTGGATCTTCCTGCAAGATCTCCTCCCGAGCAGATGCTGGGTGTGATATGTCCAGACCTACTGTTTCGACTCAGTGGACGTTTTGGCACTAACTTCAATCAAGGGAGTTTCACTTCTATGTGATTGCTTTCAATATATCTCATAGTCAGTGGATTCGATTTTATTCTGGCGGTATCCTCTATAAAACATAGTCTTGTCAACTAATCTGTAAGCATATACAGTATACAGCTAGTCTTAGAATTCACCAGAAAATAGGTTAATTGTATCTTGAGAACTTTTAATATTTCAAGCCTTTTTCCCATAGCCCATCAGAAAACCACTCATCTTTGTATTTGTGCTTAGAATTTTTTTTGGTGATAAGTTAACTTATATTTGAAAATGAAAAGCTGCTTCAAATAAAGAACTTTTTTTTTTTTTTTTCCAGTTCTGAAAATGCCCGAGAAAGCTTCTTTGACCATTTCAAAACCATTGTTTTTAGAAGAATAATTGAAATGAAAAAAATCTAGCGAAGCCATCCCACCCCTCCTAACTATATCTGTTTGGGCAAAGCAGCATAGTCCAGCAATAAAAAGAAACCACATTAAAAAGTGTTGACCAAGTCTGCTTAATATTTATTGCTCTTTGATAACTGAAGAGAATAGGAAAGTCTCCTCAGCAAGGCGCCATGAGAAGGATTTTCTTGGAGAGCAGTTTTACTGAGAAAATCATGGCTCCGTTATGACTTTGTCAGCTGAAGACCTGGCCTTTTGGCCTCTCAGTAAATGAACGTTGAGGACTTTTTTGTGCTTCCTGGAAGCTCATGGTAAGGGGATTTAATTGTTTGAGGCTGTAGAGAGCACACTAAGCTGAAAAGGAGGCACTTTTTTCCCCAAAACGCTTGGATTGCAGTGGGCTGCTGAGGGGGTGGTATATGTGTTTGTGCAAAAGCATGATTGTTGGAGCCTTCCAGTGACAGATGTTGTTTAACTGATTTATTATCAACATAAAGGATGTTCAATAATAATTAAAACAATAATGAATCCTCACTTTCTGCTGCAAGGCAGCAGCTCATGGCCTGTGGCAGGCAGATGACTGAACTCGTGAGATGAATTCTACAGACTTCAGCTCAGCAAAGTCAAAATGTTTGTCCTTTAAAAATAATAAGAGAGATCTTTAGCATGCTTCTAGTGCTCCAGAATAAAATACTCTGAAAGGAACTGTATTTTCACAACAGTTCAGGGCACTGTCCTAATGACTGATAACAGCTTTCTCAGCTGTGCTGTGTTTGTGGTGCAGAAAGTGTCTTCACCTGGTTGCGACAAGGGAGTCAGGACTCGAGTCTATTGTTACATCCCTTGTTGTCTTGCAGAAGTGTCAAGTGACTCATTTTACCTTGATGAACAATAGTGACCTCATTAAGGTGCCGACCTGCAACTGACTAATGAACGTGGCACTGAGCTCCTTCTGCAAGGTAGCGAGTTCCCTTGAGCCAAGAAGCTTATGAATTTATATCCATGAGCGTTTGACCTATCAGACAAACCTTGTGCTGAACCAATGACAGTGTTTGACCAACACATCGTTAAGACTTTCTCATGGTTAGAAAGGAACTGTGTGGAATTAAGTGATTTTCCTGCAGGCTGAAAGGCTCTCGGGAATGTTATTTGATTATGGAGCTTGCTGCCTCTCAGTTATGCATTCAAATCCAGCCTTATTAACTCTTACTGAAAAATGACTTCTCTGAGTTATATCTTGTCCCTATTGATGGGGCTCTGCTCCAAATGGGATGTCCGTAATGTGACTTAGTCATCTTTGTTGTAAGGAATATTGGGTGCTATCATAAAGACCAAAGAATGAATATCAGTGTGCCACAGGCATCACCAGAAGCAGAACGTCTCAGAGTAAGGATGGAGTTAAACTTCTGTCTCCATGGTATAATTGCTGAATGAAATGGGCTGTTTGTAATTATGACGATATTAAACCTGATAAAATTTTTGGGCCAGATTCTCTCCTCATTTATACTGGTATGAATCAGGAGACTGTGAGAGGAGCTCTTGGCCAAAGAGAGTTCTTCAGATAAACCTCAGGCTAAACAAGATTGAAATCTTCCACACCCATGATACCCCTTCAAACATCTCTTCTGTTAAAGGCCAGGTATATTTATGGTGCAAACCATATTAAGTTATTGCTATTAATTAACTATGTTCTGAAGTTTTTAATCTCATCCGCTTCAGGAGCACTAAAATAATTTGCATACCAAAACAATAGACAGATGGAAACTTTTTCAACACTTCCATCTTTTCCAAGAAAGTTTTAGACATTGGCCTTTTTCCCAGGAGACCATGTCCCTGAGGAAGCGTACCCTGACCCGCATGCCTTTCACACTACGCTAATTAAGGTGTTGCTGTGTGAGTCACGGGGACTTTCCTTTTCTCTCATGAGTGGTGCTCTTTGGGAGGCGGAAAAAAAACCCCCACATCCAAACAGTGTTACTAATAGGGAGGAAGCACGATAGCCTGTAAATTCATCTGATTTTAGCTGATACAGACAGAACCGTATAAGGGCTACGCTGTCAGATGATGTAAATAGCGTAACTCCACCGACTTGCTGATGAGCTGTCCTTATACATTCAATGTATAAAGCAAATAGATGACATCAGTAAATCTGGTATAGCAACGTGGCTTTGGATGTAAACCATTTCAAACACTGAACAGATTCAAACGCAAAATGAAAAGCTGTTTATGAAAAAATTACCATAAAAAAATCTAAATAAACAAAACTGTATTTATTTGCAATGCACATAATTTCAGCAATTTATAACAAAACCTCAGTTCTTTTAGAGATAAAAGCTGTTATACAATGTGTTATCTCAGTGACTATCTAGCAATCATTCTTAACTTTATTTACTTAAATACTTGCAACTTGTCTTAGTGCATACAAAGCGACGAGAAAATCTTGATCGCTAAGTGTAATTTCTCTAAATCACCGCTCTCATAACAGGAGTTCTAAGGAAAATGAAACGAAAATAGGAAGCTCTCCTACAGCAGGTGTCTCCACTCCTAAAACTCTCCTCTCAACCAAAAAAAAAATGTAATAAATTCCTACTTTTCTACATTCTGTACACTTTGTACATGACCAGCAATGTTGCAAAAAGTTAGCAATGAAATTGGTGGTGTTAAATTTGTAACAAAACCACAATGATGAAAAATTGGTCTATGCCAAATAGAAGTTTCAAAGAGTTGTCCATTACAAAGAAAGTGGGAGAGGCTGTTTGTAAAGAGGAAGGTATACTCTTTTGTGAAGAAGGCAATAGAAGATGACATCATAGCAAGAGATCATCAAAACTGCTATACTGGCTCCAAGTTTCTGTGGTTTTCCCAAGTTTAGAACTTGTCCACACAGCTGTGGTTCCAGTTCAGGTCAAAACTGGAAAAGAACTGTCTCCAAAGCCAAACTTTGTGCCCGAGGGCACAGGAATATCACAAGAGTAGCTGATATTGCAAAATTTTTATTATTTGGGACTTAAAAAAGCCCCAAAAGCAGCTGATGGGATTTTGCCATTCCTGCTGCAAACTCCGCTGGTGGCGTTTTGATGCAGCCTCGAGGCAGAAAGCCCTTGCTGTCTTGGAGACACGGGCAGCAACTTTTTAGTCATTAAGATATTTTTTTAATAAATGCTTCACCAATCCCCTGAAGAATTACCTTATTGCTTCTTATCCCTAGTCTGCTGTTTTGAATCCTTTTTTTTGTCGTCCAGCCTTGGCTAAGAACTGAATCGTGTTGTAGAGTCAGTGCAGCAGACTGGTGCATGAAGGTACTTTTAAAGTTATTTCATGAGTCTCATCTGGACCCAAGTCTGTGCTCAGGCCAGGCACAGACCCCATGGGGAAGGGAAATACGGCTGGGTGTGGCCTGTCCCATGCCGTGGGGTGCAGTTCCCCCTGCCCAGACCAAAGCTGCACGTGCTCCTGCTCCAGCCTGGCAGGACTGAGCCCTCCACAGGTTTGTCCCTGGCGAGGTGCAATTCAGACCTTTCAGCACTGTCACCGCAAACTGCTATCAAAACGTTTCTTGGCAATTAGGAAGCGATTGTTGCCTGGGGAGCAGCGCTACGCGCAGGAATAGCAGAAATGGGACAGTCCTGTACGCGCTTTTGACAGATTTCAGCCAAAACAGAATCGTACGTGACAAGGCAGGAATTGGTTCTGCCAAGTATAAGAATGTTTTGATTTTGTTTATGCTGGTGCCACCAGGTTTATCTCCAGACTGTGCTGGACCAGGACGTGATCTGAACGGGTCTCTGGGTTAGAGGAAAGGTGTGAGCGAAGCAGCTGCCAAATCTGCAGCTAAACCCCCTTGTCCTCCTCCCCCAGCCTGGAGCTGAGGAGGGCAGGTTGGAAGCCACCACCTGCCTCCCATCCCGAGGGGAGCCCTTGGCCAAGGACAAAACTGCGGGCAGGGATGCCCTGGGAAATGGGTATTTCTCCTTCCTCCACCTGAGGAACTCCATGACCCAGACATGGAGGAGGGCAGCGGCAGAGGGAAAGGGCTTTGTTCCTTGCCTTCCTTTGAACTGGCAGTTCGCGTCGCCCTTCTATTTTCACACAAATGGGTATTTGGTAATTTTGTATTCTATAACAATGAGTCTGGTATTTCCGTAGCGACGCATATTGTTATAATCTCTCTCTGCTTTGTTTCCTCGACATATTTTTTTATTAAAAAGTCTTCCCAGCCTTAAATAAGTACAGAATAAGTGTGGTCATTCTGGGAACATGAGAGGCCTGATTATCTGACCATCAAAGCCTATGCTGTAAACAGGATACTAGTAAACAGGAACTGAACCCCATATGGAGAGTTTGTGGTTTTCTTCAGCCTCTGTTTGTTATGTCTTACATCCTGTTAATTATAGAAAAAGAGCTGGAAAGTTGGAAATAATCTTTTCTCCAGATTATTTCCAGCTTCCCTCAGATAGAAGAAAATGCAGTATAGTACTGTCTTACCTTGCTTCCTTCAGATGTAAAGCATTAAGACAACTCGTTCCAAGGGGATCACTTTTCAAGAGGATTATAAGTAGATTCATTTTTTTTTAATTACAAAATGAAAATTAAGATCTTAGCATCTTAATCAGGGAATCCGTTCGATTTTAGCACAGCTTTTCAGCGTATTTGGAGTTTGAGAACTTTTGATAACTTTTTTGAGACCGTTTGTGTGGCTGGTATAATTCACATCTGAGTAGGTGGGTTCTTAGAATGAAGATTCTGTTGCATGAAAACAAATGACAGAATTTACTTTAAAGTTGTAGTTTTCAAGTTATCTATGTTAGGACGTCTGGATAATAGTGTATCATTCCTAGGCTACTGGCATTGCTTGCTTAGCTACAGCAGATTGTCCGTGCATCCAGAGAGGTTTCTCCAGAGCTGGCCGAAGCAGTGGGCAGAGGGGACAGCTAAGCCTGTGTTCCCACTGCTGGTTCTTTACCTTTGGTTTGTATGAATAATTGCCCATCTTTCCAGGATGGTTCGATGTTCCTGATTCAGAAGCAAAATACTGTAAAGTTTTATCTCTGACGTTTTGCATTCTGTGGTATGTTCCCTGTTTTTCTTGAGAGCCTCTTTTATAGTGTTGGTGCCTGATGGAGCCCCATCAGAGGACGGGTGTAAGAGAGTCATGCTTTGTTTAGGTCTACTCTTATCAGATTAGGCTTTGGTTTTGCAAAGCTAAAAGCCAAAATCTATTTCGTTCAGGGTTCCATGTTATCTGTGACGAACTCAAAGTACTAACCACTGCTTACGTTTCTTAGACAGCCCTGAACCAGAGACCACAAATAAATCTCCTGTTATGTTATTTTTTAGCTCTCTACTCTCAACGCTGTTTCTTTAAACAGCTCTCTGATGCTAACCATCTGCTCCAAATTGCTACATTACTCTTGAGCTCCACAAGGCCAAGTCTCGTGCATTTTACCCCCAGCAGCGAGCTCAGCATCCCGGCTCGGGCCAAGTCCTCCCTCTGCGGTGCGGAGCCGCAGCTGCTGCCGGGTCCCATCCCCGCCGGCAGGAAGATGGAAGAGCTCTTCTGCCCCGTATCCGCTGTCTCGAGGCCTTGCAGCAGCTCCAGTCCTGGGGCTGCCACTGGGGCAGGAAAACGATGTCAGGATTATCGGTTCACCAGAAAAAATTAAAGCAACGTCAACAGAATTGACTGCTTATGGACAATAAGGTTTGGCTACTATAAAAATGCTCAGTTCTGGCATAACTCTCCTATTAAACTCAAGGAATAGAATCCCTACCAACTTTACCAGGAGCAGAGTGTGGCTAGTGCTGAGAGCTTTTGAAAATCCCACTGTATAGCTGCACTCACTTTATGTATCCTTTTTAATGACATGATTAAGAAAATACCAGTGGAGCTCCAAACAGTTCTGTGTTCGTTTTCCAAAGCAGTTTGACTCATCCATAATCATAAGCAGACTTCCAATTACACTGGATTTTAATTGTTCTCCTTTAAGGGTAATTACTGGTACTCTGAAAAAAATTACTATGAGTAGCTGGTGATGAGTAGGAATAGGCATCCTCGCTTCTCTCGGTCTGCTCTGTCATTTGAGTTACGAGGAATGTAATCGGATATGTGACACCCAGACAGAGAGTGGTTTCCAGGATCTGAGAGTGCTCTGTTTCAGTTAATGTGTTAATTTGGGTTCCATCTTCTCATTTGTTCTGCTTTGATCTATCATTTCATAAAGGCAAAGCACCAGATTATTAAGTGTGTGTGCTTGATTTATGTGCAAGACTGCATTTGCATACACATTAATATTTTTAAAGTTTTGGTCCAAATTTCTGCAAGCCATGGTATGGAGTAATACAAGCTGTAATTTCACACTGCATGGCAACAACTGGTGGGAATAAAATTGTCCTGCAATTTGGCCATATTCACATACCAGGAGCTATTTTCCATTTGGAAATTTTGAATATTGCCAATTGAAATATATCTGTAAGCAAGCTGCAAAGTGAGGGATTACGGGAGCTGAAGGGCATGGAGCAGTAGGCTGAATCTCATGCTCAACGCATCTAGACTTTCAAGAACATGACATTAAAATCTCAGCAAGCGAGATTTATTCTTTTTGCCAGAGAATAAACAACCAGGGACCTTGTCTCCTGACCAGGAATAGTTAGGACTGAGTTTTCTGAGGTGGTGCCTGAGAGATTAGACTTGTGATTGCTTTTGGCATGACTGTATTTATACTCGCCTAGTTAAAGTGCCAATGCCAGGATTCTGATGCCATTTATCCATAAACACAGGTTATACAAGGGTAAGGAGGGTGTCATTGTGACAGACTGGGCCTTTAAACTTTCAGGGCTCTGGAAAGTTAAAGATTTATATTTTTTTCTCTGACAGCTAGCTCAGAGAGGTCAGCAGAGCTGCTAAGATCCAGAAATTATTGTACTTCTGTAGTATTTTCTACTTATAATTCATGTAGGATCCTTTGAGACATAAAGTAATACAGTATTGTAAATATCATCTCATAATCCTTTAGGTTTTATTATAGTAATTATTTGTATTAGATGAGTATTCTTTTAATAATATTGTTTTTCTTCAAAGAACTCCACAAACTCCATATGATAATTAATTTTATTTTTAAAAAGGTTTCCAATGGGAAATGCTGACCCTTAGAAATGTGTAGTCTTGCTTGTAAAAATAGCTGTTCCGGTGATACTTCCACCCATCACGGGTGAAATTTAGGAAAATTTCAGAAAAAAAAAAAGGTTGGGATGCCAGCTTACAACTCTGCCAGGCAGATGTCAGGCAGTACGGCTGAGGGTCTCCGGTTCAATCTCTGCGTCGCAGCCTTCAGCTGGGGAACGGGGACTTGGCACTCTCTTAAATAAGTTGCCCCCTGAGCTATGAGATAAACTGGATCTCCCCTTCTCTGGTTGGAAACGTTTGACTTTATTCTTTGCTGAAATGAAAAGCTCTGCTTGAGTTAGCCTGATTTCTGGTTGACTGGTTGGCTTCAGAGATGCTGGTTTGTATTTTCTATGAAGTATATCTGCCCCATCGCTGCTGTGGCTTTGCATGTTATGGTGGAGAGATCTGTGGAGTTTGAAGACTCTCGCATTTCCTAGAAGTGGCCAGTGCCCGGGTTTGCCTTCCAAAGTCTAAGAATTTATTCAGTGGAAAGACCATCTAAAATGTGAACCAATGTCCCCTGCCCTCCGATGGTTAGTGATTTGAATCTGCTGGGGAGGGATATGGTTGTCCTGCCCATTCCCGGCCTGGCTCATCAGTGAATCTGAGATTGCGAAGGTCCGTGACTTGCTCCGAGCTACCAAGCCGTTATCAGATCTGGATCCAAATCCAGAAGTAGATGATTTTGAGAACTACCCTCTCAGTTGGAAGACATTGTTTTCCCTCCATTTTGTTTCTGCTTCGTAAATGTGTAGCAAAATTTTGCCTCCTTTGAGCTTGTCAGAATAATCTAATCCAGACATTTCTGATTTAAATTATAGCCTTTTCCAACTAACAAACTTTCAGAACTGGCTTTCCTTTTAATCCCTTTTTATTTATTTATTTTTATATATCTTGTCTTAACAAATTATGTTGCTTCATGTCATCTTAAACGATGTGGTGTAAAATTAAAAGAAAAGCCACTTTGTAATGTATCAAAATGTTATTTAAAAAAAAAAAAACACCAAAATGTTTGTCATTTATTTTGCTCACAAGTAATCCCAAGCGGCAGCGCGCTGTGAGGTTTTCTGTGAATGCATTTACAATAGGAGCCAACCACACATTTCACTGAATCAACAGGCTTGTCTCGAGATATTTATGACATGAATGTTGAGACTTCTGTTTAGTCAGCCATCCCCAGGGAGGACAACATTTTTGATAGCGCCTAAAGAAAGCAGCCACATGTTGTCAAAAGGGTCTTTGAAACACCTGGAAAATCACTGAAAATACAACTCTGACAGCTAAGTCATTTAGGGTCTTGCAAATACTGTGCTGAGTACCTAATTCCCACTGCTAAAAGAATGGAAAATGAATGTGCACCACTCCCGGCAGCTGGAGCCAGCGGCAGCACAGCTATCTTCACCATCACCAGCAGAGACACGACAGCAACAATCCCATTTTGTCGCAGGAACTGAGAAACTACCATCAGCTCTGGATGTGTCACCTATAAAAAAATCACTGGCTGTCCGCACAGCTTAAAGGCTGGCTTTCTGTCACTCCCAGGGAGGACGCTGCCCTTCGGTTCACCCAGGGAAGGCTGGTCGCCTCTGAGCTGGGACTCTCTGGCCCACTTCTGGGGGGGGGCTGTGTGCTAGTTGACGAGTTTCTCATTACTCCGTGTAATGTTTGCAGTCTGTGTTCACTCCAGAACAAAGAGGAGTTTTTCTTGTATTTGGGGCTCCATCCACGGCATCCCTAAGCAGCGTTAGCAGCAGACCCTGAGGATGAAAGGCAGAGGAATGTTCTGCAGCGGCTCATGGGTGCGAGGGCAAAGCCCACCCGGGGCAGGGCTGAGCAGACCGACCCCGAGGCTGATGCCAACCTTGGTCCCAGTTCCCCAGTCGCCTCCTCTTACCACAACCCCTTTGAGTGTCATCTGAACTATTTTTCCAACTATTTTTCCAACTAGCGCCAGACTACTTCATCATGTCCTCGGTATGAAAAAACTTGCGAAGGGGGCAACCTTTGATCCCTAAAAGCTTTCAGAAGTGCTAATTCCATGTCTGGAATATTGTCACGAAGCGGCTGAATTCCAGCGCGTAGAAGAGCAGAGGCGGCACCCAGGGGGTGAGTGCAGCCTGTGCCATGTGGAGAAGGGCATTTCTTGCTAGGCTTTGTGTTCAGGCTTTTATGATGCTTTTAATATGAGAGACTCTTATCATGGTTCATTTACTTCCATGCTTGTGGTTTTGCCACTTGGGAGCAATTATAGGATCCTCTGATTCATGCTAAGGGAAGAGCTGACGTTTGGATGGTGAATTATGTGGCTATTTTTTGGTGGACTCTTGTTGGTATTGAGCTAGAAGATGTTAACGCACTTTGGTCCAATTAAGCTGGCGATTATCTTGTGCGTGGACACACAGCGTATTTTGTTAGCTACGCTCTTGTTTGAAAAGGAAATATTGATAGAAGTTTGAACACAAGCTGTTAATGATTTGCCTTTGCTATAATAAAGGCAGGCTCTTAATTAAGATCCACTATGTTTATTTTCCAGTGCATTTTTTTATTTATTATTTGCTTTGATTTTCCAGAATGTCTATGCTCTAACCATTTCATTTGGTTTCTTTTTTTGTCCCACAAGTATTGATGTCACTTGGAGATCCGATCGTCAACATCATAAAAACAGTCCTAGGAAAAGCCACAAAATACTGCATAAAGTCCAGAAGGACTGAAAGCTGAAGGATTTATTTCAGGAGATAGATTTTTTTTTTTTTTTTTTTTTTTCACTTGTGAGTAGGTGGGGCCATTTTATTTTTCCTAATTACAGTCAAGAACAGCTCAAGTTGCTGCGACTGGTAGTTTGATGTCATTGATCATCTTGCTGAAACAATTTGACAGCAGCTGTGTTTTTCCCCAGTGCCCTTGTTGTAAATTATATATGTTTCATACTCCATTATTAATTAAAAACAGTTTTCTTCCATTTAAACAATGTAATTTCTTGAGGTGGGAAGAGGATTTCTTTGACTGATGATCCTTCATTAAATTGGGAGTAGAAACGGTTTGCATCTTCTGAAGTTGAATGTAAATCTGGCAAAACATTTATTGCAAAGTCTGAAATTGGGCAAAACTCTTTGGAGCCCTGAGGCTCAGATGAAGTCTGGAGTGGTGGTCAGAGGAGTCCTAAAATGAGCTGAAGGCAGGAATTTTAAGGAGAAGAAAACATATGTGAGTGTTTGTTCTCCTCTCAAGCATTTGAGGGGATTAAAAATTGCACCCAAAGTGGAATGTTAAATTCAACCTCAGCTATGGAGACTCGGGCTAGAAATTGCCGTCCCTTTGTAGCATTTCAGCAATGGAAAGAGCGCGGAGAAGTGCTGCAGCTGGCCCTTGTGGGGCAGATCCTCGCTGGGGCAGGGTTGTGAGCAGCCCCAGTGCCGCAAAGGGCTGCTGGAGGCGCAAATCTGAGCAGTTGTGCTGGATGGAGGTAGCCCCGAAGATCAGGGAGTAAGAATAACTTTCTCCATGCTCCCTCCTCTTTCTCACCAATTTTTCCACGTTGAACACTCGACAGATGTAGAATAGCTTCAAAACAAGTTTTCTTTCCTCTGTCAATTATCTTTCTGTGAAAAATAGCCTACAGACCAGCCAGCCTACTCCTCTCCTACACGCTTACTGATTTCAGCCAAGTAGCACTCCCGGAATCATTCATTCAATTAATTGAAAGCCATATTTTCATCTGATATATTCAGATTTCTTAATGGAGTTTTTTCGGTTGTTAACCTTCTGCCATCTTAATCACTTGAAGATAGGAGAGAGCCGGACAGGGAGAAATACATGCTCCACAAGGCGGGTATTTTCCCTGCTGGACATTTGGTCACAAACCATTACACAGGCAACAGCATCCACCTCAGAGACAGCGATGGGTTTTGGACAGGACAGATTAACCCAAAATAAATTGTCCGTTCTGAATGGTGTACATATCATGACTTTACATACCGTGTCTCACGTTGGCAACATTCTTCCCCCAGATTTACATGATCCAGGGAGAAAGGAAAGGAGGGACACTCCTCTTTTGGTTTTGGAATCTCCAGAGCTGAAAAGGAGTTTGTTTCTTTTCCAAAAAATTCAGCCTTACCCTTACGCTTACTCTAACTGTACGGCACACTGGTTTGAAATATCTCTGAAGTCTTCTAAATCGCAGGGAAATCTCTCTCTCGCTTGGATTTCTTAATTACTAGAGGGGAAGGCTGTTTCCACAGCTCCCCCCGACCGATGCAGGCTGGGTCGCTGTGGTTTTCCCGCTATGTTGATGTGAGCTGGGAGCTGCAGACCACGGGAGCGGCTGGCAGCCCTGTCTCCTCGAGGGGTAGGCTCCCCAGAGCAGCCGTGTGCTGTGTTCTGGGAACACGAAACAGGTATGGCATACGATGCTCTCCAACCTGTTCTTCTGTTGGACTGTCCTTGCTTCACGGGCTATCAAAACAAACAAGAGATTAGAGGGAACGGAGACTGATCTGGCTTCAGTTTCTGTTTAAAATAAATAAATTAAAGGATAAACTGACCACAGCAAAACACGTTACAGAAATCCAGACTTTAAGTAACAAAAAGCATGGATAACTAGTTCAAGATTGGGGATGGGAGAGGAACAGAAGGGAGTGTAGTGATATCCCTTAGATGATAGAAGCCATCTGAATACAACACACTTTCTAAAGGACAAAGTGGAGTCAGTCTTTGCTGGCTGACATCCCACCACCAAAGCAGGGACATTTGATTTCCTCCAAAGGAGCTCAGAAGTATTAAGAGGATTTCAGTCACTGTTAAAGGTGGGGAGCTGGGCTCATGCCCTGGCATCCTGTGGGGCAGCAGCAGGGAGACTGGGCAACACGAGATGGACCTTCGGCTCCTCCAGGCTCTCCCCCTCTTCACCAGCCTTGGCTTAGTCTTTCCCTGACTCAGCTTCAGCCAGATATTTATGACAGACAAGCTTTAAAAGAGCAAAGCAGAAAGGCTGTTGGTTTTGTTTATTACAGAAGAACTGTTTTACCAGGTATCATCTTTGTGCTTATCCTAAAACTGTATAAAACATTCTGTCAGTTACAGAATATATACAAATAACATAGACTCATGGGGTTTAAGAGGATGAAATCCAGATGGAAGGTTGTTTTCTCAACAGAAAACATGGGCCAAACCCTAATGTGCTGCAGACTGGCACGGCTGCCCGAGGACAATGCCAGTTTGCTGTAGGAGAGCCCAGACACATTTTCCTACGCGTTTTCCTACGCAGGCTTCGCTCCTGCTGCCTGAGCTCCCCCACAGCACGCATCTGCTGTACAGTTACCTGCCCCGGCTCCAGCGAGCTCGTAGAGACTGGGATTTTTCATTCACCTGAATGTGATTCTGGGGGTGAGAGCTGGGGCAGCAGCATGAACATAACTTGTGTTTATCCCCTGGGCTGTGAGGCCAGCAGCTGCTCCTATTAGGAAGATTTGCATATGGCCTTGGCACAGTTTTAAGTGAATCAACTGTTCTTCATGGGTGGGGACAGAAAATCTGTCTCCTTTGGACTTGCAGTCATTGCTGTAACATTAAACCTGCATTTGGGGTGCAAGAAAAAAATGGATTAAAGAAATAATGATCTTTTAAAATTAGAGTTTTTAAAGTAATTAAAACCAGAAAATAAGTGGTGTGAGAAGATGAGCAAAGAGCACGTATGTATATTCATAGTCATCTAAATATAAACCTCTTACTTTCGAATGCTAATCTCTGCCTCTCCCCATACAATCACAGAATCATCTGGGTTGGAAGGGACCTCCATCCTTCCATGTCCCCTGCCAACAGGGCAGTGTAAACCTGGAGAAGGAACACATCTAGCAGTTAGTGTCAATCTCATCAATTCACATCACACAACCTGAGTAGCTTATTTCTTTGCAATATAATATCTTATTTCTGTGCAGGTATCTGTTTGTCAAAGCAGGAAGGGGTAGCTGGGACAAGGGCATTGCGGATGTTGGATGGCAGACCCTTTTGAGTCCGTTCCGCAAGTTTTTTAGGTTCTTAACTTTGGTTTCAGTGGCAGTTTGGCACCTATACAGCAATCGGGTATTTAAACATCGCTGTGTGTCTGGTGGTTCTGTGCTAGGAACAATGGACGAGGAAAGCATAGATGTGTCCAAAGCCTGGGTGGGACAGAGAAGGTGAGCAGGGAATGTCTCTTCCAAGAAAGCAGCAAGGGAGTATCAAAATGAAAGGAGCAGATGGCAGATTCAGAGTCAGGAAAAGGAGATTCTTCTTAACACGCTTCATATTTCATCTATAAAACTGTCTTCTAGGAGACATTGTGAATGCTGGAAGTTTAGGTGGGCTCACATTTCAGGGAAGAAAAATCCGTTGAGACCTATTACGTGCAGTAGCAGTAGCTGTGAGTGCCCTTGCAGCGCACATCCCGGGAGGCTGAGCATCCTCCGGGGAAGCCTTGTGCCATACCGGCTGCACCCCCGCGCTCCCCGCCAGGCAGGGACAGGACCGCTTCCGACAGACCTTCGGTCGGGATGGCTACAGCCATTCCTAATGCTCTTAAAAAGCCTCAACAGATATTTCACAAGGCGGCTTTGAAACTTGATTAATGCAGACAAATCACTTTGAAATTTTTGGATGAAAGGGGCTGCATAACTGCTAAGTCTAGCCCAAAACTGGCTTCGTGCGATGTGAAAATGATAACTGAGTTGACAAAAACTCATTAAATGCAGCACCTTTATCGTGCAGTGTGATCTGTAAAATGTTGCAACACAAAATGTTGGCAGGTTACCAGCACATCATCATCCTATTTCAGTTACAGAACAGTGACATGGTGATAAGCTCCTACTTGTTCAGCATCAAGCGCTCCTGAGATGATGTATTGGGAAATTCCCCACCGGGTACCTAATGTTTTATTTATTTCTGCCCCGACGGCTTTGTGCCGGACCGGGGAGATGAGGAGCTGCGCCCACCGGTGGCTCTGGCTGCCATCGGGTTGTGGGGCAAAGGCTCCAGCAGTGCTCCAGCAAACGGCGATAGGCGTGGGCAGCAGTTACAGAAAGCTGCTTTGAAAAAGGCTGTACAGATTTCACAATTAGGACACACGTCAGTCTTTTGAGGATTAAGACGAGCCTGGTCCTTCTCATGCAGCTGATCTCCACTTGAAGGACATAAGAGTTGTTTTTCTGGTTTTGTTGTTACAAGCAGAAATAATTAAGGTTTGGATCATGCATATTTTATCGTGGGGGGCAAAGAGATTGAAGAGGCTTTTGGCATGGTGATAGCGTTTTGGAAACACTTTTGTGAGAATCCGGATTTCTTGCTGCTGTCTGGAATAGAGAAAAAGTTGCTAGGGTGTTTTCCTGGATTTTCTTATAGTAAAATAAGTTTTAAGTAAAATAAATCCAGCGTTTTAGCAAAATGGTCTGCATAGTCTATTGTTGAGTTCACAGGCAAATGTAACAAACAGTATTTTCAAGTGGTTTTGTATTCCAGTGAGACTATTTCGCAAGCTTGTTCTTAGCACTTATGGAACCCTTTATATTTTCAGAGCTCCTGAAAACAACAAGCTTGCTAAAAAAAATACAAGCACTATTTTTAGCACTGCAATGTCTAAAATAATAGCACATTGACAGGAACTTCATCAATTTCAATAGGATGCCACAGTGCTTGGTGGTTTACGGTCCCTTTCCAGTTCCCAACTGGCTCGGCTCAGGCAGACGAGCCGGGCTGGCTGCGATGGAGCCTGGGTGGGCACATTGTCTGGGCCGGCCAGCCCCCGCCGCCGAGCCGTAGCAATCTCTGAAATGCAGCCACCTCTGTGATAAAACCTGGCCTCTTTTGAACGCCACCAGCGAGTTTTCATCTCCAGCTTTCTGGTGTGAAGCCTGAACTTGGAAAAAAGTGGATCTTCAATCAGAGCGCCTCTCCCTTCTTACCAATTTTTGACCCTCTCCTTGATTTCCCAGTGAAATCTCTCAGCCGTTACTTCTCCCATCCCTGAATTCCTTTTCCAGTGTTTTATGAGAGAGAGCAGAAGCTTTCTTCAAGCACTGAGCACCTACTTTGGCATAAAGACATCTGCACGGGGAGTCGGGCGGACATGCGGTTCCCATCCCGTGGCTCTCTGAGCCAGCCATCCGAGCCGCCTCTGCGCGGCGTATCCATTCTCACTGTAACCCTGTTGCTTCTCACAAAATGTAATATGAATCCGGGAGCAGCTTTGTTGAACTATAATCTGGGTCAACAGTGTCTGGTAGGTTGAAAGGTCACGCTGAAACCCCATCTGTTTTAGCTCTCCATTGGAACCATGAAAGTACTTTAAACTTGAGACGTTCTGTAGCATTCCTAAATTATCAGTAATGTGTAGTGACACCAAGAACTGTGGTCTAGAAATGCCATGTTTCTCTCTCTTTTTTTTTTTTTTTTTTTTTGATCTAACTGGGTGAAACATCAGATTTAGGAAGCAAATTCAAATCAGCTGGACATAGGTCAGTGGAAAAGGGGCGGTATGGTAGGTGCCTCTGGCCCATAAAAAGCCTGTCCTACTGAGATCTGGCTCCGGGGCTTATTAAATACCATCCATTTTTGACTAGTAAAAGACCAAACAAAACGTGCTTTTTCTCCTTTGATGATTAAATTCAGCCTGAAGTGAGGGGTATCATTTATATAAACAATTGCTTTTATGTATGTGCTGTCCTAAGAGATTGGCACATTTGCATGCTTACTTTTAAGGCTTTTTTCCTTCCAGGTGATAACAAACATAACCTATAGACCGAGGGACGTGCCAAGGTGTCAGGGAGGGCAGGGCACATCTGCCTTTCTTCTGTCGCCTGGGAAGCAGCCAAGTCTCTTCAGAATCTGCCCTGGAAGTGCTCAGCGCTGCTGGTTCCCACTGCTCCTCGGCCCAGCTCCAGAGCTCTCATGAATCGTTTCCAATGCCGTTAATTTCTGTGTGCACCAGGGACCCCTCTTTCAGCGCAGTTAATTCTGGAACGTAAAGGAACAAATTCACGTGGGAGGAAGGTCAGGAACACCGACGCTTTTATTTCACTCTAGGGGCAAGTGTAGATTAGGTCTAAGTATCTCTGATCATCTGATTTGTTTTATCCAGTTTCCATGTTAGTGTTAAAGCAATAAGGGCTGCCTGATGCAGGGCTGTGCTTGGTCAGTCTGGGCTGTGGAGTATTAACAGGGGAGCGGCGGAGACTGCAGCTGCAGGAATTGGTTTTGCTGTTAAGATGGGGGAATCATCAAGCTTTAACTTCAGCAACTTTTCATAGTTTTCTTAATGTCTCTGTTGGGCCGTGTAAGGCACAAGGTGAAACGCCCCGTGAGAGTGACTCTGGCCGCACTCCAGGGAGAAGAGTGTGCCCCCCGTCAGAGAGCACATCCTTCTGAGGATGTAATGACTGCTCCAACCATGCCATCCAAAATCAGGCAGGTTACCTTGGAAATAAGTCTTTTCAAACTCAGCTGGGTAGGGAAGGAGCAATGTGTGGCTGGCAGGGGGCTGGGGCAGTTACCTCCTGACGTGGAAGAGGACACTGCAATTGCAAGACCGTCAAGAAATGGCCGTGATTTTTCACACAGGGCTTTTTTCCTCCATTAGAGACCAAAAGAAATTGACTGGCACTGCGACTGCTTAGGGGCTGGAACGCAGGGGCAGCTTCTTCCTACTGGAGTGTTCTTGAGAGGTCTTCTCCTACCGACAGCCCCTGCGCTGCTTGCTGCAGGCGCAGACCTGCCTTGATGCTCTCTGTACACGCATTCCCAGCACCTCACTGCCAGCCTCCAGTATGGTGTGGGTTTAAAGCTGGGCTATAAACTAAAGACCACACTGGTTTCTGTTATTTATGGCTAACACAGAGACGGTGACATCCTTGGCGACTTCCTGCTGCCACCTTTAACCTTTCAGCTCTGTCCGCTGCCTCCCCATCCTCCAGTAACACAAAGATGAGAACCAAACTCCTTGCTCTGGACTGCAGTGTGATAATTGAGTGGAGTCACGCTAGCTCCACAGAGACAAATCTGCAACTGATTATGAGGTTTTCTTCTCAATTAATTGTCAGAAGCAAAGGGACGTTTGATGTTTAATGTCTTTTTCTTCTTGTTAAATGCATTCTCTTTGCCACCCGTCCTCAGACACTGGGAATAGACAGAATTGGACAATGCAAAGGCTGCGGAGTCGTCAGTGTATTCATGCGTAATCCGTCTCAAGCGTTCGTCTGCTCTTTTGATGTTACGCACAGGTCTGTAGGGGACTTCAGTTTTAGCTCTGTTGACAAAGTGACATCGACATCTTACTTGGAGGCACCGAGTGAATCCTAAAACCGAGTTCAGTGTGTATAAATGTAGATGCTGTGCATATTCTCTGGGCCAGGAGAGGGAGGATGTGTCTCTTCTGCGCTCCACGGACACGGTATCTGACTGTGAACGTTAAAGCGTGCCTGGACTGTCCTCACGGATCTGTCTTTGGACAGAGGAAGACAATTTCTCTGTCTTCGAATATCTTCTATGGAACTGATGTTTCTTTATGTGGTCTGAGCCCAGGAACAGCCCTTTGGCTGTCAGGAGTATTTGCAGGGAAAAAAAAGTAGGGAAACAGCAATGGGAGGGAGGTCAGTGAGCGTTCTAAAAGGGAGAGGAATCAAGATGTGCCCTGCGCAACCAAACAGCAGAGCCTTCATTTAAAGTGAAAATTTGGGATCAAAAGGACGATTAGTTTGTGAA
Organism: Chroicocephalus ridibundus; assembly: GCF_963924245.1. NCBI lineage: Eukaryota > Metazoa > Chordata > Aves > Charadriiformes > Laridae > Chroicocephalus > Chroicocephalus ridibundus. The sequence continues at coordinate 6,660,078 of NC_086295.1, read as the reverse complement.
ACTTTCTGCTTTTGTACTTAATTCATTTTTATTTTAAAAAATTGTGAACATCAACAGTTTGTGGACATTTTGCATCTTGGGAAGTGACAAACTCCTCCAGTATTTTATAAATTCGGAGGCTTCACAAAGGTGCAGGGAAGCAGCAGTTCATTTTTGGGACGGGAAGATGAAGCTGAGCATCCCGGGGCCTCTCAGTGCTGCGCAGTCATTGCGGGAGCTGGCGGAGAGCATCCCTACCGCGCACAAAGCAGAACCCCTCCGAATCAGGCCCGTGGGCGAAATCCTAACCCCAGTCAGGTCAATGGCAAACTCTGTGCTTGTTCCTACGGGACTCGGTTTCAGCCTTAGTGCCTTTCATAAGGCTGCTCAATACTGTTGGGACTCAAAATTAAGCACAACTTGAAAGATCTGAACTAACTCAAATTAGTTCAATTCAGCAAATTACTGGCAGAACTCTGATTAAGACTTGAAGAATTCCTGGCTGCCAGTCCTCTGCTGCGACCGCAGGCAGGATTGAACCGATTACAGAAAATCTTTGGGAGGCTCATTATTTTAGATCTAATATTTTGAACTTTCAGGAAGATCTAATGTAGATCAGAAAGTAATGAATAGCTCTATAACAAGGTAAAATAGAGGCTGGGCTCTTTTAACTTTGAAATTGCTGGAGAAAACAAGTAAATCATTCTGCAATAGACTGTATTTTAAGTTACCGATTGCACCAATTACTTAAGATAAATCTCTTAATTTGTTCTATTTTAGAAACAACAGGGATGCCATATTTCACTCAAAAAGCTTAATAAAAACCATATTTGACGTACTATACATCCCTTTTCAGATTTTTATAGGGAATCTCATGTTATATTAATGATGGTTTACATGCTGCTTAACCACTTTATTACAGCTAGAGTGGAGGTTTATATATATATGTTCATAGGGTATACATGTATATAAAATGAATAATTGCTGAAGTTTGGCAATTACGGATGTGCTGAATGAACTGATGTGCTGAATGAGATGGGGAGCCGGACAGATTCAGAGGAAACCTCAGCCCTGCGTATGAATCTGCCTGACTGATTTTTCTAGTGCAGTTAATAATTTCCCTTGAACGCGCTGCAGAAGCCGAGTTGATAATTATTTGTTCAGCCCAGATGCACAAGCCAGTTGTGCAGCGCGCACAGTCCAGCTGGCGTTTCTCCTGGCTGGTCTGTGCTTTTCAGGCACAAAGCGCAGAGATCCTTGGCTATTCGAGATGAAGGTTTAGCTATCGCACAGCTGAACTTCAGCACTGCCTGCTTTCATCCGAGGTTTTGAGTCTCCTTCATGCCTAGGGAAAAGATTACAATAACGTGGACTTTTGGTTTGCTTTCTTTTTCTTATAAATTAACAACATGTTTAAATGTGCTGTCAGATTTGATTTCAGTTGCAATGAAAGTTCAAGTCACTTCTTGTCTTATCCAAAAGAGTGCATCCTATCTTCACCTTACGCACACACAGCCTCTTTCAGAGGTGTCAGACTGAGCACCCAAACTCCTTCGTTAACTTTTGAAAAAGCTGGGCAGCATGAAAGCCCCCTGCCTTGTTCAGGTCATCTCCCTCTGCTTTGCTGAAATCTCTCCCTATATTTCAAGCAAGGAAAATTCCAGCACTGGCAAAATCAGCAGTGTTGGAACATTAAAAAAAAATACCACTTCAAGAAGTACGCAGACCAATTCCCCAAAAAGTGTTGAATGAAATTAGCTGTTCTTTTGGCTTTATCAAACGGACCATCGCTTTTCTGGATCCCAAGGAATAAAAGGACAAGTTCAGCTCGTGTCATCCTTCTCAATTTCCTTAGCTGACACCTATCTTACAGTTGGATGCATCGTGTAAGTAGACACAATACTTTGCAAGAGACTTCGTACAAAGTCCTTCCTGTGAGGTCCTGTGGGCATTATAATATACACAGCAGCATCGTTTGCATGGCAGCCCTGGCTGCAGCGCGAGCCCTGGCTCCTACAACACGAATCTCACTTCTGAATACACTACAAAAATTAGTGAATTCGAAGCAAAAGTCACTGCGGACAAGGGCAGAGGCAGCACATTGCATGAAGCATACAAAGAAAAGTTGCTTCTGTAATGCATTAGCTAAGGCTTTGTAACTCATTCAGGTTACAAGCAGCAATGAAAAACTGTGGGGAAAGGAGGGCTTTTCAGATAAAACCAGAGCGAATATGTTTGTTTTCTCACTGGAACCAGAAAGTATTTCTGTTCTTGCTGAAATTTGTTAGCTGTTAGAGACAAGATGTCCCATGCAGAATCTTCTACAAGAAAAGAAATAACAAAAATATAGTCCCAGCACTGGGAACCACTGACCCACAGGTGGAGGTGCCAATGTGTTCTTCTCCGCTCCTAAGTTGAAGGGAAGAGAGATGCAGGAAGGCTGCACTCAGTTCCCATCTTTGCTGTTCTGTTTTGAAAACAAATGAACAAACAAACAAACAAGCAAAATCCCTGGACCTTAGAAATAATCTCTCTCAGAAGTATATACGTGCCTTTTTCCATGAACCCCAACAGCTCCTGTTGGAACTATTCCACTAAATCACATCCTGAAGTGGTCAGTGAATCTGTGGAAGATGACAAAAGATGGGGTTCGACATCCCCTCCGGCACTCCGAGGTGGGCTCTCCCCCATGACATGTACCTGCTCTAACCACTGACCCACAGGGAAGGGGAATCATCTCCCTGGATTTGGGACGCGGGACGCTCACCCTGGAAAGGTTTCTTTTATTTGAAATCGCAGAAATGGCATTTTTAGTGTTGCCTGGATCTGTTTCTTAGTTCATCGCATCAGCTGCCAGGCTTGATGTCGAGGTTGAAGTGAGGTCCTGCCCGTGGCTCTTGCATTGCAGACAGACACGTTATGAAGTCTCCTGCCATCACCAGTAACAGATGATGAGGGTGGGACGTGTTTTGCACACCTTCTCTGCTCAGGCAGTTCAGATGAACCGCCAGGACGTGGCTCTGGGTTGGGTTTTTGGTCTTTGCCCGTTGTGCTGGGCCAGCGCTGGCTGGGGAAGTGCAGACTCTGGCTGTACTCGCACGCACACGCCGTCATTTTGGCTCAGGCGGGTGTAAGGCAGGCTGACGTGTGGTTCATTGGGATCACTGCGTTATCTCCAGGCTGTGCAGGGGGACCTGTAGGCTAGATGCTGAGGGTCTTCCAAAACTAAGCCTCAAAACAAACACAGTAAATTAAGCTACAGCATATGCAACACATCATTTCAGTATTTATGTTTGCAGCCTCCAGCTCTGATATCAAAAAGCCTCAGAGATGAGTGCAATAAATAGCCAGTTCACAGAGGAGTTGGCAAGATTTATTATGTTTATGATTCTGCACAAATAGTGTTGACAGATTTCTTTTGATACAGAGATAGCTTCTGCACTCACATCACTGAGGAGAGCTAGACTTGGGAGGATTCGTCCCCAGATGAAGTCTGTATCACTAGGTGCCTACAATTCCTTGCATGCTGTGTTTTAAACACTGCCATATAAAGGGGCTTTACACAGACAGTGATTTTGTGCTGCCCCCCTGAGATGGTAATCCTAGCGTCATCTCTTTGGCGGGTGTTATATCATTGCAATTAAGTGATAATCGTTATTGGCTATTTCAACGGAGTCCTAAATGTGTGTGATGTGCTGCAGTAATTGAAACATGCGGAAAGCATCCTATTAAATTTACAGTCTGAGGCTTTGGTACAAGTGCCATGGAATCAATGGGAAGTTTTTCCTTGATTTCAGCAGGAGCTGGATCTTGCCCAAATAGCGCAAAGCAGCCTCCCACGCTCCAGAACAAATACAGCGAGGCATATGGTTACTGTCAAGGGAACAGGTGGATATTCATATGGTTTGTAAAGGAGTGGGAGACAGCTTATTGCATTTTGATAAGAAGGTTATTCCAGGCGACTGGAATAGTGTGAACATGGGGAGAAGTACAACACGGGCAGAGGAGGCAGCAGAAGCAGGTACAAGTGAGACTGGGATATGAGGGAGAGGAGAAGCCTGACAAAGTTATGCAGAGCTTTGGAAATGAGGAGGAAAAGCTCAACCAAACATGTGAAATAAGTAGAGGGGAAACTCGGCGTGTTCGAGAGCAAAGGGCTTTGTGGTGGTATTTGCCAGGGCTGGAAGTGTTTGTGGGGGATGGAGGGAATGGGACGGTCCACGGGTGGGTGCAGTGGGAACAGGGCAGTGTCCCTCTCAGCGCAGACAGCTGCGCCGTGGCGGCTGCTGCTGAGATTTGCCCCCTTCCTCTCCCCTGCCCAGGCATGTGGTTACAGGGAAAAGCAGCCAGGATGGCCCCCCCGGCCCAGGGCACGGTGCTGAGCGGTGGCAGGGGTAGCCTCGTCACACCCAACAGCGGCAGCCTGATACAGCCCGGGCTTCGTGTCGCTCACACCTCTGGAGAGCAGTAAATTAGTGGAACCGGGGGAACTGTTTTGCTCATGCTGGGTTTGAAAACAAGCTCCCCTTTCAGCCCCTGCCACTCAGCACAGCAGGAAACCAAAAGCTTCTGATAGCAAAGATGAGATACGGCTTCAGTGGGGCAGAACTGGGCGCAGGGACTCATTCCTGTGCACTTGTCCCCACCGCAAAGCTGGTGTTGCGGTCTTGCGGGCACGGAGCACGGTCAGTACGGCTCACACTGAGAATATTCAGCTGTTTCCTCTGCCCCGGGCTTGGAATAATCTTTGTGTGTGCTGGGACTGGGTGGGGTGGGTTTGGATCAGCCTAGGCTGGGAAACTGAGATAATCTCGTGAAATGAGCAAGTGAAGACATTTTTGTGCAGCAAACCTGAATATGGGTTAGCCCATTGCGTTGTGGTGAGATACTGCAAATGCTCAAAACAGAACAAAGATTTATATAGTGTTGTCATGCAGCAGATCAGAGATCTGCTAGAGATCTCATAAAGACTATCGGAAAATGTTCCATGTAGTAAACTGCAGTGCATAACTTTATAATGGGAGCCATTGTACTTTTGCCATTTGCAAAATGAAGGCAATAAAATGTAATTAAAAAAAATGAAGAATCCTGTGTGTATGAGAAAATTTTGTAACTGGAACTCCTTGTTTATACTTGCTCAGCAATTAAGCTCCTGTGATGCTAAAATAGGAATGTTAATAATTTGGAAATGCTAGATCAGCACCGTAGCAGTTATTCTTCTAAAAGATGTGTTTGGAAAGGTATTGAGAGAGATAACCGATCCTTGTTGCTATTTTTTATTAACTCGGGAGTAGCTTGTCAGGGTCCTCTTGAATATTTATCTGGTGTATCTGCCAACCCCAAGGAACTATTTCTGGGTGAACAAGGCCCTGTTTCTCCCAGAGAAAGCGTTAACCAGCCACCCTTGTTAAAGTCGGTGAAGAGGAAACCCAGCACAGAATCCTTTCATAATCACACTGAGATGGCATGGAGGCATGCTAGTGCCAAGAGACTTCTGTTGCTTGTCTTTGAAACTGAATTTTCATTTTAGTCTTAAACTTGAAGCTAAAACAAAGCATAAAAGCGGATCATCCAGTGCGCCTTTAAGTTGTAGGAAATCCTTGCCTATCTCTGTGAGAAAGACGGTTGTAGCAGAGCCAGCGGGTGAGTCCTGTGGCCGAGCGTTTGCGCTGCCAACGCACTCGCACAAGGTCCTTGTCACCGGGCACTGCTTCTCACCAGTTTCTGTGGGCACACCAGACGCGACCCCAGGCTCGGTGAGGCCCGTTGCTGGACCCAAAATAGGAGCCATTAGCAACAGGGGGCTCGAGATGGCCGGGCACGTACCTGCGCTAGGCCGATCTGCGCTCGCTTGTCGGATTTACTCGGGCTTGTGTCGCTGGTGCGAGCGGCCGGGCAGGCTGCACGCCCGCTGCGCTGCGCCCGTTGCGAAACCAGGCGCGGCGCCCCGCGGGCAGCAGCCGCGGCTGGAGGCAGCGGAACGGTGCAGCGTGAGCTCCCCCTGCGCGCAGCCACCGGCAAGGCCCGCCGTCCCCAGCCCTCCCTCCTCAGCCCTCTGCTCCCCTCTTCCCGTGTCACACGCTGCGAAGGAAATGCACGCCGCTTATTGAAGCCTTTTTTAAGTCCAGTAAACATCGATGACTCGGGAGATGTCAAGTAGGTGAGCGCTGTCTTCGCAAAGTGCTGCGGGCAGCAGGTTTGTCCCCTCCCGGCACACCCTGGCTTCCCCGTGCTCTGCACAACGGTGGGTGCTGCAAGCCCCAAAGCAAGTGCTCCTTCCCCTCCCGCTCTCTCCCTTACCCGCAACAATACGATCAGAAAGTAAAACTGGCATCCAGAGTATCTTGCACAATAAACATAGCAGAATGTTTACCTGGGTACTGCATTTCAATGAGGCGAAAGGTTTGTGGGTTCCCATTTGAAGGTGAATGATGCCAGAGGCCAAAGCCACAGGTCGGGAGCGGCTCAGTGATCCTCTCAGCTGGGAGGGGAGAAAAGGGCCGACAGCATATTCTCAACAGAAAAATCATATAGATACAGATATGTAAATAAACACATAAGGTAGCCTAAAGGAGAGGACCTGTGGACCAGACTGGTGCCCTGAATGATGCCAGGTACTGTGTGAGTTGAGTGGCAAAGGTTAGGAAAAGGAATACTGCATCCATATAAAATGTGATTAGTTAAATATATTTTTTTTAATTAAAGCAGGACCATTTGTGGTGTGGCTAGCTAAGTTATTGGTTCCGTAATTGGTTCTGGCTAGCCTCTGCTCATGCAGGAGACCTGCTATATGCCAAATCCAATGTAGCGTTTCTGTGTGATATAATTGGCACACGCGGCTCCCGTCCAGTTTAGAAGCACAGTAATAGTTTCCACCCCAGTGGTGTGTGCGGTATAGAAATGTCACAGAAGTTAACTTGGGCTGCCAAAGCGGAGTAGTTGGAAAATGTTCTTATAAGGAAAGTAACAAACACACTTGGCTAAAAAGTGCCAGTCTGGCAGTGCTTATGCAGGTTCTTCCCTGGCAGTCTGGGTATGTTATGGAGAAATGGTTGCTTTGGCCTCGTGCATCAAAGCAGGGAGCAGCGATCCCACGCTCAGCCCCGATGGAGGGGCCGTGCAAGGGCCGTTGTCAGTGTCTGCACCTTGTATGTTCATGGAGTTTCGCTTTCCAAGAGCCGGGCTGAGCCTGGACAGCTTGTTCACGCTCATCCACGCAGCGCTGTCATTGGCACCCGCCTGTCCCTTGTCTCCTGCGAGTGGCCTCACGCCGCACCAGGCAGCACGTGGTTTGGGGCAGCTTTATGCTCTTAGGGTGACTTAGAGAAATCAGCTAGCGTGAACAGACCCTGCTCTGATGCCAGCTAAGGAGCTAAGTGAGCACTTTTTAAAAGAATCTGGACCGTGTTTGTTTTTTAGGAAGCGCTGAGAGCAGCGCGTGTAGTCAGTGGGGCTGGGGGTACAGGGGATGTGGGCTGGGGGCACAGGGGATGCGGGCTGTGCCGCAGGAGAGGTTGGTATCACAGGGGAAACAAAGAGGTGCCTTGATTTGTCGGTATTTCTAAGCTCTGCCACTCTCCTTTTCTCACCCCTCCTGCTAAGACCTCTTCTTCTTGCTACCTCTTGTTTTCTCTGTTTTCCCCCAAGAGCTCTTGGCTTTCCACCTGCTCCCGTAAGGCAGAAACATGGAGCCCAAGAAACCCCTCTCGGTCCCGGTCTTTTTCCGAACCGTCTCGCTCTTACCAGCACATCGTACCGTGGCTCGTACTCTGTTTTTTCCCCCGTGGTGCGGTGGCGTCTCCCGTGTTTCGCAGCCGGCCCCGCTCTGCCGGCAGGGGTCAGCAGCCCATCTCCAACGCCGCTGCGGGCAGCGCCGCGCCGCGCCGGGCCCCCCCCGCGCCGGGAGCCCCGTCGGGGCTGAGCCGCCGTAGGGGACAAATGCCGTGCGCGGTGACACTGGGTTTGCTTTGCAAGAAGGGGGGAAATAAACGGCGCTCAAAGTCAATCCGAGGAGAAAGGCTGATAAAGAAATGGGTGTGTCTGGAGCGTTGCTGAGGATGGGGTCTGGAGGGCAGAGCTCCCCGGGTTTTCTGCGTTTTCTGCCCTTCTCGGGGGTTCTCAGGGAAGGAGGAGGGTGTTGGGGTTTTCCTTCGGGGGTGGGGACACTCCTCGCTCTGGCAGAGGAGCTAATTTACCTGCGGTCTTCTCGTGGTGCCTGGAGGTCTCGGTGACAAGTGACAAATGCTGGCCCGAGGGCCTGTGTGCGGGGTGGCACGGGCACAGGCAGGTAGCATCCCCCGGGACAAGGGTCGCTGAATTCTAAGAGCCTTAAGGGAGCCTTTCAGTTGCAGCAACACTTTCGATGGCAGCAAGTACAAATAACCAAACTCTTGCAACCTCACTTGGTGAACAGGGTGAAATTATTCCGTATCAGTAATGCCTCCAGGAGGTGAGAATTGATTTGATAAAAAAAATACTTAAGCCTAATGGGGGAAATTATTTTACCTAAGGAAAACAATATTCTTTTTATATTATCGACAGTGAGATGGTACCTGTGAGTTGCAGAAATGACAGCTTTTTGCGTCTTTCATCCACAGTGATTCCTTAGTGAATAGTGAAATGTTCATTCTCATGCCCCAGAAATGCTGTCTCTAATATTTAGGTCTATCTCTGGCAATCAGAAGATGCAGTTTTGGTCTTGAAAAGTTTAAGGGAGCTAAAGACTTGTACCATGGGGAAGGTAGTTAGGTCACAATAACAGGAGATCTGAACATTTGTTCCTGCTTGACTTTCTGAAATAAAAGGCACCATAAGGAGGAGCAGGAGTGGGAGCCGTGTGCGGCAGTGTGATCCTCCCCTTCTTACTCAGCCCTCTGGGACACTGCTTACCAGTTATTCTGTTGGTAATAACAAATAGCAGCATTGCTTGATTCTCCTCCAAGAATTTGGAAGTGATTGCAGTGGGATTACACATTGTCCCTGGGTTACAAACATGCCCACAGAAAAACAGGATTATGTGGTTCTTTCAGTTTAAACCATTGGGGAGGGCCGGCCTATAAGATGAAAGAGACTTTTATTCCTGGAAATCGGGATTTCCTGAGGCCAGGGCTTAGCAGACTCTTCCACTGGCGCTGGCGTAAGCTGTCCCCACGCTGCACCCCTGGCATGGGGGCTCTGCTGGGCCACTGCCACGTGCACGGGGCCACGAGGGCACCCCACAGCTGGTGGTCCCAGCGATGGTGGATGTCCACGTGAGACGTGCAGCACCAGGGCTCTGCACCAGCCTGCTCGGGTGCATAAAGCTGCAGAAAACACAGGGCTAGGGAATGCTTTTGGCTTCTCCTGCCTCTGGTGTTGCTGGGGCCCCCAGCCAGGGCTCTGTGGGGTGTGTGGCACTGCCGTGCGCACTCCTGCAACGCTTTCTCAGCCACCCCCAGCAGCTCCATGCCCTGGTGCTAGTGCAGACAAGGCTCAGGAGAGGAAGGGCTGCTCTTCCCACACGCTCGGTCTGGACACCTGCATGTACCAAGTGTCCTGGTCTCAGTGAGCTCCTTTCCTGCTTCACTTCTAAACACCACAAAAACCTTCGTCAGCACAATTTTTCCACCAGAAACACTCCTCTTTTCTTCTCCCAAGTAAAGGCATCTGACACCAACTACTCATTTGGGAAGGAGGAAATCCTCCAGACATAGCCACAGTTACCACTAAGCCCTGCTGTGCCCACAGTCTCCCTGATTTGGTTCCCATCGTACACATGGGCTACCAGCAGCCAGAGGGGACCCTAATTCCCATCAAGGTGCTTCAGCATTTGCTACCTGGGACTCTCCCATTCACCAGTCTCCTTCCACACATCCCTGCTCCTGCGTTAACCCCCAGCAGCTGCAGTCTCCACAGCTGAGGGTGGGGCTTTGTTAGGGTTTAATTATCTGTGATCTGGCCCCCATCAGAGACAGCCTGTGTTGTGAGCGGCTCAGTGTCATGGAAAGCCATCCCATGATGTTAGAGATTGTCTGTGGTCCTCACAGGTTCTACCTGGACAAGGGTGTGTATGAGGTGCACTGTGCCGTGTATGCTGGCACTTGTGTGGAGGTGAGGCTGATCCCTTCAGAGAAGTTAAAGCCGTACTTAAAGACTAGTGATTTTTCTCTTCTGAAGTCACTGGCGCTGCTGCTGCATCTCTCCAGGCCCCGGGGCAGCAGGCAGCGCTGCCCATCTCCAGGCAATGTCACGCTGAGGAAACATGGTGCGGTGGATAATTTAGAAAAGCAGCATTTAGCATCTTTTCCTGTTTCCTTTATGTCATATAACATTGACTAAGTGTTTTAATCGATGTGGATTCTCGGGGGATATAAAGGAGCGCAGCTCAGCTGACTACTGGGTAAAGTATTTATTTCCTGGGAATCTGGTACTGGGTCTTATCTCCTTGTTTCCAGCACAGGGCTGCTGATGTTTGTTTGTTGAAGGATGTTGAAATGTGCTATTGTTATTATTGATTTAATAGTATACAATTTGTAGAGTCTGCTTCAGACGTTTTAATCTCAGGTTTGCCTATTACTTTGATAGATTTAGACAAATATTGTAGCAAAGTACTCATTTAATCTCTCTTCGCTGGGCCAATTGAAAGTGCTTTGTATAATGACAGTAGAGAGTTCTATGTTTTGTATTAATATTTAAAATTCTTCTGTGCTAAAAGAGTTGATTATAACTAAAAGCGGGGTCTATATATTTTTCATTTGTAGTTTGGATTCTTTTCATTGCAAGGTACCAATAAGGCACAGCATACCAAAAATAGCACAGACAAAAACAGTTTGGCTACTTAAACAATGCCATGAGAGATTAGCAAAGTATACGTAGACACAAACCATGTGCAGACAAGAAAGAAACAGGACAAATCAAAACGGTTTTAGCAGGTAAGCACCCACACAGCAGCATGTGTCATATATCAAAGAGGCACAGACTGTAAAACAGCGTCCCGCAGTTTGCAGCGAGTAGAAAGGCTCCCAATAAAACCTTGATCGTCCCTCTTTGGTTTCACAAGCCGTCCTGGATAGTGATTGCAAAATTGAGTTGCAAGCATCAAAAGGAGACCAGAGTCATCCTAAACCATGGGTATAAGTTTCCCTGGGATCCAGCAGGCTGAGAGTCTTGAGTGCTCGGCTAATGCAGGATTCCTGCTCCGTTGGAAAGTCTCTCTTTGCTTCATATATGGAGCTCATCTATGCACTATGAGGTAAAACCAGACAGCACAAGGGCAATTCTGCTTTCCTCTCAGCATCCATAATATGGGTGAAGTTCCTAATTCCCACTAAAAAATACTAAATAATACTAAAAAATAAGCCAATTTTGAACTGATTAAAACCTGAGAGGAAAAACTCTAAACCATATTTTTGTGTATGTAAGCGCACTGCAGTAATATAATAAGAGAGAAAAGTGCTATTTATTATTTATGTATTTATCTACCTTCCAACTGTGTTGACTTGTTTTCAGGGTCTTTCACACTAATTTGCCGGAGTAGGTGGGCAGCGATGCCAGGAGGCAATGCCATACAACCAAGAGGAATATGCAGTGCACTCTTTTTGGAAGAAACCCTTGTTTGATGGGTTTCCCACACCAAAATGAAGGTCACTGACTTCGTGTGTGCAGGATGGTCTCCGTTTAGGGAGTGTGTGGCTTTTGTTAGTATGTGAAATGCAGAGATGGTTACAGAATTCTTTTTTAAGGTTAAAATTATCCTTCTGCCTCCTGTCTCCCAATACCTGTGGGAATACACTGGTGCCTGAGGGCAGCGCTTCTCTGTTTAGCAAAGGCACAGCGGGGAAAATAGCAAGAGTCTTTCGAGATGTCCCAGTACTCAGTGTCACTCAGATGACCCTGGTAGAAAGAGCAGGGTCAAAGGGTGGAGGCACCTGGTGTACCGGAGGGCACATCAGTCTGAGAAAAAGCCGGATTAGAGGCTGTATAAATTAAGGTCAGTGCAGCTGGTAATTCTGCAAAACATCAAGCTGGTTGGCTTTACGTTGCTCCGGCTCCAAGCCACCAGGAGATCTGGGGCAGTTGGGACTGCGCAGTTTCCCAAGGCATATCCAAACCTAGCACCTCCCTGGGTACAACAAGAACTCTTTAAATGCAATTAGGACTTGGGTTACAGGCTGCTTTTGCTGTGTAATTATTAGCATTACTGCAGCATTATCAAACCTGGTTTTCACCGCTGATCTGGTGGATAATCCTTACACGGGTGAAACGAAAGCCTTGCTGCTCCACCCCGATCTCAGCCTCCCACGCCTGCGCCCGCAGCAGGCAAAGCGCAGGACTTTCCACCCCAGCTTGTGTTTGCAGTATCTGTAGTTTGCGAATTATCTGCTTTGGTGAATACATGGTGTGCGAATGGGCCAGGGCAAAGGAGGAGCCTTTTAGTTCAGCCCTTAACCAGGGTTGAAGAATACTAGCAAAAATTAGCCAAAAATATTTGTGTTTCCTGCCAATCCCTCTCAGTGATTTCTTTCTTTTTCCTTCTTTTTTTCCCTCCAAGTTTCACACAAAGCTCCGTCTTTAGGATTAGCTCTCCACAGGCAGCTCTTTGTATTCAGCTGAATTTAAGATTATGGCTGAGCCATAAAAGGGGAGAAAGGTGACACTGGAGAGTTTCTGCAGCAGTAAATCCTGAAATATTTAGGCCCATGACATTTTTGTAGCTGGCAAATGCTGAGCGAGGCATATCTGGTCGACACTGAGGCCCAAACCTGGTTAGATTTCACAGAAGAACCTGCTGTGAGTCTTAAGTTTGGGTGGCATCATATACATTTAGAGAGATCTTTCGGGTCAGATACCAAAACGCTGTTTTCCTTTGCTGCTGTTTGCAGTGAAAATGCTGTTTGATGAAAACGCTCCTGTGGTTAAACCTCGCAGGCTGGAGAGCAGCCAAACAGCAGAGGAACTGCAGGAGGGAGCATCGTGTCAATAAGGGCCGGAGGGACAAACATTGTGCTGTCGTGGCATCAGGACCTGCTTATCGCACATTCGTAGGCTTTTTGAATTCACTGTGAGGGAGCGGGAAGGGGATGTTCCCACCCGCTCTCCACCCTGGGCTGGAGGAAGGTAAAGGATAAACCCTCTCTTACCCCCACTGAGGATGGGGAAGTATTTGCCGAAGTCATCTGGCGCCCTGCAGTGCATCCATGGCTCAGTGCAAGGAGTTTGTGTTGTGCAGGAATAAACCGATGCGCTTTCTGCTCTGGTCTGCCCCATGCACTCCCCTCTGAGGAGGGGAGAGGTATAAACGCAGCTTCCCCTTGGTGCAAAACCCGGTCTCCAGTGTCTGGATGTAACTGTCAGCATTCACGTACAAAGACGTGTTTATTCTAGGTTAACAGCAGGGTCTCTTATGATGCAGCGACCAGTACTACTATTTAGAGAGGGAATGGAAACGTTAAGCTGCGTGGTGTGCAGTGTGTAGTGGCTATCAAGGGAAACCAGCTATGGTTGTGTGGAAGCTCATGGTTTTCCCAGAGCTGTACAGCTGAAGTTGGCACAAGTAAAGGTCCTTTAAGGGCAGAAGGTCTGCTACCCAGAAAGCAGGGCTAGAGTGAAGGGTGCTTTTTCCTGCTGGTTTCTGAGCCTTTTTTCCTAGGGCTTCAATGCCAAGGCCTTGCTGTGGAAGCACCTACCCGGAGGACTGCTTGGAGGGGTAAATAACTTATAGGAGAACGAACCACTAAGAGGTTTTACACTGGTTGCCAAACAGTCCTGAGCTGTGGATAGCTATGGAGTATTGGGATGTGCTTCGACTGAGGTGGAAGTACACGTGTGTGTGCATGGAGGTGTATGTACATCAGTTAACCCTGGCTGAAAAGGTTAATGGCTTGAGGCTATGCAAACCCAAGCAGCCTTATTCAAGTTCTAGTTCATCACTGGAACCACTATTAAATCAACCACTAGTTAGAGACGCATGTCTAAGTCACCGAGCTTGGATTCACAGACCTTGAGACAAATGGGATCTTGGGGATTATTGACCTAACGTGCTTACCACAGGCTTCCGCGATGGAATTCTTGTGCTAGAAATCATACTTACACAAGTGAGGCTCATACAGGCAATGAATTTTAACTCCAAAATTCATGTCTCTGGTGCTCAGAGGCAGGAAGGCAGCTTGAGATGTGGTTTCTCCCCATATCTAATGAGTGTTATTATGAGGAAATCTTCCACTTGATCAGATGTGTTCAATGATTCTTTAAAAGGCTTTGGATGTATTTAACAGGGTACCAGAGCTCACCACAAATGGGAAGAGGAAAAAATTTATGAAGTCTGAGGCTTTGTCACCATGGTGACATCTATTTGAGTTTGGAAGTTGCATTAGTTTGAGCTCACAGATTTTTCGTTTCCTGTCATTAATGTCACACCTCTTATCCTTTCAGTTACCTCCTCCTCCTCCTCTTCCTAGCCCACGATGACTGCATTTAAAAACTAAATTTCCTTTCAGGGAAAAAATACACAGGATACATTACCTCCGTCCATTACTGCCTCCAGCAAGCTGCAACTGGTGTAGTCCACATCTAAGTGGACCTTAGGTATAAATGCAAAGAGAAAAAAATAGTCTCTCTTCTCTTGTGCCAAACAATTTAACAGCTATGATCAGATATGCCCAAATGTGAGAGGCCTTTATCCATCCTTTAATAATCACAGAGCTGACCACGTTCACCCCTCCAATGACTCCACTGGATTAGGTGGAGTTCACAGCAGAGATGAATTTGACCTAGTAAGTACATCAGTGGTCTTTAGGGTTTGCTTTACATAGCACGCAAAGAAGCTCTTCAAAGGTTTGTGGTACAACATAACCTTGACTTCAACTCTAGTTTTAATGGCTACTTGGAAGATGACAAAGACCACACGCTTTGGGAGACTGCCGTAGGGTGAGAAGCCTCAAAACCACATGGCCAAATCTGAGCATAAGTGAAGTCTATGCAGCCCACACAACTGCAGTGGCAGCTGTCGGAAGTATGCCAGAGAAAGCCATGCTCCTGGCTGACAACTGGAGGGTAGAGAGTCTGAAGCACAACTTAAAGGAAGAACGTTCCTTTGATGGATATCCAAAATTGGTGACTGCTTCCTTTCAGGATGAGCATGCTGTGCCTAGGGAGATGCTGATCATCTCTTGAAACAACACTGCAATCAGCATGGATTGATGGTGTGACAGGAACCATGATCCATAAGCAGTGGCACTTAAAGCACTTGGTTTTGATGAATTTTGGTGTTTGTTTAACTTGTCAGAGGGAGAAGCCAAGCTGTGGTTGATGGGTAGAGACGGGACCAGATTTATCCATTTGCTAATGGTTTTCTGGCCACTGAGGAGCTTACTCTTGAACAGCAGAAATTCTCTCCTAGCACCTGATTTTAGAAAGAATTTTCTCCCCAGCACTGACCAGCATCACACATCATCCCTCCCTGCCTCAGTCTGTGCTCACAATCAAGTTCACTCTCAGTAGCACGTATTTTATTATATTTGGCTGTGAGAATGTCACCAATTATGAAGGGAAAAGCAAGAGTGAAGGTTAGGGGGGAAAGGTGAAGGTTAAATTCAGACATTCATGAGTTTATGGGGCAGTTTGTCCTCAAATCAAAGCCAGGCATTCATGTCCAGCTACGCAAACAGGAATAAACGCTCATGTGGAACTTGCTTAAGAAGCAAAAACCCATAAGAATGCTTGCAACAAAATACATGCTTTCTTCTCCCTTCCTCTCCTCTCAGCCCCGAGAAAGGAGATTGCTCAGAGCATGTTGCTGTCCTGGACAACGTGATGCCTCTGAAGATAAAGACAAAAAAGCCCTGCCAATAGACACATTCGTGCTCGGAAGGCTGCTGTGTGCTGCGGCCGCTGCTGTGAGCACAGCCTGCAAACTGGCTCGCGTGGGATCCCAGAGCAGAGGCGCGTGCCCAGTCCTGGCGTTAGGAGGACACATCCCGGTCCTTCCTGAAGTGTCCAGGAATGTTTTTCTTCAATATCACGCTCCGTAAAAGGTTTAACTCAAGGTAAAGTTTTGGGAAGGAATAAGAAAACCTGTGAGAACGCTTTTTTTAAAAAGCAAATTAACCTCAGATCTTCAGCTACCTTTTATTTACCAAACAGAAGAAGTTTCCCTGTGTGATACATTTCTTAAATTATAGGTTTCCCATTTCCTGGCATCCTAATAAAGTCTGGATGAATGATGAGAGAGTCTGCTGGGAGAATGAGTAAACATCTCCTACTGTCTGGAATGTAAGAGGACTACTGTCTTATCCTTTGTTACAGGTTGTTAAGATAAAATTACCCTATATATCAACAGCACTGTCAATGAAATTAGAAAGGGCATTCTGCCTCCAAGCTGCCTGGAGGGCTTGAGGAGGGAGGAGGGAAGGCAGTTGCTTCTCTGTTTATTTTGGTTTTCCCTTTGCTATGAAAGAAAGAAAAGGGGTTTGTTTTGGGGTTTTTTTTGGCTTTGTTTTGTTTTTTAATGCAAATGGAAAAGAGGAGAAAAGCCAAGGAGGATGCACGAGGCAGGTGCTGGATATTTCACCAGCTGTGCGAGCAGGAGAGGAAAGACGTTGTGTCTTGGTGAAAATCCTGGAATCGCCTGAACTGCAGTGGCAGCAAAACCTGGGTGCAAAGAGACCCCGCACCTGTAGATGTTGCCCCCATGTAGGGCTGAAGCTGTGAGTCCCTGAGCCAAGGACGCTTCACCTCTCCTGGGCTTCTGTCCCCCAGCAAGCGTGACCTGCGGTGTCCTTAAGGGCGCTCTCCCACGGGGATGCTGGTGGCCAGCAAGCAAGGAGCACCCTGGGGTGTTTCACCAGCGGCACCTCTCTCATCCAGCGCTTGAAAATCCTTACTGTCGGCTGTGGCTAAACATAACCAGTGGGCTGAAAAGTTAAGAGGTCTTGGGAAGACAGAGGCGTATGTGTGTGACATCTTCCCCGCAGCCTCATTCACATAGGAAGCGAAGCTGACAAGGAACACTTTCCAGACAAGTGTCATCTTTTCAATTATTTTCAATTCCCTTTAAATAGCCAAGGCTGCTGGGGTAGTGTGTGCAGGCTCTGCTCGCTCTGATGAGTATTAGCTTGCGCAGTGGGTCCTGCTGGAGGTGAGCCAGGGGCTCTGTCCATCCCGTTGTCCGCGTGCGACTGCTGGGGAAGGCAAAGCAAATCCTGGCACCCCCGTTCACACAACATCTGTCCTGGCTCCAGCAATGGCCCCTTGGTCCCAGGGAGACTGGCTGGAGAGCAGGGAAGGGTGTACATCAGCATCAAGCTGAAACAATGGAAGGTGAGGGTTGGCATCCTGAGACATTTGCATTTTTTGAGAAGACCCATTCTAATCTGATTTCTAATTCAGCTCTGGGAAGTGCCTACACATTTTCTGCTTTCTCCGGGTTTCCTCAAGACACCTCTCAACGTCTGGTATTCTCCTGATTTGCCCCATTTTTGTTTCCACTACTCTTTATCTGCTGCTGCAAATTTGTCAGCTACAGTTTTAGGAGCACCCTCTTGCACGTCCCTGTAATCCACTACTGTGTCTCTGGTGTCTTTTTTATCAAATTTTGATGCTGTTGCAGTTTTACTGGTCTTTAGAGAGAAACAACTGGAGGAGATCTCCTTCTCCCAGAAAGTATTTTCTGGAAATATGGAGTCTTATAAGTGTGCACTTGATTGCCAAAATACTAGAAAGCAGTCTATATTATCTGCCTTTACTCAGGAGAAATCCAATGTTGACCTGTTTTCCTTGTAATTAGGCTGTATTGCCAAAGTTATTACCTGGTTTCAACTTGTTATCTTAATTGTGTCTTCAGCTGTGACTAATCTTGCATCCTATAGCTATGAGAGTGGGATCCAAAACTTAAATCCCATTGCCCCTGTTCCACACAAAACTGTCTGCGACAGACCCCTCCCTGAGACGACCCCTGGGCGCCAGGAGGGGATGGGCTGTGGTGGAGCTCAGGAGTTTCTTGTGGAGGGACGGGGCTGTTGTGGAAGTCGAAGACAGCCTCGTCACCTACAGCTCCTCTCTTGTATCCCTGCCAGCATCTGTTACAATCTCACTCCTTTGCCTTTCCTTCCTCTGTTTTTACCAAGCACTTTGTTTTGCTTCCCCCCCCTTTTTTTAAGTTGTTTTTCCATTTTTGAAACTCAGACATTTCACACTTAGAATATTTTTGTTTTGAAATCAGAAAAAAAATGTAACTGAAAACAATACCGGAGAAAAGCTGGAAATAAAAAGCTGAACTTGGGTGAGAAAGGCTCTCGGATTCGCAAAGCATTCCTCACTTGCCACCGTCTCATCTTGTAGTGTGTCAGAAACTTGCCATGTCACTCTCTCGTGCGCTTGTGTATGTGTACATACATATACTTACGAGAATTTTCTCTGACAAGGGTTTTGCTGCAGATTTTCCATCCCCAACCACGTCAAGAAGAAAATATCTTGATGCTCTATTTACAAAATACTTTTGGCCTGTTTCCATTTGCGTGTTATGCTTGTTTGCGGAGGCAGTTCATAGGGGAGTTCATAAAACCTCTTTTTTGCCTGCATTTGTGAATGCCTGCCCACTGTATGGGCTTAAAATGAAATTACATTGGAAAAGGGACTATTTTGGGATGCGCACATTTTGCACGTATCCTTTAAGTAACTCAGATGTGTTTTCAAAGGAGGATGTTTTTCCTATGGACTGAAGGACACGTTTGTACCACCTACTAATTTCTTGAGCTCCAAAACAGCACTAAGTAAATAGTTGAGGTTTTTGCCAGCTCAGTGTTTTCAGCATTTGTATTTTCCTCTTAGAGAGATCTCTCGTTAAAGGGCAGCCTCTTACTTCAATTCTCGCTGCTTGGTTCCAGCAGGAAACTCTTCTCCTACCTCCGTTCCCAGCCTAATACTGTGATAATGGGGACAAAACTGCTTTTCGCAGTCCTGCTGCCCAGCCCCGCGCCGCGGTGCCAATAGCAGCCAGCACAAAACGGATGTTTGCCTTTATTAATCATACACACGCAATCTGCAACCTGAACTGTCTACAGACAGGAATGGAAAAAGTGCAACCTGACCACAAAAGTATTATTTTATAAATAAGGTCCTTTCGTAGTAGTTAATTGGATACACATTTTGCTAGATTCATGGAACATTAAAAACTATCATATCCGAATTGACTGACTGAGTTCATGTTACATCTCCAAATTACCAATGACCATTTCGCCTTGCAACATCAGACCTTGGGTTCAGAAATCTAGCTCGAGGGCCTTTTTTAAGTACATGGCGCTTTTTTTTTTTCTAATAGAGATTGATTTAGTGTATGTTTAATGGCCCCATAAATCACTCAACATGCCCAACTTGCATACAAATTCTGCCAAAAAAAAAGTTTTCAAGGAAGCAGATGCCTTGTTCTTGGAACCAATTTGCCTTGCTCTCTGCGTGTGCGCGAACCCACCGTTTCAAGATCCTCCTTATAAAAATGTTCTGCTCTCCCAGGTCTGAACATTGGTCATTTTCTCTGGGACTGCTTTCTTACCATGCCAAGTTAAACTCGGGCGATTCCCCTGCTGTGCCCGTTCTGTTCTAGTGCCTTTTAGATCAGCAATAAATAAATTCATTGTGCATTTCAACAAGAAGAAAAAGAAAAAGCCGGAGTCGCATTGTGCTTGCTCTTGTGAAGATCTATTGTGTGCAAAGTAGTGTGCTATCAAGTGGCGTAGGTCATTTTTCATTACCCCACTGAGGATGCAGCTCAAAGCAGAGGATTATAGAAACTCATTTCCTTTGGTTAAGGAAAAAAAAAAGAGTTAACATTCAATAAACTCAAGGTCTATGACGCAATGTGGCCCTCAGAACCTTCCGAGTGGAGCTGTTAATAGCTTCCTTTCCCAGGACGCGGGTTTGCCCCATTCACTTATCGACTTTGATGCATTAGTAAAAGAAAATATCAACCCCTCATAACTCTCAGAAATGATACAATACATCACTTGAAAGTAAGCTAGGATCAACACATTGTTAACTGTTTGATCTCTCGAGTCAAAATTAATGATAGGTGTTTTGCACACAAAAAAATGAATGTTAAAAGCCTATTTAAGCTAACTAAAGACATCCATACAACATCAGGGTTGAATTGGAGGTGATTTCCTGCAATGCAGCTGTTATAAGTTTATCAGTCTGCGGGTGGCAGTAACCAGTAATCATAACCAGATTGCAGAAGGGTGGGATGGAACTTATCTTTAAATAGAAGATCTAACTAACTAACTAACTAAAGAAAGCTGGTTGAGAACTAAGTTCACGGTATTATTCACTAGAACACCCAAGGGTCTGGGAGAAGCCAGTTTTCTGTATATTTTAAAGAAATGAAACGATTCTGAAGGTTTAACTGCTGGGCAGGGAGAAACCAAGGTTCGTAATGATTAACAGCAGACCTCCTGCGCTCTTGTACTCGCAACATTTACACAATAATGATAGCTAATAAGAAATGGCATTAAGAAATGACTTCAACTTTCTCTGCTGAAACGTTGCCATAGGCTGTTGATGAACTTTTAGCTCATTCTCTTGTGGCATGGAAAGGAAAGATCTGAAATGTAGCATATATTTCAAGCAGAAGAGCGATTGAAAAAATTCCAAGAAATCTCTCTGAAGAGCCAAAGAGAAGTGTTGCACTGCGAGACAATGCCTCTGGACAATTACAGCCTGTTAGTTTTAATGCATCTCGAATTGCTTCCGTCTGCAGCTAATCTGACCACTGGAAACAGTCACTTTTGCAATGCCCTTTAATTTTTCTGATTTGCGTGTGGGTGGTATCTGTTGGTATTAATATGAATGTTTTCCGGATTGAATTAGAGAAAACAAGACAAGCTTTCAAAGTAGCATCAACTTTCTTTGAGAAATGTGAACTCAGGAGCATGAACGAGGCGGTGGCAAGCCACACGGGTGATGTAGGTCTGTCCCACGTCGCTGTCGCGCAAACACAAAAAGGAGTGACAGAGAAGTCCCACTGGATCCTCCGGTCTCCCCAGCACTACTCGATAATCTCTTTAGCCCTTTTTGTTCTTAATTTTGCCAAATACTCAGCCCTTTGTGGGCGCTGCTTCAGGCAGCTCCAGCTCCGTCCATTCGAGCCGCGCTTGCAGCCGGTGGGGATACCCCTGTTTCCGAACTCACTGACCCATGCGGACCCGCGGTTTTCTATGAATGAATGAATCCCTTAAACAGTTAAGGAGCGAGCCAAACTCTTCTTCCATCCCCAAAGTCAGACGAATACACGCTTTGTTTTTAAACTGACCCAAGTTTAACTTATCTGCTGCCTTAGCCTTTCCCATCAGCAGACCCAGCTCCTGCCGCCTCTCAGCGCTCCCTCCTGCAAACAGCCACCTTCCCATCGGCTCCTGGGAACGGTCTTATGCCTGCGCTCAAACCTGATTTCCGGAAACTGCAGGCCCAGGGAAGTTCAAATTTGCTTTTTTTTATGGAGAACAGACTGAAAAATGGCAACTACATTGTAACGTAAAATTCTGGTAAGTATTAGTATGTTTTTAAAAATTCGTCACACAGCTTTCCTTCAGATTTTGACAAAAATTTAAACGTAAAAATTCTTCCCCATGTCTGACATTATGTATACAACACCTTTTTTCATAGATTTTTTAAAATTTCAGGCGGTGTTCTTCAGTGGAGAAAAAGAAAATTATTGATAAAACTGAAAAATTGAAATATGTTTCAATTAAGACACTCGGCCATTTCCATTTTTTTTGTTTTCTGAATCTTACTCAACAAAACCTCTTAATTATTTCTCCATAGCTATGGGGTCAGCTCACTCCCTTCTTCTCCCTCATGGGACTATAAAATCCTCAGCTGGCAGATGCGTACGCCCAGCAGTGAGATGTGATACATCACAAATATCTGGAGAGGGTACATTTTCCATTCAGCAAAGCAGCAGAGAGAAGCAACGCCATTGCCTGTGTGAGGACAGGTGGGTGGTGGCCAGACACTTCCCATTTTTTGACTTGCTATGTGTTTTCCCAGTTGCTACTGGTTTGGAAGTGACCCATCCCAGGCAGTCTGGTTACTGGGCTGGGACAGCTGGACTGGGCAGGACCTGTGGACACCTGGTGCTTGCCCTCACACCATCTGCTCCCTGGGAGCGGTTACTCCTCGCCAGGCTCCTTGGCACAAACTGTGCCCTCCCGCAAGCAGTGCCAGGGCTTTGCATGTTTTACAGCCCCTCTCATCCTATCAGTTCTTTTACAAATTCTGCCACATCTGCCAAATCCAAACTTTACGGGCAGGGAAACTGAGGCACTGATGGGTGATGCCTCTTGCCCATAGTTGTGCAGTGGATGATGAGAAACAGAGATCGGGACTCCAGATCCAACTCCTCCCCTATCATACTGAGTTACGTCTTGTTTAAAGAACCAAAGTGAGTGTAGCAATTGCCAAAGTTCAATATAGGAACTTTTTCTGCAGTAGGTTCTGAAGTACCCTGTTGTGTTAATCATTTAAGATACAGTAAGAGCTACGTTAGGAGCTTGTGTGGTTTAGCGCAATCCTTAGACTCACAAACGCACTGTTCAAACACAGCCTTGCGGGAGCATGGGAAGCGCTGCCCGTCAGTTTCAACTGGAGGAAAATCTATATGCAGAAAACGGGAATTGGTAAACAACCAGTTAAGCGGTTCATCCCGCTGTCACTCTATCCCCGCTGCATCATCGCAAAGTACTGAATTCCTAAATGTGGAACGCAGATGCAAAAATAACAAAGACCACATTAAAGTGATGCTAATCATACAAGCTATGGCTCTAGAGGAAGACGCGGAAGTGCTTGGGAGGCTGATATAGGACAGGGGGAAAGATAGCACAGCTTCCAATTGCTTTTTCAAATAACGTGTGAGGGGAAGAAGGTTTCTGTGCCTCTACCAAACCTTGTGTGCAGCCTCGGGCATCTGAGACCCTGTGCGTACGCCCACACGGGCTCCCAACCCCTCTGCAGATGTGGGGCCCCTCAACTTTCTAGGCAAGTTTGGGAGAGGACTATCTTGGTAGCAATCCATACTATAAACCAACCATGGGATGTGAAAAATCTATGTTTTTTATATCAGGCTTTCCGGGGAGCCAGTGATTGCACTAGAAACAGCCCAGCTGGCCACACGAAAGCAGCCCAAGCCCCCGCTCAGAGAAACACCTGGTCCTCCTGCTTCTCCTTGCTGGTGGCAGGACAGGCCTGGCTGGGAGAGCCCCCGGGAGAGGAAGCCAGGACAGAGGCAGGTTCCTCCTGATCCCCACTGTGGGATCAGGCACACAGGTGGCTTCTTGTGGCTGGCAAAGGAGTCTGGCAACGGCTGTGTAACAACACAATACAATTAGTTGAAGGTGAACACCAGCATGCACTTAGTAAATGGATGATTGCTTCATTAGTGAGCTCTCTGGGGTTGGAGCCTGTGAGAAGGGCAGATATAGGCACCTCCATACTTAAGCCAAACCACCTGGGGGAGAGGAAATGATGCCTTGTGATTGAGAAAACCTGATGGGTAAATTATCACCAAATGAGGTGAAAATCAGAAGCTCCCAGAAAGGAGGAGGTTACAGGACTTTGAACCAGTTGCTGAGAAGCTGAGCTGAGAGCTTGGTGGTGGAAGAGGCCTGGTTAGAGAGGGTAGGGTTTGTCCTGAGGAGGTGAAAAGTCTCGTGGTCTTTGGTGACTTCAGGAAGGTGTGAGCTCTCCTTTCCCTGGAAGGACGAATTGCTGGTGCTATCTTGATGTTGCAGCCTGCTTCTCTTGAGAAGACTCTCTGTGGGGGAAACGGAAAAAGGCGGCCTCTGTACTGGAGAGGTAAGCATTGTCTTTTGAGTCCTAAATAAAATCCTATAGTAGTTGGGAATGACTGAGAAACACAGCAGTGTGGTTGATGTGGGGGTAGAGCTGGAGTGGCCAGAAGTAGGGTCTGGAGGAGCCCAGTCTTGGGCAGAGCTACCACCCTGTGTTGGGGCACAGCAGATGAACAGCCCCTTCTACCTTTATCTGTTGGCCTTCTGCCAGGCTAATTACAAGTCTGGAAGCAGAGGTGTTGGGATGTTGGGGCTGATCGCTGAACAGAACAGACTGCGGCTTAAAATACTCTGTGAATCCTGTGAGAGGAGTTTCTGTGCAATGTTTTTAGAGTAATGTTATTTTAGTTATTTTTTTGAATGCTTGATTTGCTCTGGCTTTATCTTCTTGGTCATGACTAGGGTTGGGGCTGGTTACGTACAGAGGTAAGTTAGGCAGTTGCCTCACTTGCTGTGGCTAGCAAAATCCGTCTGCTGGCTGTGTGTTTTGTGCCTTGTTCTGCTGCTACCCTCTCTGCTCTGCTCAGCAGCAGGATTGAGTAAAACACGGAGTAGGGGGAAGGTTCCTCCAGGCTTTTCCCACCCTGCAGACAAAATAATCCTGAACTTCTGAATTTTGCTGCTGTAGCATAAGCTTGGCCTCTAAGGAAGAGCGGGTGTTTCTTTATCCATATAGCAGACCAAAAGCATTGCCTGGAACACGGGGTGCAGAAACCAAGAGTAGGAAGTGATGTTCTGCCTTTGAAAGCTGATTTGCTTTTGTCCTTGGGACAGCAGAGCTCAGCCTGCAGTTGTGGCTGGAGCGATACTGCTGGTCTGCACCCCAACCCTGGGCGGGACATGGCGTGCTTTATCCCGGAGCGAGCCGATTCCAGCTTTCTGAGTAATGCTGGCTTACTGGAACAAGTTTTCCTTTGATCTTGTAGACAGAAGTCCACAACAGCTGCTCTGCAATAGATAAGGACAGCCATCCTCCAGGCTGATGGTGTTTGGAGATTAGTCCTCAGGACATTGCGCAACGAAGGAACGCAGCCCGTAAAGGCGGGATAGTCCTGCTGGTGCGCCCACCTGCAGCAGCGGTGTTGGGGAAGGAAGCTGTCTGCTCGTGTACCAGGGCTGTAGCGTGCTAGGTGTGATGTAAATGGATGAACTTCTGCTTTGTCTCTCTGCTCTATTACCCACAACACTTGCCTCTTATGGAGACTGGGGAGAACTGCTATTTTTGCCTATGTTAAACCTGGGGCGTGTATTTTTTTCCTTTTTTAATGGACACTACTTGATTATAAACTCTGCTCTTAAAGTTTTTAGTAAGAAGTTCTTCAAATTTGCTAGTCTGAATAGACACACCAACATGCCTCTTTGTGCATTACTTTGACTTAAATGTTGCTTTGGTCTTGAAAGAGAGAATGACAGCATTCACTTGAGATGGGTGGGTTTGGCAATGCTGATCTTGGGCTTCCTTCAGGGATCACAAAAGCCTGTCAGATGCATGTATTTTCAGTAGGAAAATAGCTCCACGTTCCCCTCAAAGCTTTCGGAGGGGATGAAAAATATTCTGTATGGATGATCTCTGTTGGGTCTGGGTCACCACGAGTCAAAGCATTGGTCCTTACCAGGAACCACTACATCTCTAGGCAAGCTGTCCAACAGAGTGAAGGGCACCTACTTAATGCCTGGAGCAGGGCTGATGTGGCTCGTGGCTCACCTTTCTAGGCACTCGGGGATGTTGTGAACTGAGATTCCCTTAACAGCGGCGCCAGCTCTCCCTGTGAGGAGCAGGGCTTGGATTTGGAGGCTGACAGAAGTGTGGGTGAGACACTGGAAATAACCTTTGCCTGTAGTTGAAGGTAGTCAGGAGTGGTGGTGGACATGACTTCACTGTGCCCACTGCTTAGCATGAGTAACCAGTTCCATGCATTTCCATGCCAACCATTAATTTCCAGATGCAATGACTAGCACGGTATTTTCCATTTCCAGATCTTGTTTGTACTGGCATGATTTAAAATACTTTGTAATTACAGTGGTTCCTATAGTCAAACTGCTAGAGCGGTGCATGGTGCTTGGAAGTTTCTTTAGCTAGCAATTTCAGTAATGACAGTAATTCAGATAATCTATCTTCGTGCCTTTGTGGCTTTCAGAAGTATAGGGCTTTTTTTTTCTTTTTTAGAGATGTAGCCATGTCTCTATATATAGCTCGGTGGATATCTAGAATTCTAGATGTGTTAAAATAAGCGTGACTGAGAAATTTCAGTCCCATCGCCGCAAACTTTCTGATGTTGCTCTTCATGTTAATGCAATCAAGTAAATGGGGGCAGAAAATGGAGGGGGGAGCTTGGCAGGCTGCTGTGGGCACCGGCTGGTTATATTGCCAGGCAGCTTCAGGGGTTTGAGTACGTGCCAGCAGCGTCTCCTCCTTAAATTGGTGATATGCTGGACTTTTTCCCCTGAGCTGAGCAGGCTGGAGAGAGGTGGAAGAGGCCAGGGCACAGTGAGACTCCCGGGGTGGTGGCACTGAGGTGTGCAGCCCGGGCTGGGCTGTCCCTAGAGGGACAGGCTGGCGATGCCTGGCCAAGGGCTGTGTTGCTCGTGTCTGCTCCCCGCAAGTTAAGAGTTGAGGTGGGATATGGCAGCTTTCTCTCAAAGATGAGGTGGCCTCAAGGAGTACGACTTCAGGCAGCAGTTGAGCTTCATTTTGGCTGACAACTCACAGCACAATAAACAGTTTTGGCAGCCAAATGTGACAACATCCTATTGAACAGGGAAAATCCTTCAGTTTTGGGAAGATGGCTGAATCCCAAAGCTGCTCTCATTTGCTGGTTAAGTCTACTACCAACAGAGACGCTCCTAAATTACTTCTGGGAGAAACTGGTCAGACAGATCAGAGGCAGACATCTCCCTTGGCATGCAATTATATGTGCTGCTTGCTTTGAGAAGAGGCCAAAGCAAACAGGAGGCAGCAATTAAGGTAGGCACCAGCAATGAAGACCTAAAGCATAGGGCACGGTGTTTATCAGTCGTCACTGTACAGAAAAGGTCGTCCCCCCCATTCACTCTCAAGAGAGAAGAGCTGTGGCTCAGTATTTTTGTGTATTGATTAACTGTTATTTTTCCCATAAAATTCGCATATGTAGAGGAGGGTGGGAGGGGTAGATGTTGGTTAAATGTAAGCTCTTCTGCAAATGTGTGTGACACCTCTGGTGAGTTGCTCATTCTTACTGTCCCTTCAGGGGCAGGGGAACAGAGGTGGAAAGGTTTGCCATGCCTCTGCCCAATTAATCCGTGTGTTTTCAACTAGGGGCTGATAAAAATGGGGGATCCTGCACCTACAACATGCCCGTGAGGTTGCTACTGTCATACCACCAATAAATCAACCAAAATCGTTTGGTTTTTTTTTTTTTGAAGTGTTGAGCAGTAGAAGGAGCAGTAAGTGCAGTCTCTCTGATACTCTGTGACCATGGAGGACATGGAAGATTGCAGGAAAGAGCTGTTGGACACACAGCACATCGTGTCTAGGATGTGTTTGTGTCCATAGTGTGCATGGGAGGCCATGTGTTTCCTGTAAAGCAATAAAATTTCACTGAAATCTAGCTGAATTCAGAACCTCTATGTAAATAGAGATTCTGGTTTTGTGGTAACCTATGTATAGGGTTGTTTCTGCCACTTTCCAGAGATCTGAAAGCTAAAGCAAATGAAATATTGCTCTCACCTGGCTCTAGAACCAGAGACCAGAGTTAACAGACCCATCGAAGCCCAGGTGGCAGCAGGCCCAAATTGCTTCTGATTGTGTACCTGTGTGCGTAGGCAAGGAAATGCTGTGGAAGGTGTTTTGGAGACATAACAAAAGAGCTGTTGGGTATGTTAGACCTTTCTCCATGAGGGTGTAACTTGAGGTTAGCCCCATCAGCAGAAATAATCAATTTGATCCATGGAAATCTGTTGTCTGGCACAAGACAGTGTGCTTATTCCTTCCCTTCCCCCCTGCCCCTGGCTACCTTCCAGGCTTTGCTTGAAGCTACTGTAGGTTTTGAGGTCCTCTTCCAAACCTAGATGGGGGTTCAACTCCTAAGTTCTTAGGGCAGTAGTCAAATTACCTTGCTTTTCTTATTTGTATGTACACACAAGTATGTATTAGAAACATGTAAACATATACATAGATGGCCGTGAGGGTATCCAAAGCACAGCAGTGGTGAGGACTTGCCAAAATAGGCTAAGAGCTGGAAAAAATCAGGCAGTTCAGGAAGATGGCTTGAAATTAGTGCTGGAAAATAAGCATTGGAATGGTTGGAGCTAGCTCATTTGCAAGTACTAAAAGAACCATCTGTGCCTGCCTCCCCGGTGTGGGGTCCTCCTCTCCGCAACCATCCAGTACCATCAGTGGCTCCCTGTCGACCTGTCTTGGATGGCTCCTTCCTTGTTTGTGTCCAGTGGACCCCCGTGCCATCAGAGATCCCGTATCTTCTAAACAACATTGCGAGACTCATTCTCTAACAGTGTGATCCTTGACGTCGTCACAGTTTTATTAAGGGTCTTAGAGGCTGGGGAGCCCGTGGTCAAGTTTACTGCTTTCCCCACCAGTGAGACAACTGTACCCTGCTGCCATCAAGAAGCATCAGGAACAGCAAAGCTCATTAATGCTTGCTTTGCTAATGAGACATAGGAAGTATTACCTTCAGCCTCAGATCTCTACTTGAAAAACAGTTGCCTCCAGAGTAAATGGGGGGCCCACTCTGCCACTAGATGCAGGGTGCTATGCTCATGTCCTTGTCTAGTAAGTGCCCCTCTGTAGGGACGTCAGCATCCCAGGTCTCTTGAAAGCCTGTCGCTTACACAGTTCTCTGGTAGTTTGTACTACAGGTTTTTAATTTGTCCTAATGTCCCAGCAGAAGAGGGATGTTGTGTC
Source organism: Chroicocephalus ridibundus (assembly GCF_963924245.1). Lineage (NCBI taxonomy): Eukaryota > Metazoa > Chordata > Aves > Charadriiformes > Laridae > Chroicocephalus > Chroicocephalus ridibundus. Next base: position 6,631,386 of record NC_086295.1, on the reverse strand, counting down.
TTGCTTGCAGTGCAGCAAGGGGCCACGGAATATCTGTGCCGTGCTCTTACAGACTGAGTATGGTTCCTGTGCTTGATTGGTCAGCCGGGGACTGACCTAGGTGATGACAATCTTCATGATCTGTTCCAGCTCTCCATTTGCTGTGCGTCTTTCAAGAGGAGATAGGCGAATCACGGGCTTGATAATTCCCTGGTCTTCTACCTCTTTTCATGAAGGGAAGGAGGACACATCTGAGGAGACATCAGAGTATGTCTGACACATGGTCTGGAAATGAAGGAAAAGCAACTCCAGTATCCTGCAGTGTTGGCAGAGATGTTTTTCTTTTCATTTACTGAGAGGTGCTGCAGCAGAAAACCAGATCTGCTTCCTCAAAGACTGTCACTCCCATCTGGAGAACATAATATTTGACCTGCGGGCTTAATTTGCTGTCAGTCTCCCACATCTCCCAGGAAGGAGCCTCTGTCTCTTTTAACTTGAGACTGTTACCTCTTGCCCAAACAACAGGTTTCCCAAGACTTGTTCTTGAGCCAGATGAGAAACATGAAATAAATGAATGCAAAATATAATCTTCTTCCTTTTTAACTAATACCAATAAAAATGCTTTGAAGAGAGAGTGCTTTGCAAGTGATAATTAATAGGATAGTCACTGCAGCTCCACATTGCCACTGCAGAGGAATTGGGCTGCAAAGTGCAGTGTGTCACTGAAGACACATGTCTCTCTCTGGTTGTGAGATTTTCTTTTTTATTGAGCATCTTGTTCTCAGCTGCTACTAGAAGCAGGAAATCTCTCAAAGCTGGGAAGAGCTGATACAGTTTGTGCCTTCAGTTGTTTATGCTTTTCCACTTACTCCTGTGAAGCTGGAGCAGCTTCTGAGCAGAAGTCCCTCCAGCAGCTCTCGGAGGAAGCTGGCTGCCATTCCTGACTAGAGATTGAAATGGCTGCAAGATCATGACTGAGGTGGTGAAGGCTGGGGTGAGGGATACCTCAACCTAGAGCCTAGACTTCATCTCCAAGCACACCGGACTCATGGAAGTCCTTTACTACCTTGTCTCATCCTTTTCTTTGGACCCGGCAGAAGAAATTGCAGGACTTGGAGACAGTACAGTGTGGTCCCAATCAAGTATGGTCGAAGTGCATCTCCACTAGTATGGACTACGAAGAGCTTTGTTTTTTCCTGCAAACCAAAAATACCAACTCTTTAAAAATATCTGGAAATAAACAGTTACATGATCCACTGAATTCATAACAAAGGACAAATTGAATCCTTCATGCTGTGTAACAGCCATAAATAAAGGCTTTATGGCTGAGAAGTTGTAGGCAATGTTCCAGCAAAATCGGATTTATTCCCTCCCCACCCCCAGCAATATAAATCTCTGGAAATGGGGGTTCTAAGGGCTGTTCTGACACAACGTTAACTGCAGCTTCTTAAACCAGACTCCCTGCCAGTATTTATAGTTCACGTTCTGTGCATGGTATGTGTGTATATAACTGCACCAGCTTTTACAGTTGATTTCTCAGTAGTCATGTGAAACCAAAACAACTGATGGGCTGAACTTGGAATCACTTGTGCATTTCTCTAATTTAAAAAAGGAAAAAAAAAAAAAGTCTGCCTTGCTGTTAGGAAAAAAGATCTCTTCGTTAAAGTTGCTCCAAGTTGATGGTGGCCCAACCTCTTTTAGCATCACATTCCTTCTCCCCAAAACCACTGGCTGGGTTTCCAGGGGAACCCTGCAAGATGGATTTCAACACCCAGTTGTGCAGTTGCAAAGTGAGTAGCTGCATACTTTCTTCTTGCACATGCCTGGCCCTGCCTCTACTTGTTGTCCATTCCAAAACTTAGCCCTGAGGTTTTGTGACATACGTCCTTGGAGTAATTAACCAAGTCCTAAAACTGCAGTCCAGCCAGGTCATTCCCTGTCAAAGAACAACAACTCAATTCAGTGGATTTAAGGGATAGATTCTAGCTTCAGGAGCCAAATATAGGTCAGTAGCGGCAGTAGATCACTGTGAGAAATTAGTAAACAGATCAGAAAGAAAACTGTTCGTATGTCGGTTCGGGATCAGCTGAGTATGTTGGTTTGTGCTCCTTTCTTGTATGCTTAGTATATAGTCAAAGACAGAAGCTAAAATGAGGAATTTGTTCTCATTAAACAATTGCCCAAATATCTTTTTTTTTGGAAGAGGCAGGCTAGTACTTCTGCCCAAGGCAGACAGATGTAGAGCCATCGACCTCTCTGCTCTTGTCTACAGCTTGTTATAAACGCTGAACAAAATGGCTTAAATCGTTGGGACCTGAGAAATGATACCTTTGAGCTCTGACCCTTCATAACCGAATCCAGATACTGAACGTCTCTGCTTCCACATATTTTATATGAAGCACCTGACACAGCAGCAACAAATAACACAGGAATAAATCCAGCAGCCTGCAACAGTTTGCCTTCATTAGCCAAGCCAAAGGTCACCTTGCTGGTGTCACCATTAGTGTCTGGCCACTAGCGGGGCCGTTGCCTGCTCTAGACCTTGGCAGAGAGATCATGCAAGGGAGGGGAAGGTGGGGAGCCAGGTTGAAAAGCTCCCGGTGCCTCTGTGGGGCTTCTTGTACCCCACAACTACAGCGACATCCCGCACCTCTATGTGCTGCTTTGGAAATTTAGCCTAAACCTGAAGTTCCGGGCTTGAGCTACAGGTGCTGCCATGCTAAAGCACAACAGATCTGCTGAAGTCCTGGCATCCCCCTGTTTTTCTTAAGAGCTGCTGAAAATAAGACCGTTAGCCCAAAGCTATCAGCAGCACAGAGCCGCTAACTCGGGAGTCACTTCAGCTTCCCCTTCAGAAGGGGTAAGTGCATGTTTTTAATTACAGGCAAGCCCATGGACATGGCAGTGAATACAGCCACTCGCCCCCTCCCAATTCCAGACACAAATGCTCCATTCCCCAAATTACTGCTGACTGGCCTGGGATTGGGTTTTATTGCAGACAAGCAAGCCAATTCTTTGAGGCTGAGGTTAATTCAAGCAGCCCCATGTCGAGCCTTATCCTGCAAACGGTTAAAGGCTTAACCATGCCTGCAGAAATTAGTCAAACGCAAAGCTACCTTCCGAAGGGTTTGTGGGACGGAGGCTGTAGCCCCCTCTCTCTCCCCTGGTTTCCCCAGTACTTTTCCCTGATGGAAAAAAAAAAAAATAATACATGAAGTTGATGAATCTGACTATGACTTACCCTTTTTTTCCTTTTAAATATAAAACCAAACTGAAGCTGTCTAAAGACTGTGCTGTCTTCATTTATGGAATTAATTCAAACATCGGGATTCTATTAATTGGAGAAAACAGCAGATTTGTCCCAGAGTGGCAAACCTCACCGTATCAAAATAACTGTCAAAATGTTAAAAAGTCTGCTCCCACTGCCTGGTCAGCCAACAGGCCCTAGTGTGCACGCTAGGAAAGGAATCGGTGCATTAAATGTCTGCTATCCAAAACTTCTGATCTTTCTTAGCTACTGGCTTAGGAATACAAATTCTACTGCATTAAACAGAAAAAGGGAATAGATATTTTTATTTAAAACAGAGTAACTCAAAGTGGCCATAATAACCCATTTGTGTTGCTTTTGTACTTGGGTAATGAATGACTGTAGTATAAAGCGCTCCTAGTTTTTGCCTCAAGGTCTTGTCAATCATTACCTGATAAATAAAAACTTCAAACGGGCTCCTTTTAGCTTAATTGGGCAGAATTTCTCTCCAAAGGAACGGCTGAATACAGAGAATAATGTGTTTGTGGCAGCAATGGAAGTCAGCAAGCAGGGTATTTGGATGGAAACATAGAGGATGCAAATTCTGAACTCAAAAGATGAGTCTTTTTGGTGTTATTTATCCAGAAAGCGCCAGTTCCCGTTGCAGGCAGAGCTGAAAGGATTGAATAGAGCAGCCGAGGAAATCCCGCGGTCCTTGGCAACGCCGCTGAGCTGCGCTTGTGCGAGCTCTGCTCTCCCTCCCTGGCTTTCGGCTTTTTACAGCTGACACTTCCATAAAAATCAGAAATCTTAAAATTACACTAAGGCTTACTTAAATCATTATCTTTTATTATATGAGCGTTGGCAGCAACGGCGGCAGTTTCCTGCATAGGGACAAAAGGATCCTACTGTCAGTACTGAAACAGATCTAAAACAGCTCAATTAAGCAAACACAACATCCTCAAAGTCTGGCCTGAAAGGAAGTTAAAATAACTGATCTATAAAATGTTTCAAATGATGTGCTTTAAAATGTCATTACTCAGATAAATCTAGCCGGTTTGAAGCTGGTTCACTAGTTTTATGGCCTTGCCAGTTCATGGCAGCGTACGTATTCATGTCAAGAGTTCTTCTTCCAGAGCAGCAGATGAGGAGACAAAGCCACAGTAGCTCTGTGGACCGAAGGGAGCTGCAACCAGCTCGGGAACGGAGTTTTGGCTGCCAGGCTGGGAAAGCTGCTACGAAGCACATCCAGCAAGTTGTGTTTGTGGCAGAGCTGGAAACCAACCGATATTTCATGATATAAGGCTTAGACGTGTTGAAGTTAGTGGTAAAGCTTCTGTTGGCTGCAAGACTGGCACTGTAAACCGGGATTATTTTCCTTGGTTTATTTCCTTTTTTTTTTGTTGATTTTTTTTTTTTTTTTTTCCCCCCTCCCCTTGCTGGAAAAACCTCTGACTTACACTGGGTCCAAATGCAGACCATCAGGACCATAATGAGAAATACCAGAGGATCCTCCTAAAATTAGTCTAGGCATACAAAAACCAAGTAAGCATCAGTTTAGGACAATAAAGGTCTTTCCACTGATGCTTTGCTGGACTTCAGATCAGTGAACGAAGCAAATTTACTTATGAATTTCTAATTGCTTGTGAAAGATGATAGTTTAACTGCAAAAAGCCGATGATTTAAGCCTCTGGATCAGCAAATGCATCTACATAAACTGGCACAACTCTGCTCGCAGTTAAAAGTAAACAAGAACCCCCAAATTGCTGTTATGCCCTGAAGATACAAGGTTTAGTTAATACAGGGATTTAGACCATTTTTTTTTTTCCAGCTGCCTCCATAGCAATGCGGTGTGGTATCCACAGTAGGAAACCTCATGCCAGCAGCATCTCTGAAATATGCTAAAACAATCTAAATTAGAAAATGTCAGCTTCTTGGCCGATGTTCTTTTGGAGTTCCTTTTTTCCTTTCTTGTGCCTCTATAATTTTATTGGGATGACTAAATCTCTGAACTATGTTAGCAGTAAACAGAACTAATTTACCCCCTGCTTCTTTGAAACAGCTGCTGACAGCTGCACTATAATTCAATCATGGATTTCTGCAGTGCAGTCTGCAAAACATATTCATTTTTTTTTTTTATTCTTCCCTCTCTGTTGTATTTGGACTGAAGGAGTCGCAGCAAATAGCGCCGTGTGCTGATTTTGCCCGTACACAGAGACTGATCTACAGGAAAACAGAGGCTCAAGATAAAGCATTGCCCGGCCAAAAAGGTTCTTCGAATATAGGGAGAATAACCACACAGATACACAATGTTGTTGGGATATCTTTTGTAAAGATGCAATGATTTATTTTACTAGTTTGTACAAAAGGCTTCTGACAACTGCTCTATGAAAAGAACCAGAAACATGTATGCGTTTTTGCCAACTGTTAATAAATATCATCTTAAATAAGGAAACAAATGTGTTTAGGAACCGAGAATCATTTTTCCTGGATGTGATTGAAAAGGAATTCAGAGATGGAAATAAATAATTCTTCCACTTGTGACAACTATTTACATAAAAAATGTACAAACAGTGAAGCTGATGTTGAGCCTAGCAACAGAAATCCTGTTAGTATGTCTAAAAAAAAACCCAACTAAAACAAAACAGAAACAATCCCCACATAATATTTAATATATGAATCCTATACAGCAAGATACTGTGGTCCAAGTTAAAAATGCAATACACCACCGCAGTGACCACCAACACTGAAACACCCGCAAGAAAAAACTAATCCTTGACTACTAAATAGTGGAAGTTTAGGCATGATTAGCTTTTAACTTTCTAGGCAGCACCTTCACTTCCCTTAGGAGGTTTACTGAAGCACTGCTGTATATACGTGTACGAGGTCAAAAGACGCCTCCAACCTGTGTGACTTCAACGCCTCGCTCTAGGTAAGAGACGCACTGAGGGCGGTTTTGGCCGTTTGTCGTAGACAGTCTCTGCAGGCTCCGGGGACTGATGGTCTTTTGGCTTCAGGTGTCGTCCTGCCGTTGGGCTGTCTGTAACTGTGCGGTCAGGGTCTCGCCGTGGGGCAGTTAGCAAGTTTGCTGGAGTCGTGCCCGCGGAGCGTGGGTGCCGCGGCCAGGCTGGTCCTGCAGGTGTTTGGGTCACCTGGGTTGGAAGCCGGGCACAAGGGGCAATGTGGCAACCGCTCACCCAGGCGGCGGTCCAGCGCCTGTCGATGCCATGGAGGGACTGGCACTTTCCCATGAGCCTAATCCTGCTACTGGGAAAACACCAATTGACTTAAATGAGATTAGAATTCGACCATCAGAAACAAGTTTCCAATTTATTTCATAATATATTTTTTTTTCTTTCTCCGCTTATTCTTTTTAAAGCGAGGCATCTGGTCTGGATTTGATCTGTGACTTAAAGGAAGAAGAGCAGTGACTGATTTCCAGAATGGGGTGGTTGTGTTCATTTATCTTCTTTCTCTAACTCTCCTCTAAGGCAAGACATGGAGCCAAGTTCCCGCTGCATCCGCATCGCCCTGTCCGCTCGCTGTGCAGAGATCCATCTCCAGGGATCCATTATGTTCTGCACCCAGCTGTTGGAGGTTTAGGGCTTTGAAGTTTGGAGATTTAGAGCTGGGTGTGCTGAGGACCTGGTGTTTTACTGGGCACAATTTTCTTTTTTTTTTTTTTTTTTTATCTCCCTGGTGAAAGTTCTGCCAATCCTACTTTTGTTAATGGCAAGGTATGCCGAAGTGTGCAATCAGTTTGTGATTGGTTACTGCTACTTTGTATTCTTATTCACAACAACTTTAATTGAGTTTTAATTACATAAGCGTGATGTTTGTGTAACCTGTGACTTTAAAAGAAGGGAAAAGAGAAGCCTTCAGGGGACGTTTTCTTGCTCCTGGTTCCAGCTTGTTGCTGTGGCTCTTGAAAGGGAATTACTTTTTTTTTATTTTTATTTTTTTTAAAAGGCGAAGCCAATAACAGAGCACGGCTTTTATCGTAAACGCTGACTCTGGGAAGTAAGGCTTCCTAGCTTGTTTCTAGCTGAGCCGTGTGGTGCTGGGTGTGCGTCCCAGCTTACAGCACCTTCTGCGCTTGAGCCTCCGCGAGTTTGCAAAAGCGTTGGAGCTTGTTCTGTCGGTGAAGTCAGTGGACATCTTCCGAGCAGGATCTTTAGCTGGCTTTCACAACTCCATAGCTGCTTAGGTTTAATCCCTGTTTCTTAACGTTCTGCTGCTTTCTTGTTTCAAGTTCATAGCAAATTCAAATTCTTACTGGTTGCTAGAGGAAATTTCTTTCCCTGTTGACAAAAAAAAGTATACCCAAAAAGTCTTGCTCTTTGGAAGTATTTTCTTCAGTTCTTTTGCTTGCCAATTAGAAAATTCTTTTTTTTTTTTTCTTCCCTTAGACTAATCTGTCCTTTGAACTTGCGTCAATCCAGATACAGCTTTTGCTACTGTAGTTTAGAAGTTGCACATACTTGATCTTTGCTTTTGCTTATGAAATTGAAGCAAACGGAGGGATGGAGGTAATAATTCTTTAACAAAATACCTGTTCACTCCAGGTATATTTTCTTTACTTATTTTATTGCAAACTGTATTACAGGAACTACACATGCTTATTAGTCACAGCACATTCTCACCTTGGATAGATTATTATTTTTTAACTCACAATCAACACTAGTGAGTTTGCAATCTTCAGAAAGACTCATTTGCAAAAGTATGTATTGTAGGAGCCAATTTTGTAGGCAGATTTGGTTTTACATGGTTTCTCTGGCTTGTTTCAGTTTACAAGCTCATTGTCTGTAATAAACGAAAACAAAATGTGTTCAAATGCCACTTAGATCCAGAAACTGTTCCATTGTCTGAACTTTCAGAAGCCCGGTCCTAAAAACCGTTTGGGATTTTTTTTAAACCCATTGCTGGAGTGCTAACCTTTTCCCCTCCCCCACATAGCCCTACAAAACCACTCTTTACAAATAACTTCTCTTTTTTTTTTTTTTTTTTTGTGTCTTTCCTACCAATCTAATGACAGCCACATGCTCGTACCACCATGTTCCTGTATTTTTTTAAGATAACGTTGGAGCTGTCATCAAAATAGAGCACTGAGATGGCATTGAGTTGCGTAGGAGCGCAGCAGGGTTTCGGCACAGTCTCTGGGTTTATAAAGTGAACCTGGGGAATGAAAGCAGACGCCTGTTAAGATTTACTCTTCCCCTTTCTTCCCCCATATTTTTATTTCCCGGGCAACCTTCTGTCTGTCCCATACAGCCACTCAGACATGTTTTGAACACCTGGCTTTGTGTACAAATGTCTCGAGATGTCCCCTGCGCGTACGGAGGCTGATGCACGCACCCAAGTCAGATCTCGTTGGAAATCTTTCAGTGAGGCAGGTTCTCATTAGAAAAATCCCCATTTGTCAGAGCAGTCGGCGCTCTGCAGAAGCGTACCACTTACGATAAACTCTGTGGGACGTGTGGGCGAGGTTTTGTGAGAAACCCCACCAGGGCCCCCATCCCTGTGCCTGGCAGCACCGAAACCCAGCTGGGGCCAACGGCTCCAGGTCCCCTTTGCTCCCTGCTGCGGGACCTCTGAGGAGAAGTGGGGGGCAAAAAGGCAAATAAAAAGCAATCTACCAGGAGAAAAACACCCAGATATTTCTTCCCTTGGAAACACAGATGCTTCTGGTTTCCTTAATACTTTTCGCAACGGTGTCCTTAGATGTGCCCAGGACACGGGATGTAGATGAAGAGGCGGTGTGAGCCTCCTCGTGCCCTGCCGATGTGTGCGGGGGGCCGGGGCTGTTGAGCTGAACCTGAGCTGGGGAGGGGAGGGTGTCCGGGCAGGTCAGCCGGGGATGCTGCACAGCCGGGGTACTGGGGACCTGCGTGTCTTTTGGCCTATGCCAAGAGCTGGGGTGCGTTGGCTTTGGTGACACCGCTGGGGCCGGGTGGTCCCGGGGCAACAGTCCCCCTGAGCACGGGCACTATGCCATGAGGACATGCCAGCCTGGGGCTCCCATCTGGACATCTTTGCACAATTTCATAACGTAAGTACACCCCCAGAGCAGCTGGGCTGTGTCATTTTGAGATTCACTGATCCCTTCCTCAGTCTGTCCCCAAATCCGCTGCGGGCGGATCCGTACAGAGTTTTTCCCAAGAGATGCTGACAGTGGGTCTCACATCCTGCTCTTTCCTTCCCGTGCGGTGGGACTGTACCGCCATTAAGATGTCTATCATAGGGCCCTTTGAAACTACAGAGAGCATGTCAATGCTTGCAGCAAAGGCAGGGTAATTCTCAGCCAACTATTAATTCAGGCCACTTGGCTAGACATGTTTAGCCAGATGCTGCAGGCGTCTTAATGAGCTAATGCAGACCTTCCTTCTCTTGTTAGCTTAGAGACGTTTTTTGTGTAGAAACTTATTTCTGAGTAGCACCTATCGGAAATAACCCTCTACTAGGAGCTACGGTGCACCTACCAGTGTCTGTACAATGGCATGGTTTGTAGCGTTCATGTATGAATTCAACGGGAAAGCACATTCTCCTTCACAGTAATAGGCAGCATAGCCCTCCGGAGCGATGATCCAGTCCTTCATTAAATTGAAGATGTTAGATTGTGGAGAAAGACAGAAATATAGTACAGTGAAACAAAGCAGAACAGCACATAAATCTATCAATTCATACGTCTGCATACAGTTACAGTAGTCTGCAACACACAAATCTGGTACTCTGGCTTTTTAAATGCTAACTTAGGCACCTCTTAAGCGGCTGTTTTTCCCGGAGGGACATATCCCACTTGGCAAACATGCCCATAGTGTAGCTGCGTTTCGTTTATCCATTCAGCAGCATCTGCCTGGCAGCCCACAAGGATCACTTCACCCGCTGCTGCAATGCAGGTACGAGCTTCCAGAAACAAAAACGTCTTTAACTGGGTCTAAAAGAAATGATGAAAACGGAGAGCCGCGTGCGCTGCCAGAGGGAAGTCAGGGGACCACAGTTTCTCAGAAGGACCCAACTAATGTTGAGTTTCTCGCCAGTCTCACGCTAAATATTTGGATACCCTAACTTTGCAGAAGTGCTCCTTTACCATGCTAAAGGCAATATACTTCCCCCCCGACCCCGGGATAAAAAAAAAATAATCCGGTTGTTAGCTTGTTCTTACTGTTGCTGCTCAATAAGTGATGTGCAAAGGCGCCCCAGCCCACCGCCCGGCCACGCACAGCCCTTACCTGCCACCCCAGGTCCCTGAAGCTGACGTAGAGCTCGTGCTTCTTGCAGGCTTGTCGCTGGTCGCTGCTGCTGTTCTCTGCGCGGGGAAAGGGGGTGCGTCAGGCTGGGCTCACCTGTTGCACTTGTGGCTTTTTTTTTATTATTATTTTTTAAAACATTTTCAATTTTAGTCATAGAATAATGGCTGAGTTTGAAAAAGGTTTACATATGAAAAGCCTCTCTGGCCTTTTGTGCAAATCCAAAAAAGGCCTGGGAAAATAGCTTTTTTTTCCTTTTTTTTGTTTTTTTTTTTTTTCTTTTTCTGGGCTTCCTCTGACCTCATATTAGTAAAAAGCAGATCTCTGATTATTGCCTACTCTAGCAAATGAGGACCTGTGAAAGGACTGATAGGGAAAGGCACCATTTACCTATTTTCTAAATTTCTAACTGTCTTTGAATCACCTGCGTTACTGGTGATAGTTGCACCTTCAGGCCTAGAAAGGCAATGTTTGACATGAAGATAATGTAGAATCTGTTCTGTCCAGTGCAGCTGGGTCCAGATTACAGACTTCTTGAAATGGGTGACGATGCTGAAGCCAAAGAACAAACACGGGTCTGAACCGTAGGTGTGGACAATTGTAAGCTATCAGTGCAGTTTTAAAGTTGTGTGCATCCTGGTCATACAGCCTGAACTGGAGACCCAAGCAGAAGTACCGGAAAAATATTTTTTCAACTCTTTTTGATGGTAACTAGCTCAACATGGGGTCCCCAAGCTGGAAGCGGATACTGGTTACAGGGACTTTTCTAACCTACTCACAGAAGTAAGAAATTCTCTTGTCCGCTATTGAATTGATATATGAAATAAATCATAAAAATGCACACTTAAAGTGCAGACCATCTACGTTTACAGAACTGCAAAACCCAGAGCTCGGAAACATGAGCCATGGAAAACCATTTTAAGAAACTCCAGGAATTTGGGTGAGAAGTATGGAAATACACATATGCGGGCAGGTCAGAGAAACACATCTGTTGCCAGTGCTGCAGAAAATCATCATTAGTCCTCAGACAGGAATGACATGATTAAATATTGGGAAGCTGCAACAAAACCGATGGGAGAGAGCTCTCCTATAGCCTTGTAGGTAACCCCGAGCAACCCAAGGCGAAGGTGAGTTGTGTAAGACGATGTTGTGCCCTACGTCGTCCTTTTCCTTCCACCCCTTGCAAGCTCTCCTCCCATTCAGTGAGCGCTTGCAGAAAACGGAGCTGGAATTTGCCACTGCCCTTGGCAGAGCTGGCCCCGCGCTGCGGTTCCTGCTGGGAAGGTCACCAAGGCCCCGTTATTCTGAGGTATCTCGTAATTAAGCCACGTTTCTATTTCAAATGCCTGATGGAATTTTCTTCCATATTAGGAAGCGCAGCTCCCCCCAGAATAGCTGCGGTTATCCTCAGCAACAAATGGGTTTTCCTCTTCCATGCAAAACTTTTGGGACTACTAAACTTTTTGGGGGCTAAATTTAAAATCGCAAACTCTGATAATCTACAGTATTTTGATTCAGATCCACTGAAATATATTATTGTTTCGATAACTTACTCATTGGTTTAATGTAATTATCTTACATTTCAAAATGAGAATTTATTTCATCTGGGAGAAAAGGAGATTTTCTGGTTAGATGGCTTTTTTTTTAATATCGGATTAAGAAATCCCTCAATTAAACATTGTTTCAAAGAAACATTATTTTTCTAATTTTTTTTTTTAACAATCCTTAATCCCAAGTAGTTTCAAACCAGCAAGAGAATGCTAGCGGTAGACCAAAGACACAGCAATCAGGCTGAGTATGGGAGAAACCATTCCCATCCAGTGTCAAGTCCAGCAAACCATTATCCCACACCCAGAAATACGGACCCAGAGACCCAGGCTGTACCTGCAATGTTCGACACCCGGAAAGCTTCCTGGTTCTTTGGTGTTTTTGATCGATTCTGGCTCCTTTGCTTCCCTCCCGTGGAGCGAATGCTGCGGAGATGGACCTCGGTGGCTTTGAAGAAGGCTACCGTGAACGGCTGCTTGTTCTGTGGCCCGTGCCTTCCGATGAGACCCGCCAGTTTGGGATTGATGCTTTGCCCTTAATGACAGAAGGGACTGATAAGAGGGACAGCAGTAACTCTTCCTTTGCAGCAGACATAGTAAGGATAAGGAGGAGAGCTGCCGGCTGGCTGGGAAGGGTGATTCCTAGGCACATCCGTATGCGTCGATCCGCCAAGGGCCTGGACTTAATCGGCAAAGCTGCTTCTGACAAGAGCAGCCCAGCCCAGCTAACTTCATTTTATATCTGCGTGTAAAAGTTACATAAAATAGTCCTACATATAATTATTTTACCCTAAATCCGCTTAGCATTAACTTTTCCTGCATTCTTTAGAGGGGTTTCTTTAAGTTCACCAACCTATAATTTGAAGTGATCCTATAAAAGAAACCATAAAACTTAGCCCATAGGAACACTAAATTCCCACTGGAAGGTTATTAACTTAAAATAAAAATGCTTTGTATGAAATGCTGACAGAATTCCAGATACACTGTAGCTGAGAGAAATAAATAGTTCAGATGTTTAGAGACATTTTGGTTATTGCAGTATCTCAGCGCTGCTGTACCCGCTCACGTTGTTGCAAAACTGTTGATTCCCGTTCATGCTTCCTTCATCCTGGGCTTTTAAAATAAACGGGTTTTTGGTAAAAGATGATTAGGTGGCTTCTCTGTAGAATTAAATCGATTATTCACAAAAGATGCAAGGAGAGGGTGGCAGTGGGAAATTTAACATTTCTCCCTGTTGCCCCTGAAGGACGCCTGGGTGCTGCTGTGACATGCCGAGGTGATATCCAGGATTATTCCATTCCAAGCTCCTGAGTACTGCTGCTAAGTCAGTTATGTTAATGGCTTTCGTGATCCTTTTGCTAACAACAGAGCTGGGCCTTGTCAGCAGCAAAGCAAATACGCCAAAGGACGGCTGACGCTTTCCTAGGGAAGCAGCCCTGAGGGGCAGCTGGCCGGGGAGAGCAGGCGAGGGGCTCTGCCGTCCGCTGACAAAAATGTCCTTATCTTGCTAGTTTCTGACTGCCGTGTGAAAAGAAGCTGCTAACCTGAAGTATTTCTAGGTAATGTTCTATAACTGCTGTGTTTAAGATGAGCAAAGTAAATGCCGAGGCTCATAAATTTGCTTTATAGGATTGCTTCCATCTTAGCTCTTGCACGTGGCCGAAAGAAAAGACATGCGACAGACCCAGAAAAAAGGGGGCCGTGGTCAAAGCTCAAGGCCAAGGACGGACTGGCCCAGGCTGGAGTCCGCTCTCTACTTGTCCAAAAGTGTGCAGCTCGGTGAGTAATTCCCATGCTGCAGCACCCGGGATCTGCGGAGGGGACGGGCTGAAGGGGCGTTTCAATGGGAGCGCGGCAGCAGCGGCGCTGCCCGGCGTGGCCGGCTCCCGTGGCACGCCGTCCACGGAGGAGCCCACACATCAACAGCTCCTTCACCTTCTGCTTAAGCTCCTTCCCAGAAACTTGTCCAAACAGTTTTCATTTTTAACATTTGAGGCTGAGCCCACAAAGTGCTTAAGCAAGTAGCTAATGCTAAATATATAAGTAGTTCCACTTGTGCTCAGGCTTTGCCAGATCGAAGCCTTATTTCCTGAAAACAAGCTCAGCTGCAGGAGTTGGAGCTCACTGAACACTACTCCTACGGCTTTTCCTGCCCCTTCAAAGAAACCTTTCTGCTTCCCAAAGCAGTTTAAACTAGCAGGGACATCTATGGCTGTGGTTTGTCCGGTGCAAATTATTTTACCTCTACCACGTCTCTAGAGAGTAGGTCAGCCATGTGCAGTGAGGGGACCCAGCTTCACACGCACGGTTAACGGGTTTGTGCTGGTGCAGCAATACGTAGCATTTCACCAAGGAATTCCTCGTTTTACACCAACATGTCGTGTTCAAGCCCAGAATGGTGGCAATGTTTCCTTAGGGGGGAAAAAAGGCATGCAATGCCCTGTGTGTAAAGTAGCATACTTCTTTTTAATGAAGATGGGGAAAATCCACTTTCTACCTTTCCTGTGCATCCAGAAAGCAAGGATAAACACGAGGACACATGTGTAGTCCCCATTAGACAATGATAAACTTCTCCCAAAAGAATTAAAGCTGTGCTCTCAAAGCAGAGGGCACGGCTTTCTCTGCTTTTATGAACCTGCTTTTTTAATACTGTCAAAAATAGGATCTTTAGTATTAAACTCGGTAAACCGAAGTGGGCAGCTGCTCTTCGCGAGTGCGGGTGCCGGGCTGAGCTCGCTGAGGCTACTGAGTCACTCGAACGTTCCTTTTGCTTGCTGCTTGAGCTGATCCCCATTTTCTAAGAGCACACAGATACCCTTTGATTCCACCCTAGTCATACACGTTGATAGACTTATTTGGCAAGATCAGAAAGAAGTACAAAGATCAGTTAATTTCTGTTGTATAATTCCATGTGGACAGTACTCATGATGTCAGAATTTTTTTTTAAATAAGACTATTGCCTTCATGGTTACGGATCTCTATTTGTCATGACAGATACGAAGAAAGATTTTTTTTTTTTTTTTTTTTTCCCTAATTCACTTAAAGCTCTGGGGGTTGCCCAAGGATATAGTGTTGCGTCAAAATCCTGCTGTGTTTGCAGCATGTGATTTTCATATGAAGTCCAGGTGTAAAAGCAGCTTTCTTGTTAGCGCACACAGTTGGTCTAAATCCAAAATGCGACTTGGGGAGCAAGGAAGGACACGTCCTTGCCATTCAAAACAGAAAGAAAAACTCACATGTATGGCGGAGAATTGTGAGCGCAAAGGTGTGCTGCCAGGGGACTTGGTTACAGAAGACAAGCAGACAATCAGCTCCTGTATCTGTGTATTTACTTTTTAAACACTGCCGTTGGCTTTTCTAACTTCAATGACAGGCTGATTAAAGTATTTTGTTAATCTGTTTTGAGAAAGCAGCAAGCCACTCTGTGTATGATTTCAAGCCTTTATGGACTCGGCTAGATTTTTCAGGAGGGTAAAAAGAAACCAGATTCTGAATTTTCATTGAGTTGAACAAGGATGAGAATGCACTTATCGCTCGACCTGGGAACTCCTGTCTTTGAAAGCTCTCTGTGACAGATCTGGCTGTGTGCTTTTAAGGGTCCGCTCCTGATTGCTCCAGCAGAGCAGACAGTTACTGTGTGTGTGCGCCATGTTCCAGCATTTCCTTGGATGCAGGATCCTGAAAAGTCTCCACTGAAATCTGTAACATATTCATAAATTAGCTGCCTTCCTCCTTAACGCTGAAAAACGGGATTGACTTTTGCTGTAAAATCTCTGGGTGAGGATGGGGGAGGACAGAGTGATAAGAAGCCTTTATCGGTAGAAGAGTGTGAGCGTGATACTGCAGGATCTGCAGTGTTTAGAGAGATGAAGCCTACTTCCAGCTTTTCTGGGGACTCTGGGCTGGGTCTTGATGTTTTTTCTATGCGTGAACCACAACTGAACGATTGTGCTGTGGTTGTGGACACAACTCCTGTATTTCCAAGTATTTCCTTTAGGAGGCAAACTGGAAACTAAAAACAAGGACAAGTGCTCGAAAACGGGTTAAGCTTGTCCTGGCTGTTAACTCGCCTCACTGTTTTAGCTTTACGAGTTTAGATTAACTTGTAAATCAGGTTGAATTTGAATCTTTATACAGAGCTGGCAAAAGTCATCTGTCATTGGGGTGGGGACTAGGAACTTCCACGGTGAAGCTCCTGCTTTGTATCTGTGTTTGGGTTTCTGCGTTCGCTGATCGTTCAGAAAGGGCAGGTTAAGACAAACCCTGTGCACCTCTCTGTCTGCAGGTGTCTCACGAGTAAAATCTCCCTTTCCTGTAAATGACTCCCCGCAGGTTGCCTGTTTCAAAACTGCTTTGCACAGCCTTTATGCAAAATACTACTTACTGGAAACATTCAGTGTGTTGCATAAAAACCAATAGCAAGTTGATCTTGTAGATGCATATGAGAATGAAAGTACGTCCTTAGAGAACTATCTCCAGAGTATTTGTAATGGGCTTGGGCTGGGTTTTACTTGAGTTTTCCTGTGGGGCAGCCAGGCAGTTCTAGATGGCCCCAGGTCCTGGGAACCCCCTAGAAGATCCAGGATACTTTGGTTTCCCTGCACAAGTCTCCAAGTGAACATCACAAATTTTAACTTTAAGAGAAAGCAGCATGACTTTTTAGTTAAGACCTGGTTAGGAAAATTCCCTGCCTGATTCTAAACACACCCTTTCTGGAGATGTTTCAGAGCCAGGTCTTCCCACCCATTCCCAAACCTCACAGGTTTGTACCATAAGCACACTACAGACCTTGGAGTCCGGACCAGCATAACTTTACTGGTCATTTCTGCTGCCACAAAGGAAATTAAAATGGTTCCTAGCTGTTTTCTGAATTTGAAAGGTCTTTTGTACCACTTAACACCAGCATTCTACATCACTCAGTTGCATCTTTTCACACATAGCAAAGTTTCTTCCTTTCTCCTTGACTGGACTGCGCTACCTGCTGATCAGCCAGCAGCATATACGTACCTTTACGGGGATGTGTACAGGGCTACTACTGAAATGACTGCAGACAGGTTACCAATCTTTGAGTACATCCTTAACCTGAAATACGTTTATGGATTATTTTTTTTTATTACTATTATTTGCACCTTAAGCAAATTTGGGAAAAAACATGCTTAAGAAATCCTATTCAAAGGAAAGAGTACTGAAAGTTGAAGGCTTCTCCTGGGTGGGAAGTGTATACCCAAAAGGGACTCGCTGCTTGCTGTTGGTGCCTGACACTCACCGTCAATGCCTTCCACGGAGAGCTGCAGGCCAAGATTGTGTTGGGGATTCACCACCCAGTGATTACTGGTTGCGGTAATGTCAAACACCAGCCACCCTTCTTCTGCCGCCCAGATTGTTCGAGAGTCGAGCAGGAACAAATCTGAATCCCTGAAAAAAAGAAGCGTAATTCCCAGTTACCCAGACTTTCCACTGGAGTCCACAGATGTTCACAGACATGTTTGAACACACTTGGTCAGCCTGTCAGCAAAAGGCAGGTTATGCCGGAGCTGGGCTGGCGCGCTTTCCCCTCTAATCACCTTCAGATGAAGCGCTTTTCTTCTCTCTAAAAAAGGGAGGATGGGTTGAAGCAGAGTTGAGGTGGTTTTGGGTTACTTTGCTGTGTTACAGTTAACCTTAGAGCTGCTGATGCAACTCCAGAAAAAACGCTCGCCAGGCACAGATTTGCAAAATTATTGTTTGCATATGCAAACTTGGTAATTGGGCAGACAATGCTGCTCATTACCCTTTCCATACATAATTTCCTGACTTTTATGCATAATGGTAGCATTGGTGCAAGTCAGCTGGGACACTGGTATGCCTTTATTAACATATGTAATGGTTTTTTAAACTTGTTCGGTCTGAGGTTGCAGGTAACTGATCGAGGCAATAACCTTCTGCACGCTCACAGGTCTACATTACTTTGGGTGGCAATTTTCTTTCAATTCGTTGCTTGAATTTTTTAAAGGCCGCTGCTGGGTTATTCTGGTTGAAGAACTAATACCAGAAAGTGAGAAAGATCAGAAATTGAGAGGATTTCATGCATTTGAAAAGGGTGAAATCACTCTGGATTTACGAAACATTTCCTGGCAAATTTCTGTAAAATGAAAATTTGAGGAAACTCAGTTCTGTAAAGGAAGGAATCTTCTCTTATCAGAAATTAAGAAAGAGATAAAAAACTTGGATGAAAATAGTGGAAAAAATTGGATAGTGTTGCAGTTCCTCTATAAAAAAACATCTTTACAAGAAGAACAAAGAAACACGGTGGAAGTGTCTAGACAAGTCCCACAAGAGCTGGTTTTGTACTTAACAGTGCACAAACATGATAACTTGTTTAAGTGTAATTATATCCTTTTGAATGAAGAAATATCCTTGGAAAACCCTTTAATTATGTCCTCAAAGCTTAAAGACAACCTTATTAATTTTGTCACTATTGATTTGTCAGTGCAAATATATATATATATATTTAACTTAGTTTACACAGTGCCTCTTGTTTGCACAAAATATCAAGTGATCAAAAATGAATCTGAGAAGTGCCGTCAGCATAGAGGCTTTTGTCTCGTAGCTTTTAGTGATTCTTCTCCTTGTGAGATACCAGGAAATTAGAGGCTTTTCTCCTACACAGCTGACTCAAAACAGAAATGGAGTTTTATTGAGTTGTTTTTACTATCTAGCTTTCCTTTCAACCTTTGTGGGCCAGGGCGTATGAGCGATGATGGCTTTTCTCTGCGAGCTATCGGATGTCACTGCCTCTGGCTCGGTGCTGGCTTCCATGAAATTAAACTTCAGAAATTATTTCCTGCGGAGCACGTGAGCGCGTCACCCGGCGTGCGTAAGAGGAGGATTCTGTCTTCTGGATGCCGCACCGCCGAGGATGTAGATACAGCCGGCGCTGCTGAGGGTGCAATTAGTGCTGCGTGTGGCAGCCTGAGGGAAAGCTGTGGCTTTCTGTGTCAGCTCAATTCAGAAGCAAGAGGCAAGGTCTGACGCTCGCAGGGGACGTTTTGCAGGCGTGGGATTGTAACAATTGTAATTCCTCCCTTTGCCAAGCATTTTCCTACTATGGAGGAAGGCACAGGAGAGGGAGTTTTCCTTTCTTTTAAACAAAGTTTTGGTTTGTGGAAGAAGCCCTCCATCAGTATTAAACTTGCCAATGCTTTCTTGCTAACGCACAGGGGATCCAATGGAGAGTATTTCGGCAGATGTTTGGGCAGCCCAAGCGGGTGGCTCAGGAAGGGGCCATGGGGCAGCGATGGAGAGCCCCAAGCCAGGCGTTGGGAGCTGCTCTCCGGAGCTCCGTCGGCTCTGCTGGGCGCATCTAGGGCAAGTGAAAATAAACAGTGCGAATAACCCCCTCCCTCCCCTACTCATGTAGACATGAGTTCCAGCAATGTCAGATGCTTGAACCCTAACCGGGGGACAAATTTCCTGGGGTTTCATCCCCACCCAGAAGCAATGGCCCTGTTCCCACTGTGCATGACGCAGCTGCATGGACACCTCCCGCCCTTCCCTGTTTACAACACACTGAACAAAACGCATCCCAGAGGAGCTGGGGACGAGGGAGTAGTACGGATTGGCCCGTTCCAATGGCTGAGTCCAAGTTTCCACAAGTAAAGGGTTTTTATATTCACATACTGCATCATTTAAGCATGGCCCCTGACTGGAACTCATGATTCACACAAGGTTTAGTTAATAGCGACTTGGCTTGCTTGGGTTCTCTCCCTTGTAGTTTGCAGGTTGAAGATAATAGCAATAATGATGATAACTTTTTTTTGTTTTTAGCTACTGCTCAACTGCAGTATTATTACTCAGAAAAACCAGCCTTTAAGCTTCCCATGCTGACATGATGCAATCAGGGTAACCAGACAACATGAGGCATCAAGTACCAGGGTGAGTCAGTCTGGGAGATTGTATAATGCGTTTGTTTTCCTGTAGTTACAGCAATGTGCAAACAATAGGCCTGGAGGGGAAGCCCAAAGTGAGAGATCAAAGGGACCCACTAAAGGGAAATGTCCTTCCCACACACGCTCGGAACATTTGGACCCAAAAAGGCCCCATGTCAGATGCTCTGGAGAAGTTCAAGCACTCCTGGATTAGCACTTTCCACTCTGGCCCACCAGCAGCAGCCAGGGATGGGATGCAAAACCTGAGTGGTGTTGCAAGCAGAGGTTCCCGAGGTTGCCTGTTCCGATGAAAAGAAACCTCTTGTTCTTTTAAAAGGAACAACTCCCTTTAAGTCAAATGCTCTGCTCTCCAAAGGCTTATGGCAAACGGCATTAAATCACTAGCTAATAGACAGCAAGCCCTTTAGACATCATTGTTGGACACGACATAATAAACATGGCAAAGGAATGTTATTCTGTTAGACTTAAACAAAATTTGCTCTAGGGCTCCTCTCTAATGAGTTGTCATATGAGATAGTGCTAGTTAAGTCTAACTAATGTGGCTGGTTTGGGGTTTAGGTTTGAGATAAAGATCTAAGCACAAAGGGAAAAGGTTTCTAGTGCACATCTCGCCCTGTGGTACCTTATCTACCAACTGTACGCATATTTAGAGCGTTCTTGGAGCAATGTGAATAATGGCTCTGCAACCAGGAGGCAGAAAAGCACTTTGGTTCCTTGGCCCTGCATTCAGTCCCTTCATTTGAGAACTTCAGAGCATGTGATAAACTGTACTGAACCTCCTACGAGACCAAGAGATAGGAAAAGGCACATGATCCTCATTTTACAGAAAATTAAGCTGGGACATGGAAATGTTAATGTCTAGATTAGAGTTACATAAATGATGAAGTCTGGATCCAGACCACAAGTATGTTTTGTTGAGACCACATCAAAATGGCTCGGCGTTCAAAGTACTTGCATCAGCGGGAGTGTCAAAGCTTTTAGCAATGATAAAACTCAGGGCTTTCAGCTCAATTTTCTCAAGCATTGGGCTGTCGATGGAGCCTAAGATGAGGACAGGAGGTTGGCACTTGTCTGCCGATCGCTTTGGTAGTGGCTGGTGCTGGATGCCAGAAAGGAGAGGCACCTCCTGTTGGAAACGCTCCCAAAAATTTGTCTACAGGTCATATAACTGCTGTGTGGTCTATGAAATTTCCTTAGTAAACTTGGTGTTTTCTGGAATCAAGGATGAATAACGAGTATTGCAAAGTGAGGGTGGCCGGGCAGGATGCACGTGAGATGGTGTCTGGAAAGCAGCTGGAGTTATGGAGGTGGAAGGGCTGAAGCTGCCAAAGGGCTGTGGAGGGCTGGTGGCATGAGTGGGGTGAGAAAAGGAATCACAGGTCATTAGTGGAAGAGAAAGGGACTGAAAGGAGAAATAAAGGGAGACAAAATACAGAAAAGGCAAGAAAGAGCATCCTGAAAGGAAACAGTGAGGAAGAGAACTGCCACTTTGCAACACGGTAATTCTAAGATAAGAAAAAGGATTAATAACCACGAAGGTTATTAATCCAAATTAATTAATCCAAAAAGGATTAATAACTTCGTGGAAACAGTATGTATGGGCTCTTTGCCTTTTGCTGGGGTATTTTTTCAGCCTCTAGGATGCACTTTGGTTTGTAGCCATAAGTGTTAGCAGCATATCCAAAAATCAGAAGTGCAGCATCTCTCCTAATCACCTCCCTTGATGAGTTGGGGCATGAAGAAGAACGTGGACTAGAGAGACCCAGCTGGCAATTCAGCAACAGCAAGAGAGAACATGCGACGAAACTCTGCAATTGTATACAATACTGCTATGTAAGGTCCATACTGCTCCAGGGTAGCCCTCTCACCAAACAGCACCTGCTTTTGTGTCCGTTTTCTTCACGCGCTTTCCCCATGGCCCTCGTCAGCTCTGTTATTTCAAGCTGCTGGTTGACAAGTGGTAGTAAATGCTAATGACCACTTCCAAATGGGATACAAATACATGGCAAGGGGGTTGGAACTAGATGATCTTTAAGGTCCCTTCCAACCTAAACCACTCCATGAAATACGTGTCAACCTTCCTGCTTCAGTTTTAAAGTGGGAAACACTGGAGGCACAGATATGTTAAATGTCTTATTGACTCGGCATGTAACCCCCAGCCACTAAGCCAGGAGCATAATCCTATCCTCTGGACTGGTATTCTAACCCTGGAGGGGCTGTTTGGGTACAGGCATGGTGCAAGTTTACTAACGGGCAGCCCAGGGACAGAGCTGGCATGGGAGAATAGGGGCAATTCCTGTCCAGGTTTGGGGAGGTGGAGGGAGGAGAAGGCAGAAAGGGCATCCTGGGAGGGTGAGAGGAGATCGGGGGTTAGAAGACATCTGTTTGGATTAAAAATTGCAGTATCCAGATTCCAGTTTGCTTGGTGTCATTGCTTAAAGTCGGCTGCAGCTGTCCAAAGACAAGCTTAGGAAAATATTTTTCAGACTTTCCTACTTTGAGAGGGCCCCAGGATCTCCCTGGGCCTCTCCCTGGCACGTTTGCAACACCCTCTGTACACAGACCTGATGCAGCCCTCCTCCCACACCTTCCCTTCCCCGCACGCCCGCGATCCCTGCTTGTCCTTCCTTCTCCCTCCCCACTGATAAAAACCCTCCCCATGCTCCCGGGAAAGAGCCGCCGGCCAAACGCAGCCCAGGGTCTCCTCCAGGTGAGGGGATGATGGCCACAGCAGGAATACAGTTGGCCGGAGGTGGTTTCCAAGGACTGGTCTGAAAACTGGCTGTGCTGGTAGTGAAACAGATCTGTGTAAATTTTGTTGAATCTTAGGAGAAATTAAATTCACTTTAAAATTTCAGCAAATTCTTAATTCTGCTTTGCGTGTCTCTAGTAGTCTTATTCCCTTTCCTGTGTGGTGTTTGAGAAGAGTAAGAGATTTCAAAGACTGATTAAAAGCGGCAATGGGAGTTTGTTACAGAGGGATGCAACGTGTTTCCTAAATATGAAGCCTCTTGTAAAAGCAGTGCTGAGAGAAATGAGGTTATAGACATATCTCTGACACTTTAAATACAGCTCTTTCTGTTCAGCGTTGTATCCCTGGTCGTTAGTGCATCGCTTAGCTGAGCAAGAGCCCACTGGGGTATGCAAAATGCCTCCTGCAGCTCCCCAAGGGCCTGGGAAGAGTTGTGCCTTGCTAAGTGGGTTCAGGATTTGTCAGAGGTTTTGCAGGCTGCAGTGGCTTTTAGGAACAGTCTGAACGCGATAACTAGATGCAGCTCTGTTCTTGGAGAGCCACAGGGCTTCCATGCTAAAGTTCCCTTGCTACTGTGTCCACGAGCATATCGGGATGAGTAGAGTTATCAACTGATTTGCAGATAAGTCACAAAAAAAATAATATCAAAGCTATTGTCAGTACCTTTCTAGATGCTGTTAGTACTCACAGGTACCGTCGTGGTGCTGGGGCACAATGTTAAAACAAACGATACCCTTCCTTGGGGCACCATCCCTGGAACCATCGCACTGGTACTTTAAAAAGCTCCAAAAAGAAGGCACATCTGCTTGCGGGTTGGGTGGGCCCGAGCCTTTCTTAGTTACTAGAATTACATGTTTCAACCCACAACATGGAAACAGACTCCAGTGAATGGGAAAAAGGGGTCTGGAGAGGGGCTCAGGTTTGATCTGGGTGGAGAAGTGGCAGAATCTGAAGCACAAACTAAAGCGTTCCAGCTGCAAGTCAAACCCAGGAATGCATCTTGCAAGATCTTATTTTTCTGTAGGGCTCGTAACATGAGCATTCAAATCGTTCACTGCCTTTGAAGCCTGTGAAATCCGTAATGGCCACAAAGTGAACATGTAGCAACTACATTTCAATTACCAAAGGCTGGTCAAGTACCTGGCTTTATTCTCTCCAGTAACAAAACTCCCATCGACTTCAAAGGGCTTGGGATTTACTCCACAGTGCAAGCGCTGGGTCCAATGAAATCGGAGATGGAACTGTGGGACGAGGTATTTTAGCTGCTGAAGGTGCAGACAGACGGGCAGGACCGAGCTCTGATGTTGAGGGAAGCTATACAGCCTACAGTTTTTCCTGCAGCTTTACACTAATAACTAGAGGATGATGTCCCAGCTGATAATCTGCCCCGGAACTGCATGGGCGCTTGTTGAAAACACACGAGTTCCTGTCAGCTGCAGTAGGAGTTAGGTACCCAACCTGCTTAGCCACTGCTAGAAATCCCACTGAGTACTTGCATGTCCCTTCGGCACTTAAGTCCTTTTGCAATTCTTGCTTTGGCCATTGCTTACAACAGCAGCGGAGAGCCTGAGGGTAACGGATATTTCTTTTGGAAAGCAGTTCACAAACTATTTCATTATTCCCCTGTAAAAGTATCAAAGTTCATTTTTCTCAGGCTTGTATCCGTAAGCTTTACATGTTCCCTGCGCGGATGCCTGAGATAAATAAACCTTCAACACCTTGTAGCCAGCCCGGTGATGTGCGCTGCCTCCCGCTGGAATCGGCTTTGCTTTCCCACAGCACCCAGGAGGGAGGAGACGAGGCTTGAGCAGCACCCGGCTCCCTGCTGGCAACCTTTAGCTCCAGCTAGCAGGGTTCGCGACCACAAACAGGGACCTGATGTCCTGCTGCTCCGCACCCTTCTCAAGCCAGTCGCTGGCTTTATAAAACTCTTTCCCAGGCTTTTGGGTGAGGGAACGATGAAGACCAAACAGAAGTTGGACATGAGTCACTGGACTTTAAGTTATGCACACAAAAGCTTTGAGACATGTTATATTAGTCAAAACATCAACTGTTTTCACAGTGTTTACGATATTAGGAACATTTTTGTTCATGAATGTACTTGTTTGCTTAAAGTGAATAACTGATGCTTTGTGCCTAAAGAATGCTGTACATGCCTTTTTGTAAAGGAGATGTTGCCAGTTTGAGAAGCTTACCTTGCAATGAATTCATAGATTTGGAAAAGAATATTTGATCATTTAGTCTGGTTTCCTATGAACACCTGTAATAATATCTTCAGTTTGACAGAGATACAGTTCCTGTTAGTCAAAGTCCAGGGTGGCATTCCCTCCGCTACAAAGGACGGAGCTGGGCTCTCGTGTTGATTGCCAGGGTTGTTGGGCGCCTGTCTGCCCACGACCGAGCAGGGGGATGGAGAAGAGCTTCCACCCTGTGTTCAAATGTCGGTACTATTGAGGGGCAGGATTTCAGAAATAGTCTGCTGTGGGTGCAGCTGTTTGTCTGGAAAGACCTGTGCCTGTATCTTTCACCGACAACAAGTTGCAGACAAGAGATGTTGCTGCTTAGATACCTGCCGACCTGTCTGAACTCGTAACGCAAGGCGTTAATTGTTGAACTGCCTGTAGTTACGGTTTATTTGAACTGAGGGCACACCATCACACCCTCCACACTGGAGGCTCATCTGAGGTTTAACTGAAAATCAAGCCTTCAGCATATCCAATGGTCTCTTCACCCTCAAAGGAAAAAAGCTCCAGCCAGCCTCAGCTTGGGCTTTTCAGCTGATCCTGTGCTGGTTTTGTGTCCCTAGAAGGTGTCCCGATAGCTGCTGCGCGTTGCTGTTACGAAGGAGAGACGATGCTGCAGCTGCCTCTGGGGAGCCCGGCGCTGAGCTCCCGTGCCTCGGGGCGCTTGAACAGGAGGTGCCGGGAGAAAACCTCCCGAAAGGCAATTCCAGCCTTTCTCCTGGGAGATCCCACTGCTCTTGGATCATTGTAAGAGCACAGGGAGAGGGAAAGCCATTTGGGTTTTTGTTGGCCATTGTACCTGCCGTGCTCTAGGAAGAGGAATCTACAGAGCCAAACGCGAGCAAAGGTTCTCTTGCCTGCGTGGGGGGGAGGCTTTGGCTTTGTTTTGCTCTTGTTGCTAACAACGTCAGATGGGTCTGACTTTCCAGCTTGCTCAGGATGAGACAAACAGCCAAAGAAGCATCAAAGTGAATGGGTGTTTTTTGATCAACACTGGAGAGAGTTTGTTTTCTTTCTCCACTTGCCCAATGACACACTGACTTGGATGACTGGCCTGTGACAGAGCCGCTTGGAAAATGTCAGTGGAAAAATGCAGAAAAAGAGCAAATATTTTGACAAATGTTAGGGACAATATTTTTACCTTTGGTCAATCCAAACCAACGTGAATATTTTTTCAGGACAAACTGTTCAAAACTCATCACTGCCTGTGCCAAAACGTATGCGAAGGGTGAATATGCACCAACACTCATTGAAAAAAGCGTTCCTGTGGTGAATATGATGCAGTAAAATTGCATCTAATCTTGTAGCTGGAACATCTGTATAATTAGGAAGATTCCTCACCTCTTCCAGCCTGTGGTTCGTGTATATGCCTGCCCTTTGCATACATTTTTTTCCTTTAGGAATAAGAATTTGTGAAGAAGACAGTTTGCAGAAATACTTGCTGCTCCACACACAACCAGCCCCAGTGGGTACCTTGCAGCCCTTTCTAAATATAATTTTAACAAACCTGTGGATGTATCATCTTAAAATTGAGGTAATAAATGTCATCCTAACTCTGTCAGTAAGATTGCCAGTGAGTACCTACCTCGCTCCTCAGGATCTGAGGAGAACTTCCCTGGCACTGATGAGGAAGGACATTTACTCCAAGAACAGGTTTCTGGTAATTCCCTGATGCCCTGGAACACTCGTTACAGCCTCTTCACCTGCCAACACATCTCTTGTTTCTGCTCTACCCAAGAGTGAAAAGTCATCCCTGCAGGCTTGTACCTAAGTAACCTACTCGAGAAATACGGCAAAGGGAAGTTCTAACCCTGGAGCAGCCTAAGATGGAAATAACTGAAATGCTTATGGTAAACAGGACATCTAATGGGTCCTGTGCACATCTGTGGCTCGTTGCCTTCTCCTTTAAGAAAGCCTGGTTAAAATGTATAGTTTGAATTATCATTGTTCGATAAAAATAGCTTAATATTAGCATAGTCCCCAAACCCTGCAAATAATTGTGTCATTAAAAATGCCAAGAGAACCATGACTTTTTAAGCCATAAAATTAGAATTTCACATGTGGAAGAAAACGCACCAGTGGTTAAATACTTTTACCATACAGCAAAACTGGTAGAAACTCTCACCATTTAAAAACGTTGATAAAGGTTTCCTGTTATATTTCAATTTATTTCTGCATTTTTATTAGCTCTTATAAAAATATAAAGCCAGAGTCCCGATTACACTTTTTTTTTTACCCTTTTGGACTTTCCGGTCTTTAAATCCCTAGTGTTTCTCTTTTCATAAACCTAAATTAGGGCTGTATTATTATTACCCCATATTTAGTAGTCCTAAAGAGTAACTTCTAACTAGCATGTGACTGTAAATACTTTTTATGTAAATAAATGCAGTCTCACATTTGGTAGGATTTGTATGTAAAAGAAATGTGTGCAAATGAAACTAAGTGCCTTTGATAAATGGTTTGGGATTGCTGATTAATTGGAACTAAAAACAGATGAGAAAATTGAACATATGTTCTTATTCAAGTTCCCTGGAGGATTTGTCAGGGAGCTTGGCATACATTAATAATTGCTTGGAATGGATTTAATAGCTCATCTTGTAGTTTTGCACACACAAAACAATCAGTCAATATAAAAAGCATGGTGTCATCTGTCTTTGTTAATTAGGGATCTCGAACGCCTTTGGTAATACAGGCTAGTAATTAAGGAACAATTAGAAAGGAAGCATTGGGATGTGGTTTTGCCACCTCAGGATCCATAAGCAGCAGGAGGAAGAGCGTAGGTCTTCCAGAAATCTTGAAATACTCTGAGTTTATGATCTTTTCCTGCACTAGCACGTGGCCAGGCTTGTTGGCTCCTCAGCTACCGAGCGCTCCCAGAGACACGAGCGACAGCGCTGGGGATGCTCCTGGGGACACGCCAGGGGCTGACGGGGCACCTTCTCCCCTTGCCCTCGGTGGCTAACCGCACGTGGCAGCTACGTGCCCACTGCATCTGCATTGACTGGGATTTCACTGCCTAAACCCAGCCCTTCAGACACTTCTGCTGATGGCACTGATATTTCTAAAAGAATAGGACACAACTCTCTGAAGGAACGCACTGTGCTTGCGCTTCCATCAGGATTTCCCTGTGGGTCACTCACCTTCCCGGGTGCTCCTGGAGTACCTGGTAGACACTAATCTGGAACGTTTCATTATCGAAGCGTTCGCGGATGTAATCCTTATATATCCTGAACTCAGCAGCCGTCACCGCTTCCCCCTCTGGGATTCTGGAGAGGTCAAACCTGAACTCTCGGTAGTGGCAGCGCTGATGGTGAAACTCTCTGTCATGCTCCACTGAAACAGAAAAACAGCCCATTAGCCACCTGCTTTGTTCCCGCTCCCCTCGCCATCAAACACGCTTGCGAGTTGCCACAACAGAGAAGGGCAGGAATATCTGATTGCAGCATCTCGCGCTGTTGTTCGGTTCATTAAAGCACGTAGGAAATGCATGACTCTATCTGGGCTATTATAAGCATATAGTGTTTATCAGACTCCCTTTGAAACAGTTTTACAGCTGGCTGGTACAGGGTGTGGGTGACCGTTGTGTTTTAATGATTTTTGGCAGCTTCGTGCTTGACAAGTGACTCTGGACATTTGCCACTGATAATGACCAAGCTGCTGCGGGAAGGAGCTGAAAGAAACAGATGGGGCTTTTCAGGAGTGCTGGTTCTTGGTCCGAGTCTGCTTCTGAAAATCACACGCGCGCCCGCATGCCCGCACACACATATATACACAAATTCCAGTCCTTGAGGCTTTTCATGCTGGCAACCCGCGTTCGGTGCCAGCTGAATTCACCACAGACCCAGAGCCCTGCTTTGAAGGGCCGAAGATTTAATTTTAAAGTATCTTTAGCGATCAGGGCTCTGAGGCAAACGTGCAAAGCAAGGGCCTTCTTCCACCGCCCAGCCATGACCATGAAGTAACAAGAAGCGCCAGCGTCCTCCCAAGACAGCGTTAGGACAGTGCGTTATCCCACCCAGGGACAGCTCTGCTGTCATTCTGAGGGACAGCTGATGGCCTGGCGTAGCGCTGCTTGTGGGTACTGAAGCCGAGGGTCAGTGCTGTGAGAAAGATTTCGAGACTGTCCTCCAACAAGGGGGAGGCGAAGTGTCAGCGCCCCATCCCAGCACATGAAGTGAAGCACCCTTCTTGGAACAAATTCCAATTTAAATAGACAAGTCGGACAAAGGAAAACGGGGAAACGGAGGTATAAGGGATGAACTGACTCGCCAGAGGTCACACCCCAGGACATTTTAAGAGCTGAGGTTTGAACCAGGGACTTCCCGTATGTCCCAGTCCCGTCGTCTGTCCACTTGACCTCCCTGCAGCTCCCCTGCACAATTCAAGTAGTTAGCTCTGAGATTTTCTTGGCAAAGAATGTGTGTCTTTCTACAGGCCTGATTCTCTTCTGGCAGCAGTAAATCCATTGTGTAAATCCATTGACTTAAATGGAATTACTCCCAAAAAAGAGGAGTTTCAAGCCTGAGTCTGGAAAGTGCTATTTAAATTTACAGCGCTGCACGGTACAAATGTACATGAGCACTGGCGAGGGCCTCCCCTGCGGCGGGGACGGAGCGTGGGGAGGCTCCGGGAAGCGGGCTGTGTCCAAGCGCTCACACGGAGCAGGTTCAGCGCTGCTTTGCTGGCCCAGATTCAGCGGCTGGCCACGGGCTCTTCCTCCTCTCGCGCTCTGCTTCTGCGAGGAGTCCAGGGCTCGCAGTTTGCCACTGTGTGATTGCTGTTCAGGGAACCACTTCCGAGCTCTTACTAATAGCGGGGATTCACCTTAGAGGAGCTTTTTAGGTATGAAATGCCTCAACTTTCCAAGATGAAGGCGGCCAAGTTCAGCAAATGGTTTTTATAGGTGGAGCAGTCTTTGCGTGCACTGAATGAGCAGAGCTGCACCTCTAGCTGTAACATCTCGTACAGCCTCCAGAAGATCATTCGGCCCCTCATACACTCAAATGAGGGAATATTGGGAATGTTCACCAGTGTTTGTAAAACAGCTGGCAGGCTAAAACCGTCCTCTAAGGGCTAGCAACACTATTAAATGCGCCTCAATCCCTTTCCTCCAAAGTATTCTCAGCAGAATAAGATATGAAGAGTATGATTTCAGTCTCAAAGGAATTTGTCTGTGCCTAAATTATAGAGGGGAGGAAAAAATATTTTAATATGGAATAGCTCCTTTAACCACAACTATAGAAGAATGAATATAATGTTGTGTGGTTTTAGTTATGTTACTGATAACATCACCAGCGGGGTGTATTACAGAGAGGTCTAGCAGTAGGATGTACCAATATGATTTGCTTCCAAAGACACGGGAATGCCGAATTTTCAAAGGAAGGTGGGTGCACCTTTTCAGTGTACGTATGTGATGACAACTACATCAGCCAACACCGGTCTTTAGCTGCACTTCATACACAAAGTCTGACAACAAACACATGAAGATGAAACTTTTTCGGGTGCTGGTAGAGTTCACAGTGATTCCCACTGCAGAGCCCTAGAAAAAATGTGTCATATTAGTATGAAAAATTAACGGCCAGGGTCATAAAATAAAGAGCCCGAAAGTTCGAACTTTCCCATGCTTTGCAGATGTTTGGATATAGGGGTTTGGGCTGAGCCATCTTTAGTGTTAAAGCAAACATTCCTGTGGCTATAGTCATTAAGATCATGAAAATATGTGGATATGTAACTGAAGAAAGAATCCCAAGAAACCCTTCAACCCAGTGTTTATTGTTTTTCCCCTTTTTCTTTGCACTCTGGACCTATCTGCTGACCCAGAAGTAACAAATCCTTTCAGAACTAATTTATGAGAAACACTGACCCTGAATCAACATCTGTTAGATGACTGCAGTAAATCTTATTACATAATTAAACACCAAAATCTATGTTAAAATAACATTAAGGGTCTGACTTGAACTCATAAAAGCTAGACTCTTCATAATGAAGGCTGAAATCCTATCCTTAATTCATGCTGCTGTGCGTTGTTATTTGTGAACACATGGTACAGTATATATGATCGTGCACTGTTTGTAGACCCCGGCGCTACCTTCAGCGCAACAGCACGAGGTAAGCAGGGGAGCGCTCAAGAAGTCCGAGTCTCCTGGGTTTGATGGGTGTTAGACCTTTAACAATACTGCAACTGGGTCGTTTCCAATTAATTACCCCAGGAGTTTGAACAGTGGGGGGGGTGGGGAGTGGGGGTGTTTTTAAACATCAAACGGGAGGGGGAGAGGAGGGGTATTTTAAGTGTTCACTGAAACAGTCAAGAGAATTGATTGCTACAGCTCTCTGACTACAACTGTAGTTTCTCCGTTACATCGGTAAAATCCGTGATCCCTATTGACACAACACACCATAATGAGAACCTTTTGGTCATTCTTGAGGGACGTAATCTCAGCTGTTTGTCAGCCATTATGTGTTAAGTGCTCCCTTAAAAGTCATCGGGCAATATGAACATTTGCTGGGGATACTTAATAGCTCTCCTGCCCAAAGAACTTGAACTCATGTTCGTCCCATAGTTCTTACAAACCGCTACAACCCAAAGGCTTTTGGTGAATGGTTTTAGCCCAGTTCCTGATTTTCAAACATTGGAAATTCCAGCTCAGAAACTGTCACAATTCAAATGCCTTGGCAAGGCAGCTGCTTGGAGAGGAAGCCAAAGCTCTGGATGTGCAATCAAAGGTTGTAAAATATAAAAAGGAAGAACACCCTTGAAAAATAATTCTGCTATGAAACAGGCTGTGTGCTTTAGCTGTGGGAAAACAGTGGATTTCCTCTCCTAAAGAAAGAATCCAAAGTCACTCACAGGTGACGCACATGTGAATGCGCGCCTCTCCTCATTTCTAGAAGTGGTATGGCATTTTGGAGGCACAATCACTGTAGACAAATTATGACCTAATTTAAAACGTGGTTCAAAATCTGCTGGTGCAAAATAACTCTTGGCGTGGTGAGTAGTGTGGCAGCTAATTGTAGCTACGTAGGTGGGGATCACCAGACACTCCCTTTTGCGTAGTCCTTTGGGAAAGAAAAGGTCGACAGATGGGACTTGAAAGCTGTAGCATGGAGGCAGACCACAGATTCAGGAAAAAATGCATAAAAGTGTGCAGGACAATTACGGACAATTGAGGTGATCCAACCAAAACAAGCACGCATCTTAGGTTAGTGGTTATCAGTAAATTTGCCACACCTTTGTTGCAAATATGCGAGTAAGCTCAGCATCTTTGAAAGTCTGGCCTTGACTATCTGTCTACAATCTGAATGCTGCACAGACTGCAGTCGTCTATCTGATAGAGATAGGGCTCTGATCTCTCTGAAGTCTTTTACCTTTCCAAACCGACTCTGTTGTGGCGTTGTGGTGATGCAAGAGGCGGCAGGACAGCATAGTTGTGCAACAACGGGGACGGTTAAAAGAAAACATGATGGATACATGTGCTCAGATGTGAAGTAGCCAGGTATCAGATCCAAAAATATGGGAAAACTGGAGATAAAATGCCAACAAATCCCTGGGGCTTGTTTGGACGTATCCTACAGCATACTCCTTTCAGATACAAAACTTAAAAACGTTAAGATGCAGGGATGAAAAAGTGTAGTCACACCTAGAACTTGTCGCAAAACGGTTGAAACCAGTACCAGAAACGTAATGTTGGCCAGAAAGTCTTGCGATCCCGGTTTAACACCCCAGGGTACCCAAACTTCCAAAGCAAATCGTCATACATCGGCATAAAGCTGGGAAACTTGAACTGATCCCACCTTTGGTCATTTTCACAACAAAATATGTTGAGGCTCGAAATAAGAGCCCTGACTATTTTCAGCGACTTTGTAAATCACTACCGGTAAGTGCAAAGCCAACCTGAGCCAATTCTGTAAACACTGCCTGGACTGCTGATTTTGTACTACGGCTTGACGGTAGGCAAGGCACGATACGTGACAGCAAAGACTGCGTTGAGATGTGGCTGGAAGTACTCATTACTTCTCTCTGCGCACACCAAAGAAACCGTACGTTTCGGCCTGAGGACCGAGCGCAGCAGCACAATGTCAATCACCAACTCCGTGTGTCAAGCAAAGAACCAGTGAATCACAGCAATAATTTTCCAAGAATGACCGTGTTAAAAAATAATTATTACAGAAGCGCTAAAGAGCTAATCCAAACCCCAGGGAAGTCAATAGAAATACTTCCACTAATTTCCGTGGATTTTGTGGGAGGCCTTACTTTTGCCAATCTACCTACCTAAGTACTTTTTTGCTCTTATTTTCTGAAGATGTAAAAAATCTCTTTTTCACAAGCAAAGTAAACAATAGATGAACAGATTCTGTGCTCAGGCTGCCAAACTGGGAAAGCTTCAGTAATTCCGTACCTCCTCCTCCCTGGCACGTTTGGGTGATGCACTCGGAGTATACTTTGATTATTTAAACAAGTAAAAACTTAAATTTTCCTGTTAACACTTTCACCTGATAATATGTTAATTGTTTTTATAAGGCACTTTAAGAGTAGTTGTCTCATTCATTGGAGTGCTCAGAACAATTAGAGCGCTACTTGTTTCTCATTTACAATGAAGAAAGCACCAAAAGGAATGTGCAGTAGGGTGTCTGTAACTTCTTTACTCCCAAAAAAGGCCAGAAGGGATTTGTAAAGGACTTTAATCTCAAATAGATTAAAGGTCCTGAATTCCTGAGACTGAAAGATAAGTCAAAGGAAAATAGATTCCAAAAGACAACACCCCCCTCGCCTCAGCCTCTCGGCCGGGCGGGAGACTCGGCTGCAGAGCCGTCAGCAGTTCCCGGCAAAACCCCTCAGAGATTTGGATGCCAAAAAAAATCTGCCGCACTCGGGCATCAAGGTCTAACAGGTTTTCAGAGTCTACCTGGGCCTGCTTGGCCCCAGGGACTGAAGAAGTCATGTAGGTGAGTTCAGTGGGCAGGAAGGTCTTGATCTGCTTTGCCTCCGACAGCTGCAGACAATGAGCGCTATTTCTTCAGAGATGGCGGAGGGCCGGCTGGCGGGTCCAGTGAGCCTGAGCATTTTCGCCTTTGTGTTTTTGCAAAAGGGTAAACTATGCTTTGAGTTACACCACTTTCACCCAGCAGCACAAAATCTTGTTTGAATTTTCCTAGAGAAATTACCTGTAATTCCCTCCATCACCACCCCTAGAGATCCAAGCCAAAACTTCAGAAACTCTCTTGCACCTTTTCACTCTAGAGCATGAAATTTCTAGAAACCGGCTGCCCTGGGACCACCAGCTCCCCCTGGGGTCCACGAGCATTTTTTGCCTACGTACATCACTGCTTTCAAAGGGAAGGTCCACTCCTATCTACTGCGTCACCCTGCTGCCTCCCTTGGGAAATGGATTCAGCTGGAATATACTTTTCCCTTGCCCAGATAAGTTCTCAGGTGGATCCCATCCTCAGCCGGCTCCCGGCGGTGCTCCAAGAGTAGCGGTGGCAGGAGGAGGACCAGGGACCTCCCAGCCTGGCGGGAGGGTGGCCAGGGCCCCCCCTTGGACTCCGGGCTTGCAGCGGTTGTGAAACTGCGCTGTAAATTTTCAGGATGCCAAATTTGAGACCTCTTGATGGGATTCTAATTAACAGGCATTAAATGTTCCCTCTATAAATTCCACTTCTTTGTCTCTAAATTGGTGGATAAAACCATGTCACTTATGAAATATAGGCCTTTTCTCCTTATGTTAGTGAGGTTCAAGAAGGAGGAAACCAATTACAGGGGAAGGATCCAGCGGTCTCCGCAGCTGACAGAGCCTACTGGGCTCAGCGGGATTCCCGATTGAGCAAGAAGTGCAAGGTCAGTCCTTACATTTTTCTGAGGAAAAGGGGGAGTATAATAAAGATTGCAATAATGTCATGCCAGGCCACGGTCTGCTAAGGCGCATGTTTCCCTCCTCATTGTGCTTGACAGCAAGAGTTACAGGGGCAGCGGCAGTAAATTTATAATGGCAAGAATCTGGGAATGTGAAGTTCTGTGATTGGTTTTCATTTGCTTCATCCTCTCGGCTACAAGATTTACACGCTGACATTAGGCAGCTGAAGCAGGAGTTAAAGAAATACTTGAAGAAATAGTTAAATAATATAAATGGGGAGTCCTGTAAATGGAGTAGAGCAAATGTCCTGGTTTGTGTGATGGGATTTTTTTTTTTTTTTGAGTGATAAAAACAGCATTTGGAGGCCTTTTTTACATTGGATAGTTGTGGCTCTCCAACTCTTCTAAAAGCTACTGCAGGTTTTTGGAGAAACCTAAGGAAAAACAAATGCACCCTTGATTTTGGTCGGCGAGATAAGCTTACTAGAAAAATAGTCTGTAGTTTTCCTATAACTCATTAATGCGTCCCACGGCCAGGGACTGCCGCCATCCTGCCACTTCTGAAAACACGGTCTGTCCTTCGGACACAGGCCGAGGACCCGCAGGCATTCGGGGCGGGTGGGTTCATCTGCTGAAGCCCTGTCCTGGTGGTCTCGTCCCCATCTGCCCTTTGCAGAAGGGGCTGCTCTGAGCCAGGGCAGCGCCCAGCAGAAGGCAACCGGCACCCAGACGCTCGGCGCTCATGTACCCATTTTACAGTCGGGTAAAGGGAGGTGAAGGTGATAAGCTGTTTCTCGCACGGTAAATTCAGTGTGTGGCAGGGCAAAGTCCTGCCCTGTCTACGGGTGGAAAGCAGGACTAACGCATGCATTTCAGATGAGATGAAAAACAGGCTCCGTAAATCCTGATCCCCAAACTCAGGGGTTTAGAAACAGAGGGGCTCGAAATTCTTTAGTGCTCACTCTGCAAAGCGATCCCGGGGTAAGCATTTTTGCTTCGAAAGGGGGGGGAAAAAAGCCCTCTGGAGTTAATATTCTTCCTTTAGCCATCACTTCATTTTTTCAGCTTTCAGCATGAAGGTGGTGTTGCCAGCAAGACCACCTAGCCACAAACCCAGCAGGGAGCTTCCAAAATTCTTCTAAACACTGACTCCTTGTTATAAGTTGAAAAGTGGTAATAGCAACAGTGCGTATCACATCTGTGCCAGGCTTCGGGCCCGGGAAGGAGCACTCTCCCTATTGCTGAACACCACTTGGAAAGATCCTTTCAGTCCACACATGTATCAGCATTAGCCATTTCTTTGTCAACAAATCCCTTAATACGTACCCTTTCTATCATGTACAGATGTCCAAAAAATAATGGAATACTGTACTACAAGATTAAACACTTTAATGTCAGCATATGTGTTGCATGACTCTGAACAATGGTATCATTGTGCGTGTACAAACAGCGGGTTGAGGGAAGATGGGTTTAATTATCTCCGAAGCAGCAGCAAGTTCTTCCTGACTAAGTTGAACTTCAGCTAGCAAGGACCGCTCAGGGCAGAAACTGGTATTTCTCTAACAAAACGCCTGGGCCCTGTCTGATGTTCTTCCAGCGCTGGGGTTGGTGTCGCGCCCGCCTCGTGGAGGGTGTCGGAGAGCGATGCAGGGCCACCTGCTTCCTTGGGAGCCGCGGCCAAGGAATGCAGCAGGGGACGAGGATGCTGCGCGTCACCACATCCTCACGCCCCACGTGTCACCCAGGAGACCTTTAAGTTAAAATTCCTTAGGATGGTAGGTGCCAAAGGGGAAAGATAGTAATTGGGAGGGAAAGGACAGAGAAGCGTGCATGCTGCCTTCTGCGTTTGAGACATTTCCCTGCGGGGATTTCTTTGCAGGCGCTTTAAGGCAATGCTGGATGGTAAAACTATTTCTCCTTAAAGAACATCCATGAAATATCTGGGCAGGTTACACACAGGTAATCCATTTTCTTTTCCGAGTGTACCCTGATCAGTACCCGTTTACGCTGTGGTTTCTCTGCTGAAATCAGAGCCAGACTAGATGAAAGGTATCGTGAAAAATTTACACGTGGGACTGTTCTGTGAACACGAAACTCTCCTAATAGTAAACAGACCGATTGTGGTGCGAATCCTGATGCAGAGTTTGCAGCGTCTGTACGTGTATCTGGGGAAAGCAAAGTTAAATAAGCAGAGAAGAGTTGTGTTTCTTCAGAATACCTTATTCACAGCCTTAGCATGTGAAACGCGGCAGCACATAGTGCTGCGATCCATCTGCAGCTGCTGTAACGCACTCAGGATTGCTGCGGGATTTGGGGGGTGTGAGGGAATGGACAAAAGGGGAGGTGACAGGGAAAAGACATAAACAGGAGTGAAGTTATTCCCTTAGACACAGTCTCTCCATTTCTAATTTCATCTTCCAGAAATCCAGTACAAGGAATTCTCCTGTAGGGCCTCCCTCATCAGCCTCTCAAATCTCATTTCTCTTCCCCCCTGGACTGGGAAGGGGG
The DNA here is from genome assembly GCF_963924245.1 of Chroicocephalus ridibundus. Lineage (NCBI taxonomy): Eukaryota > Metazoa > Chordata > Aves > Charadriiformes > Laridae > Chroicocephalus > Chroicocephalus ridibundus. The sequence goes on along the minus strand of NC_086295.1, from coordinate 6,594,085 downwards.
GACCCAGGACAGTCTTGCCCTGGGGATTTGCCCCCAGCAGCTCTCCCTTTAACCAGCACCTTGGGGTGGCATTTTTCCAGAGGAGAGGCAAGCTGGGGACTGTGGTGATGCTGCAAAACGTGGCTCCTCCTGTGTCCTCCCAACTGCCCAGCGTTGCGGCCATCACAAAACGTCGCAAGCTCTCATGTAGTCATGGGGTCAACCGAGGCTGGTATTTACCATCGAGAGACCACACCACCGACAGATGGGGGCTGTTGCGCCTCGCTGTATCTGAACGATGGGGCTGCATGTGGCCACCAGCTCGGAGCAGGGGACTCCCGTGGTCCCTGCAGGGCTCGGGGGCTGCGCAGGGCAGACCGCAAGGCTCCCTGCCCACCAAAGGCAATCTTCGCTCTTCTCCACACCCTCCTCTAGGAATGTCCCTGTAGTCAACCTGAGCAGTGAGCAGAATGACAGGCAGAAGCTCATCGTTGCTCCTGCTTTCTTTTCTCTGCCTGCACCGTGATGCATGGCATGGAATAACGTGGCCTAAGAGCAGAGGCGCGCTGCTGCCTAATCCATCCCCTAAACCCTCTGGACGCAGCTGTGGGAGGTATGCGAAGATACAGGAATACGTTTTTCTTTTCCCTCTTTGAACGGAGACGATGGCTACGTTACACTGCGCTCTCTCTATTTTTGTCCCGGCACCGTGAAATCCGGGAGCTGTATCTGCTGAGGCCAGCTTCACGGGGAAGCTGTGCCAGCGTTAGGTGTGAACACCAAGTCGCACATTTTGCCGGTGCATCCAAGGGTCAAGGAGATAGTGGCTGCCTGGGGAGGAGGGGAAGGAATCACGGGTGAGGGTCGGGACGGTGGAGGCCGAGGTGGCAGCCACAGCGCAGAAAAGAGTAGTACTGGTGTAGAGGAGAAAGCAGGGTGATGGGTGTCTCAAGGGGGAGGGGGCTGCGGGCCACAAAGAGGGAGAAAAATTAATGACAATATGGTTCATTGAGAAAAATAATCGCCCAGTCCAACCAGCAGACGAATGGGGCCCAAGGTGTTTCCTGCAACCTGCTCCGAGGCTGGGGGCCTCTCAAAAAAACACTGATGCAAAAACCAGCAAAAGCCGGCCCTGTCTGCTCGTACACACAGCGCTGAGCAAACGGGAACAAATCCCCAGGCCCAGGGAAGCAGAGAGAAGTGCCTGAACAGATCTGGTCAGAAATAATGTGTATGCAGCCAGGGAAGGTAAGAGGCAGCGCGAGAGACTACCACAGGGAAACCTAAAATGGGTTACACGGGATGAAATGCAAAATTGGTAACAAAAAGATCCAGGTCATTCTTGAAAGCTTCCAAGTGTGAAACAGTTCTTCAGCGTGGCCCAAATTTCATTGCAGGGGGAAGACAGGAAAGTTTCCCTGACATGTTTTTAGCCAGCTGTAAGCTAACATCCCGTAAAGGGAGACGGCCCGCTAGTGAGGGGTGGTCTGGAAGGGTGCTCATCCTCGGAGGGTGCAATCCAGCACTGCCGGCTTCCCCGCTCCTCCCAGGGCGTCTGCTCGTACCCCCATCTCTGCCCACGGGAAGGGCTCAGCATCTCTGCGGGAGGCTGGGAACCTGCAGCACAGGCACCTCCATCTGCAGGAAGGCGCGTGCAAAGAAAAAACAAATCGTCATATAGTCACTCTTCGACGCAATGATTTGATCGCGCAGAGATGCGACAGCAACAAATTATGCCCTTGCATTCCAGTAACCACGCCGGGGCAATCTCAGAAGGCTTCAAATGTGTTAGATAAATTAGATACTGTTCATAATAAATAGTTTGAGTCAGTAATTTGGGGAAGGTCACTGCCCAAGCATCTCTGATGCGTTTATACAGACAGAAATGGCTGAACGTACCGGTAATGCCCTGGAGAGCGTGTTCATCCCCCGCGTGCAAGGCCAGACTCCTCTGCCCTCCACCGGGCCCGGCAGAGAGGATATTGCCTACCAACTTAGTTTCAATTTTTTCCAATCCTTGCTTCCAGAGCATGAAGAACTTTCATAAAGTTGTGCTCATAAACTGATGCTTTTCAAGCTTATATGCTGCTAATTATCTTCCACTACATGATTTTTTCAAGTTGCCTTCTGTTCCTTATTACTATTGGTGTATTATTATATAGCATAAAGTTACTTAATACCGCAAAAGATTCAACAACATTTGCAAAACTGATACAGAAAGAAGGACTGGGTTCTGGACTGGTACAGCTGGTTTAAGGTATTTTAGAAGTAAATGAAATCAAATGAGAATTTATAATCCTTCCTGAGGTCTGGATTCCATCAGACTAAACTCATTAGGCATTAAGGTGCAGGTGCAGCTAAATAAAGGATTGTTCTGCTTTCCTTAATACCATAGATTCACATCTTGAGTTCAAAATAAGAGTCTTTTAAAAGCACATGTATATAGTGTGCATCTACTGGCAGCACTTGAAAGAGAAAGTTCAGCTGATGGAATCTTCAAATGCCTCATTTTTGTCAAAGGAATGTGCCCGTTTCTGCACGGCCGTGCTAAGGGACGCGAGCGGAGAAGTGGCTGCACACTGGCCTCTGAAGGCTTTTTCATTTCATTGGCGTTTGACTTCCTTTCATCTGCCCAAATAAACAGCATAAATCTAATTAATCCCTCTTTAATATTGTATTGCCACAACAATACCAGCATCCCCCCAAATATTCCAGAGTGTGGGTCTACACCTGCGCAGCCTCTCGGGGAAGGACACGGCGGGAGTCGCGGGGAATCCAGCCTTTTTTGTGGTTTACTGTGATAAACGGAAATAATTCAAGAACCAGTTTTCCAGGTTTGAAACCATATGACTTGCTGGATTTCTCAGCTGAAATCCCAGATTCTGGTTTTGTTGAGAAGGCAGTTTGTGGGATATTACAAAATCACCAGCCGGTATCAGACATGCGGCCATCAGATAAGAATCTTGGCCTTTGATTGTAATCAGCAAAATTTCGACTTGGAATGTATACACGTCGCGCTGCGCCACGAGGCCGCGATCGGCTGGACCTTTTGAGCTTCTCTATGCAATAACAAACATCTGCGCCTTCCTCAGTCAGGCAAGTGCCGGAGATTAGGGGGCAACAAACTATTCAGGGGAAAGGTCCGTCTGCCCGGGAGGGGAAATCCCTGCAGGGGCAGAGCTCGTCTTGCACCCTCGCTGCAGAGGTGTTCTGTACGTGGGAGGTCCAGTGACGTTAATACAGTTTGTAAGCCAGGATTATTAGATAGAAATGCAGCGTTTGGAGGGATGGGAGGAAACATTTTGGAAAATAACGATTTAGAGACTTCAATTATTACTTAAAAAGATACTCCGGAGTGCCCTTCCGCATGAAAGTGGGACTTTGTGACCTACTTCACATTTTTCTTTGAGATCGTCGTGTTTTCCTCCGTGCTGCCAAGGTAGCCGAGATCAGGTGGGGCACTGAGCGCCGCCTCCCGGGGCTGGGACAGGGGAACTGGAGCGGGAGGTCATCGCTCCGCGCGGCCCTCGCTGCCAACCGCCGCGCGGCCACTCGCTCTCCTTTTGCCTGGGATGAGCCTCGGAGCTTGTGCAAACAGTCTTTTTGCTTTCTAGGAAGTTTTACTGCGCAACGCATTTATTTTTCTGGAGAAACAGGCAGGGGACTCTATTCTTTTAATAATTTGGTATATGGGCCTGAGAACTATGAATATTAAGGCTCTGTAAACTGATGACAGCCACGTATATTTCTGTTGGAAGGTGTAAAATGCTAGTGTCTGACAGTGACGGCAAGTCTACATGAAGTGTCCTCAGGAAGACATAGATATATAGAGAGAGAGTGTGTGCGTGTTTCTATCCCCTTTACACTTTAAATGTTGGTGGCCAACGCCCCAGGCGTAACAGCATCTGAAGGTTAGGAGAAGATTTATTTTCAGTTTAATTCCCACCCACGATCCCTATTATACAAGAGGAATTATTACTTTTTTTTTCTTTTGGTAGAAGATAAGCCCATCGGTGACATCAGCAGCACCTAGCCCTGCATACCACGCCGCCAACCGCAGGGCTGGATTCCTGACGCTGAGCCTCTCGCTAGGGTTGGGCCATCCCGGCCTCCTGAGTCAGCCCCTAACAACGGCATTTTCTGTTTTGTTTTGGTTTTCGTGTCTTCGAACGCAATTTTGCAACCGCAGTTCGGGGGTAAAAGATCAGCTGCTGTAATATACACCCATGTCCTCACACGGGCTTGGTACGGACGAAGGGAACGCGGTTCACGTCCTGCTACCTGCCACCATTAAAAATAGCACAGAAATGAGAGTATGGCCCTGATGAAAGTGTCTCAAGGAGCAGGGACACGAATCATTCTTCCCCAGCTCGGTCTCGTGCCTACCAGTCACTGCTCTCTTGCTGGACCACAGCTGCCCATACGGGGAGGGAAGACTTTGAGCGCATCAGACACACCGACTTGCATCTTTCCCCTGCTCCGTAATGTTGCCAGTGAAAACAGCTCCCACCTCCCAGTTGTAGACAAACGAGCAAAATGACATTTAATGTTTTCTCAAAAAATATTTGGGGTTTGCTTGAACATGTTCCTGCATCATTCTGGATTCTCTCATGTATTTCTGTATTCCCCGTGTCAGGTTTTAATGTAGCGTAACGGTCAGATTTCTGTGGATATGGCGTCTAATATTCTTGTAATTTGATTATAATGCGTGCCGCTGAGCTGCAGGAACTATTGTAGTCAGCGGTCGAAGTTGTGTTCCCACCAATGAGAGGAGTTTTACACCACACGTCGGATTTGCTTCTCCTTTTCACCTGTCTCGGAAGACAAATGATTCATCACACAGTGCTGAAATATCTTCATCTTCTCGTTGGGGCCAAGATTTAAAAGAGTGGTTACTCAAAGGCTTCTTTGTGAGTGGAAGAGAAAGATCTGTGCTGAGTGATTCTTTTTCAGCTCTTCTCCTCTGCAGTTTATTACAAGTATATTTGTGTAATTAGGGGGCCCAGTAGTAATGTTGTTAAAATACAAGCGGGCGCATTTATTGTTTCCTCCAAAAGGAAACAACCAATCTCCAGCAGTTCTGGTTTTTCCCTGTCTCAACTGACCATTTACTGCTTTATGTAGCTAGCAGATTGTGAGGCTAAAGTTACTTCTTTGTTTTTTCCTATTTCTTTTTGTTAAAAAGAAGAAAAAAAAAAATTCCCCTCTTAACAAATGCTGGATTTTTTAAGGATATGGTCAGAAAGGGGAACTTAAACTCAGCACGATGTTTACAGCGCCACACAAGCTTCAGCAAAAGTGATGTGCAGGACTCACTATTAACATCTAAAAAGTCCCTGTGGGATTATAATTGCTGCACGGTAATAAATAAAAGTAGCAAGATTAAAATGTTCAGAATATTTTTAGTGATAGAAGCAATTAAGTTTGAACCTTGAAAACGAGGGGAGGAGCAGCTTGCGAGCATCGAGCATGGGGGTAGAACAGATACGATTAGGAATTGATTCCCGATAATGGGGAATGATTGTTATTCGGGGCGTTACGGATGCTTGGCTGGTGTACGGAAGTTGTTAAAATACTGATACAGAAGTATCTGAACACTACTACAGCCAGAATTCTGGTAAGCACCAGAATTCAGAATTTCTAAATCAGAGTCGTTTTTAATCTTCCATTTAAATGATAAACCTGAACTTGCTTCCCCTCGGGGTGCCGAAGGACTCATTAAAGTCAATGGGCGTTTCGGGTACGTGAAATACTGCCAGCCCCGTTCCTCAGCCTCACGCAGTAAGAGACGTCTCTCTCCACCGGAATTATAACTCCCAACTACTGATGCTGTATTATTTTATGAGCATTTTTTAGTAGTTCTCCCAGGGTTCTTCTGGTCTCTTTTAAAAAACTTTTACTGCCACTGTGCTGCGGGAAGAACAATTGGCAACATCAGAGGACCGAGGCAGCCCCTCCGGTGCCAACGCAACCAGGTGACTGAAGGCAGGATTTGGCCCAGTGGCTCCAGTAACAGAGCCAAAGCTCGAACTGATTTGATTTACAGCCCTCCCCTCCCCAAATTTGGTACAGACGCGGTGGCAGCTCCTCAGATGGTGTCGGTGGTGGTGACTTCGGGGCTGGGGTGGCCTGGTGCCGGGCTGCTCCAGCTGAGGACACAGCCCGGGGACATGAGTGGAGGTGTCGCCCGGACCAACATCGCGCGGGGAGGCTGCAGCCTAGCGAGAGGAAACGTTGTGCTCGTTTGAGAGGCGGTTGTGCTCAGCACACAAAACTTTAAAAAACGATGCGCTGCGAGATTATCGGCCTGATCCACACAATGCTGCTCCCTCCCCGTAAAGAGCCTGAGGCAGCACTTGCTCGTTTTAATTATTATTTAGAGGGAAGCGGTGCCTTCCCTCGCCCCCTCCCTTTTTTTTTTTAAAAAAGGAAGGTAGCTTTTAAGAGCTTGCCATGAAGATCTAAGTTAAAGGATTTTCTCTACTACAAAGCCCGCATAGTTTCCCAGGCCAGGTGGACCCGATAGCACTGACTGCATGCTGAAAAATCTCATCCCCACCCTTCAGGCACTTTAATTGTAAGCCTTTCCAGATACACTGGATAAACACTGTCAAAATGAACCTGAAAGGGTTGTTGTTGTTGGTTTAGCCCTTAAATAATTACGAGTTTGTCTGTCTAATTACAACATAATCTTGTTTAAACTTGGATGGCTATTTGCAGTATCTTTTAAATGAGGCGGAATCAGAACGAGTGAAAACCTGAAAATTTACAATTCTTCTCTTTTAAGGCAAGGAGAAAAGAATTTTTACTTCTGTAAAATTTAATTCAGCCTGACAACAAGGGAGTCTAAGTTGGAAGCTACTGCGGTGGGATAAAGATGATAAAGAATAGCGTGTGACTGCCGAGATGCAACAGAAACTTAATACTCTACGGATAAAATTTTTCAAACAGTTTAGAAATAGTTTAAGGTAATTTACGGGAAGACTTGAGTGACAAAGCACATTACTTGAAGTGCCTTTCCTTCACTAGGCACTTTCTAAATTCTTTCTCTTTCATTTCTTTACTCTCAGGAGACTTTTAAATCCAGTGAACCAAAACACCACTTTGTTTGTTGGTATAGCGCAGGGCTGGCACAGATGGCAGACACTGCACCTGTTCCAATAAAAGGGGAAAATTGAGAGATAAACCATAGCGCTCATTAAGAGGAATCTACTGAAACACGAACAATTTGTATTTTGAATATCCGCCAGGAATAAAAGGAGAAATACATAAACAGACCTTGTTTTCACCATCATCAGCTTAAAATAAATTTCTTTGAAGGGAATTTCACATTTGTTGCATGTACAAAGACAGTACATACCACTAAAGAAACTATGCTTATGCTTGAATTTCTTTAAGAAAACAAATGATTTTATCTAGCTACTCCTTTGAAAGAAAAAAATCTGTTGGCAGTTTTAATCGAATCAGTTAATCCCCCTATTCCTTAGTTGTGGCAGCTTTTTCTTCTTTTACATTTTCTCCTGCTGAGTAATAACACATTCTTACAATCTATTTCATAATGACCAGAGAACAGCAAGATAAACAAAAGTCCTTCTGCTCATCCATTAATAAAGAACTAAAATTGTAGGAGGTAGAGCAAACCATAACACTGTTTGGACAGTTAGCAATAAAATTCACTGCAAAATAGGTTTTTCTAGGCAGAAGGAATATGCTGTGCAACATCCGATCGGTTATCAAAAAATCTTAAATGAGAAGAAACATAAAGTAACAGCCACTCAAAGGATAAATTTCTTCCAACGTTCGCCTTGATCATCAGTGGCTGTGCTGTTCAACATCCCACTCTTTCTCTCACACATACACACACAAGCATTAAATACAACATGTCATGAAAATTCCTAAGTATCACTGAATGTTGGCAGCCCTGCACTGTAAAGTCATTTATATAAAACTGTGGTTGGCAGCTCTCACTCTTCCATGGGAACAAATTAACATTGGCATTCCAAACACAGGAAAGTAAGGAAATTAGAAACACAGTTTATATTTGGCCAGTGCTTTGAAATACTGTACCATGCTACTGATGTCAATTAATGAAAAGCAGAATTTTGCGGAGAGGGTCTGGTTTTGAAACACATTAACACACGTTAAACATGTTTGCACAGGAACTGGATTGTAAGCATCTTGGTTCCAAAACAATAAAGCAATTACGCTAAAACTTGTAGGCTCAAAGTTGCCATTAATTCAGTCCACTCGATCTGGATCGCTACGGGATTTCCACTGACTCCAAGACGTCGTCGACACAAACGTTTAAAAGAAATGGCGAGGCAGGGTATTGTGGGGCTCGCACATAGGAGCTCGCACCCGAGATCCTCTTATGTTACCTGCTGTAAATCAGGTAAATTTATGTATAAAGAATGGAACTGCACAACGTACACCCAAATAAAGGGGGTCTCGGCAAACTTTGTAGTGTTCCTCAACAAAATGAGGATTTCCGAAAGAGACATCTCAATTAGAAACGGTTCAAACTTTGCTACCTGCAACCTTTTTCTTAGCGAAGATGTTTACCCACAAAATCTTAAACACTTCTGGTTTTCACATGTACACCAAAAAAATCTAGATGGCAGTTTATCTCCTGGCACAACTCCACTGACTTCAATGGAATTACTCCAGCACGGAATTTGGCCCTGCAGTCTTTACAACACGCTGTTTATTTGCACTGTGATTCAGATATTTTGATACCAGGAATCTTTCAGCACTGAAGTTTCTCCATATGAAATATGTCTTGGATTAAGAAATATCAGTTTCACATTTTTGTCAAACATTATTTGTTAAATTCTGTTTGTTGCAAAGATGGGAATTCAGCTGTAGTTCAACAACATGGATTGGGCTAATAATGATAAGCAGTGACTAATAGGAGCTAGTTCGTGTTTTGATTGTTTGCAGCAAAGGAAGCCTCCCTCAAAAACAATTTCAAGATTAGGAGAGAAAACCGTTTGAAGCTCTAGCAGAAACTACTGCCTGCTCATTATTTCAACACGGGGGCATTTCGTTGGCCCAATTCTGTTCTCAACTGTGCTAGTGTAAATCAAGAGGGAGTTTATGGGAATTACTTTGGACGTAGAGTTGTATAAATGAGAGCAGAGGGCCAGCTTCAGTAGAAATTTGACAATTTACACCAATGAAGACCTAGCCAAGAATTTTCTCTTGGGTTTCCATTTTCCAAACATATGCATGTGCAGAAATTTATCCATGTGATTAGCCCTCGTGAGCAGTCCCAGTTACTTCAAACAGGTGTAGAATGAAAATCTTCATCCTGAAACTAATTTAGAGAGCTCTGTCCTTCCTTTAGAAGCTCCTTCCCTTTAGAGAAGTATTATATACATATAATAGCATATTTTATTTGTATATGTATGTATATACAATGTATATATACGTGTAGTTACTTCACATGAGTATTTTGATGCGGGCCCCAGAGAGGAGGGCTGTACCACTGGAAAGGGCTTAAAATATCGTGTCTCTTAATGCTGTGTATCAACAGGTAGTCTCGATATTTATCTGCCACGCTATCAAGATTTGCTTACTTGTGTTCTTGCTCAGATGGCTTCATCCATCGTTGCAACTTCTCACTGGTATTCATCCAGTTAGAACAATTTAGAGGCATAAAACTAAATGTGTTATCATTTTAACCACAAATTAACAGTTTCCATATAAATATTAGCATTTCCTCACTTGGTTCAAGGATAGAAGCCATAATGGCACTAACAGTATATTTGATTTAAACTAATTAAAAACAGAGGCTCTTGCAATTTAATATATTGATTTTACCAGTGGGACTTAAATCTTTTATAATAAGTGTACACAGCTGCACCACTCACCCACCGCCACTTTTAAACCTAATCCCCGCATTCCTCCTGACAATAACATGACAGGATCCACACATCCCAGTATTAGCCTTAACCCCGGTGACACTGCCAGAATGTATTAAACTAAAACATCGCAGTGTCCTATTTAAAAGGAGCCTGTCAACAGCTCTGACTGGGCTTTAATAGTTATAATCTTTTTTTTTTAATTAATGTTTCCAACCACTTGTGTAACCTTCTTTCACATGTCTCTCCCCCCGCATCCGAAAATGTGTTTTGAGCTTATTTACAGGCGAAAACGTAACGCCTGGTTTCACGCTGCCTGCCCAGGGGCCATTAAACCTCCTTTGCCAAAGGAGCGCTGCGGGGGGGATGCACACAAACGCACACGCGCACACACGGAGCGCGCGCACACTCGGGTGGGAGCAGGTCCTGCACGCTTCACTTGTGCCCAACTCCCGTTACAAGCGTCACAAGATCTGGCCATCAGGGCTTGTCTCCTTCAAAGCTCTTGACAAGCCCTTGTGTTTTGGCTTTTAAACCCCGGTCACTGGAGAGGGCTTCACCTCCCTGGGACAGCCTGTGTGGGAACGCGGGACAGACCCTGCTTCTGGGATAAATCCGCCGCAGAAGCACGCAAGCACAGGGGGACAATTTCCACCTCCTTTTTCCCTTGCATGAGGACATCCGTCCTCAGCTGCTCCGTTCTCCGCTACCACCGCACCCGTATGGTGCATGTAAATAGTTCAGTTCTGCCATTTTGCACCTGAAAATTGGAAAATGAATTCATTCCTCTCTAGAATAGGTCTGTACATTCAAAGAACCGCCGCCGGTTACCTGCTGCGCGGTCAGTGTACTCCGTACCTTTAGCTTGCTGCAAGCTTTCTACCTTCACTGATCTTATACCACTGCGCGCTGCACATATCCATACTGTCCAAAACAATTCCAGGATGTACCTGTTCAGGCTTGAGAGGTTCTAACAGCCCTAGGTGGAGGAAGGGAAAAAAAAAAAAAAAAAAAAAAAAAAAAAAAGGAAAGAAAAAGCCGAGGGCTTGGCCTAATGTATGGACAAAGCATGTGATCATGACCAGGCATCCAGGGCTAACATTTAATCTGCTTTGTTTCAAGTGGGAAATATGTGAAGATCAAATAAGTTCAAATCCAGGTCAAATATCCTTGAAAATCTTTGATTTATATAAGCAGGAAAATGAGGTTTAAAAGAAGTGATTATGAAAGGGTTACTAAAAACACAGCTGTACGCGTACTCTTATATCTGAGGCTCTCCAAAGAAAAACTGTGTGACATCTATATTAACCTTTGGCTGTACACCAATGAAGGCCTGTAGTGAGCTGGAATGCAAGGCAGCCCCTTCCAAATTTTAACACAAGCCAGGTTACAGCTGCAAATGCCTGCAGCCCGTGCTCACTTTATAAAGTATTCCCCGAAGGAAATTTTTTAACTGTTATAGAATCTTTTTCTAATACCCTACAGTGTTAAAGCCTGTTATTAAAGGGCAAAGAGATGGTTCTCCATGCCAAACACTTGTCAACAAAAAGGATAGCCAGATGGTATGAAATAAAAGGAAACTTGGGGGCTCTTCAGCTTCTTGATTTACATTAACAAAAGCCACTTTCATGTGCTCCTTCCAAGAATGACTAATTCCCCCCCCCCTTATTTTTTGCCAGGATTAAACAACGTTGTGCATTTTATAATCAACCGCGAGACAAATTAACAAACTGCGTTATCACTTGTGCCGACTCTTTTAAAAAAATATTCTAAGGAAGTCTGTTTACCAAGGCAAGATTACCCACATAAGGACAACTCAATTATTTTTAGTAGAGAGGGTCTAAGTAATCTAGAGGATGTTTACTCCTTAGTTGCTGTTTATAAACTTGAAATTAAGCTTGTGCAAAAAATGCTTTGCATTTTTTCAGTTCCTAAAATGGATCAGTTTGTAAACTGTACTTGGACAGGATCCTAAATGAAATTCCAAATACTGAAATTATAGTAATAAATTTTATAAAATTAGCCAGTAATTAACTGGCTAACTTAGTCAGACCACTGTGGCTAAATTCTCTTTTAATTTACATGTAACTTCATTCTTGACACAAATCCATTCCCCATCCATCTTAGCACAGGTGTAAGCTACGGCAAAATGTAGCCTGTGAATTAACTGGTTATAAATCTAAATCTAATTAATTGTCAAGATTTTACAGTAACATTACATGCATAGTACAAAGCTCCCTGCAACACAACCCTGAGAAGGAGCACCTGTATTCTGGTTCCTCCCTACCAGTACCCGGTATAAATTCTCTGGAATAAATATGCACAGTATCTCCATAGAAATCAATGGGGGGGGGGGGTGTTGTTGGTTTTTTTTTTCCTGTGTAGCCCAGTAAATCTTGCAATGTAAATCTTTATTTCTCCTTTTAATATTTTTTCCTCTAAAGTTGGACAACTAGATAGACGAAGAATCTGAATAAAGCAAAAACCAAAAAAGTGGTTTCGTAGATTGGCGTGTGGAAGCCTGGAATAACATGTTTTATTTATTGAAATTTAAAAGCATTATTTCTTTGCTCACTTTTACTTCCTCCATCCTAAGATGAAACTTATTATGCTGTGACACTTCCTCATTGTGATGGCTCTCGTATAGTAATAACAGCCTACCTGTGAAACGCAATGCTCACAGAGTAGCTCTTACAAAACTAGGACACAGTTTACTACAGTCTGCATCTAGCAATTCAGCTCTGCTTTAAAAGGGAGCATTGTCGAAAGTCTCCCAAAAAAACATCAGTTCTACAACAGATCTTCTAATTTTCCCTGAACGTCATAGAAAACTGTACATATCGAAGCAGGTGGTGTATTTGACTATATACGGGAGCGAGTGGCTGGTCTAATTCATTAAAACGTCCATAAACAAGCCTGTCTTTGTCCTATAAAGATGAAAGAACCAACGACTATAAAGGGATGAAAGGTGTGCACAGTGATGAAGAAAGCTATTCTAGATCTATGTCCTTTTTAAACTCGTCCTGGCATGCACTGTTGACAAGGGAACAAAACAGTACAGATAAACCTCCAAAATGTGGCTTGCTGGTAATAATTCCACCTGTCCTTCTTAAAAGTATGGGATTTTGCCTGCGCTCTTAGGCACTGGCCATGCTGACAGCAATTAAAGTGACAACAAAGCGTTTTGCAGAAAGAACACTTTTGGATTTCTAAGCCGACTACAAAAGTCAGCAGGTCGAAATGAATGAATATATCCACGACCGGCATCACATCGCATCGGGATGTCGATTATTGATTACGTGCAGTTGGTACAGGTAAAACCTGCTCTATGAGAAGTTCTCACTTAGACACAGACATAGACAAAATGTAATTTTTATTTCACAGTCTGGGGATTGATCCCACTCATTTGTATTCAACGTAATCGTGAACCTGAACATTAATTCCTTTTATGTAAAATTTCCATGGGCTGCAGAGGAAGCACAGGACGGGAGCGCTGCAGTTTCACTGATGAAAGTTACGCAGTAAATAACTACACGGGAGGAGCAGAGCTGCTTCCCCAGAGCTAAGCTCCCTTCCATTAGGTACTTACATGTTTCATAAAGCTTCTCTCCTCTCTACCGCAATGGCAACAGAAGTGTGAATTTAGCTATTGTTATTTCAACATCCTTTGTCTTCTGCTGGGGACTCTCCCTGCGCTCTGGCTGTACACAGTGTAGGACCCAAGGACCACAGAGAACAATGTTAGCGAGATCCCTCTTATCTCTAAAGTCAAATATTTGACCGCCATTGGTACTTCTGGCTGCTCAAATATTTGATTTTAAATGTATCATTGCTGATCGGCTTAAGTATCTAGCAGCAATTAGACAACCATGTGTAATACCAAATGGAAAGCACCAGCGCGCTCCGAGCGCGCAGCCCCCGGGCCAGATGTAATTCCGAGCTTCCCACTGTGAAGCTTATGGTAGTTAATAAGGAGGTGCAGCTCATGCAAACTGGAGATCTCCCACAGCGTCCCGCGCCTCCCTACCATGCAAGAATTGTCCCAGGATGGCTACCGTGTCTAATAATTATTAACGTGTGTCACAGAACCTTTACAGCTACTGATCTTTTTCAGTTAGTTAAAGCGTTGGGATTAGAGAGGTGGTGATTTAGGTGGTGATTTAATCTCTGTTGCCTCTGAAGTTCCAGACAGTGGAAGTGTCCAGAAGAGTGACATCCATAAAGGCGTTACTGGATTTACTGGCGATGGGGGTGTCTGTAATCCCTAGCGGGCTACGTGACAGAGATGGGCTCCTCCTGCTCTTTGCGTGTCCCTTTGTTTGGGACAAAGTTTGAGTTGATCTTGGTTTGGAAATACTACTCAGACCGTGTCTTGAACTTGCCGGCCCCCAATCGGTACGTGTGGTGGCTTTGGAGCTGCACATGACAAGGTCTAAAAATGGACAGAGTGACCCAGGGTCTGTAATTATATATTTAAAATAGAATGCTCATCCCAACAATGTTTTACTCAAATCCGTCCAAGTCGGTCCACACGGGTGTGCAATCTACAGCAAGCAAATAGAAATCAGATTGGGCTGTGGCATCCAATTAGAGAGGCCTAGCGAGCCGCATACAAAGCATGCCAACTTTCATATCATTTGCATAAACCCATCCACATGTGCTTGTGAAAAGAGGCGAGTTAGCTGCATAAACCAGGGTCAACGCAAAAAGCTGCAGGAGTAAATAAGGATTTACTGTGGAATCCCTCTTGAGCCATTAGGAAAACATGTGCGAGCCCCTTCAGCTGCAGGAGCGCGGCGCTGGGATGCCACAGGGAATTATCCGTCTAGGCAGCCCCGACGGCTCTGCATCCCGCAAGAGTGCCAGCCTGATGCTGGGAGCCGTGTCGGGACCCGTGGTCCTGCCTGGGTTTCGTGTCTTCCGTGGCAGTGCGGGATGCAGAACAGACCTGCTAATCGTCCTGTTCAGCTCCTACCTGCACATCCAATTTCTGAGGTGCGGCAAGTAACTATCAAAGGCAGAAGACGACAAAGAACTTGGTGTGTCGGTGTGCGGGGTGTTGCAGGGTGGAGTGCGGCCAGAGCTTGTGGCTGTCCAAGTGCTGTGTGACAGTCAGAGCCCTCTCCACGTTGCTGCCGTGTAATTACCGCCTCGCAAAGCAGCCGCCTTTCCAAGGGCCGCTACCTGCCTTTCCTCGCCCAAGTGGGCTGCCACCCATGATCGGACCCACTGCAGAAACAGCTCCCTACCAGGTGGCCACCTGCGCCACCAGTCCCTGCCCTCCCCTCGGTGGCCAGGGCCCTGCTCCAGCCTCCCCCCCCTCCAGCACGGCTCTCCCGCCCGGTCATCCCGGCTCCAGCCCCGGGGCCTCGCCGAGGGCAGGCACTCACCCAAGTTGACGAAGCTCATGACCATGTCAGCCTCGGTGAGGAAGTTGCTGTCCTGCAGGCTGGCCAGGGGTGGCCCCTGGGTGCTGAAGATGGGCTTGTAGGGGTAGGAGAAGCCCTCGCCCTCCTCAGCGGCGGCCCCCGCCGCCCCCTCCTCCACGGACATGGCATTGTAGAGGTCCAGCATGAACATGGGGGCCGAGTTGTGCTTGCCGTGGAGGTGGGGCCGCGGGCGGTGCGGCAGGCCGAGGATGGAGAGGATCTCCCGCTGCATCTCGCGGCGCTCGGGGCCGCGCAGCCGCCGGTGGATGAAGCTGGAGTGCACCTCGTTGTCCACCGTGAAGTCGGCCAGGACGCAGCGCAGCCAGAGGGCGGGGGCGGCGGCGCCCAGCACCAGGAGCCAGGAGGCGGGCTGCCCGCGCCCCGCCGCCGGCATCGCGGCGCGGCGGCGGCAGCAGCGCTGGCGGCGGCGGCTGCGGAGGGGCGGCGCGGGGGGCGCGGGGCTGCCCCGCCGCGGGACGCGCCCCACCGGCATGCGCGGGGGAGGGGGGCGCGGAGGGGACGGCGCGGCCCCCGCGCTCACCGGCGGCCCCCGCGGAGGCGCCGCAACCCGCTCATGGCCCGGCGGGGCGGGGGGGGGGGGGGGCTGCCGCCTTAGCGACCCCGGCCCATGGAGGGAGGAGCGGCGGCGGCGGCCCGAGGGGCTTCTCCCGGGAGCGGCGCGGTGTCTGCCCGCGTCCCGCACGCCGCGGCGGAGCCGTGTGCGCTGTGCGGCTCGGGCGAGAGGCAGCGGGAGGTTGTCTCTGGTGGGAGGAGCAGGCTGGAAAACCCAAGCGCTCTCGCTCGCCCGCTCCAAACCGCTTGGGAAGAGGGGAAGAAAAAAAAAAAAAAAAACCCTCTCTGTGTAACTGCCTCGAGGAGGAACATCCGATCAGGTTGCTTTGCAGGATGTTTGTGGAGGCTGCTGGCTTGGGGGAGAGGATGAGCCCGTCCCAAGTGCTTAAATTAACCTGCACGTAATTAAGGAGAAGACACCCCAGGAGGGAGGGTGGTTTATGTGTAAGGAAGGGGCCCGGACTCCCAGAGAGTTTATAGATGCAAGTGTATCGTCTGTCTGCACGAACATGCATACTCTTTTCTTCCCTACCGCCCTGTTTTTTAAAGAAGTACAGATGGGGAGAGACTGTCCGGGACAAAACCAACAGCACTGGATTATTTAAAATGTGATGCTTATATATCCACACATGTAGGCACGTATGTCTGTGTGCATAGAGCCCCAGGTCGTCACTTTTTCCAACTGGCAGCGAGGAGAGTTAATGGAGAAGCACAAAAAATCCAAGGGGGGAGTTGTCATACGACAGTTGTAAAACCAGCATCGTTTCCTTGGAGTGGAACCATCAACCTGTGCACACGGGTAGTTTACATCATTACATTATCCTGCTCTCTCGCCTTCCCCTTTTCCTCAGCTCTCTGGTCCACGCCTTTGTGGAATACTGGCTTGTGATGGACTGTCAGCTTTCTAAAGCAATTACTTTTTTTTTTTTTTTAAGCTCAGTGGGTGTTACATGTGCTGTAATGGAGCCCCAGTCCTTGTTAGTCCAGGTAGATGTCTACTGCAATAGTAAATAATAATAATCTCAGATAACAAATGCAGACTGCTGCTTCCCAAATCTTACTTGGAAAGCAAGGGGAAGGCAGGATGTAAGGGTTTATCTGGGTCACCGAATCCAGCCCGAGGTAACTTCAGAAACCGTGTATATACGCACTAAGTTTATGCTGACATTAAGATTCGTTCCTTAGGCAAAAGAGGAAGAAGAGGGGCAGGGGATAAAGGAGGTCAGTGGGGTTTTTTTGATAGGTTGTTCATCTGATGTTTTCAGACGAGCAATGTCCAGTAGTATCCAGCACCAGGTCCCGCATCTGTTCTGGAAACTAATATTCAGCACTTCTTTTAGCTCTTTATGTTTAAAATCCTTGTGTGAATGGCAGGTAACTAGTCAAAAAAGCCTCATGGGAAACCCATTGAGTGATTTGGTGTGTTTGTATGCATGCATGTGCACCTCTTAATAACAGGGAAACTGAGGCATGACACAGAAATGACTCAGAGCTATTGAAATAGTGGTGGAACCAGCATTGAACTTCTCCCTCACTCCTAACCCACGTTTAGGAATGGCTCAAGCTCTGGGAGGATGGGGGGGGGAAAGAGGTTGTGAAGCCACATCCACCTTAGGTAATATGAGAGCACTTGCTAAACTCACTGGTGGTAATGGGGGTGCTCAAATGCCACCCCTGTAACTGCCTTCCCGTTGCTCCCCACTAATAAAAACACCAACACCTAAGCAGTTGCATTTTGGATGCCCAGTTAAGATTAACTTCTCTAGCATCTTTTGTACTTCCTGAGGAGCAGCACTAACCTGCTCTTAGCCAGGCAGCTATTTGCCTAAACTTCTCTCTTGCAGAGGGTGTGGTTTCTATCTACATCAATTTAAGCTGATTTAAAGCCAGGTTCCTCCTGAGAAAGATGTTTTTTTTTCTCATCCCACCCCAGCCTGGACCTTCAGCTGTGCAACCCCACCCCTCTCCAAAGCTGGTGCTGACCTTTAACATCCACACACAGGTCAGGAAACCGATTCTGGTTTTAAAAGTAATCTTTTTTTAACCATTTATGTATTTGGTTTTGCTGAATTAATTTTCTGCTGGATCAGCTCCTTGTTCTGACTGACTACGTATTGTGCTGGAACTAGGGAGGCCACAGGAATGCACAGCTGGGGGCGAGGAGAGGGTGGCTGGGCTGGGCTGGGCTGCCTTAGGTTGGCTTAAACTGATGGTGGAAGGGCGGACAGATGATTCAGTATCCCTCTGCTCTCCCTTTCGGCTGCAGATAGCTTGATTTCCCTTTCTTTTTTGTTCCTTGTGGGCAGTTAATTTTTCCCCAGTTTCGAGTGTTGTCTTTTCATCAAGCAGCAGTAGGGCAAGGAGACTCGCCTGTGTCATGGACAGTGAGATTAAGAAATCTGTAAGGATGGAACAGCAGACTGGAGAGCAGGTGTCTCTGCTGCCTCAGTTACTTACACCTGAATTGCTTGTAGCTCACATTTAAAAACTGACTAAATTTCAGGTCAGTGTCATGCTTCAGAATGATATCACTCTTTGAGAGAAAGAAAAGAAAAAGATAGTTTGGGGGGTTTGGATCCTGGCTCCTTAACACCTCAGGTAACGACTGTTGAAGCTGTATGTGTCACTGAGGAAACCGCGGAGAAATAAAAGTAAACCTTGAAACCCCTTGATTTGACAAATTTATTGAAAAAGTGATGTTTGAATCTATTTCCTTGTTATTTTATCTGTTTAAGTGGCCTGGGTTTGGCCACATTTAGATACCTCCTGATTTAATGTGGGATATGCTCTTTAAAGAGCGGGCAATGCTGCAACTCTGTCCGTTGCTTTCATAGGAATAGTTGTGAGAGTTTGATCTTTTATAGCAGTGTTTTCTATGATCCCGTGGCACAAGGTACAGCATTACATAAATGGAAGATAGTTTGCAATGGGGGTACTGCTTGCATGTATTCTTAAAACAGCATAACAAAAACACTCTAGAAGTGTGCGATGAGAAAGGGAATCTGTTAAAGAGTAATTTTTTTGAACGTGAGGTCCTCGGCTCTTGACTTCAGCCTGCTTTGGGACACAACAAAGAGCAGCCTTTATTCTGCTGCCTCCAACAAAGGATGATGCAGCTCCAACTGCAGCGGTTCAGTCCTCAGAGCCGAGCTTGAATTTCAAACAGCAAAGGCACAAACTGGATTGCCTTTCTCATGGGCCACGTCTTTCTCTTCCCTCCTTTCTTGCCTGCCGCGTAAAGCCCGTCCTGCTTCCTGTAGGATCAGTTGCACACAGGTCGCTGAAATATTGGCACCCTCGTGTCATTGTCTTCTTCCTCCTCCTTCCTGGATCAATTAAGAAACCAGTTTTTCCTCTTACTCTTCTCTGCTTCTCTTGTCTGTCCTCCTCTTCTTAAGAAGGAAAAGTAAATGCTTATGATGAAGTAATCCCTGTGTGTTGGCACTTGCTGCTTCAGATAATTTCTATGAAAACAAACTCCCAATGTTTCTGAGGTTCTGCGCAAGCCACATTACCAATTGAGTAACTTTTTGATCTCTTTGAGCTTTGCGTGTACGCTCTTATCTGATTTTTGTACCAACTACTGCCATTGTTTTTGTTTGTGTGGAAGTCAGTATAGTTGGAAGCATGTATTTAAGAGATAAAGGGTCTAATTTTAAAACATGAAATGCACAAAAATGTGCACGTTTGTGCGTGACGAATTTGTATGTGCTGCTGTCATCATCGTGTACCTGTATTAGGCGGATGCCAGTGGCAGAATTTGGCCATTTGCATTCAGTTTTACCAAATGGCCAGTAAAAAGCATGGGTTCTGCTCACAAACTCATTTCATGACTCTTTAAACATCAGACACAAAGCATTTTTTCCTCTTTTCTACTGAATCAATTTCAAGCTCCTTGCCTTCCGACTTTGATGTCCTCTTTTTAACTTTAACCATGTTTCTTTTCCATTCTGGTTTGCATCTTCTCTCATTTGTCTTGAACAAAGTGCAAGTCCTAAATTATAGCAAACTTTTTTCTTCTTCCAAATATTCCCACTAAAATAGCATGTGTTTGGGGAATTTTGAACCGTTCCTTTGGGCCCTGTGCTGCATGCAAAACACTTACGTAACAAAAATAATAGCATTATTATTTGTATAAGAATGCGTAATTAGCCTGCATATTTAATTGCACTATATTGGATCATTCTTATCAAAAGTTTCTATTCATCTCTTCAGCATTATTGCTGAGAACGTATTCACCAACATGAAAGTAATCGCATTAAGGGTAAGCCATTGTATTAGCTCTAATCGGGGAATTTGAGCAGATCTGGGTTGAACTGGGCTGGGCTGGACTATACCGATTATGTTATCAAAATGAAGCATTGATGCTCGTAGCTACTGACCAGAGGAGAGTTCGAAATGAAATCTGTGTTTGCAGGTATGAAAGGGCGTTATTACTTCTGGAGATGCTCGTGATAGCTAAAATAGAAAATGATCTTTGGATTTATGAAACGGGACTATAGTGCTGGATCTAATGTGCATCAGCTGAGGAAGGTGGACAAAATTCAGTTCTTCACAGTTCAGCCCTTCAAAGCACTTCACTTTATAAAGCTGTATCTCCGTGGGGATTCTTTTATTATTATTTACTCCAGAGAACGTTAGAAATGAGTTCATATCACTCAGACATTTGTAGTATTGTATTTATCATACATCTATATGCAGCTTGGATATAGCCCTATGTTATATTTTATGTGTAAGTTTGTATGTAATTGTTTGTATATTGGTATGAGCACGTGTGTATGTGCATACACCAGTATACTTCAATAATGTCTTTAAACTTTATGTAAGTAATATATTTCTGTAGCACACGTACATACGTATGAATATTGTTTAACGTAGGACCGCTTTTAGGTCCATATATTGCCAAAGCAGCCCAATCAAAACGGAGTTTAATTTTGTACTATTAAATTATTCTGTGCACGCTTGATTTGGTTGAAGCTTTTGGCGAAACCCCAGGCGTTTCCTTCATTGGTAACATTGTAACCTGGACATCTGAAATATTTGTATTTACATTTGTGAAAAACTGTGCTGAGAGCACACTCGTTCATGTGTCGCTGTTGGGAGCGGACTTAAGCCGTGCTGCAGCACCTTGGGAGTGTGCCTCGAACTCTGCGTAGTTGTAATATTTTCTTGTAATAAACGATGATCTTTGCTTCTACAGTCGCGCATCAGACAATCAGGATTCTTCTTATTAACATATATTGATGTCTCCTAGAGTATTTTTTTAGTTTTCTGCTCTTTGCATTTGCTGAAGATAGAGATGTTTGGTATTTTTACACTCGGCTGTGTGCAAAAAAGCATGTAAAACCTATTAATTGTTTTCAAAGTGAGCAATAATAACTGATTCTGACCTGTAAAATGCAATGGGACAAATTTGGATGGCTTTACTTTTTCTCTCCAGGCAGGTGCAGAGTAATACCTCAAAAGAACCATTATTTTGTGCCTTTATTCCAATGTGTACATAAATGCTTGCATAACCCTTGCACAGCTGCTGTACAAACTGCTCATGCCACAAGTATTAGTAATCCTAACAGGGGAGGTTGCATGGAAAATTGGGGTGTGTATGCTAAACCATATGTACCATGCCCCTGAATCATAAAACTTCTGCCGTTGGAGCAGAGAGATCTTTGGAGACTGTGGGTTTTACAGGTCTGTAGGAAGCAGGATTATATACAACAGCTGCACCCCACAGTTTCTCTCCTGCTGAGGCTTATCTTGTGCATTTAAATAAGCAGGAAACAGAATTTGGTCCAACATCATCTTAATATGGTCTCAGCTTCTACTTTTATTTATATTTCATTTCCATAGGAACAATTATTTTAACAGTTTATTTTGAATACGTATTAGGGCCATTCAAATTGGAAGTTCTGTGCTGCCAATTTCGAGCTGTGTGGGGCTGCAGAGATACAATGCGCACTTTCGTCTCTGGTTCTGCCTCTAAAATAACTTTCTTTATATCTGCGATGATTTATAGCAGCGTTTCTGAACTGGTCTGAAACAAGATGGAAGCTGGAGGTTCATTTGATTCTCTAAAGCCCTGGCCACAAAAATCCCTCTCCAAGTTGCGCAGAGTCGCACGGTTTGGCCCCGATTCTCCATGGTTTGAGGCCGGTTCCAGCTCCCGCTCTGACCCAGGGAGGAGGTTTGCCACAGTACAAGTGGCTGCGTGAAGCAATCTCCCAGAGCTTTAGCAGCAGAAAATCATTAATCAGGAGTTTATGCTGGAGGATTATACAATAATACGAAGGGACTGTTTCCTCTGCTGGTGTAAATTGGCATAGCAGGGTGTGAGCAGACGGAGGTACGGTATTTACACCAGCGAGGAACTAAGCCGGGGTGGCTGGTGTTACCGCTGCTCTTTTTGTGGAGGATACTTTAGTTGTCCGTGCAAGGCTGGAAGAGTTTATCTTTCTGAAACCGGGACTTCTAAGTTTTCAGTCGGAAAATTTCTGCGGCCGAGCTAGTGCTTAGCGCGCACTGAGTTTGCTTTGTGAAGTGCATCTTTTCAGCATTCATCCAAAGCCTTTTCTGCAGTTGTCTGAGCCCCATAGGCAAATATATACTGTTAGACTATTAAGATAATTTTTCAGTTAAGACATCGTCAAAGTGCAAGCGGGACAATAGAAACAAAACCCCTTTTGTTCTGGCTAAACTGTTCCTAATGACCCCCTCTATAAACAGTGGCACCAGCGGAGGTCTCAACAAGGCTCTTCATTGAGACCCCTTTCAAAAGGACAAGCAGAGCAGAACATGGGGCAGAAACTCGCCGAGTTACTGCACTTTGCTCCGCTTTGGTGGTCTGACCGCAAGAGAGAATCTGTTGTTTTTGTTGTTCAAGGCACCCAAAAAGAATAATTTAAAAGCATGAATCTCCACAATTAGCATCCTATAAAGAGTTCTAAATATTTGGATTGTCGGGAAAAGAGCAGAAGGAAGCAGTTTGTTTGTTTGTTTGTTTACTTAAATCAAGGGCCTATAAAATAGATTCTTATGAGTTTCATATAAAAGCTTAATTCATTTTTTTCTGGTTTTAGATTAGTTATCTGTTAAGCTCATATCAAAATGAAAATGTAAAGTCTGAAGGAGTTAAGATTTTTACAGTTCAGTAAGATCCTCACGTTTGTTTTGGGGGCAAAAATCATCTTTGTGAATAATGTGTTTATCACGAGCAGGGGAAAAGTTTCAGTTGTTTAGTTTCTACAGAAATTGGAGATACGGTGACAAACTGAAACCTCTGAAGACAAAACTCTAGTTCTTTCACATGGACACGGTAGGATGCTCTGTACAGATGCGTGTAGCATAGATAGTGTGTCTTCACGCAGTTGAGGGCTATGGAGATTATGAATCACTTCCTGATTATTTCTGTTCCTATTTCTGTGTCCTGAATACATCAGAATAATAGCACAGACCTTGCATTTAAACAAAAACCTATTTACAGAGCGCCTTCATTGTATATAATTGGGAAGCGATGATAGGTCAGGCGGCAAAAGTCCATAATTTGGATGATTTGGGAATAACACTGATTACATTTGCAAATAGAAATGGCAGTTTCTTCTGAAAGAAGCTGGAGTTTGCATCCTGGCACCTGATTTAGTAGGGTTATTTCTAACTTAAAGCAAGGGCTACTGCTTCATCTGGAAACAGATAGGAAGAGATCATGGAAAGAGATGAGAAAAGAACATCCATTAAGACAGGAACCGCGTGTTGAGTACAGGCTAAATCGTGGAGGAAAGATGCAGAGCACCTTCAAGTCTCTGCCATGTGGAGGGGGGCTGAGGGCACTCTGCCATTTGTGGGAAGCGTTCAGCAGTTCGCGGCTTTGGGCTTTTGTTGTTCGGTTATGGATAATGTCCACACTCTTCCTTCGTAGGGGAGTGGAATGGAAGGTTTGAGTGTGTCTTGGAAAAAGGAAGGATTTGGGTAAGTGCAGGATAAAGGTCTAGTGCCCTGTGACAGGATACTGAGAGAAAGAGAAATGTCAAAGAAATCTTTAAGAGATTTCCAGTAGAAACAAAAGAATCTTTGTGAAGGATACTGTTAGCAAGCCTAATGGAAGGAATGGGGACTTGAAATGAATTGAGAGGATTTGCAAGTTGCTTCTAAGCCTTGAGGCAAGAACAAAAAGCTGAGCATTTACTGTTTACTATATTTGGTATGTATGGAAGAGCAGTTTGGACATCAAGGGAGCTAATAAAATGCAGAGCCTAATTCGTCTCTCTGCTGCAAGCTGTCTTGTTGCGCGAGGGATAGAGAAAATGCTTCTGTTGAAGGACAGTTCTGGGGAAGAGCAGCTGAGACTTGACCTGGCCTTTTGTGAAAACAACCATTTTTCGTGGCAGCGTAGCCGAGGTCCATGAGCACCGCCGATATTTTCCATGAATGCAATTTTATTTTTCTCATTTGTATGCATTGTAGCATTGTACAAAGTGCCGGAGATCTAGTTTTCAGGATTAAATATGGTAACTGTGTAATGTGGTAGCATGAAAGTATAGTATTAATTTTGTCACATCTTTCCTCAATAATTCACATTGGAGGATTGTTTTTACTGAAAATTTCTGAAAAAGAGACTAACTGTACCTGACTAAAATTTGCTGCCTCGGAGACTTTCTGGTTGAGAAGTCCAGGTGGATAGGCTGAAAAAACACCTTGTCTTCTGAAGCTATCTACAGAAGTTTATGGCAATTAATTTATCAGAATAAATGAACAGATGGATTTCTAACCGTGTTTAATGCCATGTAAACTAGATTTTATTTAATGTTTTGACTGGAAACTCTCATGTTCAGGGGTCTTAAAGTACATCATTATTAGAGATGTGATAACTGTTAATTGTGAAGAACAACAGTGTCAAAGAAGATAATTTTTTTCTAGTTTTCGTATTATTACATTAGGGTAAAGATGAGGAAAAAGTAACAACATGAACTTTATATTAACTTTAATTGATGCAAAATTGCTTTCTCTTTAAAGTGACGAATCTGGTTATACGTGAATTTCCTGAGCCAAAATATTCTTCTTACTGTCCTTCAAACAATCTTGTGATTCTCTTAGATTTTTTTAATAATGTAAGTAGTTATTAATCCTGGTGCAAATAAATGCTCATTGCAAGCTTTCAACCTATACCAACAACAGTAGGATGCGGGTATATGAGTATAGAGCAGTGATCTTTAAAATTTTTTGATTTGCAGACTTTGGCAGCAGCCAATTCTTTGGTCATATCAAAGCAATCTGTCTTATTTGCCTTTTTGGATCCCTGTAAAAGCAGCTCATGGGCCCAAAGGCTTGTGAAGCCCAACTTAAAAATCAGTGATATAGGACAATACAGAATGCGCAAATCAAGTTAATTTTCCCTGTGCAAGAGCTAAATGTCTCTCACTCTTCTAAAGGCCAGCAACAAGTTATAAGAGAAAAAATGAATTGAAGAGTTAAGGGTGGTGCACTGAGAATTAGAGTTGTCCAGAAACAAAAAAAAACTAGTATATAAAAAAATTAACGGTTTTGACATTTGTTTTAGATTTGTCACAGAATGATTTAAAAAACAAAACATGAATAGAAAGAATGAGACATCCCAGAATAGCCAACATCCAGTGGCTAGGGTATTTACTTGGGCTGTATCCAAGTAGTGCTTTATGGGATTTGGAGCAGACATTTGACATAATATTTTCAACATTATTTTTGTCAGACTCAAATTTGGGCTCTGGCAGGAGTTGAAAAAGAGCTCGTTTGCTGTCCTGTACTTCATAGGTGAGACTTGGTTGCCAGGCTCTTTGGTCACTCAGTCTCTCTTCGGCCTTGGGAATTTTATATGTGTATATATCTATTTAAACAAAATAAAGTAGCTGTATAGAGAATAGCCAACCACTTATTCTGTTGCATTCGTTAGGGTGCTATCATACATTTGGGTATTTTTCTGACTTCAGGAGTGAATAAAATAACAGATTTCTACTCTATTCTCATTCAGAACAGGTTTTTCTCATGGAAGTATCTGAACCTGCCTAACTATATTTCCATGGAAATCGATATACTACTTTTAAAAATTTTTGACAAGTTGTCATTTTTTGATGGCAAAAAGCACTTTGTCCAGAAATTCCCAACTGTCTTTTCTGAGCTGAGACCTGCCTCTGTATTCCACAAACGTGAGGCATTTACCTTTGGTATTTTTGTAGATTTAAGAAGAGATCAGAAGTGAAACGTGGTCTGGGATGATAAAATCTGTATGTGTAAATTTGTGGGAACTTCATAAACAATGTGTAGGGTAAAATATAAAAAGCCGTTGATGACTGTCTCTCAGCTAATACTGAAATTAAGTTAAATTCAGTGTGTAGGGAAAACAAAAATCAGAAAATTTATTGGGTTGAAATTGCAGCTCTTCTCCTTTGCTTTGCTTACATGGATCTTTCAATCCAATCCTTTCATCCTTGCTCCCAATCCCACTCTGAATCTCATCAAGCTCCACTGGACACACATGTTCAGCTTCTCTTTCTGGTTTAGCCTGTGCTCCTGCCAGCCTCCCACTGGTCTGTGTTCCCTCCTCCCGGCTCTGTGTCTTACACCCAGGCCTGGTCCTGCCACAAAGGCACTTCCCCAGTGCTCGGCACCCTTGGGCATCACTGACTAAGAGCTGAGACTTGCAAGTGTCCCAGGGGAATCTAGAGGCATATGTAGAGGTGGAGAGCGTACATTTCAATAGCACGCGCTCTCCATGCCTCAGCACTCTCAATTCATTAACCAGCATAGTTAATTTTAAAGACGTTCACCATTTATGCAACCGGTTATTGGAAAGCCGATTACTGGGTTAATGGCCCTACTTGAAAACAGTTGTCCCATTTCTGTAGATGAAGTCAATCCAGTTCAGCATGCCTTGTAATAAAGCGTTGTTACGGATTATGTATGCAGTCAATGCCTTGTTTTCCTAGAAGAACAAAATGGAAATATATTTTGCATCAGATATTAAATGTGCCTTGCCCAATTCCCCAGGCAGTTAAATGATATTGAACAATACTGGGAGTAGCTAAGTTTGATGTCTCATGTGCCCCTCGGCTCCATTCCCTTGTACAGATTCAGTATCTGTTATGTTTCATTTTTAACATTCACTTCTGAACAACTGAAGCCTCTAGAGGTTAAAATGAACACCATGCAGAGACAGCAAAACCAAATCATCTCCAGCCCAGGTTTTGGTACAGCTGTGCTAGTTCACCTACTGAGAAATAAAATAGTCTAATTACCTACCAAGAAGCAGAATTTATTAGCTCTGGTGCGAGTTTGTTGATCTGCTCCTAGGACCTGGTCTAGCTTGTTTTGAGTCTGAACGGGTGCTGTACGCGCTTCCTGTAATTTAGAAAGTGCTGGGTGATGCTCTACTTGGATGAAATATATAAACAAGATTCTACTGACTTCTGGTCAGTGGAGATGCTATCACACCTCAGTCTGGTTCCCTAGGGAAACTACTTACACAATCTTATTATTTGTCTGACCCAGTTTCCAATATGCTGACACTTTGTTCACAGGTTACATAGATGTTTCAGAGATAGTACGTCCTTACCAGTTTTGCAAGAATTAGCACCTAAGTAGAGGAAGGAATCCTTATTAATGCTGCCATTGAGGAAGAAGGGAGAATTCAGCAATTATTCATTGTGTTTGACAACAGCAAGCCATTCGACTGATTTGCACTTTGCTGTGATATTCCTTGGCGAAAGCACCGCTTCATTCAGCTGCCAAATCAAAAAAGCCAGGGGATGGCTAGGGGAAAGATGCCAAGGCATGCTCGGGTACTCCCCAGAGATGAAGAGATTCTGCGTGTTCTTGGTCGCGGGGGGAGAGCCTGGAGGGCTGAAGGGAGCTGGAGGCATTGCAGCGTGGAATGGTGGAGGACGGGACAGCTGGGGTGATTCCAATGGGGAGGTGTAAGACATGTAACATAAATCCGTAAAGAATCAAGCTTCATTAGTTCCACTTTTCAGGGAATAATTTGTTAGGAAAATATTGAGGTCTTAATTTTGGTATTTTGGATACGTTTACACACGGACTTAACCCTTCTACAATTCCGTGTGTCAGTTGTAGCTGGTGTACCTCCTTGCGGCTACACAGCAGGAACCTGCTGTTATTTGACCTGAAAAGATCATTATACGAGCTTTATTTGATGTGCGTTTAATAAAGTTGTAGCTGTTGTGACTATAACTCATGATTCCGTGTCACTCGGCGGTGGTGTAACCAGCGATTCGGCATTCCAGGAGCATCAGTTCAAAGGGAAGGATGGGGGACTCGAATGTGAGCCGGAGCGTTGTGACTTTTATGACTCCTCTCCTCCCGCACTCCTCTGTTAGGAAGATCCATTCTCCTGCTGGAGAGCTGAGAAGTACAAAGCGTCCTTAGACCTTGTAGTGCAAAATGTAAAAAGTGATGTTATCTGCAGAAAGTGGACTTTAGATTCTATCAGCGCACATTTAGCATAAAGCATTTCCTATGGTAATGCCTCTCACTTTCCCAGACTTTTACAGGCTCCAAGTGGCACGCAGGCTGCAGACCTCTTTGTAATGTTAATGAATCATCTTAATGGACTGTTTTAGCAGAAACATTCATCACCTTTTGTACCACAATGATTTTTTTTGTTATACTTAAATGGTTAAGTAGGCAATAAATGCCTATCAGACCAACCACTACGGTCTAGTAATCCACCTCGCTATAAATCACCAGTGGATTATTATTGTCCTGTTTAATTAACACTCTTAAGGGATTCTATCGTTGGATAGACTTTCACCTTGCACTAAGCAGGCATTAACATTTCAAATAAGAAAAAGTGTGTTTATGTGAAAAGTGTTAATCAGTGTGACCTGGAGCTGGTAGTGGTGGGTTGGATGAAAGACGCGAATGCGTGTAAGCCTGTGCGGCCACGGGTGGTGGCTCCTTACCTCAGTTTTTCAGTGGAAGCTAAAATCAGACCTATGGAATACTTATTTAAGTCATAGCAAATGATAGTTTCAGTATCATTTGTATTAGGTCTTAAAGATACTTGGCTGTATTTGGTTGTAAATAGCGGCTTTAAAGACTAATTTCGGGAGTTAGGAAGATGGCTTTTTTGTGAGTGTCCATTTTGTGTGTAATATGGGTTTGATTTGGTCTGATTCAGTCTGAAGTGTTTTTAGAGGCCTGGATCAAACCCTTTTCTTTTTCTGCAACAAAAGGTGAGAGGGGAAGTCTGATCCTGTTGCTCCTCTGTGAACCCTTTTCAGACTTCACAGCCAGCAAGAGTAAGCTAAGCAGCAAGAGTTCCTGGGAAAGGCAGGGGGGTCCGTAGGCTTAGATGCTCTTTGCAGAACAATCCCTGCAGTTCTTTTGCAAACAAAATTCCCACACTGGGACACAAGCTTGATATAGGATAACTCTCAATATACATTTTTGTACATAGTACAGCTCAATGCTGGTTTTCTCCTCTTGGCAGAATATAAAGATGGTAGCTTTTTTTCCCTCCTGTATACAATTTAATGCATTTACTAGTAATTTCCTCATCTTTTGTCAGGAGAGAAAGACATTTGAAAAAGGCTGTTGTTAAGGCAGTGTTTCCCATCCATGAAATCTTATCCTGCTTTCTTTGATTTTGTTACATTCGTAATACTAGTAGTGCATTTACCTGTGCACATTCTGTGGATACCAACGCTAACAGCACTTATGTGAGATACCAGGTGCTCAATTTCCATTTTATACACAGAGCAACTAATACGTAAATGTTCAGAGATTTTCTGAGGTCTTTAAGAGTGACAACAAGTAGCGTAGCTCTAGAGACCCTGTTTCTTGTCTGCACACAAACCTGTACACACATCCCTTTCCTCTTGGCATTTTTGTTAAATTATTTCCTAGTATGGACTCCTGCAAATTAAAGAACAAATAAAACTGCTAAGTGGAACGCAAACACACTAAATCTTTTCAGTTAAGAGGCTGAATCTCTTAGCATAAATTAATTTCCTGAAACAAAACTCCAGTTGTGTAAGATTAATTCTTTCTTCTAAGATTGCATGGATTTATTGACTAACAAAATCTTCTGTTGCATAAATGGAAATGGGCTTTTTAATGTAGTCTGCTGTTCAGAGGCAAAATCATCGCATTAGCATTTTCACTGGGTACTTTTGTCTCATTTGCACACTAATCTGCTGGGTTTTATTCTATTTGTAACTGAAAAGGTGTGAAATGGTTCACTACTGAACATGTGGGAAATAGCACAAAACACAAAAGGAGGTCGAACAAGATGAGAAATTAAACTAAGCTCAAAAAGGGGATTTGGTTATTGCAAAAAGAAGAACTGCAGTGACAGAAAATAAGAATATCTTATGTGCAGGAGAGTATTGTGTGAAGGTATGAGTGCATTGATCATACAATAGTTTTTTCAGATCATTTAACAGAGATGCACAAAACCCACACAGTTTCAAGTGTAGGCATGTCCTGAGAAGAATCTCCTTCATTCCCTCTAGACACACCCTGCTAATTAAATCCATCATGCCTAGCAGTAACCCCCAGGGTTCAATCTTTTCTAGAGCACTGTTACTATCCAACGCTTTAGCTCATACAGTGGGCAGCCAAGATTTCGTGTCTATGCATATAGCAGGACTCCTAGCCAATATTTCTTACAGTCTCCTCCTCTCCATCCCAATCTGGATGTATAATGGGTTGGGGTTTTTTTGGTAGGTAAAACTTCAGTGTTCCTTTCAGGTGACTTTCTTATATTCTGATGCAATAACCTTTATGAGGGTGGCAAGTTAAAGTCTAATAAAATCAGAAATCTGTGCTCCGTTAGGTAGCCGGCCATGAGAAACTGCAGCGAGGATGGATATTGAATGACTTCTATAGTCCAGCCAGGTTTTATCAGAACAGGTCATCAACCTGTAGGCTGCCCAAACCTGTTCCACTGCTTCCCCATTAAGTATCTAGAGACATTTACATGTATATCAAATTCTCCATAATCTATTTTATCTTAATCACACTCAAGTTCTTTTTCGAGCTAGGGCAAATAAGTTCCCTCCAGTGGTGAGAAAAGACGGTATAGCTCCTTAATGTACTTCTGTACATTGAATTTCCTTAGAGCCAGACTATGTTCTCAGATTCCTATGGACTGAAATCGGTGGGACTGTAGGGAGTATAAGGGCGGTAAACCTGCCTGTTTGTTAAGGAATTTAAAAGTGATTTTTTCATTAGATTGCAGAGCTGACGTGTAAGGGGGAAAGAAGGAATAGGAGTGTGTAGCTTCCAGCCAAGTTCAGATGGTCAAAATTCCTTCTGAATCTTGATGCTTGTATCATCCAAAACAAGACAGAGGGTCTTGCCTGGAATTGTTACCGGTTCCTGTCATTTAGGGGTTTCCCCTCTTCTTCCTGTGTATTTGTTCCCAACTTATTTTCCTGCTCTTACTTTTGGCCCCAGATATCATACTGCAAACATCCTGAGCACTGTGTTCCCTTCTCCTTCGTTCAGGCTCCTAAGTGGTTCTGTCTTTGCCTTTTCCCCATTTTCCTCTGCACCTCTTTTCTCCCTCGCCGCCCCCACCCTTCCTCCCCCCAGTCTGTGACAATAAGAGTCAGGGGAAGCAGTGTGGGGATGCGTTAAAAATCTAAAAAAACCCAACTGAGTGACATGGGAAAGGTGGACACATGCTGTTTTTTCATGGTCTTGTTCAATGCAGTAAGAGACACGATAACTAACTAGCAGAGAGCAGGTTCAAGGAGATGCATCTTCAAGCGTGAGTAGTTAATCTGTGGAACTCCCCGTCACAGGACATTCTGTATGTTAAAAATGTGTATGTGCAAATCCATAGAAGAAAAATTCCGTGAATACAAAGACACCACTGCTGGTTCCAGAAGTCCTTGAGTCATAAACAGGAGGAGACTGGGAGAGTATGCTGGGAAAGCATCACTAGACAGTCTTCTCACACTCTTCTCATGATGTCCAGTATTGCTTGCTGTCAGAAGCAGAATATTGGGCTGACTTTAGATTAACAAGTGTAAAATGTCTTAGGCTTTTTATTAGGAAGAGAAGGCAGGAGGCAATTTAGCCTTTAGTTGTCAAACAGGACTACAAAGTGTTGTGGTGTTTGCTCTCCTTCTACTTTCCCATCTCTTAGACCAATCCATGGAAGCATGGTAGATGTTTCTTATATTTTGTTGCCAGCTGCTCTAAAAAGTTCATACAAAAGCTCCTCTCATCAAGAAAATGTATGTGGCAATTCATGAGTCTTTTCGGCAGTATGTTGAAGCACAGGGACATTATTAAATCAGATTAAAACTGGTGAATTCAGTATTATGGTGGTCAACTATCAGGGATGACTTTCAAAAAAAAAATACTTTCAGACACCAGTTGATTTGGTAAAGCATAAAAATCAGTATTTATATATCTCTAATTATAATTTTTATCATTGCAAATTTTCTGTAGAGGCAGCAATCAAATGGTCAAAAAGCCTTGGTTTGCCTGTATGTGGGTCCATGCATCAGGTTTTAACATTGTAGAGATAATTATGTCACCCATGTTGTAAACATTTTGTGTTTCTTGAATAGAGGGCCTGTATTGAAAATATTAACCACTGGTCTGTGGAAACGGAAAAGATGCAAAGGAAAGGAGACCAATTTTCTCACTGGGTACTGAAAAGCTGAATGGTTGGAACTGGATTTGTGAAGCACTAAAATTAGTATAATTTGTCTGAAAAGTGCTAGTAGATTTAAAATCCTAAGGGAAAGGTGGAAACTCGCTGGTGTCACAAAGTACCTTAAATAGAGTACCTGCAGTTTAAATGATCAAAATTAACCCCTTTACTCTAGCACACGTGTCCCAGTGTGGTGTTCTAAACAGTTGATTAGATAAATATCACAGCTGATGTAATAAATACCTGAAAGCGCCTGTAATAAATACAAGAAATAACCTGTCTTGATTATTCAAGTAACTGCTACTAGTTAATTAGCATGCTCACATTGTTTGGGCCGATGGGTTTTTGCAGTTTCCTTTCAATAGTTTTTCTTTTCTTTCCGACTTTTTTGTTCATCCCGTTGGACAAAGTGATGCAATGGTGCCCACACAATTCAATGAATTCATTACAAAAAGCTAATTTTTGACTCAGGGAGATGATAGTCAATATTACATTGCAAATTAAGCACTTCTGGTTTTTGCTTGTACAAAAAGAACTCATTCCTCACCAAAAAACGGCATTCTGACAACTGCTAACTGCGTACAAAGAGTTTTAAACAAAAATGTAGCAAACAGGTAACAAATGTAGCACATGTGTGTAACATACATGTGTGATAAAATATGTGTAATAGTGTAATATGTGTAATTGAAGTTAGGAGATATCTGAAACAGTAAGAAACCAGAGGGTGGCGATTTTTTATTTTATATTGGGTTCTTCAATTGTAGTCATACTGGGGTGTTGGTTTAGTAGTTGTTGAGGGAGTTTTTGGTTTTGTTTTTCAAAGAATGCCTGAAAAATGAGTAATGCTTTTTTTCCCAAGTTTCAACTGACCCTCCCGCGCTGCAATTTATGGCCATTTCTCCTTGGTCTGTCATATGACACTACCTACCAAGAGGAACTGGGCTCTCATCTCTGTAACAGCCATTCCGGCAGAGATCAATCCTTGGCCTCTTTTTCTCCAGGATAAGCAAGCCCAGCACCTTTGGTCTCTCCATTTAGGTCATGTGCTCTTGGCCCTGAGTGTCTCGGTAACCCTCTGCTGAGCCTCCTTTAGATTCTCCACACTGCTCTTGAATTGGGAGAGCCAAAACTGGGCACAGTATGACCAGTCCTATCTATTTGAATATGTCCAACTTCCCTACGGAGTCCCTGCGTTGCTCCACCACTGCTGACTGCCCTTTTCCTTGCCAATTTGTGCTGGTACACACAGATGTCTGGGAGCATGTTGTGCCCATGCGAGAAAGGGTTTAAGAACTTCAGCCTTTCCCTCATTGTCATCTTTGGGTCACCTTCCACAACGATTAGCAAAGCCAGATATTTACACCATACTTGGCTTTAGAGAAGTTGACTTCTGTGCAGGGTGCTCCAGTGGAGAAATTCCACCTATTACCTACCTATTACATAGACAGGGGCATGAGTAGAAAAAAAGGAGAGTATGAGAGGTTTTTCCATGGATTAATAACTTCTGCCTCTGTGCCCTGGGGACTGTAAATAGCTAGTATAAATCCATGCAAATACGCTATTACTAATCTTGCCAGTATGGATGTGTGAATGAATGGAGCACAGAGATGAACTTTACATATCGTTAGCACCGATCTGCCTCACCGCATTTATAGGCAAACCTGGGAAGTCAGTTGGCAAAACTTGCATTTTTTTCTTTTTAAAATTATGATAACAATATGCACTTGTGCTGCACAGAAATGCTTCTCAAATATCAAGTACATTTTGTGATTTTACAATTATGAAAACTGAAAAACAGTTATGAAAACCTTTCGGTCACTCATCTTTCAGACCTCCAGTCTCTGAGTTTGAAGGTTGTGCCCTAGTTTTTCGAAATACACTCCAAAAGAAAAAAAGATAGTATTTTCTTCCATAATTCTGCCTGTTTAACTGATTTATCCTATTTTTTGCATTTCTTTGTCCTGTTTCTTCCAGTTGTAGCTTGGGAGATGTCTAGTTTGGCTTTCCAACTTCTATTTATCATTTTCTTCCTACCAGCCACTCTTTTGGTTCTTTCCAGTGTAACAGTGACATGAAAGGGTTTAGGTAATAATCTTATAATGGATTGCTGCACCAGAATGAAACCTCATTTCTTTTTTCTCAGGACGCCCTAGGAATCCTTTTGCCACAGCCTTTTTCTCCCCAAGGAGATTATACAAAGTTGTTCTTGTGGCCATTCATTCTGTCAGTATGAGTGGACAATCTGATTCCCATCAGTTCCTGTGGGCAGAGCCACGATTCCCAGAAAATATCCCGTCAGCACAGCACTTCTTAGAACTGTTAGAATTACTTCCAAATGCCAGGCTAGAAGTACCTATATTTCAATAGTGTGTCAGCAGTCCCGATGCATACACAAATCTGTAGAGATTTGCATCCTTCCAGACAACTGATGTGGTCTAATTGCCTTCCTCCTATTCATTAGTCAATTATAATTTTATTGCTAATATGTTTGTGTGTATCTGAGTATTTATTTCCCTGTGGCAATTTTTTTTGTTTGTTTGTTGGCAAAAAATGGCTTTATATAAAGTTTTTTCTTTCTTTGTCAGAATATATAATATATATATGAATATTTATTTTAGATTGTAAATCTTTATATAATCGAGAGCCCTTGAAAAACTATAGAAAGACAAAAATATTTTAAAAGTATCCAAGGGGCAACATTTTTTTTTTCTTACTGCTCTCCTTACGTGTCATGATATAATTTATTTGGCAAATCAAACTTTTGGGAAGTAAATCTACATTTCAGCAAATGTAGTCTCTATAGAATAAGCATGTTCTACAGGAATTAACTAATTTTAATTGAATAATTATTTAAATTATTTTAACTCAAAATGGAGATTTTTTTTTTTGTATTGGCCATCATAATATGGCTGAAATATCTAGAAAATCAATTTACTTAAAACTTAAAGGAGCAGTTCTCTCCTGCTTGACTCTTAAAGAGAGAAGAGCCAATATAGTGTAATAGCAGCTGTTCAGCAACACTTATTATTTGCTTACATTACATCACTAATATGAGGCACCCTGTCGTTAAAATGAGAGTTAGGAATTGGCTCTCCTGATTTGCTTCTTAGCATTCTATAATTTTGCTGAGGATATGATCTCATCCAGCTCTCCACACCAAATAAGAATCTGGATTGGTTGATGAGCCTGTTGGTTTTCCTTCTTATGAAGTATCGAACTTTATTAAATGGCTGAAAGAAAACCTTCAGTTTAATTAATAGAGAAAGCTTTAAATATTGTTTTCTTAGAACTAATGAATGGACCATAGCATCTTCAGCAATGCCATTTCTACACCAGTTATTTTTTATTTATTCTCCCTGACGTGGTGGGGTCCCAAACTTGCATTCCTGGCACTCAGAGATCTTAGTGAGTGGATCCAAACATGGATGCCTTCCAGCACAATGCATGAGAGACCCTTTAACATTACAGAGTAGAAGACACACAGAAAAATATTGAAATAATAAATTAACACTACATCAGATTTTTAGAAAGGAACTCTCTGGTAACAAGTGCTAGACCCACCAGTCATCCACCTGTGCCTAAGAGAGAAACAGGAATTCTTAACCTAGAAGAGGTACCTGCTGACAGCAAGTGGCTATTTATTGTTTATTTATTATTTATTAAAATTAACGTGCTAACACCAAAAAAGCTTGGCTTTTGCAGAGGCATGGAACTGTTGTATATTTCTTTCTAACAATGTGTATGATATTATCAGAAGGCTGATGAATGGGATGTGAGACCTGTCAATCAGAGACTACAGCAAATAATTTCATTAATATTTTTGCACTGACTTAATTAGATATGTTTTTTTTAAATGATTTAGTTAAGCTGATGCAACATCCTGCAATGGACATAGCCTTGCAGATGTAGAGATGTTCTTAGCATGAAAGTAATTATAGTAATTAATTATAATGTATTAGTAAATTCAATAAAGGGTTTTAATCAATTGCATCAGGATCTGATTGAAAGTTCCCTGTCTATTGTACCATTTTGCCACATGTTATATATGAGAAAAAAGTATTCTTCCATAAAAACCCCAAGGTTTTTCCTTACTACAGATATGCATGGACACTGTGCATTTATCTGTGTGGGAAAAGTGACTGCAATAGCTATTTCTGAATAAACTATCCATAATAGCTCCCTGTGTGGATATGCTAGTCTGGAAAAGTCATGGGTCAGACAGCAAGTTGTTGCAGAATAGCTTATTCTGCAATACCAATTCCAGTCAATTTTCCAGAGTAGAAAAGCCCTTAGTCCACAGCTCCAAATGCCTGTTTGCACCAGAGGATTTTGTCTTCAGAGAATAGTATAAATTTGTTCTATTCAATTCTTTAAGGCACAAATTCAGCACTGCACTCCCTTTGGGATCAATATGTGAGATCAGCCAGGAACAGCTTTAAATTGTCGATGTTTGTATTTATGTGCACAGACTCCATAGTTTTATTAATCAAACATTGAATTAACACCTTGTTGTAGCTGCGAGCTGTACACACTTTCGGCTGTGGGACGTCCTTGTGACTCTTCTGGTCCAGTACCTTCTAGAGCCCGGTCCTAAACCAGAAGACAGAAAGTTGTCAGGAAGAAGGTCCATCGAGCCAGACTCAAGACAGTTGGGAGTTTTCGTCGCCAACAGCAGTGAAACAAGGCGAAACAGAGCATAATGTCATACCTTCCTCCGTGCCCAAATACAGAAGATGGTTTACAGCAGAGACATTTTGAGTTTGCTCTGAGTACAGAGAAAAGAGTGGTCTATAAACATACAGAATGGACTCAAAATGTATCCTGGACAGGCAGCGCAGAGCAGTCTTCACTGAAGGCCAGTTAACAATCTCACTGCATCCAGAACTACTTATACAACAACTCTGTAAGACACATTTTGGGCTGGATTCATGTTTATATTTGAATCAGAGCTTTTCTCTTCTCCTCCAGTAAAAAAAAAACAGCAAACCAAGAGAAGACATCTATGCTGCTGGTTTTTGTTTTTTTTTATTTTTTATTTTATATACTTTTTACTAAGCCTTAGGACCCTCAAAAGCAAAGGCTGCCATTTATCCAGAATTACATCACAGTGCCCCTGGCATTTTTGTGGTGTGGACCAATTAACGTTAGTAGCTTAATTAAAATCACCAAATGCATTTTAAAGGATGACATACAGTTGATTTTAATCTAGGCTTCCAAAAATGAAGTCGAAGTCTGTTAATCAGCTGCCCCACCCTTTTTGTGATTTATATGGCCCACAGTACTCAGTGTCAGCACAGACTCCTACATCATCCTCTTACTTCATTTTCCCCAGGCATTATTAAATAGTTAATAATAAAGGTCTAAAGTCCATCCCGAGTTTTACCTGTTGGCGTAAATCCGGGGCCATGACAGCACCAGTGTAGTATTCACATAAATGAAAGAACAGATTTTGGCTCAAGTATTTTTAATGTACAGCAGCTGGCATTTTTGGGTTTAAAGAGCAAAATCGCACCTGAGTGTTCATGCTTTCTAGGATTTTGCCAACAAAAGGAAAACAGAAAATAAACAAGACATTTTACTTTTTGAAAGGCAGAAAAAATGGTGCAGCTGTTTCCAAGACCGCTATGTTCAAGCTGTCCCATGAACATGGAATAAATGACATTCTTGCTCTCCAGTTATGTTTTAGCACAAATGTCTTCCATTTGTTTGTTTCAACATATTTTCCCTTTAACACATTTTTTAAATCAGATTTTTTCCTAATAACATGTTTATTCACTGTTCAGTTAAAACCAGATTTGGATTTTTACAAGTATATAGAAGTTTAGAAATCAATTTGTTAGATATTGTTACTGCTTCTGTGGTATGACATGTAGCTACCTGAGAACTCACCACTGTTGGCGAGTGGGTTTGGTCAGATTTTTACCATACTGACAATAAGAGCAGCTCATTTCTGGGAGTTGCCAGAGAGAGAGGAGGGAATTGGCTGTAAGTCAGCCATAGTCTCCTAGCCCTATTATTTATTTAGCTGCTATATAACCACTTCAGCCCAGATTTTAATTTGATTCCCATTCCTAGCAATGAAAAATGGGGTAATAAGTAAATGATTGGTGTTTGTCTCTCAGAAATAGACAGGCATTAGGTGCGGGGAGTGGCACCATGTATTTGCATGATCACTTTTATTATTCAGCTGTCATGGGATTTTGATATAGAAGACAGCAGAGAAAGAGTTTAAAATTTTGCTCATAATATAGAAATTATATTTATTATTTGCATGGGAGAGACCTGTAGGTTCTTCAACAGCAAGACAATCTCTTTATTTTATTTTCAGCAGCCACTTACACACACTACAAGAAGGACATGGACTCGTTGGAGCGGGTCCAGAGGAGGCCACAGAGATGCTCAGAGGGCTGGAGCACCTCTATGGGGACAGGCTGAGAGAGTTGGGGTTGTTCAGCCTGGAGAAGAGAAGGCACTGGGGAGACCTTACAGTCCCTTCCAGTACCTAAAGGGGCTACAACAAAGATGGGGACAGGGTTTTTAGTAGTGCCTGTTGCAATAGGACAAGGGGTAATGGTTTTCACTAAAAGAGGGTAGATTTAGACTAGATACAAGGAAGAAATTTTTTATGATGAGGGTGGTGAGACACTGGGACAGGTTGCCCAGAGAAGTGGTAGGTCCCCAAACCCTGGAAACATTCCAGGTCAGGTTAGAAGGGGCTCTGAGCAACCTGATCTAGTTGAAGATGTCCCTGCTTATTACAGGGGGGTTGGACTAGATGGCCTTTAAAGGTCCCTTCCAACCCAAACTATTCTATGATTCTACAATACATGGAGGCTTTGATGTTTCAAAATATTTTCTCTATGTTCCTCCACAACATGCTCTTCGAAGGAATAATAAAAGTAGTAGAATGCCCAACTTCCCCATAGAAAATCCTATCTCATTTCCATCTAACTTTTCAAAGCCTTAGAGCTGCTGCAACTGATTTTATTTTTTTCAGGCAGGTTATATGCCTGCAGTTCCTGTTTCAAAACTGCGGGAACTATGAGAAGTTGAAACAGTAACCAGGACTACAGAGGGAGAATCAGGCTGAAGGAGTGCCCTCTCTTAGTGTGGGACCAGTTTAGGAATGAAAAATAGTGGCTATGATAGTATTGGGCAAGCTCAAGCTTCTCAGCATGTAAA
Organism: Chroicocephalus ridibundus; assembly: GCF_963924245.1. Taxonomy (NCBI): domain Eukaryota; kingdom Metazoa; phylum Chordata; class Aves; order Charadriiformes; family Laridae; genus Chroicocephalus; species Chroicocephalus ridibundus. Next base: position 6,554,405 of record NC_086295.1, on the reverse strand, counting down.
AATTATGTCTTGGAATGTTCAGTCATATAATGCTGCCTGTTTGCAGCTTAATTATTGTCAATGAACTAGAGTGCACATGGAATTTATGCTAAATTGGGAAAAGGCATTCTTTTATTTAATTTTCTTTGTGTTTCTTTGTCTCAAATACATGTCTTGCCCTGCCACCCGGAGTACATTACTGACCCTGAAAGCATTAGAAAGTGTTGGATCTTAAAATCCCTGTGACAAAGGTTAGATGAAACTTACTTTTCCTTTTAAGAAAGCCCTGCTAGAGTTTATTTCTGGATGAAAGATAAAACACAAAAAGAAGAGATGGTAACGAAAGCCCACTTCCTCTTACAGTGATTTGGCTCACTGCAGAATAAATATTTTACAGGTGTTTCTCACTCCAGAGCCAGGTAAACTGAAAACATGTATCAGTTGTTTTTGATTTCTTTTTAACCAACCATGTTAGTTGGAAGGAGATACCCCATTTGAAGTTGTTAGCTGTTAGCCGTGAATGACTTTTCATCTCCTGTTTCTCTGGGCTTTGCTCATTAGAAAAAGATCAGTAACTTTTCATGTAACTGGCAGGTGATAGATCTGGCTCTTGTTTCGTCCTTATTCACAGTAAAAGCTGTTGGCTCACAAAATGTCTGTCCTTCCAAGGACTGTCCGGATCACAACCAAAGAAGCTGGAAAGAAATTGAAGCTTGCTGGAACACAGTAGGCATGCTCCCAAGAAGCTCTTAAGTGGCTGGTTGAGATTTTTTTTTTTGTGTTCTTACTGTAGGTTTTGAGCCTTCATCTATCTCCTTAACATTCCTATCTGGCCCAAATACTTCCCCTTGCACCTTTTACAGAGCTCTCCCTTTTTTTAGGCTTGAGTGAAAGACATGCTATTTGACATTACTTGATAATAGCCGTGTCAGGTCCACTGGTCCTACCAATCTATTAAAAGAATTAAGGACAGACCATTCGGTGAGAAATACCACAGCAATCATGAAAACTTAACTTAAGAGACGAACTACATATGAAAAGAGGAAAAATCATTTGATAAGGTATGCAGTGAAGAAAAGGAAAAAGCATATCTATACTTTTACATCTTTTATATATTATTTATTCTACTCATGCAGTTATTTATATATGAGAAATCAATAATGGCCAGTTTAAAATCTTGGCACTAAGATAAATGCACTTTTTTGTTCTGTATAGCCCTTTCATTGGGTAGTGTGTAGCGATAGGAACAGTTTTTGATCCAGACAGGTTCTTCTTCAGCAGTTACAGACTGACTTTGAAACTGGCATCAGACAGCTCATACAGACTATTTCATAGCATAGCTTCCTCCAAAAGTACACTGATAAGAGCATATGTTTATAATAGGAGACAATCTTAAGGGAACTTTTTGGGAACAGGGTATCTTTTAAAGCAAACAAATCTGGAAGTGCTTCATTACCTATCATACTTGTTTTATCAAGGATTAGTGAAATTATAGTGTTACATTTAACGGTTTCAAAGTGGTATTTTTTTTTTTCTCTGCCATCTGTGGTGCCCTCTACTGCACATCTTTGTCGAAGCAAGACAAACACTGCGCTAACTGCATCAGCTACACTGCTTTTCTCACATTTTTCTTTCCATCTTAATATTTAATAATGGTTCATTATTTGTTTTCCTAAGAATTTTCTTTCTAATATATATTAAAAAAATGCAGTCAGTATTTGCAATTGACTTTCTTCTTGGTTTTGTGTGGGGTCTTTTTTGTTTTTGTTTTGTTTTGTTTTGTTTTTGTGAGCAGAGTTTAAAAAGGGGAAATGAATAAATAAAGAAAGAGGACTTTAGGAAATGAGCCTTCTAGTTCATGTATTGATTGTAGTTCTTTTACTGGTCGTATTCTGGATACTAATTTATGTCATTATATATATGTACATATATTTATATATGTGTGCACTATTATGGTTGAAGCATGGAAATGTTATTGTTGCTTGTTTTGTTTTGTTTTGTTAACTCAGGTGTAAGGATTGAGTGCTTTGGTTGTGCTTTTTTTATAATTGCTGTTTGCTGCTATGAAGAAGAGACAAGTCATTAAATTAGCTTCTCACAAGTTGATATATATAGTTTTGTTTGCAGTCTGTTGCTAGGGGCATGATATAATTTTGTCAGTTCTATATCAAACAAATATCTGTTGATTTTGATGTTGAATTGTTGGAAAGAGCTACAGAGATTTTACATAAATATTTCCGGAGTGATCTCAAGGTACCTAAAGGCCAAAGACTTAAGATAAAAGATCTGAAAATTTCAATTTATTAATTCCCCTTCCTTTTGCTTGCCTCTGTTAATTGAAGCACCTTGCATTTACATCACCATAGCCTGAGGTTTTCCTTCAGTAAATCAATGCATGAGTTTTTTAATTACCTACCCAGGCTGGATTTGGACTGCTTGCTCTTAGGAGTACTGAAGAAGGAAAGGTTCAGGGGTAGTAGCTAATGGAACAGCAGGAGAAACCAGCTGCCCCCAACATTTTAAACACTACATCATCTAACTTGCTAACAACAAGTCTAAGCATCGCAGCATTTGAATTGCTGTTGGCAGCAAGCTCAATACAGCACAGCTTCCAATATTACTGACTGCTGTGCTTAAAAGATGATATTATCAACAGTGGGCTTTAAAAATTTTTCTCTAGAAAGGACAAGCCTTTAAGATATCTGTCTCCTAAGTAACTGCTAACATTCTCAGAATGAAAATACACTTTGGCATATCAAAACTGCAAAGGTGAGAGCAGTTTAAATGCCTAGGATTTGCTTTCTTTCACCATTGAGCTGCCAGTGAAGGAGCCCTGATCTCTGCACTCAAAACCCACCGCAGGGGTCTGTTTCGGTGGTGAAGAGGAACCGGCCACACACTGGCGTGCTCTTCTGGCGTTCACAGGGCCTCCCAGAAGTATTACAGAATTACAAAGAGTTTAAACTTTCTGAAGTGAAAGAGAAGACTGGAATTTTTGGAGGAAAAGGTGAACACCTAAAGACAACAGGCACAAAACGCACCGAAATAATAATCGCACGCGGGGTTTCTTTTCAAATTCACAGTCTGTCTCTGGCCATGCATCTTCCATTTTGAAGTGGTGCCCTCTGGCTGAGGATGCCATGTGAATCATTAAAGTCTTGGTTCAGCCGTAAGTCTTACAAAATTTAGCATTTTTTTCTTAAATCTTGGCTTCCTTAGAAACTGGTGATTCATGACTCTTAGAATTGAGGGTTTATTGTTTGTTCAGAACACAAGTTTTTAACGGTGTATTGAGAAAGATTTGAAAACATATCCCAAGTCTATTCTAAAATTTCTGAATGCTGAAGGCAAATTATAAAAATAGTATGAAATATTTAATTTCAATAGAAATCGAATTCCACTTTGGGGAAGGAAGCTGATTTTTCAACACTTGGAGTTGCACTGGAGCTTTCAGCTTTTTTGGCTTTCTTCCAGCCGCTTGAGAACAGCCAGGAAAAGGCATTTGATACTGAGGGAAGAAAATAATTGCTGGTCGTTCAGGAAGGATGAAAACGGTATCGATGAACCATTTGGCCAGTTTGGCCGGATTTGTTCCAGTGACCCTGAGATCCGGGTGCTATGAAGTTTGTGCTTAAATATCTGCTTATGCAGCTCCAGAGGTGGCTTTGGGGGTCGGCTCCCAGCGGAGGTCAGTCAGGAAGGGCGGGAGGAGGTCCCTGTCAGGGTAGGCGGGACCATCTCCTGTCTGTTAGCAAGAGCGGGAAGAGCCATTGGTCAGTCAGGAATGGCGGGAAGAGCCATTGGTCAGTCAGTCAGGAAGGGCGGGAAGAGCCCTCAGTCAGTCAGGAGGGGCAGGGCCGGCTCCTGTCCGTTAGAAAGGGCGGGAAAAGCCCTCGGTCCGTCAGTCAGCAAGGGCAGGAAAAAAACTGACTTTTGTTGCGACAGAAATTGTCTGCTTTTTCTCTCTGGCCCTGTAGTTTGTGCTCAGATCATGAGTTTTAAGTCCAGCATGCAGAATAGCCTTTTCTAATGTCTTTGGTAATCTCTTTTGCTTCTTTTTAACATGACGCCGCCCCTTCCAGAGCAGTTGGATCGGTCTGCACCAGCCCTCATGGAAGACCATAGTGTGTGTTCCACTGAAGTGCCAGCTGTGAGCAAGGACAGCTTCAGGGAAACAAGTCTGTCTGGTCATGAGAGCCACGTCCCTAGGTAAAAGATGTGAAAAATTCTCCCTTTCTGTGGTAATACTGAAGCAGATGGTGCACCACTGCATGTAATGGGCTTGTGCAAAAGTGAAAAACATACTCCTCTACAAAAACACAGGGGAGAAGGGGCTCTCACACTGCAAACAGCATCTCCGTTCCCTCAGACATCTCCAAAAAGTCTATAGGTACAGACAGAAATACAGAAAACCGTGACAAAAACATACTGAATTTCACTAAGAAAAAACTTTCATCATTTTTGAAAGACTCTTTCCATACACAGTATATCAGCCTCAGAAGCTAGAAAAGACAGGGAGTATCTTAAAAGTATTTTTAAAGGAAAAGGAAAAGTATAATAATGATGATGATGATGATGACTTGGAGAGTTGTTAGCCTGTGTGGCAGGCTGTGGCAACTTTAGTGACGTACAGTTCTGGGTTTTGGAGTGTGTTGGTTTATTACATTGCAGATTTTTATTTGTAACTGTTTCTCATGTGTATTTATATTGTTTGCTTGCTCAAGGCGCTCTTTTATGCTGTTAATGTTGAAGAGCATTTCTTGTGCTATATGGAAACAAGTATCTACTTATGCTGCAACATGTTAGAAGCGATCAGGCAAACCCTGTGAGATATACCCTTCTCTGCTCAGATTTCGCAGTTAACTAAATCAGAGTGAATTTTAAGCAGGCATACTTGGCCAGTATTGTATGTTTTCTTATTAAAATTCATTTATTCTCTGCAAAAAGAGACAGAATATCAGCAGGGGGTACACAGAGAATTGCTGTCCTCTACCTCCTATTTTGCCGCATTTACAACTTCTGTTGGCCAGTAAATTGGGAAATTTGGATTGGAACAGAAACCAATTCTGCAGCAAACTTTGAAGTACATCTGGAATATCAAGACAGTTACAGTGAACAGAACCAAATGAATAAGTAAAATATTTATGAGTATCAAAGCAATGACATGGTTTAGATTTCCTGTCTACCTATCTGTTCTTTCATCTATCTGCCCACATATATTTTTATTGTCATCAACACTAATTTTTATTATGTTGGAGGTCTGCACCATCGTTAGCTTTGCTTACCTATTTTACCACTTGCTGCATTATACATTTAGCTCACCAGCCAACTATTTCCTCTGTACTTAATAGAATTTCTATTTTGGATATGGCAGTCCAATGTAGGATTTTAATTATGAGTAAGAGAATATGAATCTGAAAGTCAGAGAATCTTAGACTTGATTATAAAGGTATTATACAGTAGAAAATGAATTTACATATTGTCAGCACGCCTTCTTGTATTATCAACACTGCAAATGCTTCACTGTTTCACCTTTGGAAAGCCATTAGTCTCTCTGTATCCAAGTTTATTCATCTGAAAAACAGAAAAAAATCTTGCATTGTTTTTGTTGGATGGTTTAATATTACTGGACATAAATGTAAGCAATACTAGTAGGGTTTTTTAATACAGATACTATTACAAGTAACGTTTTAAAATAAAGGTTAATACTTTCCAGGAATTACTCTCAAAAAATTATAAAGTAGTTTCAGCAGAATGAGGACTAAGTGGAAGCTGAGCTACAAAATGGAAGAAACATATTCAGCTGATAGAAGAGAGGTTTAATGGCACTTCATTATTGTCGACTCATAGCTAGGTTTTAAAAATAATTCTTGCTGATTTTTTTTAACGCTGGGATAATTAATTTTGTGTGGTGTGCACTGGTATTCACTCATCTTTTCTTAGTACATTACTTAATGACAAAGTTGGACTTTGGTGATAAAACTTTGAGCTAAAATAAGTTTTGTCTATTATTTTAATTCCTACCTAAACTTATGATGGTGCATAGTACATTTGTAATTTTAAGGACAGCTGAAATGTTGGAGTCAGATTGCTTATGAAAATAAAAAGCATCTGTCATAACACTCAAACTAGCCTACAGTTTTGCTGCAGGGATCTGCTGCAAGGTTGCTTTGTCTTTTAGGTGAAAGATACAGATTTTATTCTTTTCACAGTGCATCTGTTGAGACTAAGCCTTCATATAATTAAAACCCTTAACAGTTTGTTCAGGGCAACAGATCAAAAGGTTAACATGCAATGGTACAACAGGAAGTATTTGCACTCTTGAACATTTTTAAAATTTACAGCATTTAAAAACAACTTAGCCCAAATCATAGCCAAAGCCAATATTACATCATTTATAGTAAACCATGAATCATTAATCACAAACCAGCCAGTTGGTCTAAAAGTTCAGCTGGTGAAAAATTTGATGGTTTCAGGATTGAATAGAAATGTACTTTTAATTGTGTCCTCAGTGATGCATCTGGAATAGAAAGTCAAAAGATTTTAGGGAAACTGAACAAAACAAAATTAAAAAACAAGAGAGTTCCTCCACATTTCTGAAATAAATATATCCTTGAAGCAGTTTTGGATTACATGATTTTTGTAGGAGGGGGGATAGATGATCAAAACTCAAAGTAGAACTAGATTTTATCACATGAATCGTATCATTAACTTTCTTTGTTTCAGTTCTGAAGTTCTTGAAGCAATAGAAAATGTTATTGAAGATGTATTTAAAAGCTTGGCTCAAAAAAAAGCACCTGTTCTCACACTGGCTAACAGATCAGGCTGGAGGAACATAGAGTAAGTATTATATATTGTAAAGTCCTGCCTTATATTAATATAAATGCCATGAATATAAATTTGATTATCTAATTTCCAGAAAAGTTAATCATACATAGTTCTATAAGTATTAGAATCAATAAATAATTTGACTTCTTAAGAAGTAGTGGACAAATAAAAAGTAATGCTTAGTAAACACTCTGCATGAACAGGCATCATGTATTAAGTAAGAGCAGACCATAGCATAAAGGGGAATGTAAAACTACTGTAAATAGGGGTTAGAAAGGAGAAGGATGTCCTATAAATGTTTTCTGGAAGCGGTAGAAACCAGAAATGATAAGTCTCATTAGAGTGAAATAATCTGTTTTAGGCTGGAAACAATTATGAGCAATTTTATCCTCCAAAGCCCTTTCTGTGCTTCATTTTTCTCTGCTTTTCCTCATGGTATCTTATTTCTTAAAATGATAGTGATAAACGTACCTTTTTGTTCTTCAGAGAAGATGCATCTCACCTCTTCCTGTTGTATTTCTTACCTCCTTGATGTGTTCTAAGCTCATTACCAGCCAAATAAAGCAAACCAAGCTTCCAATATGTTATCTAAATTCCAGATCTTATGCCAGGTTATCTAGAGAGGATCAGAGAAAAAGCAACCTGTCCTCCTTTATAACATGCTTTGTGATTTGCAGAAGTTGCTTGTGCAACGGTATTTTTCCAACGAGCTCATTTAAATTGAAAATCCCTGAAACCACGAGATTAATTGCTTTCTATAATACAAAAGCAAAATGATAAAGGAAGATGCAAATCTATTTCTTGCCCTGTAATAGCTTTGGACGTCAGTGGGTGAGAGGATATTTAGATTGATAAGATTGTGGAGGTGCTTGTAAGTGGATACATTACAAACATTTGAGGCTGAGAAAGCATAGCAAACCTTCCACACGTAACACTTTGGTGGAATACTCATTTAAAGAGAACAATTAAATTTCTGTCAATCAGAAAACCTGAGGGGCCTGAAGGTAATCAGTCAACTGAAAGGCTTGTATGTTCCAGGGAATTTAATGGTTTGTGTCTTGATAGTTTGACAAAAATGTTTCACTCAGATGTCTGTAAAATTAAAATACTGTAACAAAGTTTTGCAATTTTTGGCAGTCTGTGGGGAAATGGCATTCCAGGCTAGAAAAACAAATGTGAAATGTTATTTGCCATCAGAACATATAGGGGGAAAAACGTTCAAATTAAAACAAGTTAACGTCACAGTATGTTAAAAATAAGACACATCAATCACATTTAAAAAAAACCCGAACCATTATTTATGGTGGAGAAATGTAATCTTAGATATGCATTTCCCATTGAATAGTGACCTATATCCCACTTTAATACAGGAGTTTAAGATTAAAATAAAATTAAATAGACAAATAAAAATAAAACCAGAATTCCAAAATATAATATGAATGGAAGAAAATACAGTCAGTGGGGCATTTTTCTTTCTTTTTTAGGCTGCCTTTTCATACCTAATCTGCACAGCTGGAATCTGCTGGGCAGGAACTAGTAGAAGGAGAGAATGATTTCATGTTTGAAATGTTCCTTGTAAACATTTGTAGATGCCCAGAGAGGTATTTACCAAAGAATGATGTCAATCAGTGAGAATGTCAGGCCTAAAGCAGCGCAATCAGTTTCCATTGTCCACCTGTATCTTTCCAGAAAAAAAAAAAAAGAAAAAAATTTATAGAAAACTGCTCTGCTGGGGTAAATGCAAGCCTAGGAAGACTTGCTGGATGTCCGATCTATCAATCTATTGCCAGTTTGCAGTTGCCTTTATGAAATATCTGTGGGATCCGCATTGCTCAGGTCTTTCAGCACACTGTTTTCTGAAAGGGGCGTTCTTTATTTAACCTGAGAGAGCAATCCAGCAAAGCTTTGATTACTGTTTTTCTCCCTGTTTTGTACAGTTACAATGCAGGGAGCATGCAAGTGAAAAGCACAAATAACTTTTAAATGTTGTAGCAGAAAGGCAAGAAAGTTACTTTAAAGCTGTCAGGCAGATGCTCCCCTGCTGTTTGTTATTGCTGTCACTTTACATATGTGCATCGTGGTGTGTTCTGCCACCCAAAGGATGCATGGAGCAAAACCTTTGACAAAGAAAGAAATTCAGAAACATTATGTGAGTTTAAATAAAATTATGGCCGTTTTACCACCAATACTTTTTAAAAGTACCTACAAAACTTTGAAATTAAAAAGAATGCTTTAAAGACAGGACTGTCATATCATAAGGCACTAAAATAATTTTAAGTAAAATAATGAAGTGTCATTAAGAAAATAACTGATTGTCTTGCTGAAATGTGCACGTTCAGACATGAAACAGTGAAGCACAAAATGGAGAACTTCGTTTAGATTAAACAACTATTTAGAGATGAGGATGGACTGCACTTTTGTTTCCAAAGGTTAATAATGGAATATGGTTGAGTTATTCTGATAATAATTTAAGGGAATAAATTAGGTAGTATTATTGTAATATAAAATAGTAACACTTTTTCATACATTCTAGGTCAGAAAGTCAGTCAGACTTGATTTGCATTCTAATAATGATTCACATTTTTTCCTGTCATTTCTCCCTTTGTTTTCATGCTAGAATATTGATGCTGATATATTAACAGTTATAAGTATGTATAACATATTTTTCTTTTTTCTATTTTTATCTGGAAACTTCTGCATTTTAGGCTTAAATTCAGTCTTGAAGTATCTCCTTGAAAAACTCTTTCATGTTTTGAAGCCAGTGATCAGATCGGGGAGGGGGGGGCAGTTCAGTAATGTTTTGAATGGGTCATTTTGGCAGATGGTGTCTCCTGCCTGCCTTTTTCCTTCGCGCCACTCCAACTCCACCCAAATTGATGGTTTCTGTACTGAGTCTGAAAATAGCACTAGTGAATTTGCTTATAGGAAAGGGGTCTGAGTCTGAATTACCTTGCAGAGAACAATTTACATATACTCAATAAGTTTACAGTTTTATTGTATTTGTTTGAAATGTATCAGATTTAGAGATTCTGTAGGTCTACAGATGATACCACATTGTACTACAAAACAAATAAGAAGTGACTGTCCTAGATCAGCACCAAAATTTGGTAAGTTAAAAAAGCAGAATTCTTGTATTTTAGTTCAAAACTTTGTAAAAATCCAAACACAAACAAACAAAAACATAAAAAAAATAGGCATTGTGATTTAGAAGTCTATGGGTAATATAACCTGATGTTATGACCAGCCCTTCAGCTTTTCTCCACTAAATTGTAGTGAGTGACAGTGAAATTAATACAGCGTTCTTACAGTTTCTTTCTACCCTCTCTGAATAAATATCCGCTGAAGGTATTTTCAAAAAGTCTTAATGCAGAAACATCACCCTTCTTCAAAAAGCTAGCTAGTAAACGAATCTTGGAATATGGACAATATGCTGATTTCTTATTCTAACTCAGTCATTTAATTTCTTGGCCTGCACAGCAGGGCATACATTCCCTCGCTTAACTCCATCATATTTTTCCTAATTATGCTAGAAATTATTGAGTCTATCGATTAGTACAGCCTCTCTGTATTTTCATAGCACGTTAAAATATATGTTTCAACGTTTTATGTGATGAGACACAAATATGTGTCAATATAAAGACAAATTATTGTATATGCATTTCTGAAAATGGATAAAATGTTTTGTAAAATGTATCTTTTCAGCTCTGATGCTCAAAATATTATCTATGATCTATAAGATGGTGCAGACCAATACTTATGCAACTAAAAGGTAACATACTACATTTCTGTAATTTCAAATAAAGTTGTATTTTAAGAATGCTATTGTGAAAAACAGCCTGTAGGATGCAAACCTGTAGGATAATGGATTCCTGTATGTAAAATGCTTTAGGTTGATTTGATTATCCATGTCCTCTATAAAACTCTCATGAGCCTACAGCTGTTTCAGTATTATAATGACAAATACAATATTTTGTCTTGATAGAGACATATATTATTCAGATACACTACTGTTTGGTAGCCAAAGTGTTGTGGACAATATAATCAATGACATTTCTTGCATGCTTAAGATACCTCGGAGAAGTCTACATATAGTAAGTGGCGTATTATGAATGTTTTTATCATTATTTCCAAATCATATAGATTTAACTGAAAGCTGAAATACAAAGAAAAGTTATAAAGAGGAAATACGTAGTTAAAATAAAAAGCATCATTTGTGCAAATGAAACCTAATTATGGTTTATCATAGCACTTGAAAGGTTTCTGTCTTCAGAGAAAATTCATAGAGTTTGCTTGCTCCAAAGAGTTTGGGGCAAACTGCCAGCAAAACCACAAGGCCTTTTGCTATTACTTACTGAAGGCAAAGCTTAAACTTCAGAGTGCGAGAGATCTGTTTAGCAATTCATACTCAAATAATTTGCTTACTTGGGGGTTAAATGAAAATTTGAAGTAAGTCAGAGATGTACCAACCTTTCAGATTTACTTGTATCTCATGCCTTACAAGAATTCCTTTGTATCTATAAATGCAGTTGATAACATAATTTATTTTAAGTATGCCTTTATATCCATGATGGCAATAATATTGCTTAGCATTTAAAAGGTCGATGGCAGTTGATAACTGCTTATTACTGGTCAGAATTCTTTTCAGAGGTTTCTTGGTTTGCCTGTGGAATACAGTAACGTAACAGCATGTAACTTCCAATTTACTGTATACATCTTACTGGTTTTTTCAGCTGTCTACAACTAAAGGTTTTGTTGCTGGCAATTTAAGTTACACTGAGGAAGATGGGACAAAAGTGAATTGTACCTGCGGTGCAACAGTATGTATTATAAAACAATAATGATAATTCATAGCATCTACCTTTGCATGATATCCAGCACTCTTCGTAGCTCAGATTACTATATACATTTATTATACAGACCTGTGCTTGTGGCAATTTGAGACATTACAACCTGGGTGAAAAAAGAAAGATAAAAAGTATTGCTGAATTGTAGTGCAATTCTGAAGCTCGCCAGGAATATATCTTTTGGATATGGTTTTTAGCACTACCTTCTACCACAGGAGCCGTGCAGAGGAAGGCGTATATATTGTGTATCTTAGGCTTTATATTACAATGTTCTGTCAAATAAGTGCTCTGAATCAAAATTCCTGAGCACTCTGAATATCCTTTGTTTCTGTCACAATAGATTGATTTCTGGCAGAGCAAGGAAACATGTCTTACAGCCTGAATTAACAGACTCATATGGTCCTCAATGAGCTGCTTTTACCACAATGAGCAGGCTTCTCTAGTACCAATAGCACAGATGAGAGACTGAACAGAGCCTCTAAAATTAGAGAAAGATGCCTCTTCCTGGACCCAAATTATGTTCTCATTTACAGAAGTTTAATGATGATACTTCATCAGCATAAGAGTTGATATTATCTTCATTTGCCCATCACTGTAATATCAGGCTGTTTAGTTTTAGGATTATCACTTACACAGGAATTACAGACATTAGAAGGGCTTGTATTGTCAACTAATTTTATCAAAGGTGGCACTGAGCTAAAGAGTAGTTTATAACCACGGTTTCGTGAGAGTGAAGAGCCAAAGGTGGTTTGAAAAGATGAGATTCAACTAATCTGGTCCTAAAAGATTTGCTATAGTTGTGTAGAATATGAAAGCAGGAACAGAACTCAGACTTGCTGACTGTTGTCACGATTTCCTGGAAAATGTGTTCATTGTGAGCTTAAGTCGGTAATTTCAAAATGGAATGATAACCTTAGCTGTCTACTATACTTTGTTTTGAGGCAGAGCATAAAGACCCCTGTTGTTAATGCTCTTCTACGGCTCTTCATATTTTTATTTGTTGAGTTGTTCCACCCTGGCACCGGAGGTGATTTAGCAGTCAGAAGTAAAAACAGACCACACACTTCAAAATATACGTACTCTTTTGCCAAGTTCTTCCTCCAGTTCCTGTTTTCTCATCCATATGCTTGCCAGATCGAGCCAATCCTAATATGAGATGTAAAGTAAACATGACTATGTCTTAGAAATGCTGCTCCAAAATAGTTATAAAATCAGGTTACACGTTAATAAAAGAAAGGATTTAGTGGTCTTCCAAGAAGAATACTGAAGTGTTTTAAGCCTGTATTAAATTTGCAAACTTCACACCAAGCTGACACTTTTTTCTGGCTAAGACAGATAAATAATTAATCAGGACATTGTTATCTCTGTAATGCCCATATGATGAACAATCTTCCATGACAGTAGCACAAATACTTTTGAAAAGCATCTTGTTATAACAGGAGGACTCCTACACAACCATACAATAGAGCAGGATATGAATGGTTGAATATGCTTATAAAGAGATGAAAATGTCAAGATTGATCTTGTATATAGAAGATGAATGTTTTTTTCAGGATGTAATTGTGTCCTTCATTACCTAATGTTGTTATTTTAAAATATATCATTTTCTCTATTTAAAATGATTAATCTCATTTTTGTTGTTTTAGGCAGTCACTGTGCCATCTAATGTTCAAGGAATTAAAAGTATCCTTTGAGCAAGAACTCTCATTGTAGACTGAAAAAATAAAGCAAAACCAAAGAATATTCCAAGTTAAACAATGTTCTGGTAATTTTTTCTTTGCTTGTTGGCTCTGAAATTGAGTCATGAACACTGCTTTTGGCTCCAGAACAGGTATTTTAGAGCATTTAGTTTTAATTGATTGGTGTGATGGGTCATTTTACATGCAGCTAGCCTTAACAGAAAAGATTTAATCTCACATGCCAAATTTATGTTAATTGTAGAAAAAGATGCAACTTTTCAGAGACTCCTGGATGATGACTTCTGCAATAAACTGTCCCCATGTATAATGATTACGGTATGCATCTTACATTTCATATTGTGTAGCTAGACGTAGAGAATTTAAATAATACTTTAGCATTGTAGTGGTGCTCAAACTTGGTCAAAAGATCATAATAAAATTAATATGAAACATATCTAACAATATTTTTTTAAATTTTATTATCCTCCTAGAAATACAAAATACACATTCTAAAGACTTATTTCCTCCAAACATCTCCTTAGAGCTTTGGTAGCTTATCAACTTCACGTGCTGCTGCAAAGTAGCTGCCCCACTCAGTCTCAGAAATGTTAACTGTTGAGTAACCTTTTGTCCTTCAGGATCCTCGGTTTAGCAAACCCAAATGAAATAGAATTGGTTGATTTTGGATTGTACTGAAAGAGCTATGGAGCCTGGAGAATTAATAGGAATGTGTAAACGGAATATGCATACCTATGTGTTCTGGGACAAATTTGGCTCACAATGAGGAAAAAACATATCCCCATACCTAAGAGAGATAAGCATTTATACTATGCTGCATGCTGTCCAGTTATAGTTAGTCATAGCAACAACTTGTTTTATAGTGTTTCATTAGTTCCATAAACATTTTTAAAAAGAAAACAGTGGCTGCCTTAAACCAGCTTATACAGATACCAGGGTACATCTATACATCAACTCCCAGACCTTACATATTAATGCCTTAAATAGAGGAATGTATGATACTTCTATAGTGCCTGTAACCCAGGACATCTGCTGTGCTTCTCCCCAGCCCGCTCCTCTTTCCCTCCTCACAGAGCCAAAATAGGAGCATACAACTTTCCCTGCAAAATAGCTGCTGGAAAAGTATTTCTGCCAGCATTTTGTTTGTTTGCTTGCTTTCAAATGACAAATGTAAACACATATGTAGCCAGATGCTATTTTAATTATTTTAAAACTGTCTGCTTTCGTTTTCTTTCCTTAGGGAAGAGGCGTACCAGATCTTAATACACGACTTTTGGTCAGAAAGCTGTGGGATACTTTTCAAATTCCCATTTTCACCCTTATGGATGCAGATCCACACGGTAAATCTGTAGAGGTTCAATGACAAAAGGAAAGCAAAATGTATTTAGAATGTTTTTTCTCACTTTTATGGGAAGGTACTCAGAGCATACAGATTCAACACAACCAGAAGGTTCCTGCTTTATGCAAAATATATCTAGGCGTACAGAGGGACTTTAAATGAAACATCAGTACTGGCTTTACATCCCCATTGAATATACCCTTACCCTCTGTGAGAATTTATTGTGCTTTGAGGTATTAATAAGAATCTTACCTTGTACCTAAAAAGGAAAAAAACTTTATAGAATTCGTGGCTCAGAATAGAGCTAGATTTTGAAAATACCTGTGAGGTATAAGGATAATGGAATTTTATGATCCGTTGCATGATTCCACTGATTTTAATGGAAGTTAGGCACTTGACCACTTCTGAAAGTCTCAGGAGGTCCTAGCTGTATCTTTACCGAGCTAAATGCCATTGAAAATGTTGCTCTGACAAGAATTCCAGCTTTTGGCCATGCCATTCCTTTTGTAAAATAAAAGAAAATAACAGGAACTTTTGCAAACGTTGCTCAGTTTGGTATAAAGCAAAATTTTTAACTACATTATGAACCTTAGGCCAGACAGACATCAAGAAAATAGTATGTTTGAGCAAAGTGAGGCTTGTATTGGTTTTAAAGTAGTTCACATACACTTACATTAATAATTCAACACTCATGCCAATAGTTTACAGTAGTGAAAGCTAGAAACTACGAGTCTGATGCCAGTAGGAATAAAGTCAATCCTAAAACGAATCCATCACATTCTGGATGTGCTATTCCATTACATCAGAAGCAGGTCTGAAATTTCCCTCATTTCCTGAGGGATTCTGTGGATGTGAGCGTGTATGCCTTTGTTTGAATTCAGAATCTGAATTCACATATGCAAAATGCAGAAAATCTCTTATATCTATACACTGATACCACCTGAAATCAGGGAGATCACTGCAAAATGAGAAGCAGCTGCTTAAAGCAGTAGTATTAAGAGATATGGACTACGCAGGCTAAAGAGCTGATTATCTTTGGTTTTGAAATGACTATGTACAGACAGCGTGAAACATTTATGTAAAGGTGACATGTTATGCTCAAATTCTGACTATTTTGACATACCCTAAAAATAATTGTAAACCATAAAGAACCTCACTAATCATGAAGATGTAACTGTTATGCCATAAAATAAAATTCTTAATGGAGTCTTCTTAAACATGACCAGTGTGCAGATAAGCAGACACTTGACATTTGGTATTCTGCAACCTAGGTGTAGAAATAATGTGCATCTACAAATACGGATCTGTGGTAAGTACAATTTTTTTGCTTCAAATATATTGTTTTGTAGCCCAGCCTTGAAGCTGAGATGTATGAAACATTACAGCCATTTGTCGTGGTTTCGGCTGGGACACCTTTGTTAGAATGGTTACTGCCTTTTATCATTTTGTTTCCACACAAAGACACAGTTTTTAGGCCTCGTGTATCTGCAGAAACGGCTTCTTCCTGCAACAAAAAGAAACTGGATAACAATGAGACGTGTTTCATTTAACTATATTACAGTTCTTCTCTGCTGCACAGGCAGCCTTCAGTCCAAATAGAAAAGTTTCTCCATTTTGTTTTGTTTCTGCCTTAGAAGAGAAATGAAGGCTGGAGGCCTTGGGAGGAGGAGGACATAACTTGTGAGATGGGTGACTCTCCACAAAATGATGTTATGTTGGTAAAGATTTTGTTTTGGGGTGAGAATTCACTTGTGGATACATGTGTTAGTGTGGAACAATATGGAAAAAGAGGCAAAGGGAACAAGGAGGTATTGTTGTATTACACTGCTAAAAGATGTACAGGAAGACAATATGGAAGGCAGGCAGGCAGGTGGAGGCAGAGGGCAGGAGCAGATCAGTGAACTGTTCAGTACAGCAATGGAGAAAGAACATCCAAAGTGAAAAAAAAAATAGAACTTCAGAAAACCGTCAGGCATTGATGATGTCAGAGTTCAACAGAACTCCCAAGTTTTCAGGTGAGCTGTCACACTTTCAGCTCTCCTACAAAGGTGTGTAAACTTTGTAAAACACCATTTTCCAGGAGTAAATTAAATTGTCAGGCTCCTTTAAAAGTTGATTTTTTTCAATTACGGAGGAACAGGTGTATCAAATGAAACTAGAATATGTCAAGTTCGTTACAGAAAATGGAAGTATTCCTTTATACATGTAATTTAACTGTGATACTTTGCTGTAGGGTGCTGTAGATGACAAAAGTTTTCATGGATTCTAAAAGCAACCCGACAAAATCAAGTATTACACCACCACCACTTCTGGCTCAGAAAGTTGGAGTCACAAACCGTTGGGAGCAGGGGGAGTATTCTGAGAAGTATCATTAATTGCTTATTTGTTTTTTCACTCTTCCCTAAGATATTTACTGTAGCCATGATACTGCACCAGATGAATCTTTGTTTAGGATATTTTTGTATGATGTGGTACTTTCCAGCAGAAAATATTAGAAATTTCCAGATTTGATTGTCATTGCTCCTCCTGGCTTAATTGCTTTTTTGGTTTTGGCAATCAGACTCATATTGACTATAAAAAAACCCAAACAACAAACAAACCAAAAAACAAACCAAAAACCCACCAAAAAACCCACCAAAAACCGAAACAAAACTATTCAGATCTAGACCAGCCTAAACTGGACTATTCTAGAATCTGTCATAGGCTGAAGGGTGCAGGTCTTAGCGAAAGAACGGTTTCTGGCAAGGGGACATGGTAAGCTTCAGTTGCGCTATTTTATCCTTATACCATTCTGATAGTGAAAATACCTAACTATCTTTGTAATAAAATCTGACCATGACCTCGGAAGGCATATATCTCAAATAATTTAAAAGTCACTGAATGTTATAGTTGACCTTTCTTATTTTAGTCAATGTCTTTTGAGGCCCATCATCTCACCGTTCCGTCTATAAAGTGGCTTGGTCTCCTTCCATCTGATCTTGAGAGGTTAGTTGTTTCCCCAAGAGAAACAGAAGTATTCTTCTGTTTTATAGACAGGAAATGCAATCTGACTTAACGCGCAAACTGATGTTTAAATCCATTATTCTTTTCACATATTATTTTGGCTTTAAATATAAAGAAATAAGTTGGAATAAATATTTTTTAAGTATATGAGAAAATTTAACAACTTTATTTTCTTTTGAGATTAAATATACGCAAAGATGTCCTGATTCCATTTACAAAGCAAGATCGAAATAAGTTAGCAAGTATACAAAAGAGACCTTACATCGCTTGTCAGCCAATGTGGAAAAAAGAAGTATGTATAAACCTCTTGTTTTCTATTTCTTACTTCCCACAGGACAAATCCTATTCTCTGCAATCCTGTTTTTCTTTATGATGGCAAACTCTTAGTACAGCAGAACCAGTAAGGTTTTGAAGCCCTACAAGGCGGCAGGAGTGAGACGGCCCATGCCCGCTGTCTCTGAATCAGTGGGCCTCAGCGGCTCACAGGCCAGAACCAGCAGCTTTTTAAGCTTTCCTGCCATTAGTCATCTGATGATCGTATGCTGTACAGGGGATTTTACTGCTTTCCTAAATATTACACAATATATTACGTCTGTACAAGGAGGGGAATGCTTCCAACAGTTACTTGCTCAGTACTAGACTTCTGATCTCACCCGTAGCTTTTAAAGCATATATCCCATTTTGGGCATATATGGTGTGAAATGGTTAGAAAGGAAGAAAAGGTATTGTGTACCTTGTCCTTCCCGTTTATACTCACCTTACACATTGTTTGTGTTACTGTGAGGTACACACTAGAGAACACATGAATGTACAGTAAAATGAATCAACACAGTGACAGGGATTTTGCATTTAATGGTTCTCATGCACATCCAACAAGTGTAATCCTTATTTAGATAACCCTGGATCAGGCTGTTACAGCGTTGCACATTAATTTGTTTTTTGTTTTTTTTTTTTTTTTTTAGCTGGAAATTATGGCAGCATCTCAACTGAAAGCTGAAATTCAAGTTCTAACTTCTCTTTCATCAGATTACCTTTCCAGAGTCTATTTACCGAACAAACTGCAATTTGGTGGATGGCTGTGAATGCTTGTTTGCAAATGAAGTGTTTTTTTCTTGATATTGATTTATTTTGTTGACTGGGCTTAGAAAAAATGCAGAGACACAGAGGAGCATGCTTCAGCTTTTTGTTATGTTTCTTCATCGCTGTATGTAGCTTATTATCTATTTTTCCTTTTTCAAAACAGAGAGAAATTGCAGTTCTTTTACAGAATACTGTTGAGTCCATTCTGTGGCTTCTGCACCGTAACAACACCAAATGCAATGGTACATACATAAAAAGATAATTAATTTTTTTCTGGATAGAAAATGTTAAATTCAAAAATGTATCAAGGAATTGCTTTGCCTTCTGCCTTAAAGCACTAGATGATGCTGTACCAACCTTTTTATTTTTGAAGACAGTAAAAGACTTTGTTAACAATTTATTGCACGTGCCTCCTTCTGGAAATTATTTTAAGTACAGCATCGTGGCATTTTGTGTTTCTTGTAAATTCAGAACAAGAAGTCAGAGATAATTCTTGATTACTGCATATCTCGAGCAGCTATAAATGTTCCAGCAACCAAATTACTATTTGTCTTCAATGAACTAGTAAGCAAGCAGGCGTTAGTGATTAAGAATTTAATAAACAATCCTGTCAATGATGCACATCGTAACAGAATCCCGTGTTCATTTTCTTTATCTAGTTGGCTCTAAACAGTAAAAGGAGCAGGAAACGCGATGATTAAAGTGTACAAGTTTTATGCGAGAAAACCAAACTGACTGCATAGAAAATACTTCCAAAATCGATCTACACAGTCATCGGCGTGGATGGTACAGATATTACTTTCAGCAGACTTATCTAGTTGGGGTTTTTATTGCCCGCACAGCAGCAGTGTTGCTACCTATCAGCAATGCCTAGTGTCCGGCTGCACAGTCAGGCTGGACGCGGGACGGACCCACGGCTGCTGCAGGCACAGCCCTTACACCCCGACGGGCGGCGGTTCCTCACGACGGTCCTGCCGCAGGACCCTTCCTCCGCCTGGCCCTAGAGGAAGGCGCCTGCCCGGTCCCCGCTCGTCGGCTCCGGCCCCTTCCCGCCCCGCCGGGCCCGGGCGCAGGCGCCGCCACCGCCCCGCCGCGCCTGCGCAGAGGGACGCGGCCTGCCCCCGCGCCGCCGCCGCGTTACCCGCCGGGCCGCGTCGCTGGAGGCAACGGGCCGGAGCGGCTCCGCCACCACCGGTGAGTGAGGGTGGGCGCCGGGATCCGCCCCGCGCCCCCGGACGGCACCGTCCCGCCTGCGGCAGCGCCCTCGGCCCCTTTGCCCGAACGGCCGCTCCCCGCGCCGGCCGGTTCGGCGGCCGGTTCTGCCCCGCGAAATGGCGCCTTCTCGCTTGCCGGCCGACCTCGCCGCCACGCCGGGCCGGCTGTAGGCAGAGATGTGAGGCCGGGGCCTGTGCCGGAGCGGGAGCGCCTCTGGGGCGGGCCGTGCCCGGCGGGGTGGGTGGGCGTGCGTGCGTTAGCTCTCGCCAGGTGGCGGCCGGAGCGGGGCCCCTGACAGCAGTGGCTGACCGGGAAACGTCAGGGATCTAACAGCAACGAGAAGCGTGATTTTATTTTTCTAATTTCATATACTTTTATATTCCTCCTTTTATATCGCCTCCCAGGCAGGGTGAGGGGCGTGCCGTTGTAGTGGCTGTGGTGAGACACCCCAGGGATGCTTGAGGGACCCCTCAGTAAGGCTTTTCCTCCTTTGCAGGGCAAGGATGAGTCTGTTTGGATCGACATCCGGGTTTGGTACTGGAGGTACCAGCATGTTTGGCAGCACAACTGCGGATAACCATAATCCAATGAAGGTACGTGTATTAGCCCCTGTGAGAACCACTGTTCCTTCTGATGCATTTTAAGGTGTCACAGCAGTACCTACTAACTCACCCTATAGAAGTTATAGGATCACAGCGCACAGTTTTCAAATGTGGCTAATTTTGTTTTGTCTTTTGATCTTTATAGGATATTGAAGTAACATCTCCACCTGATGACAGCATATCTTGTTTAGCATTTAGTCCGCCAACACTGCCGGGTAATTTCCTCATTGCAGGATCATGGGCAAATGATGTAAGTACTCACAATCAGGCCTACAGATGACTTAGAGGGAGCATTAGTGCCTACACTGCAAAATGTGATCCTAAAAACTTGTGCCAGGGCACCTGAAAATCTTTCTCTTTGCAGAACTGCAAAATTTCTGTCTGGGCCAAGACACTTAAGTTTGACATAGCTGAGCTGCTTCAACTGAGAAATTCAGTTGTGATCTTCAGATAAATCATTCCTCTGCCTGTGTGTTTTAAGATTCATCTTGGAATATATACTCAGTGTTTTCCCTGTTGGATTTTTATTGCTTCGATTTTTCTTTTTCCAACTTATTTGGTTTTTAGTTTCATTTTCTTATACAATTAGGCTAACACAGTTATGCTTTGCCCAGTGACAGAACCATGAAGACAACGGTAAATCGTCCAGTTTCGCGGTCTAGTCTCAAAAAGATTAAGTTCCCACAACCTTATTGATGTTTGGATTGAAGGGTGAGATCCCAACTGGCACAAACAGGGAGGGGAAGACAAACGTCTTTAACTCATCTGTTTGGTCTGTTGGCTGGTAGCCTGCCTCAGGCAGCTTCTTCCTAGCTGACGGTTAAGGGTTCTCCAGGAGAGCACTGGGAGGTGTTACGTGATCAGAAGGTACTTTTGAGGTGGGCTTGAAGTTGTGGGGT
This sequence comes from Chroicocephalus ridibundus, assembly GCF_963924245.1. Taxonomy (NCBI): domain Eukaryota; kingdom Metazoa; phylum Chordata; class Aves; order Charadriiformes; family Laridae; genus Chroicocephalus; species Chroicocephalus ridibundus. The sequence continues at coordinate 6,532,919 of NC_086295.1, read as the reverse complement.
TGAGTTGTGGCTGTACAGATACAAGGAATGTAATCAGAGAAAATAAGGTTTTGCTAGTTCTGAGAAAAAGCTTGGTGTTTCATAATCATAGAATCATAGAATGGTTAGAGTTGGAAGGGACCTTAAAGATCACCCAGTTCCAACCCCCTGCCATGGGCAGGGACACTTCCCACTGGACCAGGTTGCTCAAAGCCCCATAGAGCCTGGCCTTGAATGCCTCCAGGACATCCACAACTTCTCTGGGCAACCTGTTCCAGTGCCTCACCACCCTCACAGTTAAGAATTTCTTCCTGATATCTCACCTAAATCTCCCCTCTTTCAGTTTAAAAGCCTTCCCCCTTGTCCTGCAGCTCCCTTCCCTGCTCCACAGTCCCTCCCCAGCTTTCCTGGAGCTGCTTTAGGGACTGGAAGGGGCTCTAAGGTCTCCCCAGAGCCTTCCCTTCTCCAGGCTGAACGACCCCAACTCTCTCAGCCTGTCCTCACAGCAGAGGGGCTCCAGCCCTCTGGTCATCTTCGTGACCTCCTCTGGACCTGCTCCAGCAGGTCCACGTCCTTCTGATGTTGATGGCCCCAGAGCTGGAGGCAGCACCGCAGGGAGGGTCTCACCAGAGAGGAGCAGAGGGGCAGCATCACCTCCTTCGACCTGCTGGCCATGCTGCTGGTGATGCAGACCAAGATGCAGTTGGCTTTCTGGGCTGCAAGCACGTGCGGTTGCCTCATGTTGAGGTTCTCCTCATACTTTTTGTTGGATAAACTAAGGCTGGGACCTTCAAGAAGAGAATATTAAGTTCTTAGCATTAGTATGTTATGTCTTTATACGCTTCTCCTGTTACAGGTTCGCTGCTGGGAAGTTCAGGATAATGGACAGACAATTCCAAAGGCTCAGCAGATGCACACAGGGCCTGTACTAGATGCCTGCTGGAGTGACGTATGTTCCTATTTAAAAATAAATAAACAATTTTTACCAAAACCCTAAATAAATTGGCCTGTGGTTTCCAGACAGACACAAGTGCCACATGTAGATGCAGCCCGTGATTATTGTATAGACTTATGTTACTGTAAGTATATGCTAAGCGTATCCTAATAGAATAGACTAACATGGGTGTAAGAAGGGTAAAAGTGAGTTTGAAAGTAAGAATGTCTTTAAAGCTAGATAATACCCAGCACAGTTTTCTCTTTTACAGCATACAGTCGTAAATAAATTTCCATTTTTATATTTCTTCTTTATCTTGCAATTCCTGTACATGTTACATTAATGTTAATGCTATTACTAGAAGAGGATAAGACTTGACGGTTTTCTAATAGATACTGCGTGACAGGGATATTTAATCTGTTGTCCGCCTTCGTGTTTTTAGGATGGGAGTAAAGTATTTACTGCTTCCTGTGATAAAACAGCCAAAATGTGGGATCTCAACAGTAATCAAGCTATTCAGATTGCACAAGTAAGTAAGCAAGCCTGCAAGCCCCAAGCTATTATTCCCTTTCCTGTTTTTATGAAAAGCTACCTTTATTAGCAAATTAAGCTAATGTTTAGTCCTTCTGAAGTCGATACTGCTGTATGAAGAAGAGGTCGTATGGTGCTTTTTACATTTTTGAGATAATAGAGTACACGTGAACAGGGAGAGATGCAAAGCGATTTGAATAATCTGCGCGGCTGTTCCTCTGTTTTACTTGGGAGATCTCTTTCCATTGCTGCTGCGATCTCACCCTGTTGCATTATAAAGGGAAAAAAATTAACAAATCATTGAATTCACTTTCACAAATACCAGCTTTCTGCTGCAGCAGTAACAGGGATTATAATTTACATTCTCAATTTAGAAGCAAATGTCTGTTCATAGAATGTGTAGTTATGGTGACTAAAATAAGTTACCAGTTATAAAATTTAAGAGAGTTAGTCCTAATGATTGCTTCTTGTATCTTACTTGAGGTGATAAAATTCAGATTCTCAGCCTTGATTTTAAAATCTTATTGGTGTAATGAACATAGGCCTTTCTTCTGTAGCTCTTGTCAGAAGAAGCTGTTTTTTATATTAGCTTGCAATAAATAATGTATTATATTAAAGTGTTGATTTTTGGCATAATGGAAAATAGAAAGTTCTGCCGTTCGAAATTTGTATTTCTGCTGAGACCATCTTCCTATATAGAATGGCTTGATTGTAGTTCTTTGTGTCAGGAACCATTTTTTTCTTACGTGGGTGATTTTACAGCACTAAACAACACAGTAAGGTCATGACCAGCCTTTATCCTAACTGCTGCGACTAAAATCATGAATCACTGCTCTTGAGTGCATAAAAAGTGTAAATACATAGAAAAAATACGAGGAGCATAAACAAGAAATGTGGACTGTTATCTTAGTAAATGTATGTGTGTTTGTCCTTTTTTTTTTTTTATCTTCAGCATGATGCTCCTGTGAAGACTATCCATTGGATTAAAGCACCAAATTACAGCTGTGTGATGACAGGAAGCTGGGATAAAACTTTGAAGGTATGATTTTTACCTGAACAAACGGACGCAAAGCATGCTAGTGATCTGTGTATGGAACTACTTATGTGAAATCAAAATATTTTATTAAACGCTAATATAAAAAACAAATTAATGAAATAGACTTACTTCATAGAGAGTTCATAGAATCATAGAATTGTCAGGGTTGGAAGGGACCTTAAAGATCACCTAGTTCCAACCCCCCTGCCATGGGCAGGGACACCTCCCACTAACAAGGTTGCTCAGAGCCCCGTCCAGCCTGGCTTTAAAAACTTCCAGGGATGGGGCTTCCACCACCTCTCTGGGCAACCTGTTCCAGTGTCTCACCACCCACATGGTGAAGAACTTCTTCCTAACATCCAGTCTGAATCGACCCATCTCTAGTTTTAATCCATTCCCTCTAGTCCTACCATTACCCGACTTCCTAAAAAGTCCCTGACCGGCTTTCTCGTAGGCCCCCTTAAGATACTGGTAGGCCACTAGAAGGTCTCCCCAGAGCCTTCTTTTCTCCAGACTGAACAACGCCAACTCTCTCAGTCTGTCCTCATAGGAGAGGTGCCCCAGCCCTCTGATCATCCTCGTGGCCCTTCTCTGGACGTGTTCCAGCACATCCATGTCTTTCTTGTAGTAGGGACTCCAGAATTGGACGCAGTACTCCAGGTGGGGTCTCACGAGAGTTGCAGTATTCTGACTATAGACAAGAATGAAGCAACTTGGTACCAATTGCGTTCTCTTTACTAAAGTAGTTTAAATAGTGTATCCTCAACTCCAAGCGTAAGTTTGTTCGTTTCTCTGTTTCCATCAGTTCTGGGATACCCGCTCACCAACACCGATGATGACATTGCAGCTTCCTGAAAGATGTTATTGTGCAGATGTGGTAAGCCATGGTACACAGTAAACTAGCGTCAGCTAGATGTCTGGGAGTAAGAATAAGCTGGCAGTCTTTGAGGCTCCTCTAGGTTAGCACTAAATACAGGCTGTTAGTATAGGATCATAGAATAGTGTTCGATCTTGGTGTGATTTTAGCAATAAAACATAAATTGATGTTGATTAGGGTCTGGAAAATAGGTATTTGCATGATAGAAAACACACTTAGTATCCTTTTAACATCACAAAACCATATTGGCACTAGGGCTGACCTACCCTTATTTCTGGATGAGTTTGTGTGATTGTTACTGTGATTCACATTTGAAGGGTCAGCTAATAATTAGAAGCTAATAATAAGAAGATTTTTGGTATGTTTAATTTCTCAATGGCAGGGAAGAACTGATTTGTTCTGTTTGAAGATATGCCTACAAATGAACTTTGTTCTTTCTCCCTCTTTCCCTCTCTGTCTTCCCCCCAAAAAATAGTGTAATTCCTTTAGCTTCTTCAGGGATTTCTCTGAAATAATAATAAATAGAATTCTCTGCCATGCTATTAACAAAAGTGTCTGTCTGCCAACCTATTTTACAACCTTATCCAGGTTCATCCTATGGCTGCTGTGGCCACTGCAGAAAGGGGTTTGATAGTTTATCAGTTAGAGAACCAACCTTCTGAATTTAGAAGAATAGAATCTCCTCTTAAACACCAGGTAAATGATAATATTTATTATGAGCATATTTATACAGATTGTTGAAGGTCTGGGCTTGCCATTTTTTGGTAAAAACGAGCAATGTTTCAAAACCAAAGTACTTTATCTTAGAATGGCACATGTCCTGGTTTCCCATTGATCTGTTGCTGATCTTCAGAGATGTAAATACTGTTGCCCAAATTCTCAATAGAATTTGCCCTATCTCTTGACCTTGTTTGTGGTTTTGCTTTACTTTGCATTGATGTATGTGATGTTTTGTGTCCCCACGGAAAACAGACAGTATTCAGAAAATTTGGCCCTCAAGTCTCTGTCTAAAATCCTCTGTATCTTTCTCAAATTTAGCATCGCTGTGTTGCTATTTTTAAAGACAAAGTGAACAAGCCTACTGGATTTGCCCTTGGAAGTATTGAAGGAAGAGTAGCTATTCATTATATCAACCCTCCAAATCCGTAAGTATCATTTAGTAAAACATTCTTTCTTTATTGCCCAGTTTACAGCGACGAAAGTAAAAAGTCTTTATTTTTACTTTTTCCCCCCAGCGCAAAAGATAATTTCACTTTTAAATGTCATCGCTCCAATGGAACAAACACATCAGCACCTCAGGATATCTATGCTGTAAGTGTTCAGCATATGTCACTATATCATTTATACAGGACAATATACACTCTTAATGTAAAATTGGCTATGAATTGTTTGTTCTCCTTGACCTTTTGTCTCGCCTAATGTTATCTTAGGCATATGTTTAAAGACCAGTCATAGTTATACATTAAGAGGAAAGACAAATTTTTGTACTTCCCTTAAAACAAGCACCAGATCAGCCATTAAATCATCCTGGTGGAGCTGACGCTTGTTAATTTTGCTGATATTGAAACCATACTTTCAATGGGATACTTTCAATACAGTACAATGGGATTATGCATTGAATTTTTAGGTACTTCAGAAAAGAAGATGCTTTCCTTTTTGCTTTGGTGCTTTTTATTTGGTTGGGTTTTTTTGCTTTTCCCTGATGATATATCTGAAAACATTTAAAAAAAAACCCAACAAAACGAACTCTATCTAGTTGAAAAAAATCTTTCCTGTGCATTTACTCTCTCAGGATTCAGCACGTGTGTTGTGAGTGTTCCCATCACCTGTTCGTGTGTGGTGTTTTAATAGTATTTTGTATGATTCTGCAGGTAAATGGGATAGCCTTTCACCCTGTCCACGGTACTCTTGCAACGGTAGGATCTGATGGTAGATTCAGCTTTTGGGATAAAGATGCACGAACAAAGCTAAAAACATCAGAACAACTTGACCAGCCAATATCTGCTTGTTGTTTCAACCATAATGGCAATATATTTGCATACGCTTCCAGTTACGATTGGTCAAAGGTAAGAAAGGTTTAGACTCATATTCATAGTTGCAGTCGACAAGAAAGACTATTCTTTTCACATGAGGCTTTCACTGTTCTTTATAAATAGTTGCTGAGTCTTTTTACTTTCACAAGCATGCAAGAAAACTTACAGTCGTCATTTTAGACATCTGATGAAATTTAACATTGAAGTAGTTCATTCTTTGTATTTTAGCTTCAGTTGGATAAGCTTGCTAAACAGTGCTATTTTGCAAATGTGGATGAGCAAAATTTAAAGTGCTGGATTCAGAAATTATTCTGGTTGCCTCACACACATTCTGCTCTGGGGAGTGTCATGGGGCAATGTGGCACTCTTAACAGGTTCCCACAAATCTCTTTGACATGCACATCTCTGCTTCTGCAGATTGTTTTTGACTTTAAAAAAAGCTGTGTCTGTGGTTATAAACACTTAAACCAGTGTTTGAATGCCATGCACTGAATTTCCAGTACCGTTCAGTGCAGCTTGCTGTGGCAATTATTTATGTATTTCTTTTGCAAACTCGACTCAACAATTAATCATATAGATGCAAGAGAATCACAACAAAACATAATATGTTGAGAGTCAGTACTTCTTAATAGTTTAAGAAGGGAGCAGCAAGGCTGAAATGTAACTGATTTTAATGGAATGACAACTTCCATTAAAAGTATGACTTTCCTGTTACAACTTGTGCCGTTAAATTTGAGGATAATATTCCTGAATACTGAATGCAGATATTGCACAGGTTAACTTGATTGAATGCCCCAGAGAGAGCAAAATTTTAATTTCCTGCATTGTATCTAGTCTTGTGGATGCTGCGCAAAGCAAGATAACTTTGTTGAATGCTAGGGCAGATGAATTCCATTACAAATGCTTGGGTAGCCTGCCGTGGTAGAGACGTACTGAGGTATCCTTTCCATCTGTAAACCCATGTGAAGTAGTAAAACCATTGGGTGCTAGGTACTAAATTTCCTTTCTAGAACCACTTCTGTCAAGTAGAGTTGGTAATTTTCAAGTTGTGCATTGGACTGTAATAGCTTTTTTAGTGTTTACGCTCCCTGATTTGAATACTTGTGTATTGAGTTGGTAATGTGTATGCAAATAATATCAATATGCAAAATAGTATATTTGCATCTGCAGTTGGGGAACAGATATTTTTGCAGTTGCCCATAGAACTTGGGTTTCACTTTGAAAAAATGTGACCTTATTTAATTTAAAAGATACAAACTGGGTAGCCATTAAAGTTTTCGTTTCTTCTCTGCCTAGAATGATATTTTTTCAAAATAGTCATATTGAGCTCTTATGCTGCATCTATAAAGTAGGACTTGGACATGTGTGGTTATTTTTCTATGAAAAGGTTTTTGCATTTAAAAACGGATAAGCATCCCTTAAATTTTACTTTATACGCAGTTCCTGTAATTACTTGTTATGGTAACCTGTTTCTAATCCACCAGTGTTGTCCAGTATCTGGTTTTAAAGGCTGAGATTAAATCTTAGTAAACAAAACTCATGGAATATTCATATTCTTACATTTTAATGTTGGTATTTTTTTCTTTGAAGAGAGTAAATGCAGATCATTTTTCTTTTTAGGGTCATGAATTTTATAATCCACAGAAGAAAAACTACATCTTTCTGCGAAACGCAGCGGAAGAATTAAAGCCTAGGAATAAGAAGTAGTGAGTATGAGTCTGACTTGTGTTACTCTACTGTTTTCTGCCATTCCTGCCTCTACTCCACTGCTCTTCTGCCATTTGTGCCCTGTTGCACCACGGTTCAGTCAACTTTGGATCGATAACATTTAGCAGGAACTGTAAAAATTACATTAAATGTATTCTAACTTGCTGGAGAACATTTTTCAAATTAGATACTCCGATGTGTGTAAGAAAGAGAGGCTAGTATTCATATGACTTATCCACTGCCTGTTCCACAGCAATAATAAAACTGCAGCAGAATCTAAATCTGGGCTAGATATTCCTGCTTAGAATTGCAACCATTTGTATCTATGGATTTATTTTATTAGTACTACATTAAAATATGTTAATTGTTCTGGAGAAGTTGTATAAATACTGTATTTTTTGTAAGTACTTGAAGAATTGCAAGTAATTCTTCTCAAAGGAGGCTTATTACTTATTATTCAGGGGTTCTTTTGTTGCTTTCTGATTTTTAAAATGGGAATATTGTCTTCTGTATGCCAGGAAGAAATGCCTTGCAAGTTGTTTTCCCTCGTTTTTTGAGTGAATTTGGTAGGTATGTAAGTGGCCAACAGCAGTGACAGAAACTTGAGACAGAAGATGGGCACAGTGCAAATTCTGCTTTAGTTTTTTCTTAGACTCTAGCAATGGACGTGACTTTTTAGCCAACGACACTCATGTTTATTCTATTTGAAGGAGAAATTGCCGGTTGTGCCAAGTGATATATAGTTAAGTAATCTAAGCAAACCATTAACGGTTTTGTTTTGTTTTATGACCAAACCAGTGTGTGCAAAATACTTGTGGCCTGAACTGCTTTAAAACTGACACCTTTTAGAGTTAAAAGTTGGTTTGTTTACATCTCTCTTAACATGGCTTTTGTCCCTTAACAGGGGGTTCTGGACTGAAAAAAAAAAAAAGTACTCATTTTTGTAATAACTAGAAAATAGTGCTGGTGAGTTTCATCCTGATCAAAAATGCTGTGAAACAAAACAAGTGGGTCTCTTTCTGACTTGAATCTACCACTGTTTACTCTTAACTAGCCAGTTGTATACATGCCAAAGTTTTCTTTTTGGAAGTGAATGCTTATTATTCCTGTTTCACTATTGTTTGATAACGACTAAATAAAAACGAGGGGGCGCATGTATAGAAATACCTGTCCTATTGTACAAATTCTCTGTAAAACTGTATGGTGTAACACTTATGGTTATGGATTCATGCTACATTTCAAATAAAATTTTTAATAAATGCTTTTTTATATTCAAAAGTTCTATTATAATAACATGGGCAAGGTTATTATAAACCTTCTAAAAGCAGCATCTTGTCCTTTCACTGTAATTCAGATACATTTTCTGAAAGCAAAGTACTTTTCCTCCAGCTGCTTAAGCTGGAAATCTAATGCATTCCCCAGTTCCTGTTTCTTTATTAATAATTCCTGTGGTTTTGCGTCAAACAATTAAGAGGACTAGTGTGAAAGGCCTTTTGTTTTATAAGAATTAATCAAGTTCCTTGCTATCTCAACAGCCAAACACCTGACAGTTTGTCATTAGTACAAATGAATCATACTATCTTCAAACGCTCTATAGCCTGCTGGTCCTTTAACTTCTGAATCTTCTCTCTATGGTGTTCATCAGGTTTTCTTGGGGCTGCATTTCTTGTTTGGTATGGTCTTATAGTTGCATAGTTGAGCAAAGTCCATGCAATATACTCTGCTGTTGTTCAGAGATGCTCTATTCTGGGTTTTATTTCTCAAGATAGAAGTAGCAAGGAAAAAAACCCCGTGTTTTACATGGTTTTAGATTTCACATTCATGGACTCTTTGTTTTCTTTAAGATAGGAAAGAGTTCCCAGCAGTTATATCAGTAGCCGGTCAGTTGCTCAAACACTTCTTTAGGTTTTGTTGATTTTTTTTTTTTTTTTTTTTAATAAAAGCTTGTGATTGTTATGCTGTAATCTTTGGTTGTTGGCACATTTTTCCATACTTCCCAGTCAAAGGAATGCCACCAAGCAATTGCAGGCTCAAGGTTAAGTATGTCACTGATAGCAAAGAAAAATAAAAATAGTAATCTCCTGTGTGCGGAGCTCCCACTGGTGTAAACAGGGGAGAATGGAAAAATCTGTTTCTTTGTTTAAATACTTAATGATGTATGATGAGAAAATAGATTCACTCTAGTTCAGCAGGTACATTGCTACTGGATCCAATGGAGTTGCACCTACTTCAGTGGATACTAAGTTTTGCCAAAATATATTTTCATTATGAAGCCAGCACTGGTAAGTCTCTCTTGTTTGGTAATACAGTTCTGTATTAATATGTTGAGTACTTACTCTCCTGTTGGAATCAAGTTCTTTTTACCTGTCTGAGGTTTCAGAATTATGTAGTAATCACATTAATTGCTCAGACTAATTTTAGAAGGGCGAATTTTCCATTACATTGCTGTGCACATTATATTCAATTGGGAGGACAGAGTCAAACTTTGAACTGATTTGTTTCCCATTACCCAAGCTAAGAGAATGCATTGGCAATTTACTCCTCCCTGGAATTACTGTGAGGTTCTCCTGTAAAGCACACACAGCTGTTACCTTTCCAGCATCAAACATGTAGTGAGAGCTTATTCATATTCCCACACAAATATGTGTTAGCGCACATTCTGGAAATGTATTAACTTGCTATTCTATGACAGTTACCTGCCCCAAAAAACTAAATGAAGTAGAACGTAAGATTCTAATGTGTGTGCCCAAAGCTAACCGTAGGAACGTTAGATTTATAAAATAACTGATTTTCATTAACTTTTTTGAAGGTTTGTTGTCGATGTTTGTGTTTTATTGCAGAAAAATAATCTTTGGCATAAAGAGCAATTCAGTTAAGCCCCCCAAAATGGGGACTTTTTATAAATATTTTCAGTTAAGCTGTCTTAAGCTTCCTCCTGCTAGTCTCACGTCAGTGGCCTTGTATGTTAGTTTAATAAAGTGTATTTTGGAAAACTAAGCAATTGACAATAAGTTTGTCTGCTAAAGCCTTTCAGAAATGAAAGACAGACGCGTTTGCACAATGGCGAGCAGTCAGACAGTATCTTAATCTGCCATCTGTCAGATGAAATGCAATAGCTGAATCGGTGAGTACTCCAGCCTAGCTCCGAGGCTAGGGAAATGGGTTGAGTCATTCTCCAGAGAAGTATGGATTTGGGATAGAGGTGGGGTTAGGTCTATGTGGGAAATTTCAGTAAAACTATTGCTTAGTCCTAATTCAATTTAACTGTGATTAAGTGCTGTTTGCAGACAAGGCATTTGGGCAGCTGTCCGCTATAAGGAATTGTGTCAAACCAGTCTCAAAAGGTTTACGCTACCTTTGAAATGATGGAAGCCACTTACTTCTTGTTTGGTGTTTTGCTGTTGCTGTTTGTAGGGATGAACCAGGGCAAAATGAAATGTTAAGGTTTATACTGCTTGTTTTTTACATCTCCAGATTCTCTATCTAAGTACCATTTGTAGTCTGGCATTAACTTTGTCAAAGTTTTTGGTGGAGGTTCGCTACGTACAGCGTTTCCCCCAGGTTGTTCAGCAGCCGGGTGAGAATCATCATCATCTGGTGCTGCAACACAAAATAGCAAATGGAACAAATTCAGAATAAAAACAATTCCTTCATAAAATTTTCTACACTAGCAGTTGCAGTATGCACGAAACACTCAAAATGTGTTGTTTAAAGCTGTTGCTGTAAATCTCCTGTTACGCCAGGCGATGGCAGCATTGATGGCTTCTTAACGAAAGCTTTCCGGCAGCAGCATCCATGGACTGCTGCTCCCTGGGCTCCAGTGGAGTTCCCTGTGGAGCAGGCAATGCCATGCGGAGCTGCTGCACCTGTGCTATAATATAAAATACAGTTATTTGTAATACAAGCTATCCCCAGATCCTCAGAGAATGGAAGGCGATACATACAAGATGGAAATACTTTTTAATTTGAGTTTTACAGGCGTGCACGTGATATCTATCCATAAATATAAACCAAGACCTTTTTAGAACAAACTATGAGATGCTCTTTTAGCTGCTCAGAGAGACATCTGTACTGAACATTGGACAGTGTTGGGGACCTAGGGAGTGTTAAAGGTGTTGGTGGCATGTTTGGGGACCAGACAAGAGTCCAGAATTAAGTGAGAGTGGAGCTGAGTAAGTTAGTGTATGAGCTGGACTATTGGCTACTAGCATTCTAATTAACTTCCCTTTCTAAGACAAATCTTAATAACTTAGACTAGCTTTCACACTGCTATCATAGGAAACTGTAGGTTTAAAACTGGTAAGCAACTATTTTTTTTTCTTCTAAACTGGGTTTCTTGAAGGAAGAAAGAAAAAAAGCCAATAAAAATACTTCACTAGAAAACAAGCTCAGTGACAAGTTACTTAAAAACAAGGGCACATTTTTCCAAATACTTGAAATGTAATGTCTTTTTTTATTTGCATTTTCAAAGCTGGGAAATGCACAAGCTAATGAAAGGGAGAAATACTCTTGAATTACAGGATTTGAGTATGTTTTAAATTCCTTATTTACCCCATGTAGCTATTTTGTCCCTGGGACATATGTGACTGCTAGTGCCTGCTTCCAACCCCTGGTAATGTGGTTAGCGTAACTAACACCATTTTATAAGGCAGGCAGCCATTCTCTGTGACCCAGAGGGTCAAGTATTCGTTCCCTTTCCCTCGTTAGCAGGCCCTGAAGGTCCTGTGAACCAAGTAGATGAATCAAATGGATTTCTTCTTCCCCTCCATGCTGGCCTTAAGATTCCTGGGCGCCAGGCTGGTGACTCCATTCCTTGCTGGCCTTGAAGGTCGCAGGCACCAGGCCAGCCAGGTGGCGGTGATGTCCCCGGCACAGAACGGGGAGCGTAACGGCACCCAGAGCACTGGCTGTAAAATCAAGCGGTTACAAGCCCTAAGTTGGAAACTTGGACCTGAACTGCTGCTGGACAGTGAGACCTGTGGTCAGGGCCGCCGCCGCCTTGTCCGCATCCTCTGAAGATTGTGTGAGTGATTCCTATTCTTTTACATGATTTTCGAGTCTGGATTGTGATTGTCTGTTGATACAGCAAACTGTGTATTAAGATCCGACCCGATCTGCAGAGGGTCCCAGTGATTAGAAATCATAGGTTGTATTAAAAATTCTGTATTATGCTACTTATAGATGGTACTACATTGATTCTGCTTGTAGAAATCCTGTGCCATTTTGATCCTAAATTCTGTCCTATACAAATCATAATATCCTGTTAAGAAAATAAAGCTTTAACTGCAACTACAATTTAGTGCCGTCATCATTCTGCCAAGGATCCCTAAAAGAACCTGTCTGTCCCCTTAGTATCAGGTGACAGGTGTAGTTTAAACCTAAAAAACCCCAGTAATATCTGCAATGACAAAATGTTGTCTTTGCACACCTCTGGCTGTGAGTTGGAGTTGGTAGAACTGTGTATTTCATCCTACAGCTCTTGTTCAAGCATCTTTTCTTATTTCCGGGTAAGCTTAGGCTTATTTCCAGGCAGTACAGGGGCCATCCTGCTGCTCTCAGCCATAGGAGAGCCATTTTAAGTGTGGAAACTGCTCCTGTTCTTCCCTTGCCAGGTCAGGATAAACCATGCATCAGCTGGCCAGGTTTCTCATTGTGCGGTATGTTCTGTGTACACACGGCGTAGCCTGTGTTCCCAAGAATCTGCATGAGGAAAGAAGCTCATGGGAATGCAGCCGCTGGAGTGGCAGGCTGGGATATCGCAACTACAGGCGTTATGAATTCGAAATGGTAGTGATCTGCCAGCTCTGCCCCAGCGTCCCCCAACGGACACGGCAGCAGAGGTGGCATTGCACAGGGCGGGAGTCGGGCCGACAGCTATTTCAGTTCGATCACGCTCGTTCCTCAAATGCAAAGCAAATCTGCTTGTATTTGTACCCTTTACCTGCTTTTGAGATGGGGACAGCGGCACATTAGGTAAAGGGAATTCACGCTGTTCAGGACTCGCAAGGTAATACAAGACTGAGGCGATAGCGCCGAGGGGCCGTGCGCCGCAGGAACGCTTTCGCATTGACACAGCGATTCCAAATGTTTGTGTTGCATCAGTTCTGCAAATACTTTTTGTTACAGCGCATAAAAGATACAATACCTGTCAACATTAGCTTTGTAAAGGGAGACCGTTTTCTTCTGTTGACTAATTATCCGGTGAATATATTCAGTCTGAAGAGACACTTCAATAATTTAGCAGGCATGTGCCAGGTAATATAGGAGCTTTTGTCTTACTAGCGGCATAGATCTTCAATCGTGTAACTCAATCTCTGGCTTTATGTATTCAAGGAAGTGTTTCGTATAGCTCCTGTATCAAGTGCCACTGAAAAGCAGGCCTAGATAAAAGATTAAGGTAACACTCTTAACTGTGAATAGGGAAAGTTTACCCTTTACTCTCCAGTATATCTTTTGCAGGCAATAACTGCCTCATACGTGTGAAGTCTGTATATGCTGAGAGCCAATAATGAGTTTGTTGTAGTAACAGAAAAATGCTGGAGACTTGCCTGTTAAATACCCGGGTCAGTTGAGTCTCTCCTCTCTTACTTTATGGTGTATTAACAAATGCTCTGTAGTTTGATACTGAATGCTTTCTGTCGTGAGTGTTTCTTAAATGCAAATCATTAGTAGTTCTGCATTCTCTGGTTTGCTGTAGCAGATACGGAGAATGATGATGCTCAGTTCCTGGGAACGCTAGAAGCAAAACTCAAGCAACGGATTTTCTTCAAACCCTGCCAAGGTATTTCATCACAGTTGTGCCATCTCCCAGAAGGGTGTAAGTTCAAATGTCCTTTTCTGAGCCGCTGTCAGCTGGTTCAGTCATCCTTCTCTGCTGGCCCACGATACAGCTAATCTACAGCAAAGGGAGATACGTTTTCTTTAGAATGGACCATGATTATTGTACTCAGTAAAGTGCAGAAATAATGCAGCAGCTCAAACTGTTCTCAAATGACTAAAACCAGGGTTAAAATACAATCTTTTTTTTTTCCTTTGGAAGGACAGCTGTCTGCCATGCTCCCACTGTAACGTGGAGTGGGATTTATATGGACTCAAAAGGACAGATATCACTTACTGACAGGTAATTGTTTTCTGCAGACATCTGACTCTTTTCCTTGGAGGTCTCCTGTTTTGACATATTATTCATTCATAGTCTAAAGCAGCAGGGTTGCAGACTAACTGCCTTCTTTATGCGTTAATGTTTAATTTATGGAACAGAACCTATATATTCGTGAAGAACAAGTTTACACCTGTTGAACTTTGTCAGACTTCAAACATTAGTATGTAGCATTTCAGAAACGCATTCACTGGACTGAAACGGCTTTTCACAAAAACACAGAAAGAAGGGAAACGTCTATTAAAAGAGAACAGCTTAGCAAAACCTTTTTCATTGAACCCTTCTCCTATCGAGCTTTTGTTCAACCATAGGCTGTGTGATGCAGTTCGAGTCGTTCTGTAATGCTGACTGATGTCTTTCACAATGGCTTAGGTCATCCGGTTCATCATCTCAGCACCTTTCTTTGGTGGTCCTGCCGGCAGCAGTGAGGAAATGAAAGAGAAGATGACTGAAGTCTCCAGGCTATTCTGAACGCAGCTTGGCGCAGCAAAAAGTTCCCCAGTAGTAACTTTCCTATCATGGAGTTATCTGAGAACTTACTTGCTACTATCTTGCTCTTACTAAGCCTCCTTATCTTCATGGACAGTGCTGTCAGAGCTGTCCTTCTGGTAAGGAAACAGACTTGTTTTTTCTTCTTGTAGGTTGATGAAAATGTCCTTTGAGGTAGGACTGGCCTTGGCACCCCCCAGGCTGGCAAAAAGAAAATAATACTGCAAGAAGTAGAATGCATTTCCTGATTTAGTACCAATCCATAGGCTTCATTCATGAGCTTGACTTTACTTCAAAAATACGGAAAACTGATCTATCAACCTTTTTCTGTCTTTGTGAGAATGCGTGCGATGCATACCCTCTTTATTGTCATGCTCTTCTCTGTGTGCTTAGCCACTAACTGAAAGCATGATGTTGTAACTGGTCCGTGTGATTTAGTGGGAAATGGCCTGCCTTTGTTTCAGCTGTCATGTTCAGCTGATGTCATTGTCCTGCTGCAATGTTGGGGACATCGTGTTGCTGGCAATTGCCTGTTGAGCTATTGAAGGCTTTTCCTCATCAGCAGACTGCGGTGCTCCAGCTGATGGGACGTGGGTGTTGTACTATAAGGAACTGGATGGCATCACCTGAGTGAGCTTTGCCCCTTGCAGTCTGGGACTGGGCTGCCCTTTGGTGGCAGTGTGGTAACTGAGTTTTTTGTAAAAGGCGCATTTTAGGCCTTTTGAGATCACGTAGAAGCTGGAATCATTCTGCCCAGGTCTCAGTCCAGGTAACTGTGTTTTTCTTTTTAAATAGTTCCAGGCTTCGTGGATATAGCTTTTGTATCCAGTGATGATATGTTGTTTTGATGTCTTGACAGTTCAGTTGTGTTCATACCCTGTTCAAAGCCATGGCAACGAATCTTTGCTGCCTTGTGTATTTGAGTTGACATGGTAACTAGAAGGCTCTACAAGTTTCTAACTAAACCTTTAAAGAAGGTTAATTAATATCATGCCGATTATCTTTTTTTTGGTGTGTGTATGGTATTCTGCACCGGTCCAGGTTCATTGCAGGCATTAAATACCTTCTAAAAAGTATCAGAAATGGGAAGGGTGATACCAGACTAGACGGATTATTTATCTCATGAGATGTGACAAGACAGAAGAGTCTGTATTAGTTAAGGTCTAAAATACAGCAGCCTGCAGAATAGGACACCACCAGGTGTGGAGGTGATCCAGATGGGTGAGACCTGGGTGTGCTCACCTGGATAGAAAGGGCCCACCTGAGGTCGGACCCAGTGCTACCAACTTCACTTTTTGTTAGCTGTTAAGAATGTCCCTTTTGCCCATACAACTATGTTGCATGTCCCAGAGCTAAGACATCTTGTTTAATGTTCTTCAGTGTCCTGACCATTCCCTCGTTGGAGCGGGTGGACGGTGCCTGCTCAGTTTGAGCTACCAATGTCACATGCAATCCCATGAAAAGGTCACGCGATGGCAGCTCAGGCAGAGATAGTTAGGACCTTCTGGCATTTTCTTTTCTTTTTTTTTTTTAAATCAGAAAATATCACTTTATCTTTAACAGCTCAACAAAAATTTGGAAAAAAAATCAAATAAATTATTAATGCTGTTTCAAAATGCCTAAAATTTTCTGCTTTCCTCCTTTAAAGAACACAAAATTATTTCTTGCTCATTTGAAAATGTAGTTTGTGGTTTTCAAAATGCTAAAAAAAGTATGATGTTAGAGTTAATGTTTTCCCAAAGTACAACATAAAATTGAAATAGTGAAAACATTTTTAGTTTGTAGTGAATAGTGAAACTATTTTGAGATGTGAGCTTTGCAGTTTGACTCAAATGTTTTTTCTAAAAAACTTTTTCAGGGAGGAAACCCCTTTTGTTCAATAATTAAATCCCAGCCTGAGGGAGCTGGGACAAAATTTCCATTAAAAAAAGCCATAATTTCTCCGCAGAAATTCAGGAAAGGACCAATATCTTTATTGGAGGTTTTGTTTAGCAGACGATGACTAGTGGTTTTCTCTCTTCATCTTTCTCTCCCATCTCCCCACGCCCTGCCCCTCAGATTTGGGGATACCTGAGCCTGTTCCTGAAGAGAGTCTTCCTCCATGGCATCACCAAAGGTAAACTTGAGGAAATGGCAGTATTTTGGCCTACATATTTAACGTTCTTTTCACATCACCTAATGCCGTCAATAGCAGGAAAACAGACCTCTCTGCCTTACAGCTTCTCCTCACCATTACTTACTATCAATGGAGTTGTAGTAGAAAACCTGGATAGAAACTTCTGGTCCAGAAACAGACACAAGTTGTTTGCTTTCTGTTTCTAACCTTTATTATCCCTTTCCTGTCTTCTCCTACAAAGTACAGGAAAAACCGAAATCAACTAGTGAAGGATTTCATGGATTTGTTGCATAATTTAGTTGCAGTATGAACATGACAGCACTTTTCATTAGTTTATTGACTAACAGGCCAAAGAGCAATCTTCCCCAAGGCCACAGGAAAGGCGAGGGTTACCATTGCTTTAGGCCAAGACATTACAATACTGACGATGACAAAACTCTTTGGTATAGATGCCAGCCATGCCAGAAAACAAGTCACCATCCTAATCGAGGGCAGTATTCTCATCGCTCAGAAAGCCAGCCCAGCTCCCTGCTGTCAGACTGTGACAATCCCCGGTTGGCAGGCCCAACCAGCTCTGCTGCACCCGCCGCGCGTTGTCACCCCAGCTCCCCCGCACGCCCTGCCAAGACTGGCTACGGTCTGGTTGACTGGGACATTTACACACACAGCTCCCAGGGGGCTACCTGTGAGAAACACCACCTCCTGGACCATGGAAGAGAAATTTTATTTTTTAATTCTTGTTGCAGCAGCAGCTCTGAGTTAAGCAATGGTCATGGTGTGTTCAGGGCATCAAAGCAGAAAATCTGAGACAAAGGGCCCAGATGCAGAATTTCCTGCTATAACCTAAACCAAATGCCACTGCATGCAGCTTCCCTCAAGATCTCCCAGCAATGCTACTGTTCGCAGCCTAGCTGGTGGCCAGCATCCAGGCTGAGCATTAGTAAAACTAACAAACCAAACAGTTCCCACAGTAGGGCCCTTGCTCTCCAGCTAACTTATTGAACTGCAGAGCTTCTGAGAGGGATGTTTCATCTGCTGTTGTTGCAATAACCAGTAAGCGGGTATCCATGACAAAACCCAAGGGCACTGCCCTATGGCAATGAAGTCTTGGCTAAGCAGCAGCAGAAACTGAAAAAGGTCAGAGCTCCACAGTAGCCCTGCTCCATTTAAAAAATACAGTCCATCGGTTTCATAAGACGTGAGGGAGGTTCTTCAATGGCTTTCAGATCAGACCTGCGATGTCTCAACACAATTCTCCCAAAGACACCAGGGGAAGAAAGGGAAATGCTCAAACAAGTATACAAGGACAGCACCACAGAGCTTCACTGGCGTTTGTTCCACCCCTCCCTGCCAAGGGAGGGACAAGAACAGAAAAGACTTTGTGGCTTTGCAGAGGGCAAGGAACAGGGCTAGCCTTTCCCTGCAGTGAATTTGCTAGCCTTTCCTCGTCTCTCTGTCCTGTCCTTCTGCTCCCAGAGGTACAACTCCCTCTGCCATAATTATTTTCTCTTCTTTTAGGCAGGGACCATTTCTACATGGTTCTGTGCCTGGCTGGTCTTGCAGTGCCGCCTTCTTTAAGACTTTCAGTGGAATCCAGGACTCTTGGTTTGGTGATCTGCAACTGCTCCATTTCACGTCTTGGATAATGCTGCTGAAGTCCACCTGAAGGAGCCTTTGTATCAGTTTTACATGACCCTCAAGGAGTATATTAACATGCAAGTAAAAAGCCAGTGAGTTCTCTTAACTATGTTGAATTGCCATAAAATTAATCTTCCCAATCAGTATGAGAACAGGGTGCTCTGGATTTGCAATATAAATCCTAGACATTAAGAACGTGGATGGTTGTACACTGCTGCTAAAGCTGACTTTTCTCCGAGCCTCCTCATTGACTGACCAGTGTAGTTTTATTTCTTAATAGATACAAAGAACTAAATCCAGCCCTGTAACAGCACGTATCAGATCTGTGTTCCCCTTTTTGCTTGCAGTCTGCTCTTGGATTTGTACTAAGCGTTGTCCAGCATTCCCCAAGGCAGCTTCGTACTTTGAGAGACGCCTCTATGCAGGAGCTTTCTTTGACCAGGGAAACTTGAAACGTACTCTTCTCAGGTACTCTTATCATTGTAGTAGAAACACAGGAGGGTGTCATCACGATAGCTCTGCCAACCTCCGGCAGGTTTGATCTGATGGCTGGATTTAATCTGCTAGTGTTTTGGGGAGGATTACTGTTTATCCCAAGAATGAGGGGAAAAAGTAAATCGGTAAATAAATAAGTCACATAAACTCACCCTTACTCACTTTCTCTTCTCTTTCCCGCTGTGTTTGTGGTAACAGCTCATTAGATCCCGCGCTTATAGTAGCTGTACCATGAGACAGGAGACTTAATTTCCTGTCCCGCTTTCCAGGGTGTGGCAAAACAAATGCACGCGCCCCCCAGCCACACCGGCAGTGCCGTGGGGTTTGCAGTGTTCACCAAGGGCAGGTTTAGCCCTGATTTCTTTTTTGCTCTGTTTGCCTGTGAGAGAACTTCTGTTCCCGCCTCTAGGAAAGAAGAGGACCTGAGGTTCCTCCTGTGAGAGATGTAGCGCTTCTGTGTGAAGAGGAAAAAAAAAAAGGTATGTGATGTTTTTCTTTCCCTGATCAGTGTAAGTGTGGAGAACTGAGATACTTCTGGTAGCTTTTGAGAACTCCGTGAGCCTCGCCTTCCTTGCAGAGGAGCCGGAGTCTATTTGGATGATTTGAATCTTTGCCATCATTTGGAGCAGAATGAAGCTCTGTAAAAGGACAGCGACTGAATGCCAACTGGGTTGTCATTAGCTCGGGCGGCCGGGGAAGCAGCTGATGTGCAGTTAGTGGTGGAAGTCATGCAGACAGAAGGGGTATGACTCAGTGGTGGAGAGGCCCCGGCCTCTGGCTGTATTCCGACCCCAAAGGTGTATTCGGGGCTTGCTGTTGGGCCGGAGCAGGGGCAGCTCGTGCCTGCACACACACACATCACTGCGTAGAACACAAAGGCTCCCAGGCTTCCCACGTGACCGTCCCTTTTGCAGGAGGCTGTTCGTGTTGCCGTGATGTTGGGTGCTGCTGGCCCAGCTCCATCTTTCTTCCACAGTAATCAATGGAATCGTGTCCTAGTCTTGAAGTCTGGTGCTTTAGGAATGAAAAGCTTAATGGCTTTCCTCAGTATTTTTTTTTCCTTCTTTCTTTTATGAAGCATAGGGTGTTTAGAGCTATGGAAGCAGTGCAAGAAAAATATTAATGAATAACTACAGAGTGCAGACATTAACGCATTCCTTTCTCTTGAAATAACTGGCTTTTCTCTGTGGGCTCTGTAAAAGAAAAATGTCTGCAGAGTCTGAACCTGCTGTACAGAAGCCAAAGTAGATGGTGATTTACAACTTCACTGGCTTTTTTTTGCTAAAATGTTACCTCTGCTTTTATCACGTGGCAAAAAATCTCTCTCTGCCAAATGATAACCCTGTAGAGGTAAGATAAACCGAAGGCACAGGGGCAGTTCCTGAGGTTGATGAATTTTTAGGTGATGAAAACTGTGAATGAAAGATGTTTTCTAGGACCCGCTCCCACACCTCAGGCTCTAACCCCTGTTGGGGGTGGGGGGGGAATAAAAGCATTGCAAGCACTCCACCACTGGAGTGTTCTCCAAGGGTGGATTTTGGGGCACCGAGTAGCTTTTCAGCTTTGGTTTTCCTGCAGTTATGAACAAAGGGTTACCTGAATTGACTATGGGGCTGCACTACAGTAACGATACTCCCAGCTTTAAATCCCAGCTTTCCCAGGTCAGATCAAAGGTAGTGGCCTTTCACAGCCTCCCTTGTAGGAGCTGCCCATCCTGAGAGGGAATAAAATGCAAAAAGGGGGACAGGGGAGAGGAACCCCATTGCTGCCCACCAGTGGAAATGGGAATAACACATCCCTGTCCCCCAGAGGCAGGATGCCCAGATAGATGTTGTCCATGCGTCCTCTGGCAAAGCAGGAAGCTTAGGAACCTGCTTAAGAAAGATACTTTTGGACCTCCGTTCCGTGTTTAAACCCTTGGCTCTTCCTCCTCCTTGACTTGGTTCAAGACCATCCCTTCCTCCTGCCTTGGCTTCCTAACGCGCCTTCGCCACCCAGCGTGCCACAGAGGCTGGCAAACTGCTCGGTGGCTTTGTCCCTGTGTCCGAACCTGCCAGCGATTAAACACTTGCAGTTGAGATTATTGTGCAACTGAAAAGAAGGGGGGGGGGGGGGGGGGCGAAAAACCCCTCTTTCGAGGCGGTTTTATTTGGCGGGCTCAGTCCCCTCGCCTTAAACCCCCCCCCTCGCCTTAACCCCCTCCCCGCGCCCGCGGCGTTGTAGCCGCTCCCCGGGAGGACTTGTCGCCTGGGCCAGGCTGGGACCGTGGCTGGGGGGGGCTGGCCAAGGGGGTCCCCGTCTCCCCGGGGGGGGCCGCAGGGACAAGGCGGCCGCGGGCCGAAGCAGCTCCGTGGGCAGCGCCCGCGGCCCGTCGCCGCAGGGGGCCCGGGGCCCCACCCACCCCCGCGGTTGCCCGGGACCGGGCCGCGGCGGGTGCGCGGGCGGGCGCGGTGCCGGACTACGCGCCCCGGTGGCCCCTGCGCGGCGGCGGGGCGGGGCGGGGCGGGGCGGGCGCGGCCCTACAAAGGCAGCGGCGGCGGCAGGCGGCCGCTACTCACCGGCACCGGCGGCAGGGCGCGGCGCCGCCCGCGCTCCCGGCACAAAGCGCGGCCATGAGCCGGCTGTAGGGCCCCCGGCAGCCAGCCGCCTGCTCCGCTCCCTTCGGCCGCCGCCGGGGCTCGGAGCCGGGGGTGTGCTTGTGTGTGTGTGGGGGTGTTTCTTCTCGTCGCGGGGTGGATGCCGGCGGGGTCCGGCCGCGCCCGGCACCATGCACACCGTGCAGAAGGACACCACCTTCACCAAGATCTTCGTCGGGGGGCTGCCCTACCACACCACCGACTCCTCCCTCAGGAAGTACTTCGAGGTCTTCGGGGACATCGAGGAGGCGGTGGTGATCACCGACCGGCAGACCGGCAAATCCCGGGGATACGGCTTTGTAAGTGCCGCTCTGCGTGCGTGTGTGTCCCGGCCCCGCTTCCCCACCGCCGCGGTGATGGGCGGCGGGACAGCCCCCCCTCCCGACCCGACCCGACCCGACCCGGGGGAGGGGGCTGGCGGCGGTGCCCCCGGGCCGGCGGATTCCCCGGTTGCCGGGTCCGGGGGTCCCCGGAGGAAAGCCGCCCCGGCGCCGGCCGAAAGCCCCCCCCCCGGTGCCTGCCGAGGTCGTACCCTGCGTTTTCAGCACTGCCGGTGCTGCCGTCTGTTGTTGTTTTTTGTTTTTGTTGTTTTTTTTTTTTTTTTTGGCGGGTTTCCGCGCTGCCCTCGGGCTCCGCATCCCCGGAGCTGCCGCTGCTGGGGGGATTTTGGGGACCGGCCCCACCAACCCCCTAAAAAAGCTCCGGGGAGGAGGTGGGAAGGCGAGAGAGAACGGCTGGCGTTAGCCCAGCGGAGTCGCTTGGCGAGGGGGGAGCCCTCTC
Organism: Chroicocephalus ridibundus; assembly: GCF_963924245.1. NCBI lineage: Eukaryota > Metazoa > Chordata > Aves > Charadriiformes > Laridae > Chroicocephalus > Chroicocephalus ridibundus. The sequence goes on along the minus strand of NC_086295.1, from coordinate 6,510,512 downwards.
TTCTGTCATTCCCCAGGAGCCCTTCCCGTCTCGCTGGGCACGAAACAGAGTTTAGGTCCGGATTCAAAATAGAATGATAAATAAACTCTACTTAGTGCCTGTTGCTGGAGCGTTTACAAAGTGGCGTTGCTACAAACAAGGCTGTGCTTGATTCCAGGTGACCATGGCAGACAGAGCTGCGGCTGAAAGGGCGTGCAAAGACCCAAACCCCATCATCGATGGCAGGAAAGCAAATGTGAACCTGGCATATTTGGGAGCAAAACCAAGGAGTATTCAAACTGGTGAGGCATCCAGGAGATCCCGTCTCTCTCTATTAGAATAACTTGTAAGACGAGGAAACGAGTTACTCGGGATGGATTCGTCTGATCCGATGATGCGTGCTTACCCCTCACAGTGCTGGTTGTTGGCTGAGGCCACTGTTGCCCGGTTACCTCCCTTCCCTATCTTCTTACTCGTACCTGTTACACCACTGTTATGCACCTAAGTTTGTATAACTGAGTTAAAGCCATTTTATTCCACGGTTAATCTATTTTCCTGTTAATCCTTTTCACTACGTCAGTATTAACAGTAAGCTCCATTTCATCATTCTGCCCTTCGGTTTAATGTCCACAGTACCCAATGTGTAAAATAAGGCATTATACCCCATTGTCTCTTCAGTAACAGCACTTTCATACTGTTCTTTAATCTGAATTCCCATCTGGTCCTCGTGCATAGCGCATACGCATATTAAAATTAACTTGTTTCTAAATGGGACTCTGAATTTGCTCACATGCATAGCAGATGAAATGCATGTACATGTGGTCCGAGGTGTAATTACCTATGTATATTACAAGATGAATATTACCATGGATGCCATTCATTAATATTGCTTTTTTCTGAACGCTTTTTTAGGTTTTACCATAGGTGTGCAGCAGCTACATCCAGCCTTCATTCAGAGACCCTTTGGGTAAGTGGGAATGTTTCTTAACAGTCTATTTGAAATCAAATTCACGAATCAACTTCCTCATTATTTAAAATGCGTGAAAAAAGCCTCAGCCGTCCAACAGTGGACAGTTTCAACAGCTGTTGTTAATGTTTGTAGTACTTTCTGGTGAAGATTTCAGAAGTTTTGTGCATTTGTCAACTTCAATATAATTCCCAAAGATCCGCCTTTATCCTCAGTAAATCTTAGTCATAATAAACCCAGCGCATTGCTTGCTGCTTTGCCAACTTCAAGAATTCAAATAAACGGAAAATAGTTTCTCTATTATAGTACTTAAGGTGTCAAAACAATTAAGCAAATTCTGTTCTCATGTTTCTTAAATAAGATCTTCTGCTTCCTCCGTGCTGTTTCCCACATAATCATGCTTAGGGTACAGTTTTATCCTAGAAAACAAATTGCATTGGAAACAAAGTCTGTTACTTAATGAAAGTAACATTAGGTCAAAAATTGATTTTGGACAGATGTTATACAAGGCTTGAATAGTCTGCAAAAGTGGGCTTTTGTCTGCTGTTTTCAATAGCTTATACCATCCCTGCTCGGTTAGAAAAGTCCTCTTTTTATACATCTAATAGGATCTGGCAGCTGCTCGGCAAAAGACAAGTGTGCTTCACGAGAACAATAGTGACTGTCATACTGCCTTCATTTAACTGTTTAATGATTGATGCAGTTCTTTTTTTTACACCGTTTCAGAAAGTGAATATTGATAGGGTTTTTTATTATTATCTTCTAAGAGCATTAAGAAAGTAGGTGCATTTTTTAAAGCTTTTGAGCGCTGCTCTGTTGTGTTTTTTGTGTGACTCTAATATAAATAGATGGGATTTTGGCCTTTGTCAACAGAAATACTTCATCCTTTCCTGCTCTCTGCTCATGTTTTTTTTGGGGTGGTTTTTTTATGTGTGTGTTTTTGGGTTTTTTTGTTTTGGGTTTTTTTTTTTTTTAAAGAAAAAAAACCTGCTAACAACAAAACAGAAACTTTCACTCCTCTGCCCTCATGGCTGCAGTTGCCAACTGCCGGGGTAATCTCATTCCAATGAGTTTATGGATGTAAGAGACTGTGTTGCCACAATAGTGCACACCCAGCGTACGTGTGTTGTGTACGGTTCAAGCATGCCGCTTTTCGTAAGCGATTACGGCTCTGTTGGAAAGACTCGAAGAACATCTGTCATGAAATGGAGTCTTTTTTTTTTTTTTTTTTTTTTTTTTTTGGTGCAAGAGCCGTAGTAGTCTACGGAGACAAGATGCTGCTTTTTGATAGCTCTCCTTGCATGGGAGCTGCAATAGCTTTCTTAGCCCCCAAAGCAGCGGTGCATTCGAGATGTGAACCCCAGAGGCTTTCCCAGTTGCACAGGAGTGCACAAGAGAGGCTGATGATAAAACCAGCCTGTTAGGAGTTCTTCACGCCTGCTAACAGAACAGAACAAAAGGGTGAAGCACGTTAAACTCCTCGTGTTGGCGGAGAGCCGGCGCACGCCTGTTCCTCCCGCAGATAATCTGCTGTTCCTGCGGGTGCTGTTCCTACCCAGCAGCCGCAGCCCTGCAGCTCTGGAAAAACATAGGTTTTTTTTCTTTTTGAACAGTTTGCTTTTGGTTTCGGTGTACAGAGGAGTGTGGGATCAACTGACTGCGTGTTCCTTGTGATCTAGACAGTTACTGTTCCAGTTCTTAGGCATTGGTTTCATCATTAAACCAGCAGAGCTGCAGTTAGCACATACAGCAGAGAGTACTATAAATTATTTATCGGTTGCCAAGAGACAGGAACCAGGAGAGTGGAGGGGTGGAGGAAGGGGATTATATATCATTATTTGCAAGCATCAGTAAACAAGAATTTCATTGCACTCAGTCATTGCTGGAGCAGAATCACTGAAAATGTGAGTTTGGCAAAATGTGGAGCCGTTTACCTGAGCACCACGGCTGGGGCTGCTCTGTGGCTTCCGAGCAAAGCATCAGGTGCTCAGTCAAGCAACCGAGCTCGGCTGCCGGTTCCCTCTTGGGGACCCGGTTGGTCTCGTCAGTAGACCAACAAAATTAAGAGCCTGCCAGGCTCCCCTCTTGCATTTCCTTGGCCTTCTGTGGGATTTGAGGATAGACGAGGAGTTTATCGGGGTCTGTCTGTCTTTGGAAGCTTCACCGAGTTGCCGTTGTCCATTTGCTCTGCACGGCATGGAGCGGATCCTGACCTGCCCCGAGTGAAGCTCAGTGGCTCGCCTGTGCTGCCCCGGAGTGGGACGTCGCGGGGTTCTCCCTCCTGCAGTTCCTGCCGCTGCAAAGTGTTTGTGCCCCGGCGTTGGCAGGTGCTTTCCAAAAGATGATTGTTACGGGATGCAGGCTATGAGGTGCCCAAGCTGGACTTGGCGAGGAAGAAATGAATGAACAACCCGCTAACTGCTAGGCAGTTAAATAAGTGCAAGCCAATCAGTCGTGTTCCAGCTATCAAGCCACAAAATGTGGGTTTTGGTGAAACTTGAAATGAATGGAAACTATGAAAATCACCCAAACATCAGCGAGGATTATTTATAAACTGAAGGCTCCCCCTCCCCACTACCAGGCACCCAAATGCAGCTGTAAATATTGCTTGGGGTATGCGGAACAGAAAGAGAAACCACGAGGAGCCTCTGTCCTTCCTCCCACTGTCCTGGCAGGGCAGGCACTTGCATGGCAGACAGCGCGGAGTCGGTAGTAAATCCTGTTTGGGAGAGCAGTCTCTAGATTGTCGTAACCGGAGATCTTAACAGCAACGCGAGGCAAAGGATGCGCCTGTGTCAGGGTGACTCGGAGATCTGGCTTCTGAGTTTGGGGAAGCAGCATTAGGCCTGGGGGCTCAGCCTGGAGCTTACAGACGGTGCTTTGCTTGGAGGCAGCCTTTCCCTGCGGCTACCAGCCAGCACCGAGTGTGCGTACGTGACCAGAGAGGGGGGAGACCCTCTGTCTCCAAATGGAGCCGTCTCTGACTGCAGCGGTGTCCCTTTTTAAGAAGTTTTGAGAAACATGGAAGACTTCTTGGAAGCTGCTAGAGCAACCCTGTATAGACCCCTTGACCAGGAGTACGTGGCGATGTGGCAGAGCTGCTTGGTGCCCCCCTCTTGGCTCCCTCCTCTGGGACTCTGGTCCTCGAGACAGGCTTGAGGCTGTGCAGGGAACGGGGATTCCCTGGTTCTTCTCTTCCCAGCCGTGCTTGCTGCTCTGGACGGAGCAGCGTATGGCAGATGCATTCCTGTGGCTGTGCCTCAGCGAAGGAGCTATCTGTGTGGGAGATCTACCAGTGCCTGAGCGAGTGACTGAGCTGTTGGAAACATCTATCTGTCTCTTGCAGCAGGATCCAGCTCTTTCCATATCTGCACATGGGATATTGCTGCTCCAGAGACCCGGCTGCTCATCTGTGTGTAGTTGCTTTTTCTGGTGGCCCCCTGACTCTGGCCCACACTTGGTCTCAGGCAGCATTGGAAACAGTTAAATCTGAGTTTGAAATTTCACGCATAGATGCTGCTGCAGTTAGGAAGTGAAGAAAGTCCCTCTTTGTGTCAGCCCACCCTCTCTTGCAGCTGTTTATCCTTAAAACTTCTCTATCGGGTTAAAAATAAAAGGAAACTAACTTTCATCGTTTCTGTGGTTATGCTTACAAAGCGGCGCGTGCTGGCCTTGCTCTGCTCAGCCTCTGTCAGCCGGCATCCCCCGTGCCCCGGCTCCCTGTGGCATCACTTACCAAAAGCCGTCCGGCTGCCGGACCCCCGCCTGCTCTGCCACGTGCTCCCGTGGGGACGGCACAGCCGGCACCTGTTGGTTATCGTGTGCCAATGACATGAAAGCTCTGGGGGGGGGGATTTCCTAAGAAACATTCAAATCCATTTTCCAAATGGCTTCAGCTGCTAGTTCTCAGGCATGGTTACTGCTCTTCAGACCAAATGTTTGCCAGTCAGAAAGAACTCCTTTTGTAAATTTTTTTTTTCTTTTTTCTTTTTTTTTTTTTTTTAAGAGTAGGCATGTATTTGTAAGCAGATCAGATGGCTTTGCGAATTTTCATGAACACCTCCTTCAAGGTGGCAAATGCTGGCGTCAGTCCCAAGGCCTTGGTATACAATTTGTTTTGCTTTTGGGCGTGATTTGCTCATGTCCTGCGTCTAGTATAGGCCTGTAGAAAAGGAGAGCGCAGTCTGATACACTGGCCTTACACTTGACTATGTCGATGTTGTGCCAAGCTCAAGGCAGCAGTAGACCTTTTGCAGGGGACAGAGTCTGGATGGAGGGTGCCATGTGCCGTTCCAGTGCAGCCAGGGCACGGACCTGGGCGTGATGAGAGCCAGGCTGAGCTGTCTCTAGCTTTGTCTTTACAGCACACAGTTGGAGTTGTTGACGTCTTCTCTGCGTGATTCCATTGCCTTCAGTGGATTTGCTCTTCATCCTTACCAGCGCGAGAGCAGCCGCCTTGGCAGCAGAGACCTCGGTCCCTTTCCCTTATTGCAGGAGTTGGGGAGGGGCAGATGCAAAGTTCTCCTGTTCGGATCTGGCTGGTGCTGCTTAGTCCCAGTGTGGCGGATTCATGCACGCACCGGGATTTTCAGAGGAGTCCAGCTTGTACTTGATCTCATCTTTCCTTTGCGCAGCTGTTGGCGTACTGGTCCCTAACTCCGTAGTGTTAAATACGTGCCCAGTAATTCGAATGATAAATGCAGCTCTGACCGGCCTGAGGACACCAGAGAGGGAACTAGACAGTTGTTGTGCTGATAATTTGGTAGCAAGGACACCGGGTCACTTCTAAATATTACTTACATGAAGAACTTGTTCCCCGCAGATGGGAGCAAGCTACATACCGAAGCTAAATATACTCTATGATCACAAAAGATGAAAAGTCGTGGACCTCTAGAGTTAAACTGAGTCTCCTATTTCTCGGTCTCTAAATCCTGTAAATAGGATCGTGCTGTCCCCTGCCATTTCCCTGTGGCCAGCTTTGAGCGTTTCAGCTCTCCTGTGCCATGGCTGAGCTGCCGCCGGCTCTGCTCCGGGGAGAGTCGTGCCAGGAGCAGGCTCGCTGCTCCCCTGGGGTCCCACCTTGTGGGAAGATGCTGTAGATCAACAGAAGCACAACTGGCAGCAGACATCACTGAAACTCTTAAAATGGAATTTCTTTCTTGGTGTAGAAATCACTTGTTTTATCAGTGTAGGTTTTCTTTTCTCAAAAAGAGATATTTCCTTGCTTCTTCCATAACTAAAGCATTGTACTTCAAAATACTTCATCTATCCAAGCAAGAGGTTTTGATAAATTGAATGTGCAGATGCTTTTAATTAAAAGTCAGTCGAAGGGATTATGTGTAAAGAAAGTCAGTCCATTAAAAAACGGAACCAGTTTAAAGTAGTCAGTTTAATATATATTATGCCAAAACTTGTCAGGCACTTGAGAAGACTTTAGATATGTTTCTGCAGCCTTTGGTTTTCCCCAAATTGCAGAAGAAAATTGGAAAGCTTAGTTCAAGGCAGAATTCCTGGGGCTTCCTGGGCTAATCTGTTAGAGCCTCTGGTTTTGCTCCTGTGTGGACAGGGTGACTCCAGCATCCTCCTGGGCTTCTCACACCGACGCTGAAGGACTCGGGCTCCTGTAGTGCGCTGGTGTGAAGCATTTTCTGTTTCTTCTGTCAGTTCGTTTCTGGTTTGGCTGTGCTGATAACTCGAGAGGGGAGGGGTTTTTCCTTCTCTGGGTAGCTGACTGGTTGCGGATAAACTTCCATGTGGCTTTTTCCTTGGTGCCAGATGGCTCTTGTTTCAGGCAGATGTTATCTCCTGCTACCTGAGTATTTTTCAGCCTGCTTCTCCAAAACTATTTTTGGTCTGGCTCAACATGCCTTTGTTTGGGACTATTTTTTTTTTTTCTTTTTCCTTAGGGTGTGGGGGAAGCAAGATGCAGAGGATAAAGCTGTAAATTGTTGAGCCCGGTGAACTCGTGGTGGAGCTCAGCATGTTGATCTCAGACTCTTGGTTAAGCTGAGAAAAGGGATTACGTCTTTATGAGAAGATATACTCTTGTCTTTGGTCTGCAACCTCTTTTTTTTTTTCTATTTCTTTTGATTTTTTTTTAGCTGCTATTTTTTTATAGCTGCACCAGCTATAGGGGAAGTTGTAGGTGGCATTTCTTTTTACTTGTTTCTGTGGGATCCACCTTCCTCCACTATGGGCCATTAGTCCATTGCATCATGAAGTCAAGATGTGCTAACGCTGCAAAATGGGGACATGGCTGGTCTATGGTAGGTTCTCAGCTACTGCGGTGCCTCCTGTTCCTTAAATTTTCTCTCTTCTGCCAAAATGAAAATAAATTGAAATCATGGGTTGCTCTCATACTCTCAGTTGGCATTTGTGTTTCTCGAGCAATGGTTTTGGTAGGCTCAGCAACCAGCAGGCATTTTTACTGAATCCTGTAATACAATCACTTTTTCTCTTGTACTGATTCCAGCCTGGGACAGTCTGTTGTGGCTGGTTGTTCCTTGGTGATCGCCACCAGTGTGTGGTGATGTCTGGTCCCAAGAAGGAAGCAGGAAACCTATTTTTTTACCTGTTAACACAGGCTGCTGTGTAAATCTTCCCAGAGGGCCGGAGGAGGATGAGTAGAAGACAGACAGGCAAATTAGTTACAAGATGAGCAGAAATAGAGTTGGTTGGTTTACTATTTTGGGTTTGAGTCCTATTGTAGTAGGTGAGGATAAATACTGTACTGTGGAGCTGTAGAGTTCATCCTTGCCATACTTTGAGCTGGCTGATGAGGCAGAAGCCATTGACATTTCAATGCATGTTTAAATCAGCTTTAGTAGGGACATTTTGGGATTCAGAGGTTTGTCATGTCAGTGGTTGAAGCCCAGCCCATGGCAGTGAAAGCTGATGGATACTGGAGTGGTTTTGGGCACGATGAATGTCCTGATCTGGTCGGAATTGTTGGTGGAAAACTTCATGAGTTCTCCTCCTGGAGCAAGAGTCCTTGTTGGCAGGCAGGGACTGACCTGGCCATGCTCCGGCCTGTAGCCCCTCCTCATCGTGTCTGGATTTGAGAACAGGGACTGATTTCTCATGTATCTACAGCCTTTCATTGTGGCTGGAGCCCGTACGATATGTGTTGCCAAGCCTACCACTGCTCCACAAAGGTTTACTTAAAGTGGCTCCACGAGGTGAGTGCTTGCTGGCTTGGGAGTGTCCTTCAGGAATGATGTTCTTGGGGCATGAGTTACAGCAGGATGTGTCTGTGCATCACCGGCACCGAGGTGGTGTTGCGGCACTGCTAATGCAAGTGCAGAGCTCCTGGAGTGCTGTTGCTTTCCTTGGGGTCGCTGGGGTGTGCCCAGTCTTACACTCATGAACCCACTTCAAAATACATCTTCAAATCTGTCATCCAGGCTGTGGCTGGAGGTGTTACTTCACCAGAGGTAGTTGTCATGTTGCTGTCATGGTCAGCTGTGTCATGGTTCTGCAGTACCACCTACCAACTGAAGCCTTCACCGCCTGCCATCACGTGTTGTGGCAGTGTGGGTGTCCCTGTAGCAGCTAACGGGTCAACTCTAGTGGAAATGGAGGCCAAATTCCTGGGGTCAAATGCCAGAATTTGTGCCTTCACTGGCAGACACAAAGGGCTCTGTTTCTTTTATTCTCGAAGGAATAAAAGGCTGGTCGTGGTGGTGGCATTTGTGTGCTGATCTCTGTGAGGCTGCCAAGAGCCCTGTCCCCCTCCTTGTTTCCCAAGTGTTTGTGTGATGCCGTGTCCCTCTTGGCAGAGGGTTGCAGTTGTCTCCCACCTCTCCAGAAGCAGCAAAAGCAGCTCCTGGTGTGGCTGGCAGAGCTCAAGGAGGTCGGGAGATCCTGCCATGCTGCTCTCCCAGACCCACGTAGCTTGCAGGAGCTGCTCATGGATCATGCATAGGAAGTCCTGCAGGATGGAGGAGAGCTGAGAAGGTGCAGCTAAAACACATTTTAGGTGTAAACCTGACCTAAAATAATCAAGTATCTAAAAAGTATCTGTGCGGTGAGCTCTGCCAGATAGAGCTGCTGACGGGGGAGAGGGCTTCGTTAGCTCATTCCTCTCCCTTGCCATTTGGGAAGGGGTGAGGGACACGTGGCCTTCTTACTTCTCCCTTCCCCCTGGCTGCCCTTGGGGCTGCCGCTGCCCGCCCTGCAGCTCTCCCCCGGCAGCCCTGCCGCTGTGGTGGGGACAACTGGGTGACGGCAGGTTTTAAAAAGTCCGCTCTTTCAGCAGGCAGCACCTCCTGGGAGCCAAGGGCGCTGGCCTCACCTGATGCCTTTGAATATCTCCACCCAGGACCGCGCCAAAACCGGGCTGCTTTTGTTCTGCCCTTTGCATTTTGCACAGCAAAAGCAGAAGCCGAGTTGGCGTCTCCTCTGCCAATGGCTCCGTAACCATCTCTTTTGTTCTGTGTCTTGCAATTTTTGGCTGCCAGGGTAGCGTGGCGTCGTGCCACGTAGTTAGGAACGTGGGCTAGCGTGGCAGTCCTGCACCGCGACGGTCCTCCCGAGTCCCTCCTGTGGCCACCGCTGGCTCTAGACTTAGGTTTGAACATGCTCGTTGCGTTTTTGTGGACTTTGCCTGTGATTAATCGTAATGCCATAAGCATCTCATGTCTGCTGTTCACAGGATGACTTTGGTGTGTGGTGCCGATGGCTGATCACTTGGTTGATGTTTTATAATCGCATTGTGTGGACCGTAGATGAAGTTCTCTTCTGGCTGTCAGGGCCTATCCCAGAGGACAGAGGAACGCTGCGGGGAGGAAGGGAAAGGCTTCTTAAAACACAGATGTGACTCATTCTGTAGAAATTCAGATTAGAGTTTGTTGATTCCTAGAAAAAGAACTCCAAAAGAGCTGCTTTTTTCCTGGGGAAAAAAATATGGAGGGGGGCGGAATATTTTAGGACCTTCTGTGGATGCTAAATGTAGCCAATAGAGAACTTCATCGTACTGCACTGGTGCTGTGGGGTTTTTTGTAGCTGCAAGACATCACAGTGACCTTACCTTGTGTTGTGTGTTTTGTTTTGATCAATGAGTTGCCATCTGTCTGCCTAGTTCAGACGTCCAAACTGCATAATGTCTTGATTGAAATTTCTAGCTAAATTATTAAAAGCCCGCAGACCAAAAGAACCTTCCTTTTTACATAGAAGCAGATTCTGGAGTTGCTGAGTGTGATTTTTCTAGTGCAGTAAACTATGGTGTGTGGTATGCATTGGGCTGGGATGTATTTCTGGAAACGGAGTACAGAAATACTTATTGTCGTCTTAGCTAATGGTGCTTTTTATTCAAAGTAGCATTGAAGAGCTGGAATTTTTCCTTGCTGAGCAAAACAGTAGTGCAGGATGTCGTGGATTTGCTGTCTCTCCGGAGCACGCCGTGGGAGCTGCAATGGAGGAGCTGTGTACGTGAAAGCAAAGCCGACACGCAGAGTTTCTCGGGGATGAGTTGTGAGCATGCGCTCGCCCTGATGGCCCCGCATGTGGCCACGTCCTCCCCATGGGGGGTGCCGGCTCCGCAGAGCAGTTGGGTGGCGACAGGGGACACCGGGGGGTGACCGGCGGAGCTGCTCAGACGGGGTGGTGCCCAGGCTGGGTTGCTTGGAGGCTCTCGGACCGTCCTCCTGGTCATTCTGCAGGCACAGGCTGGATGCCTGCGTGCTGGAAAAATGCACGCCCCCCACCCCCCGCCTCTGATCCTGCTGGTGGGGTGTTTTTTTAGTGAGTCCCGAGCGTGAGGATTGTGCATTTGCTTTTTTGTTGCATTTGTGGAGTGGTTTTAACTTTATCAAGCCCTCAAGCAGCAGGAAGCCCGGTGGTGGGACACATGCAGGGAGAAGTGACAGGCAGCCAGAGCATCCCTCGCCAGTCTGGGATGCAGGCTCTTGTCCGAGCTGCCAATGTACGAGTGGGCAGAGCAAGAGGCATGTGCGGGGCTGGCTCTTCTCGCCCCCAAGGGTTGCCTGGGCCAGTGCCTGGTCTGCGCAGGCTGTCCCCAGACCCTGGCAGGCCAAGAGAGCAGTATCACACCTCTGCATTATTTAAAACGAAACAAAACAAACCCCCAGTGACAAGGAACCTCTGGGTTGGGACTAGGCCCAGCTCCTCAGAAGATGCGAGTGCGAGTTCAGCCCTTGGTCCAAGCTGGTCCATAAGCTCTAGCTCCGACTCAGCCGAGCAGCGTCAGTTTAGGTCAGAGCTAACCAAAAGTGATTCAGTGAATTTCGGCTGCCTCGTCTCATTCTTGTTAGTCACAGGGTGATATTGGGTATGGTGCATTTATGGACTGAAGGGCTGTGACGTCCCTCTCTCCGCACCACACCGGGGGTGGCTCTGGCCTCTGGAGGTGGTCTTGCACTTAATCAGCCAAAGGTTGAGATGCTGCTCCCCACCACCCATCCTCCTCCCTGGTGCTGCACCTCTGGGGGTGGCCTTGTTCTATCTAAGGACCCTGGTTTTGGAGGCAGTGTTGCTGGGCGGGGGGAGGAGAACATCATTCTCTCATCATGCAAATTGCCTCAAGAAAAAGCAAAGTGCATATGTGAGTGGGAAAACGAGAGAAAACTCGTTCAGATGAGCACTTGTTTGTGAGAAGCCTTTCTCCTGCCTGAAGACTGGGTTAAACCATCCTGTGCTGGTTGTGAAGCAAATAGGAACAGCCCCGTAACTGCTGGATGGGGGGGACCACCAGCTCCAGGTGGTCCCCAGTATGTGGTAGCTGAGACCTAGAATGGACACTCGGGTGGAACGAGGGCAGCCACGACCCATCCACAGAAGTTCCCAGTCTCTGGCTGCGGGTCCCCATGAAGCACCAGAGCACTGGGTCCCGCAGCGTGGTGAGTCTGCTGGGCCTTCCAACCTGGAGGTCAGATGGATGAATGGGCAAGATATCCTCTTCCCGAGCAGCTGAGCTCGGCCTTAGAGAGCAATTCAGGCACGTACAAGCCTGCGGCTTGTGAAAAGCCTGTGGGAGGCTTTTAAAAGTGGTTGTGTTTAAAAATGTGCTGTCACACACATCCACACAAAAATCCCCAAAATATTTGAATCTGCACAAGCTCTTTGCGGAGTTTTACCTTGGGTTTTTTTTTTTTTTGGTTTGTTTGCCAAAACAAGTTGGGCTTGGGGGCAGGGTGGAAGGAGCTCTCTGGAGTGGCTTTTGGTTCGTGCCGTTGCCTTACGTGGTTCAGCAACAGCTGGCCAAAAGGGACCTTCTCCACAGCACGTGCTTCTTGGTGCACGTGTCTCTGATCTTCCAGCGGTCACGTGCCGTTGGCTGGTGGCAGTCTGCACCCCCCAGTTTCTTAAACTAGCCCCAGATCGTCAAGCCTGTGCATGATGGAGCTCTGCTGCTGAGGGCTGGGCGGGCAGATGCTGGTTGCCCATTTTTCTCTGGCCTGTGGCAGTTCGTGTGGATGGACCTAAACCTTCAGGTTTCTGCAGTTTTTGCTCTTGTTTGAGGCCTGACTTCTTGTGGGCCCTTTGGAAAACACAGCCCTTTCATTTTGCTGCTTTTTGTTTTTTGTTTTCCTTTGTTCCTCATTAATAGTTTTTAGCAAATGCGTGGGCAATCCTGCATTAACCATCTCCAGGATCTTTCAAGTCTGTGGACTTTAATTGACTGTGGTGGTGTTAAATTCCTCTCAGCAGCATGGCTACCCCAGGGCAGGGGCTGGTGAAAAGCAACGCTTTAGGACCGGCATCGCGAGGGCAGAGGCAATGCCGGGGGTCGGCTGGCCACGGGGCTCGTGGGCACATGGGCATTGCCCCTGGGCCGGGGGCTGCTGGCACGGTCGCTGCTGAGGAGTGTTACTTGGAGGAACAAAACCAGAATTAATATCTTGTGTTTTACTCCAAACACCCTGTAGCATTGCCCTAAACATCCAGTGTTATGGAAACACTGGCTTAAATGTGTAGTAACTGGTAACAGCTCACAAGCTGGAAGGGCCTTGGCTAAGCCTGGGGACAGTGGTCTTCCCTGGTGGGACGCTACCCTGATGGGATGAGCAGAGGAGGGACCTGGTGTCCCAGTGCTGGGAGGATGCGGGTCCTCGGGAGCCTCTGCCAGGGTTTGGGTGATGGTGGGACTGTGGACCTGGAGGATACAGGACACGGCGAGACTGCCAGTGCTGGCAGGGACAGGCAGGGCACGTGGGGGTCAGGGAGATACGGCAAGGCAGTCGGGCAGGGGCTGTGTCGCAGCCATTCAGGGAGGTTATTTTGGGGACCAACAGCCTGGATAGTGGGAGATACAAGACATGGAGACCATGGCGTGTGTCTGTTCTTGCAGTCCATGCGTCACCTTGCACTGCTTCCGCCCTTGGGCTCTAGGAGTGTTTTGCTGTTCATTCCCTCCACCCCGAGCAGCACCCTGCCTCAAGGGCAGCACTGGGGGCAGCACCGTGGCTGATGCAGATGAATTTGGGGGGGGGAGGAGGGCGATACGCAGGCTGGAGGAAGCCCAGCCCCTCGCTGACTCTCGCCCTTTGTCTCCACAGACTCACGCCCCACTATGTTTACCCCCAAGCCATCATCCAGCCCAGCGTGGTCATCCCTACCCCCGTGCAGTCCATCACGTCTCCCTACATCGACTACACCGCCGCCAGCCAAGCCTATTCCCAGTACACCACAGCTGCCTACGATCAGTACCCCTACGCTGCCTCTCCTGCTGCCGGCTTCGTGGGATACGGCTACACGGGCGCCGTCCAGCCGCCCATCACCGCCAGCAACCCCGCGGCGCCCGCCACCGCTTTCGTGCAGTACCAGCCCCAACAGCTGCAGCCCGACCGCATGCAGTGAGGGCCCTGCCCGCGCCTGCGCCGCCTAGGACAATCTTTTACACTTGGAAGGATACGACTAGGACAACAGAAGCAACGACAAAAAAAAAAAATCCCAATAAAAGAAAAAAAACAAACCCAACAACAAAAAAAATCGCGCCTCCCCTTTATCCCCTTTACATAGGTGCATATCAATACCTAAGCTATTTATAGTGTTAAGGGCGGACCCAAACCCTTGCAGTCTGACTGTGCTCATGAAAATGGACTTCTGGTAAGTTGTGTTTTTTTTTTTTTTTTTTTTTTTGTTGTTTTTTTTCAATCTGGACAGATACTGTCTTGAAGATGTTCTAGAAGTGACTGAAATGTTTCACGGGAAAACTACAGATTCTTGCACACATTGCGGTCTGCTTCCATCACCCGTCGGTCGTCTTTCCGGCCCTCCCCCGTCAGCCCTCCCCTCCTCATCAAACCTGCAGTCCTCTTAATTACTGTTGAGGTACAGAGGTACTCGGAGAACATGGAAAAAAGCAATCTTATTTTTTGGTTGTACAAAAACTTTGTAATACTCAGAGATGCCTTACAGAAAAAAAGAAAAAAGAAAAAGAAAAACTATTTTTTAATATTTATTGCGATTTTATTCGCATGAGCTGTGAATTGCAGACAGAAGAATAGTAGTAAGTATCTGCCTTGTTTAATTCTCATTTTACTAAATTATTGTATGTAGGTAAAAGTTCTTAAGTAATTGCTGAATCACTTCAACATGCAAAAGGGAATATTGGCTTGAAGGAGAGCAGAATATTCCTTTAGTCAACGCACTGTACTATTTTCTTATCGTAATTGTTACTCTGTTAAGATTATCTCAAATTTAGGTATATTTTTAAATGCAAAAAACCAACCAAGAATACCGAACATTTTTGTCTACTTTGGTAGATCTTTTGTTACAATGCTGCAACCTATGGAGACATTTACAGTATTTATGTAAAAGAGATTTGGGGCTGTTGGCCAGCGAAGCTTAGGAGAATATCGTGAGTGGCGTAAAAGAGAAAAAAGGTGTTATGTCACTGAACAAATGGGTAAACGTAACCTTTTTATGCCTATAACCCAACAGCCAAATAAAGGAAGAGAACAGATGATGTAAGTTAAGTGCATTTCTACAAAGAACAGCAATAAACTATTTTAACTTTTAAAATGATTCGATACTGTATGGTAGCATGTTTGCTCGGCTGGAGTCTGGTAGGGAGTTCTTTCGGACTGGCCAGGTCTGGCTACACTGGGGCTTTGCCCGTCAGCGTCGGGGGGGTGGGACCCGTGGGAACACGCGTCCTGGGGTGCAGTGGGGCCCGGCAGGAGCCCCTGCTGGCATCCGGACCCGGCACTGCGTCGCACGGGCGTTGCGTGGCCACAGCCGTCCCTCCCAGCGTGTCCCACGTGCCGTTGCTCGCTCTGCGTGGCCTGAGTCAGCTGTAGCTCCTCACACCTCAGGGGTTGTGAGCTCCTGGAGTGTCACACCAGAGCTGTGTGGTCCCCAGCGCTTGTCCCCAAGCACTGGGTGCTGGCTCACGCCCAGTCTGTGCGGAGCAGAGGCTGTAAAGTGTGCCACTGGAAACTGGGACAGCTGAGATCAGATCTTACCCCAGAATCCTCAGGATATCGCTTTTGTTCTGCTATTGACTTAGGATAAGTGTTTTTCCTAAATTGAATCCATCCAAAAGTGAGTGGTCTGCCAAAGTCCTGTCCCGGTCAAGGGATCGGGCAGGCATGGGCAGGCAGCGGTGAGGCTCCGGCAGGTACTCGCGCCCCTGCGCCTCCTTTGTGTTATTCGGCCACCTTGGACTTTTCCTTCATCAAGTTGCTTTAAAAATTTGGTTCTCAGATTTTGACCATTAAAAACTGTGAATATCAGCTTTTAAAAGTAAATAAAAATACTCTCTTTGAATGTACTAGTTATCTAGTTCATCTCTGTAAAGGTTACAGCAGAGCTGGTGCCAGCAAGTCCCCGCCTCTTTGGCACTGGTGTATATTGCTGTTCGGAAGGTGACGATGAACAGCATCACCTAAAGCCATCCTGGGGAAGCAGGATGGACGCTGAGGCAGTTCAGCACTGTGTCTGATCAACTGCGGAACTTAAAGGCACAGAGTGGGCACGTCTAACATCATCAGTAGGTCTCAGAGTAAACAGCCCATCTCAATGAATGGAAACAGCTCATTCCTCCCTTGCTCATGTTGCGTGAGAATGCAGATCCTGGTGGGGCTCTTCGTCCTGCCCAGGGTTTTGCTTACAACCATGCGGGTGACATTTATTTCCTTTTTAAGTAATTAGTTTCTGGATATGGCTGTGGGGCTGCCAAAGGAGTAAGAGCCGAGCGCCGCATCCAGCCCAGCCCTGGCGAGGAGCACAGCCTGGCCCGGGAAACCTGCCTTTGAAGTACTATCGGGGCTGGAGATTATTCAGCAATTCTTTTCTCTCCCTGTCATGAGTCTTTCCGAGGAGGAGGAGGGAGGGGAGGATTTTGGAGGCGGGCGAGGGTGCCGGGAGCGTCGTGGTGCCCGTCCCCAGGCAGGGCTCCCGCACTGCTGAACGTCGGCTTTTGTCTTCGCCGAGGACCTGTGTCTCCCCAGGTCAATGGGAAGACCGAGGCCCCCAAAGATTAATTTGTCATTGAAAAAAAACCCAAGCAAACCGTGTCTGGTGCATTTTAAAGTTAAAAGAGTGATGATTTTCCATTTAGCTGACTCTAATTTCCTGAAAGGTGGCCAAAGCTGCTGGGAAGCGAGGGGGCAGGCGGCGCTGAGCAGCCTCCTTTGCCCGGCACCCGGCCCACCACTGCCGAACGCCATTCCTGCATCCCGCGCAGTTCTGCTCCGGGCTCATTTTGGAGAAACAACCACATCAAAACAACAGCCCGACCTGCCGCCTTCCTGTTTGCGAAAACCCAACTGTCAAATCGTGGCCGGGCAGGATAATAATGATAATAATAACAAGCTGTCTGGCTTCCCGGGTGGAAGTGGGGGTGCGATGGCAGGTGGCGAGGGAAGCCTACGCCCCCGCCCCCCGACAAGGAGCCCAGCGCTTCCTTGGCCCGGTGTCAGGCTGGGAAAGTGGGAAGAGTCCGATGGGTCGCTGTGTGAGAGGGACAAGAGTGGAATGCAGCTGGGGGGACTGTGGGGGGTGTGGGATGGCAGGCGGTGGCTGCGTGCCTCCTGACTGGTCAGGGTAGCACAGGACGAGTGCTTAAATCACCTTGCAATTCCTTAAAAGCATGATATTTTTTTGTTTGTTTGTTTGTTTGCACACATTGCTTGATGGAGCATCCTCTTTGACCTGCACCGTGTGCCTTTCGTTGTCCTGGGACGAAGCGAGCTCGCTGCAGACGGGAGCCGGGGGTGGGCACGGGTTGGGGAGTCACGGTGCCACTGCAAGAGCTGCGGCGTGGCACTGTGCGGCCGCAGGCACGCAGGGAGGAGCGGCGAGGGCTGGATGGTTTTGGCAGGGCAGCCCCCTGCACGGCACGGGCTGCGGGGGTGGGAACGGCCATGGGGTCCGGGCCTTGCCCTGGGCACATCACCTGGTCCAGGCCCTCTCCCGGCAGCTGTGCCCACACGCCCAGTCATTTGCATCACAAATTCAAATCTTTTTCATAGGAAACCATCAGAGCGGGGCTGTCAGGGCAAGCTTCGGCTTGTGGGGGCTGGGGCACGTGCAGCCCCTCTTGCGCTCACGGGGAGCCATCACCACAAATACCAGTGCCGGGGCTCGGCCATGGCCCGGACGAGCCCAGCGGAGGCCGGCATTGCCTTCCCCCTGCCAGCCCGCAGCAGCACCAGAGAGCCAGCCCCACGTCCCAGCTGCCGGCGGAGCTTCGTGGCTGGTGCCAGGCCCTCCCCAGCTGCCCGCCGCGGGAAGGGGATGGCTGGGGTGGGATTGCTGCCCTTTCCAGCCACTGCCTTGCCCCGGGGTGTCCCCTGTCGTGGGGGCACAGCCGAGGGCTCTGCTGCCAGCAGCTGCCCAAACCTGCTCGTGATAAGGGGCAGGGGGACACCGAGCCCACGTCTCTGCAGCGCTCACCCCCACGTTATCTGGCCGAGACACTTGGGGAGCCCCAGGGGCTGCCATGGAGGTCCCGGGCTCTGCGGTGGCACCCCCAGCCGGTGGCCATCCCTGGGAGGGAGGGCTGGGGGCACTGGGGACGCTGCCAGCTCCCGCAGCCCAGCTCCCGCAGCTCGCGAGTCCCAGCGCCAAAACTTTACGGCTGAGAGAGAAAGGCCGAGCACAGGATTTATTTGCATAGTAACTGGGCTGCTGTTGGCACTTACCCTTTAAAATAAAGTTCACAGCAAAATGTTTTTACCCCCTCACATACAGGGAATGCTAACAGCATCCCTTTTTTTTTTTTTCTTTTCTCTTCTGGCTGAAACTTGTTTTTCCCTCCTTTGTGCCTCTCTGAATCCTGCCAGCGTAGAGATTCCCTTGTTCAGAGAGAAAAAAAGAGAGGGGAGGGGGGAAAAAGGAAAAAAGAAAAAACTTAAGCCTGGGATTAAAAACCATCACTAAAATAGTTTGAATAACAAAGTCAACTGACTCGCCGGGAGCCCAGTGAATGCCTGTCACGTATCGCCCTTCGGCCAGGGGCACGGTCATGTGTTTCACTAGATAGTTCCTGGAAAAGCTTCTGCTCAGCCTGATAGACCCGCGGCTGCTGATACCGCTGCGCCCGCGCCGGCCCCGCTCGCCCAGAGGACTGCGGAAAACTTCCCAAACTTATAGAAGGGGGGAGGGCAATAAGTAAATCTCCCTTGGGTGCTAGAGACATCAGGTCTTCTGGTGACCTTCTCCAGCCCCAGGGGTCTCGGCACCCCGGGCCAGCAGCCCCCTCTGCCCTTATTGATGTCTTTAGCAATGGGATTTATGGAGGTTTGTTTTTTTTTTTCCCCCCCCACTAATTTTTGCATCGTTTTTAGCTACATAAATAATCAAAAAAGTGGGACCTTGCAGGACATAAAAGCAGAGGGTTTGTAAATTGCCCCCCCCCCCCCAGGCAGAGCTGCCTCACCATGTCAGACGCAGCCTGTCCGCTGGGACCTGACATGGTGAGGCAACCCAATGTGTTACCGGGGGTGTGTGTGTGTGTGTGTGTGTGTGTGTGCGTGTGTGATTTGTTACCTAAAAATGAAAGCCAAATATGTCGGGTTTATCCTTTTGCTGACACCAGCATCACAAACCTGGAAGCACAGAGGTGTGACGAGGCCCAGCGAGAGGGACGATGGCTCAGGTAAGGCCACGCTGTGCAGGAGTTGGGGGTTGGACTAGAGGATCTCCAGAGGTCCCTTCCAACCCTCCCATTCTGTGAGGGCGATTAAAGGCTCAGATTTATCAGCTGTGTGCCCGTGCTCGGGAGGCTGATGGTGGTGATGGAGCAGTTGGAGATGGAGAAGTTGGTGATGAAAAGTTCAGAGATGGAGACACCAGGGATGGAAAGATCAGACACTGTTGGTCTGAAAGTGCTGCGATATTTTAGGGTGAAACTGGGCACAAAAGGCCCAGCCCCGGTGAACCGGACCGTGGTGGGTACAAGCTGTACCTGGCCTCAGCCGCGGGCCGGGGGCCGGGCTGGGACGCGGGCAGTGCCAGCGTGGCACGGAGTTTGGGTGTTTGCCTGCAGGGGGACTCCAGGCAGCGCTGCCCATCAGCACAGGGCTCACGCCTGCCTCTAAAAAGCCCTCAACACATGTGCAAGAGTATATTTATTTGTATATACATATATTTAAACATATATAATTACATGCTGCTATGTTTAAACACACGTATGTCGGTTATATATAAAAATACATATGCATCTACACGAAGTATTTTTTCCTTCTCCCCCACAGGCGCCTTTGAGCTGCTTGCTGCAGTCACACGCCATGAGCTGCACATTTACCGGAGGAGTGATGGTGCCCCGTTATCCCCGTTATAGACCACATTGCCCCCCTCCATGCGGGGAGCTGGCTCCTGGAGCCAGGAATGAGGGGGGCTGCACCCCCATCACACACCCCGTCCCCCCAACTAGCACCGACCAGCAGGGAGGGGAGACTATTAAAAACTGCACCTGGACACCATTGGTATTAGTGGTGCCTTATTTAAGGGTGTTTTGCATCTTCTTTCAAGAGCCGCCATAATCAGCTTTAAATAGAAATGAGATAAAGAAGCACAAGGTGAAATAATCTAAAGAACTGACATGTGAGAGGAGCTCAACTCCCACTTTCGGCAGCGGCTCGGGCAGCCCGATCATTAAGTCCTATTGAATTGATGAGCCCCGAAGTCCCAGGAGATGATTTTTTTTAAAAGCATTTACCCACGTGAAGCCGGAGAGCGTGGCCTTTTGTAAATCAGCCAGGACCACATCTTGGTTTGAAAACAGCCCTAAGCAGCTCATTACATGTTTAACACTCCAAAGATCTTTTAAAAAAAAATCAGCCTAAGCACGCTTGAGCGGTTCCCGTTTAATCTCTGCCTCTCGGTAAACACCGTGTGTGGGGGGGGTGTCACTGTGCACACACGGGTCCCCCCAGCCGCTGGCCTGCTGCGGCAGCTGGGTGTGCGTCCGTGAGCTGCTGGCACGCCGGCGCGGTAAGCAAAGCTTTGCGAAATGAAAGTGAAATGAAATAAATAAATCCTACCATGAGTCTCCTGTGAGCCGGCTTTAAAATTAGCAGGGTTTAGACATAAACATGGTAGAATGAACCCTCAGGGGAAGAAAAAAAGTCCTCCAAAACCCACATCCGATCCCTTTCCAACAGCGTGCGCTACTCATTGTTTCGTGCCATTTTAGGAAGATAAACTAATTTGGTTTCCTATTTCCAATGAATTTTATATGCATAAAAATATGTATACTATATTTCTATATTATCTAAATATAGATAGATTATAGATTTATAAAAATATATATATCTATATTTCTATATTATCTACATATAGAAATATGTATTTTTAGAAATCCATCTCTAAATCTATGAATTTATAACATATATGACTATATTTATATAACATGTAACTCTGAGTAGAAACATATATGTACGAACACGTGTGTATGAACAAACACCTATTTTCTATCCATATCTGTGTGTATTCATAAGTGCGTGTGAAAGAGTACATACGAATGCCTTGTTTTTCATAAATCCTGACTGCTGAAGATGCCAGATGCAGTTTAGGTTAGGTGTTAATTTAAAATGAGGAGCCTAACATAGCAGCAATGTAACATAACCGATTTAATGGAGGTAGGACCGGTTTTCGGGTGCTGAGGCATTTCAGCCCGTGACGCAGCTCTCACCGCCCAGCTCCTGCCCACCGTGTGCTGCGGCTTTGTCCCTTTGCTGGGTCCCCGTTTGCTGAGCCCACGCCAGAGCACCCCGAGGGCTGCAAGAGGCTTTGCAGGAGCCCCGTCGTTCGTTGCCGCCCCAGCCCAGCCCTGCAGCTAAATTTGGGACCGTGTTGTCAATTTACTTAGGGCTGGAAATGCCATCTCTGTCTCAGTCAGACGCAGCCATCGCTGGCACGGATGCAGCCGGTGGGGTGGGTTTGCCGGGGGGCCGGGCAGGACTCAGCCCTAGAGCTGTGCCCCAGCATCGCTGGGATGAGCATGAGCTGGTCCAGGTCAAAACCATGCCCTGGGCTGTGCTCACATTTCAGCAGGCTGGAAAAAAAAAATAGCAAAAAAATAATGTGCTGGAACAAGAACCATGGCGGGAGACGGGCATGCACGGTCCGGGGTCATCCTTGGCTCCTGCTGGGGGAGCCCTGGGCTGAGCAGCACCCGGTGGCGTCCCCCAGCCTCTTGCCACCGCTGCCATACCATGCTCAGGCACTTTGCCCACGGGTGTCTGTATTCCCGAATGCTGTCTTCAATCAGCCGACCATGAGCACTTCAGCCTCAGTCTGCTGGGTCCAGAATACAGATATTTTGGGCATCTGCAATCTGGGCGAAAGCTTCAGTCCTGCCAGCAGCTCTGCACCGGCTTGAATGGAAAAAAATAATATAAATATCCCACTGGGTTGGGTAAATGCTGCCAGGCTGCCCTGGCCGGGCACTGCCAGCCGCCTGCCCTGGCTCCTCTCCCCAGGGGCAGGGGACCAGCCCCAGCCCCAGCCCCAGAGCAGCTCTGCAGCCGCCCAGCCGAGACACAGCCTGCAGAGAAAAGAATAAATTGAATCCAAATGTTTGTACCATTGGCACTGTCCAGGTCATGTGCCTAGTAAAGTTGAAGAATGCATGACTATTTTCTTGTAGCTGCTGTCTAAGCTGCCAGAAATGGCTGCTGTGCAGAGCATCCCGGTGTGGCGTGGGAGGAGGCTGGAGGGGCTGAGACCTGCTGGGACGGACGGACAGATGGATGGACGGACAGATGGATGGATGGATGGATGGATGGATGGATGGATGGATGGATGGATGGATGGCTGCACACAGGAGCTGGGTCCAGGTTCAGAGGCTGGACTGAGCGCTTTGTGCACAGGCAGCGGGTTCAGGGGCAGGTATGGGGGGGTCTCTGTGCAAAGGAGGCCCTGCCAGATTGTCGGCACAGTGGGGACCTGGATTTCCCTCTCACCCTCTTACACGCACAGGCACACAAGTGTTTCCTCTTCCCATCCCCCCCCAGGCACGGTGGGCTCCATAGGTGAACGGCGCTGAGCTCCAGCACGTCGGTTGCGCAGCCCCGGCTCCCGCAGGCGTCTGCGATGCGTCCTGGTTGCTATAGGTTTCTGTGCTGAGAGGCTTTAAAAAAAAAACCAAACCACCACCCCAGCCCAACGCAACCGAGCGCAGCCCGAGCCTGCTGCCCGAGAGCGTCACGGCGCGACGGTTACAACGGGCTTACTCATTTCTCCGGTGAGTAAGAGCGAAAGAGGAGCCCCACGGGCGCGGGGCCGGTGGCTGATAAGGAGCAGCTCCCTAATCTCCAGCCCCAGCAGCGGCGAGGGCGAGGGTGATAATTCGCAGAACCCCGGGCTCGCGCCCCTGTGGGGGTGGTGCTGCCAGGCTGAGTGTTTGCAGAGTTTCCCTCACCTCGGGGGTGGGTCCCCCAGCATCCCTGCAGCGTCTCCCCACAAACCTGGCACCTCCTCACCCTTCCCCAGGAGCCAGCGGGAGCTGGGGGTGGTGGCAACCACAGGGCAGGCCCGCTGGCCCACTCGTCTGGCCTCTGCACTCGGTGCCCTGTGCTCCCTGGGCCACAACCATGGGGAAAAGTGGCTATAGTAGGCAGCAGCTTTCATCTGATAGATCTCCCTGTTGAGGACCATCCAAAGTTTAGAAACTGGAGGCAGGAAAGGTCCCAGCCAAGGTCCGACCTTGGTTGCCATGTGGGCTGTGTGATGCTGGGAAGCCGGGAGCCCAACGAAGCCTGGCGCTCCCTTGATTGAGACCTGGGCTGGGATTTTGGCTCAGATACCTGTTGCTTTTTTTATCTGCCCCCTTGGAGCGCCGCCAAACGGGCCGGCTGGGTCAGGCCCGTTCCTGTTCATGCCCGTCTCCCGTGGCACGTGCTCACGGCTGCGCCGGCAGCACCCACCGCTGCCGCACCACCAGCAGCACCCACCGCCGCCGCGCCGCCGGCTGCCCTGCTCCCCTTCGCCCGCCCCCAGCTCACCGGGGAAAAATCGCTCACCCCCTCACCAGCCCCTCCCCCAGTATGTGCCAAACTGCACACGATAAGCCCTGCTCCAAAGCGCATTTTTGTCAGAGGGCAGCAAGATAAAAAAAAATCTTAAAATAGCTCAGTGTGACATTCGCCAGGGTCCGTGCCACCGCTCTTCCCACACGCCTCCGTCCCCCATCTTCCCTCCCCGGCTGCAGGCATGAACATTCCCCAGGGGAAGGCTTGGTTCCTAAAAACCAAAGCAGGACATGTGCAGAGCTGCTCCTGTCCCCGAGCATCGTGCTCTCTGGGTGACATGGCACCGAGCGCGATGTGGCACTGCCAGCGCTATGGAGCAAGACACTGTCGCTGCTTTTGGGGTGCCCCTGCTCCCGCGGCAGGGCCCCCGTCCCTGGCTTGCTGCTCTTGGCCATCTCTCCTTTGGCTCGGGCCAAATGCCGCTCGGCCAAGTCCCCAGCAAGGGAACAAAAGAGGAGAGCCCCAGCGCTGGGCCGGGGAGCTGGGGGAGGGCGCAGCTCCCTGCGTGGCTCCTCTCCAGCGCTGGAAACCAACAGGGCATAAAAACCAAACATCCCCCTCGCTGCCTTCGCCGCCCCCTGTGCTCGGCGCTGCCCAGGGACACTGGGGGCTGCGTCGTGCCTCGCCGGGGCACACCGGCAGCGCTCTGAGGCTGGCTGCCATGGGGAAGACACTGAGGGAGCTGATGCCAGCATCCTCTCCTGGAAAGGCCAGCTCCAGCTCCAGCTCCAGCTCCCTCCTCGCAGGGTGATCCCACTTCTTTAACCCCTCCGGCGCCAGCTGCCCGTGCCCCGGCCCTGGTCCCTGGGCTCTCGCAGAGCTGCCAAGCCAGTGTCATAAAAGGCTTCAGCCTTTCACAGCTTTTAGGCGCATCCTCCAGCTCTCCCTAATTTTGTGTTTAGTTTTGTGCAGCGATTAGCATGCCGTATTTAAAGGCACAGTTTCAATTCATATCTATCTTGTTCTTTCTTTTTTTTTTTTTTTTTTAAATGGAAAACAAGATTAAAAATAGTCATTGGAGAAAACAAACATTGTAGTGCCCACACAGATTTTTTTCTAACAATTTCAAAAATGCCCATGAGAGCAACTGCTTTTAAGCAATGAAGAATTGCAGTGGACAATTTGCAGCGCAGACATGGCACTAAGGAACCGAAGCGTGTGCCACTGTCACCTTCAGTCTCAGCCGGTCACAGTTCGGCTCCAAGGATGGGCTGTCGTGGCACATCACGCTTATTCTGTTATTCATGATATTAATTAATTCTTTTATTCATGATATGACTAGTAAAAGCAGCTGAGCTCACTCCAGTTAGCTCATGGCCCTGGAATGAGCCTTTTTGCTCTCACTCCATGGTGCAGATGATGGTGGGGGGCTTTGCCCAGACCTCCCCCCTCTCCCATGCCCTCAGGATCCCCCCAGACGAGGTGGTGGCAGCAAGGCAGGGTGATGTGTGCGACTGGGAACCGCCAGCACGGCAGCTCACCCCCTGCCACACACACGGCACACGTGGCAGCCGCTGCCACACGGGACGGCCAAGTGCCTCCGGTTCCCCTGCGCGCCGGACAGAGTTGAGCCAAGCCAGGGATGAGGCCAGCCGGGAGCTCGCAGGGATGCCACACGCTCCGCCGGGATGCCGAGATGCAAGCTGGCGCTGGGCTGGGGAGCTGGCAGAGCCCGCACTGGCTTGAACTTGGCTGGCTGGGGGTTTTGGGGGGTGTTGAGGTTTGTGGAGGGTTTTCCCCAGTCTCCCTGGCCTCGCTCACCTCCCTCAGCAGCAGCAGCAAAGACACGGGTGACTCCGGGCAGCTGCAAAGGCAGCGGCAGGAGTGTTTGGGACAGGGGAACACGGCCATGCAGGAATCGTTGGAAGTGACCCCGTGTGATACGCTCCACATGGAAAAAGCAAGGTTCCCCCGCCAGTGGCCGGGTTGTGCCCAGCAGCCCCGTGGAATGGGGCTCTTTCACTACACCCACATCTGGCCACAGGGCTGCAGAACCAGCCGGACTCTTTGGGAGGGTGAATGGGTCTGTGGGGAAACCAAACCCCCTCCTTGCCCCCCACAGCCCCAGGCAGGGGAGGAGGCAGGCAGACATCACTGCAGGGAGAGGGATTTCTCCTGCTTCCCAGGTGGTGACCGACACGGCCAGTCATGGGCCCTGAAAGACTCGTGTTAATTCAGTTTTGCATCATCCCGGCACCTTCTGCTGTGCTGGTATCCCCAAAATACAGGTCTGTCTCATGTCCCCGTGTGTTCCCCACGCAGCTGCCCCAGCTGGGGAGCAGCCAGTGGCTGCCCAAGTGCCAGCAAAAGCAATGGCCCCTCTGAAGCCCTTTTTTAAAAGCAGATTTGTCCCCAGTTTAATCAGCCCTTTGAACACTGCACATCAGAGCGCAGCTGCCCACCTGGCTTTCACGTGGTGTGGGGGCACAGGGATGCCGAAGCCAGGGGAGGACTTGGCTCAGGGCAGAAACTATTCTGGAGAGGTGCAATCTGTCTGGAAAAAAGGATTTTGCTGTGGCTCCCGCTGAGCAGAGTATGGGCAGTGCCGCTCCCTCGCCCGGCCACTGCTCCGGGAACACACAGCACGGCATCAGCCGCTCTCCCCACGGGAACAGCGTCCTGCAGCCCGCGTGGGAAAGGCTCCACTTTGTCCCCTCGACGCTATGTAAATACTGACGGGATTTTCTTAGCAGCGTGAAATGCACATCTGCTGATGCAAAGCCGCGGCCGGTGCCCCGGGCGGGAGCGGGCGGCCGGGAGAGCCCGGCGCAGGAAGCTTGCTGCCATGCACGGGTGGCTTTTCTGCACGAGCCAGGCTGCCAGCTTGAACTAGTGGCCTGCAAGTGCTTCGTGCATCCAAAATAGCCCCCCCCTGCTCCCCTCCTTGCCCGGAGAGCCTGGGCTGAGCCCCAGCCCGCCCCTGCCCCCAGGTAGGCAGCGGGGCATCTCTGCCGGTCACCCAGGGACAGCCCTGCAGCACCCCTGTCGCCTGCACAATCACGGAGATAAGGCTGGAGGATGACTAGTTCGTGCTCTCATCGAGACAAAATAAAGACCGGCTGCTTCCAATACAGTCTTTTTTTTTTCTTAATTGTTCTATTTCCATGCGCCTGTGTACACCCGGCCACCCCGCTCTTGCCAGGAAAGCCGAGTGCTGATCATTGTCAGATGGTTCATGCAGAGGTTTCTGTTTTGTTTTGTTTTTACAAGGATCCAAGATGATAGGGGGAGGGAAAGAACTTTTGTCCTCTGCTTAAAATAATTCAAGAGCTTTCCACTGTCTACGCCAGGCTCAAGCAGACATTTGCATAACAAATGAGCTTCTCCCCGCTCTTCAGCCCCGGGTGACCCCTGTGGCTCCTCCTGCAGGAGGAGGCTCCATCTCCATCACCTCCATCATCTCCATCACCTCCATCATCTCCATCACCTCCATCATCTCCATCATCTCCATCTCCCATCCCAGCCCTGGGCCTGGGTTGCCTCTGGGGAGGGGAGGCCATGTGGAGGGTTGTAAGTTTTTAGCACTTCTGTCAATCAAGACTTTGTAAACGGCCTCTGGAACATTTCAGCAGTAAATCATTTGCTTGGTGACCAACAAATAATTCCAGGCATCTTTTATTTCGCTGTAAAAATGCTACAAATCAGCTATTAGTGAAGGTTTCTCTCCAAGCTAAAGCCCGTTGACAGCAGGACCAAACACCAACTTTCCCGTTATTAGCAGAAGTGGCCGCTCTGTGCCAGGGCTTCTCCTCCACGCAGCGATGCACGGGCACAGGCCTAAGAGCCTGTTCAGGTGCAGGAAAACCAAGCAAAGCCCCTAGAAATTTCGCAGGATTTTTTTTTTTTTTTTTTTTTTTTGCCCCTGAGACAGATTAACACCTTTGCTAGTTTAGATGTATAACTTTTTCCAACAGTTCTGCTATTGCTATTGAAAGAGGTTTAATTTCAGAGTGCTTCCAGAGAGCATCTGCTGCGATGGCTGCGGTCAGGATCTTCAGCCCAGCAAGCAGATAAAACTGCTGCGAGAGCCCATTGCCAGAGATGTTTTCTGCAGAGCCCTATCGCCTCAACCCTTTCAGTGAGGAACTGGAGGAATTTTCCAGTTCCCATCCTCCTCCTGGGAGAGAGAAAGTGGAGGAATAAAGCTTACGTACCTTCATGTAGCTCTGTGAGGTGGCAGGAGGCTTGGAAGCAAATGTTATCAGAGCCCAAATGCCCCAAGAATTATATCAGAATATTGCACTCTGGTGAAGAGAGGTGGGAAAGGGAAGTCCCAGCAATACTGAAACATCCCTTCTAGACAATGACTGAAAAGAAAAAATGCTGCAGTTATTCATTTTGAAATGAGTTTCTGTAGGGGTCAGATTTTTTTTGCATGACAACATTTTATGGGTACAGAGTTAAAAAATTAATCTATAATCTGTCAGAAACAGTCATGCCTCCACCCCCCTACTTTCTTTAAGAGCAAACTCGGAAATCAGGCATTTTTGCATTATGAGAATTACAGCCCAAACCTGCAGAAACCTTTGCAACATTAAACATCCATCTTCTGCACCGGGTCCTTGCCCTTTCTGGCCAGTGCCCTGAGCTCAGTGAGTTGCTGTGGCCTCCCCGTCGCTCCAGGCGGGAGGGAACACATCCCTCCTCCAGCCTGAGACATCCCGGCCCCGGAGATGCCGCTCACAACCACTCGGTCCTACCAGGGCAGGGCTGAGGGCTGAGCCTGGCCCTGGAAGATGGCTCTGCCCTGGAGACCAGACATTAAATGCTTAATATAAGGTTTGAGATTCAATGGACCCGGGCTGCTTCTTTTTCCATGGCAAACTTGAAGCATCACAAAGTGCTGAAGCGAGGTGAGAGGTAAAAATCCAGCAGAAATTCTCCTCTGTGAATTTTTCCTGCCTCTGTGGATTTGCAGCTTGTTTTGGCGGACACCAGCAGGTTAGACCCGAGTCCACACCTCTCCTTCCAATGTGCTCCAGGACTGTTTATCCCCACCAGAGAGAGCAGAGCTGAGGTCAGGCCTCTCCTGCAGTTCACGGTGGCTTGGCAGAGCCAGCCTTCATCCTGAAAACGAAGTTTGAATCGTGGCTTTTATGGGCTGGGTTTACAGCAAACACCGCGTACCCCCACTGACAGCTCCGCTGACCCACCGTCTCCCTGCCAGCTGTTTCAAACCTCAGCCTGAGATGCTCTTCCCTCCACGTGTGTCACTTGACCACAAACCCATCCTCCTGTACGCGCAAACCCCCCGGTCCCGCCAGCACCTCCACCGGGCACCGCCGGCAGACACTAAGGCGCTTAGTTAATGCCCGGGCTGGCAGCCTGCATGCCCCAAGCAGGGTAGGACAGGCCCCCCCCAGGCTCGCCACGGCTCACAGTGCAACCTGCCGGGCTGCTCTGGGTTTCATTCAACTCGATCAAAGCCTCCGAGATGCCATATGGCTCCCGAGGACGTTTTGCTGCAGGGGCTTCTGGTTTGCAGCACGGCGGTTACGGCTGGCGGAGGCAGGGGAGCAGCTCCCGCCCCTGCTCCTCAACCCCCAGGGGTGACAAACGGCTCTGAAGGCACCACGGTGTCCCCAGCCCACGTCAGCGCCCAACGCACAGGGAAAAGCACTGCTCTGGAGCTGCGAGAGGATGCTTTCGTACTGCATGGTCACTCGCAAGGCTTGGGTTTTGCTCCAGAGCTGAACAAAACTAACCACCAAAAAACCTGCAGCACAGAACTGCCCTCCCTGCCCATTCCCACGCTGGATGGTGCAAGTGGAAATCACTGCAAAAGGTTCCCTGAAACAGCCTGGAGAGAAGCGAGGAGGGTGCTGTGCCGTGGATGCCGCCTGGGAGCCACTCTGTCGGGACCGGTGTAACCGAGCCCCGCACATGGGTCCCGGCTGCCCGGGTGAACACTCCAGCGCGGCCGTTTGTGAGTCACGCCTGGCTTCACCCCAGCACTTCTTCATTTTTGTGGTCTATTGAAATAATGGTTTCTAAAGGACGTCAGCTCAGGGTGATTTATTTTCCCTGCCAGCCAGCCATCCCCTCCGTGGCGTTAGAGAAGGACTCCCATTTCAGACATAGCCGAGATACCGAGCTGCCATTATGGCAGAGGTGTGCCACGAGGACAACACAACGGTGGGAACAGCAGCTGCAGTTACCTGGTGGATTTCGCTTCTGCTTCAAGACACAAGACTGAGAAGGCAAAGCCTATAAAAAACCCACTAAGCGGAGCGTTCACGGCAAAGCAGGTCACAGGCAGTATTTTCTACAGCATATAAATTAGGACCCTCTGGGCCATTTTCAAAAATAATTTAAGAGCCTAAATGTCACCTGGAAAATGCGTACCTGTTCCTCACAGCTGCTGTCCCGGGGTCTGCTGTGTCCCGGTGTGACGGGGCAGGGGAGGCTCGGCCCAGGCTTTTGGAGCACCCTTCCATGGGCTGTAGCTGGAGGGACAGGCAGGGATGGGAATGGGGACACTTCTCCTGGTGTCTGCCAGGAAGAGACCGCACCAGGAGCTGCCTTCACTGCTGCTGCACATGGATGGAGAGGGCAATAAAAGTTTGCCCTTGAGCTAAAAGAGCCTTCGGCTTCCTTCTCTCTCTACCGTCCCTCACTGCCTTCCTTCTCCCAGGTGTTTTGCCCAAGCTCATTTACAAGAACCGGTCTCCTCCCAGCTCAACCGGGTGCAAACATCACCAGACCTTGTGTTGGGGCACCATCTCGAAACAGTGCGCTGAGAACTGGGGAAACTGAGGCACGTACGAGGACCAGGAAAACCCTGCAGGCTATTCCCACATTCTCCAGGAGGCAGTAGGGACCACCGTGCCCTTTCATACTTCCCACTTGCAGTTCCCTGTCCTCCTCCGTGACTGCCCAGGGCCATCTGGTAACAAATCCTGCAACACCAGTATATGCGGCACCGCAGGTACCAGTAGCCATTTAAACGGTCACCAGTTAAAAAAGGAAAAAAAAAACCAACAACAGAAGACCAACAAATAGTTGACTCTGTTCCCAGGCAAATACAAAGAACGGTTTTGGATTGTCACTGCTGTCCCTTTGTTTACTGAATGCAGTAACAGAAAAGGCAAGGAAAGAAAAAAATACAGCCCCTGATAGCGACAACTTATTGTGGGCGAAGCAGGCTGGGGCATGCCTGAGAAAAGGAGGGTCAGGCTCCATGTGTATCTGCTGGTGACGGGAAATAAATGTGCCCAAAAGCACTTAAAAAAAATAATAAAAAGGACCAGACCTGATTGCAAGCAGTTAGAAGTGATATATTCTTGGCATGGAAACAAAAAGCAAATTCATAGCAGGTTTGGAGCTGATCTTACTGGCTTACATGGGATTTTATACTTAGGTAATTCTATTGTTGGCTGGAGCTACCTGATTTATGCCTGAATAAGGTCCTGATCCTGCAAACATTTACTTATGTAGTTTAGTTTTACCTTTGCCCCTGGACACCCTATTAATTTCCCTGCAGCAAGGACAGTGATTGTCTCAGAGCTGGGGCCTTTGCAAGAAGAAAATCTCTGCCATAATGCCCCAAACGAAGAAGAAATTCTCCAGTGAGACATGAACTCCCCCGGGCTGTGGTTGTGCCGCACCCTGAGACCCTGCCAAGCCCCAGGCACGTACACCCAAAAGCCGAATGATGTGTAGGTCCCTCTAACCCACAAGCTTTAGGAGGCAGCAGGGGAAGAGCCTTAGCACAAGCCTGCAGCTGTGCCGAGCTCTGAGTCAGCCTCTGCAACAAACTGAACGTAAAACGGCAGCGTAACACCAAGTTCAATCTGATGACACCCTCTCCCCTGGGCAGACCATCCAAATGGGCTGCTAAACCATTTGGATTGGTTGTTTCTCTTCAAGAAAGTGGCATTTATCATTAAAAACACTGAGTTTGCCCTGTACCCTCCCCATCAGGCAAGGTAAAAGAGAGGGATTCATCCATCAAACACCATCCTTTGACAATGAAACCTCTGGGTTTGCTTCAAAAGAAGCATGAGAATAAAAACCTGCTGGAGATGAGATGAGGAGGACCAGTGGAGAGAAGATGTGTGCTCACACATGAATGGGGAAGGCAGCAGCTTCAGCTAAACAGCCAGCGAGATGCCCCGGTGTCTGCATGTCCGCCAGTGCCGTTGCTCACGTGCCCATCACATGCTGCTAAAAACAGGCAAATGAAATAAAAAGGGGCTGTGAGTCTGGGAGCAGCTGCTTTCCTCGCTGCCGCTGCCAAACCTTCCCAAGAGCACGGCTATTCCTCGGTGCAGGGGAGAATTAATTAGCTTGACAATGGCACCGGGGAGCTCGGCGGGCCGTTGGGTGTCTGCCGCGGTGGGCGCAAGAGCTGCTGCAGCCCCGGGACCGCGCGGGAGCCAGGAGCAGCACCTGGAGCCGGCCCCAAGGGTGCTCGAGGAGGCTGGAGGAGGGCCCGGAGCAAAACCCCTCTGGTACAAATCCCTGCTGCTTTCCATCTGAGACACTCAGCCAAGACGCAGCAGTTCCCAGCCCCCAAACCCAGCGATCTCCATCGGCAAAGCTGAGATGCTGCTTGTGGAGCAGCGAGCGCCTGTGGACCACAGGCACTGCAGCTCCTGCACACAAGCCGTGGGACCTCTCCCTCCCGGACACACAATCACAGAATGGTTTGGGTTGGAAGGGACCTTAAAGACCTTCCAGTTTTACCCCCTGCCCTGGGCAGGGACACCTCCCACCAGACCAGGTTGCTCCAAGCCCCGTCCAGCCTGGCCTTGAACCCCTCCAGGGATGGGGCAGCCACAGCTTCTCTGGGCAACCTGGGCCAGGGGCTCCTGGCCCTCAGAGTGAAAAATTTCTGCCTGGCAAAGGGTGCTAGCTGCAAACACGAGCTGCGGAGCCTTTCACTGCAGTATCTCTACAGGCTTACGGCAGCCTTTGGCCCGGCCTCCCAGCTGCACCCTGCTGCTGGCAAGACAAGAGCTGCAACAAATGGCACCTCCTGCACCTCGGGGCCACATCCATGCCAGCATGGTTCCCTTTGGCCGCTCTAACCCAGGTGCACTGGCTGCGGCTGAGCTGGAGCAGGGCACACGGGGTGCTGAGCCTGCCTTCATCCCATGCTAGCCAAACCTGCAGAGGATGGGGGCCAGCAGAGCCCTGACCAGCACAGGGGGGGAGGGAGGGCTGTGGGCACAGCCGGGTCCCCCAGTGCTGGCGCTTACGGTGCAGCGAGCTCCAGGACACTGCTGTGACCACACGGCGTGGCTGCACCAAAGATTTGCACGGTGTACGATGAGGGTGCAGGATGGGGCCGGAGACCACTCCCAGGAGTGCCAGTGCATTTCCAAAGCATCTTCTCCGAACTGGGCTTTGCTTATGCTGTAGCAGCCTGGAGAACTGAATATTGCCTCCCTAGAAAGATTTAATTATACATAAAATTAGAAGGAGGAAGTGTTATTTAAAATTTCATACTTCTGGAAGGCAGCCGGTTCGTTAGCATTACTTTAATGAGGCACTAACCTCACTGTAATGCTTTTATTAATGCTCGTTGCTTATTGAGTGCCAACTGCTTGGCTCCTCTCCGACAGGCCGGCTGGCCCAGAAAGCGAGTGGTTTAGGGGTCCTTTGATGCAAAATGTGAGCACGTTTACACCACAGCCAGGACAAACGACAGTTGGTGAGATGAGACAGCCCAAAATTCACCAGATGGTGCCCAGAGCAGGCGCTGCAGTGAGAGAGCGAGACCGGGGCAGGCAGGAGGGGATGCAGGAGGGAAGAAACAAAGAGAGAAGAAGACATGCTGGTTCCACCAACACCACTGACACCATTCATGTTGACTACAGTAGGGTCAGGATGAGGGCCAGGACAATGAACAATGACGGTACATCAAGACATGACATGCTAGGGATTCGATGACAAAGGAAGGCACCGGGTAGTACGGGATCCAGGAGGCAGGTTACCAGTGGCTGAGCTCTGCAGCCTGCCCCCACCTACCACCGCTGCAGACATCTCATGTGCTTTGAGGCCAAAGCTGTGCCCAGCCTGGATCTCACCATAGACCCTCTTTGGTCAAATATAAGTCCTTAATCCAACCAACTTCCAACCCCCGAAGGCACCCATGCCCTGAAAGCCTCTGCCCCACTGTGACTGTTGTGGGATAACCTGTGCCTTTGAGGTGCTCCCAGCACCACTGTGGAGCTGGTCTGCCTGAAGGAGACCCAGGAGAGGATGGAGACCCTCCTCCAATCCCTCTGTACTGCACATGCCATTGCCCATGACCCTGTTGGGCTGCAGAGGGGAGGCATTGGTGGAGCCCACCTGCCTGTGGGGTGATGCCCAGGCACTCTGAGCACACTTTTCAGAGGTGATCATGGACAGAAGGACAAGGATTACCCCAGCAGCTGCTGGGACACGCTCCCCCACACCTCCTGGGAGCCGAGGTGAGCATATGCCGTATGTTTCTCCTCCTGTTCCTCAAAACACTCTGAATAGAGGGATTAAAAATTACTCATTGCGGTCTGAAACAACAGAGCCAAGGCGCCAGCGCCGGCTGATATTCCAGCACAGCGGAGAGCAGGTGGGCTGCCGCATTCGCGGTGAGAAGGAATGGGAACAGCTTGTTGGAGAGCCCGCTGTGGTTCTGCCTGCAGGGCCACCCCTCCAGGATCTACCACTCAATGGGAGCCAAGGCATCAAAGGCAGCGTTGCCACCTCCCTCCTTCGGGCTGGCCGAGGTCCAAGGCTATTTCCCAGCAGCGTGTACCAACCTGCAGTTAGGTGCTTCCCCCTTCCAAGCGCTCAAAGGTGGATCTCACCCAGGCTAAGCCAAGGTTTTTCTCTGCACGTGAGGTGGGCAAAGCAGCAAAGAGCTGAGCTAGGGCTGCCTCAGCATGAGCCCACCAGAAAGGCCTCCTCACAGCGCAGAGGGTGCCTTTGCACCCAGGACCATGCCATACGTGACCCCATACCAGCCCTGGATGCAAGCGTGGCCGCAGCACTGTGCCTTGGTTGTCATCACAGCACAGAGTCAAGTTCAACCACAGGTTGAGTCCGGTGTCCCACCACCGTCCATGAATGCCTTCACAGATAACCGGTGAGTCCTTGGCAAAGAAAGGTTCAGCGCCGTACCATAATCTTGATTTTTTCCTGCAACTGAAATGGAGCGTTTCGCGTCATTTTAGCCAACAAAAAGAGCGAAGAAGATTACCTAGAGAAAAGGGGAGGAAGCCAGTTGGCTGCCTGGGCACAGAGCGATGGGCTGGGGCCAGCTGGACGAAACGCAGGGCAGAGGCAGGACCGACCAGGGAGAAAAGTTCATCCTCCAGCGTATTCTGCCCAAACTGCAAGGCAAGAGCACCGCACTACACAGTCACTGAACTGCAAAATTCACAATGCAATTTTTTTCTCCATGTAACCTAACAGATTCAAAGCCAAACATGGACATTTCACAGGGTGCTGATGTGCGTTTTGCCTGTCGAAGTTTCTCTGAAAACCAGCCTGGTTCTTGTGAAGGAAGAAAAATTTAAAAAAAAGAGCAAAAAGAAAGGATGTTTTTAAGTAAAACCAGTTCGATGCAGCCATTTTTTAAGTGACTGCCATAGACAATGGGGAAATTAGTAAAAGGAAAATGTTTTGTCAAGTATTTTTTTGCCAAAATGCGGTGTTCAGGGGGGTTTTTTTTGGTAAAAATAAGACTGATCCAATGATTTAAATTTTTCAATATTAGGAATAAAGCATAATCTAGGAATGAGAGGGAAAAACGCAAAATAAAATAGGGCAAAATGAAATGGCAAATGCTGTGAAATTTTCATCTGGAGTTTACAGCAGGGTCTAGGGCTCGCTGACACCAGACAGCACAGTCTTGTCCCCACCACAATAAAACAGTCCCAGGCTCATCTTTTTAGTTTCTGCTGCCCTCACCCAAAGCTTTCCTGCACTGACAGCGGGACCGTGCAGCTCTGCTGCGGCCCAAGCGTCACCTCGCACACACCAGTGACGTCCCGGCTTTCTAGTTCCTATGGCTCTAGTGGCAAAATACTAGAAACTTGATATTTTAAACGGGATTTTATGCAGGGCGTAAAGCAGAAGCGTGTTCTCCTAGCCAAGAAACGGGAAAATGCACTGAAAACTCAGCACAGCTGTAAACAAGATGCGCGTTGGCAGGGTGCACCACCCTGGCGAGGGTAATCGCTCTCAAGTTTAATCAAGGTAGAAGGGGGGGATTTGGAAGCATCGCATCCATGGCACACTTCCCTGCTTTGTCACATCACACTAAACACTCGATAAAAGCTCCCTTTGAAGAGGAGCCAAGTCCTTCCTTGCTCGACTATGGTGATATTGGATCGGATTTGCTGAGCCGGGTTTCCAGTTGTGCAAAGAATTTGTAAGAGGTAGAAAAAGAGTAGGAGGTAACAGAAAGTGTTGCAGCTCAAAGAAAAATACAAAAGATAGAGCAGTAATTAATTATTGGGCTTTACTTTTTTTTTTTTTGTTGGCAATGGGACAAATAGACTACTGTGTTGGTGAAATGTATTATGAGGGGGCCTGCCTTCTCTATAGATTTGGATATATGTCATTAAATATTCAAAAATCACTTGCCATCTCCCCAAAATCATGAGATTAGTAAGCAAATCATGAGAATAAAAAAAATCTAATAGTAACAAAGGGTTTTCTTTTGTCTCTCAGCTTCTGAGTTGTTAGCCTGCCAAGCTAATTTCAATAGAAACTCAGCTAAAGGAAAATAAAAAAGGGAAGGTGAGACTTTCCCATGACTACACTAGGAGTTTAGTTTCCCAGGAAAGTGAATCTGTAATGCGATGAGATCATTTCCAGCTGATGAATCCGAGGTTTTTTTTTAGAAGGCTAAAACAAACAAAAAAAAAATTAAGAAAAAACCCCCCAGCACCCAAACGCAGATCACTTGGACACTGGGTATTTGGGCCATGCACATGCCCAGCCAGAGCGCGTAAAGACCGTACCATCTCCCCTGCTTCCCAGTTAGGGCAAAGCGATACTGGTTTCCTTAGCAGAATTCACACTTGAGGTGTGAGCGGTGAAGGATTTGCCAGATAAGGGACTGTCCACCTTTTTTCTCCTCTGTGACAACCCTGCGATTTCTCCTCTGGTGTGACCCACACCCCAGCCAAGAGCAGGACCTGCCTGGGGGCCGTTCCACTCCAGGGTCCTTCCCCCTGGCAGGCACAGAGGAGCCACAAGAGGAGGAGCCTCCTGAGACCCATCGCTCACTAGCCAGGGCACCGGCAAGCAGGGCACTCGCCCGTTCTGCCTCTTGCATTAGCATGGCATTAGCATGGGCTGATGGAGATACCATCTTCCTCCCACTTCTGCCAGCAGCCCCACCCTGGAGACCAACGGCTGCACAAACAGCCGCTGCCCACCAGCCTCCGCTCCCTTTTCAGCCCGTGCCCAGTTCCTCCCAGGCAGGTGTTGTTTGCTCTCCCATCCCAGCTCTTGTTCGCAGAGAAGTTGGCTACAAAAGCTCAGCAGTCGTTGCTATTTGTTCTCAGCCCTGGCTGGGTTTTGTTGAGATGACCAGGTGAGCAAGGCAGGTGGTTGATTCTTCCACTTATTTTCTAGTGGATGAGGACATCAAATATTTGCTTTCAGAAATATTTTCAGCAGCTCCACTACAATTAATAATATCAACCGAAATGTTCAAAAAGCATGGGGAGGTGCCCCTCTGCCTTCACTCTCCCCTGAGCTTTGCTAAGATGACCCAGAAACTCTTGGAATTCGTTGCTTCGCCATTGAGTGCATCTCACAGGCAACACATTAAAATATGTGATGGGCTTCCCTTTGGTTTCACTGGAAGACACCCACAGGAGTGGATCTGAGACCTCCTGGCTCCTATTCCATACTAGACAGCTTTGCAGCTCTTGGGGAACAGCATTCAGTAACACTAGCGCAAACACAGAGCAGCTAATGGACTCACCTTAAGCCAATACTATTGCAGCAGAACACAATTTAGACCTTGCATTTCAGGAACAACAAAACTGCCTGAGGTTATGTGCTAATTACAGACTACTCCTCCCCTCTATCATTCTAGTTTACATTGCAAGACACCATCCAATCAACCAACCTGGGGAAGGGCATCTTATCTTTGACGTGAGGAAGCTCCAGCTGTGATCGAGTATGGATGCTGTGTTTGAGGCAAATTGAGGGAAGGGTTTCACTTGACAAGGGAAGGCTGAGCCAAGACCTTCTCCGTATGAGCTACACAGCCTGTTGAGTAGCTGCTGTCAGTAATAGAGTTGCCGAGCGAGTTGTCCTCATCTGAGACCTCCAGAAGTGGACTGAATCCCAGATAAGTTTTCCCTCCCTCAAAATATACTCATATAACGGCCATATTTCAAGAGCAGACTAGGAATTTTGGAGACAAAAATCTCAATCGCTGAGATGCGTAAAGGCCTTTGTGCTCCGAGGGACTCGCAATGTCTCCAGACGTGGCGGAGGCAGTGGGTTTTCTTCCAGGCACAAATCGTTGCTCGCTGCTGCGATAGGTGTTCAAAGCCACAACTCCGCATAAGCTTTGCAACAACAGAGACACCTACCCAAACCACGGCATTGCTTGGTACTGAGCGTTGCCTCCAAAGACCTGCCAGTGAAATGCCACTGCCTGCAGGGCGAAACACTGCAGCGCAACACCAGGAGAGCAGAGGACAGGTCCATCCAACCAGGAAAGTCTGTGGCAGACTTGTCAGTGGGTTCAAGCCGCGGCAGTCTCTTCCTCAGCTCTCACTACTTCATCACCTCTCCTGAATGATTGACAGCAGGCAGTTTAGGAGTGGATTTTTAACTCGGTGCCATCGATCACTGATAGGACCAGACCCACGCAGCATGCAGGGTATGACTCGGTGCTAAGTGCCTTTGATTCTACATTCTTCCTAGGCAGAGAGTATGCTTTTAGCTTCATGTACTCTGCAGTTTCTCTCTTTTCCTTCTTTTATTTTTTTTTTTTTGCCTCTTGTAAAGACTTTACTATGTCAGAATCTGTCAAACAACTCCTCGTGCCATGTTTTTACAAGAATCCTACTTGCTCCTTGGTGCCAAGCGCACTTTTAAACAATACTCAGTGAAGTATTGCGTCGCCTGTGCTCTGCTCTTGCATGCCATATTTAGACAAAAGCTAGGGAATTCCCTGCCCTAGATGAGGACTTGAATGAGTACATTCTTTTCCCACCTCAACTAAAAACGTATGTCTTCACATCAGCCAGGCCTTCTACCCAGCTCTATTTTCAATTGATTCCACACTTTATCTACCCAGAAATCAGAAGGGAAAAAACAAGCAAAACAAAAAAAAAAAAAGAAAAAGAAAAAGAAAAGGAAATGAAACAAGTGAATGTGACCACAGACAGATGCTCAGTCCTGCCGGGTGCATTCCCAAAGAGACCAAAACCCAGGCAGCAGTGGAAACAAAACACCCAAACCCCACACCAACACACTACCCGAATGCACAGCTAACAACAGCCGGATCACAGCCAAAGGTGGCTTTTAGTGCTTTGGCCCAGGGTAAACAAACAGCAAGGCTATGGCCTAACATTGATGAAGAGAGGGGCCTGTATGTAGGTGGATTGTGCCTCTCATGATTGCAAAGTCTCCATCCTTGGAGACGCTCAAAAGCTGTCCGGAGATGGTCGTCGGCTCTAGGTGACCCTGCTTGAGCAGGGGGTCGGAGCAGATGATCTCAAGAGCTCCCTTCCCACCTCAACCATTCTGTCATTCATTCTGTGATTCTAAGATTATCAAGGGGGTTTCTGGCAATGCACGAGGACCTTGTCAGCCACTGGAGTCATTGGGGCATCAGATTTCCCTGGAGCAAAGAACACCCCAGTCAGCAGGCACGGGGACCATGGTGCACAGTGCCCCATGAGCAGCCAGAGCAGGGAGCTCTGTGGTGGCTGCACACACTGCCCCGCACGTTCACCCATTCAAACCGGCAAAAGCCGGAGTGCAAGGGCTCTTTCCTGACGCTGCAGAAGTCAATGGGGCTGCAGATCCTTCTGGAGCGGCTATTGAAACGCCACATTCCAGAGCGCTATGCTAATCGCGTTTAGCCAGCCCTCCAACATCACTCCCATCGCTAATGTTTAAATTCTTTGCCATACTTTTGTCCACAGCGCGTGGGGCCCCCAGATTTTCTGACATGTGGTTCTTCCACTCACTGCCAAGTCTGCTGGGAGACGATGTCAGCCTCGCAGGACCGAAACAGATGCCTTCCATGCACTAACTCTGTTGGAAAAGCTTCAGATAAAGGCCTGTCTTCCCTCCTCCTCTGGCCCGCAAGCACTAAAAAGTGTTCGTTATATTTGCCCCAAGAACCTACTTAGGAGACAATTTGACTCCTGAGAGTCAGAGCATTGTCAAGTACAGCATACACAGCCTGAATCACAGGATGAAATCCTCTGAAAAAGAAGGCAGAGCCTGCACTAGATTTTTGTTTTCGTATACATACATAGATATAAAGCCCACTACGGCCACCTCAGTAGTATCTGTACTGCCGGTAGTGATGATGGGGAGCCTATTGCAGACAGGCTGCAGACAGGCACCCGCCTTTTAACTGCTGTCATTTAATTCCGCTCAGTGTTGCTCGAGCTGGCATCATAACTGAGACATCACTCAAGCCCTGACTAGCCTGGCGCTCCTAGTGTTATTGCCGCTGCTGGGAGCATTCTGGGGACAGTGAGAGAGGAAAGAAACGATACGGACAGAGCTGTAGTGTTATAAAATGCACCCTTAGGATCATATGTTCAAAAGCACTCAGTTCCCATTTAGGAACCTAAAAGAAGTTGGCAGGATTTCAGAAGTGCTCAGCATCTATCAGCTCCTACTGAGAACATGCTGAGCTCTTCTTAAAATCGTTAGAGAAAAACAATTCAAAGATAGGAGCCAGCTTGTGGCTTACAATTAACATCATTGTATGGGTCTTTGGAGCAGTTTGGCAAGAGCAAGAATAGCTGCTTTCAGAGAAGATATTGTATATGAATTCACATCTCAAAGCACGGGGCCAGGTCTGTAAGCAGTCACCCCCACTGACTGCCTCCTGAGAGAGCTGTGCACCCCAAGGAGAATTTTCCACTTTGTGTCAGAGCGATGCCTTTTGCAGCACTCGGTAAGTGGGAGTCTGCACCTGATCATGCTAGGAGCAACCACATCAGGGGAGACGCGAAAGAGCAGTACGAGTACCTCACAGCTCAGAACATAACCCATTGTGCTGCAGTCAGGGCAACTGTGAAAACATCTGGACAAAGGCACTAATTTAGTCCTAACCTATATTAGTTTTTAACATATAATTAGTAGCGATATTAAATGTCAGTTGGTACCTTCTGTCTTTGATCCCCAAAGTGCTCCTTGTGAATGAGAAACATGTCTTCTCCCAGCGGTGACAGAAACAATAGTTTGCTTCATGCGGTCATGGCTGGGCTAACGCCAATGTGCACCTCCAAGAGAGAGAAAGATCTGTCAAATCTCTCCAAACACTTCCAGAGGCATCAATCCAGTCAAGAACTTAAACATTGCAGCAGTCCCACTCACTTTCCCGAAACCACTGATCTATTTAAAAGAATGTGAATTCAAACCCTCCTACTGTTGGCAGCTCGCAGCTCCTCCAACCCCGAACCAGCTCAACCGTGGTACCACACCATAAATCAAGCGCAACAGCTTGTGTCAGGCTTCATCTCACTCAGGGACACATGATTCTTGAAGGGGACTAAGAAGAAATTTTTCTCATCAAGATCCTCTTTTTCACCGTGTCCTTCATCTTACCTTGAGATTCCAGAAGCTACCTTCCAGGTAGGAGTCCCTTGCTTATCTTTACTTCCCAAGTATTTCAAGAGTTACAATGTCTGTCTACCCCTTGACTTGCTATTTTGCTGGGTCCAATTCCATACAAAAACTCCAGAGATGTCTGGGGACAGTAGGAGCTTGAAGGGTGATGAGTCTTGCTACCAATATGTCCCCTTGACTCACCTTGGTATGAAAGGTGAATCAATCATTTAATCTACTTCAGTATTTTCCTAGATGAGGGTGCTACACCTCAATCAGAACTGCCATGTAGCGCTACCACCCATAGTATTAGGACAACACAACATTTTTTTCTCTTGTGGCTTAGGAAAATGTTGTGTTTTCTCAGTAATAGGTCAAAATCACATTTTCTGAAGGTGGGAGCAAATATACGGATTCCAGAGGAGCCACAGCTCAAGAACTCCGGAGAGATATTAAACGTTGAGCAATCAAGCATCACAAGACCTTACAAACTCAGGCCCTGTTGATTTACTTCCCGACAAACAGAAACAAAAGCAGAACAGCAGAAAAACGTGTAGCGCTATTTTCCATTCTGACTAAAAGAAGTCCAAAACATGCATGAGTTTATCTTGTCGCTCCTCGAACATAACAATTCATTATGATTCATTACTCCCAAGTATTCTAGCTCATTTTCTCCAGCTAATTAACCTTGTAGGCAACAATTTGCCCGACAGACACCAACCTGACAGGGGATCACTCTATTCCCGGGAGGAAGGCAGCACTGTCTGCCTTCTTCTCTATGAGAACATAATGCTTGCCATAGTTTGGCCAAGGAGCACTGCTGCCCTTTCTCTCCTGAATGTGCTGTTTACAGAACAGGGTAAGAATCACTTAGCCAAGAAATGGAGAATTCTCCAGGCCAGTGAGCAACGTGTGCCCAACCCAAACGCAGCCTCCTCGGGAGCAGAGAAGAGCTGGTTGGTCATTGCCACAGCTACTGAAGATTAACAAATACTCGTCCTTCTCACAGCTGAGCTGAGCTCAACTAGGCAGGAGGGCAAGAAGAAAGACAAGGACACCAACGCTCATCCTGGAGCAGTGAGGGCAACAGTGACTAGTGCAGCTCCCTGGGATGATGTCATACCCTGGGGAAGCCGGTGGCTCACGCAATTGTGCAATAGAATCATAGAATCTTCATCGTTGGAAAGGACCTTTGAGATCATTGAGTCCAACCATACACACACAAAAAACCCCCAAACCCCTACAATCTCTGCCACTAGAGCACGCCCTGAAGTGCCAAATCTAGACGTTTCTTAAATACCCCCAGGGATGGTGACTCAACCCCCTCCCTGGGCAGGCTGTTCAGTGCCTGACCACTCTTTCAGTAAAGTAATTCTTCATAATGTCTAATCTAAACCTCCCCTGCCGCAACTTCAGACCATTTCCTCTGGTCCTGCCATTATTCACCTGGGAGAAGAGCCCAACACCCACCTCTCTACACCCTCCTTTCAGGTAGTTGTAGAGGGCAATGAGGTCTCCCCTCAGCCTCCTCTTCTCCAAGCTAAACATGCCCAGCTCCCTCAGCCTCTCCTCATATGCCCTGGTCTCCAGACCCCTCACCAGCCTGGTAGCTCTCCTCTGGACACGCTCCAGCACTTCAATGTCCCTCTTGTACAGAGGGGCCCAGAACTGAACACAGCACTCGAGGTGAGGCCTCACCAGTGCCAAGTACAGAGGCACCATCACTTCCCTGCTCCTGCTGGCCACGCTATTCCTGACACAAGCCAGAGGAGTGGCTAGCGTGGAGTTTGGACAAGATCTTTGAGTCTTTCTCTTGGTCCTTTTTATCCCTGTCTCAGGCTTACACATCCTCTCAGCTTCTCGTGTATATTTAGACCAAAGAAAAACACCATTAAAATGCCAAGGAGGCTTTCGAGACAATTGTTTTCTTATATTAAACCAGCGTCAATCCTAATTTCTGCTTCTGTGAAATTACTCATTGGACAGGACACCTCAAACCTGACTTACTAATTAAGTACCACTGTCACTGTCAGACGATTGCTGGTTTCACAGGTCAACCACAGCAGGAAAGAGAATTTTAACAAAACATTGCCCAACCCTGGGGATTTATAGGCAGCCCCTTCTGCATCGGGCACCTTGACGTAGTACAAAGGCACGCGTTCTTCACTGCAAAAGTCGTCTTCATAAAGTACCAGTGCTGAGACCCGAATATCGCTGCTGGTTTTGAAGCACTAAATGCCATTTCACGGGCGTGCACTCGCGCTGCTC
Source organism: Chroicocephalus ridibundus (assembly GCF_963924245.1). Classification (NCBI taxonomy): domain Eukaryota; kingdom Metazoa; phylum Chordata; class Aves; order Charadriiformes; family Laridae; genus Chroicocephalus; species Chroicocephalus ridibundus. The sequence continues at coordinate 6,467,093 of NC_086295.1, read as the reverse complement.
CCATGGATGCGTCACAGGAGACTCTGTACCAGCGCCGCTGCCCGAGTGTCACCCAGTGAAACCCAAGAGCTGCATCCATTTTTAGAACCAGCCTGCCTGAAGATATTGTTGCATTATCTGGGCAACACGTAAGGGAACAAAATGAACTGCAGCTCCCTCTGCCACTTATTTACCTTCTGTTTAAACAGTGCCGCTCCAGCCTGCTCCGTTCCCCTCCCGTGCACCCACTTACTCGGCACCTCTCGCAGGGCTGCCCGGTCTATTTTTAAAAGCATGCTGCTGGCTTTTATCTTAAGCTGCCTGATTTTTTTTTTTTTTTTTTTTTTTTAGCTCTTGTACTCTTTAAACTTATTTAAAACATGTTGGCAGATAAAAGTAGTGAGAGGAGATATAGCAAATGCACCACGCTTGGCATTGCGAGTTGAGAAGTAAGGCAAGAGATAAAAACCGAACAGATTAAAAATGAATACTTAATCTCAACAATTAGGGCCAAACAGCAGTGGTCTGCACTCAGGGGAGTATCTCCCATGTACTCAAAGCGGGGGTTATTTGAATCAAGACTTTAGGACTTGTTCTCATCCAGCCGCCGGCAGCAAACACGGTTGGGTGCCCACAGCGGGGAAGAACAGCAGCCTGACAGCTGCCAGGAGTCCTGTAAAGGGACTTGGTCCCCCAGCTGTAAACCATTTTGAAATTGTCTGGGGTTTGCCGGGTGGTTAAAGGCTCTGCCCGTTCCAGTTCTGAGCCGACGTTAGCAGCACTGAGGTCAGTGGGCTGGCGCACTCACACAGATGGAGGAAGCACTGGCAGGAGAGTCTCCAGCACCCTTGTGGGAAGGTGCCAGAAACACGTACCTTGAAAATCCAGTGTCCCCACCCGTGCCTGCAGTCCTGACCCCAAACCAGGATGCACTTAGCACCCTCGAACAGGGAGGCTGGTTTCGACTTTGAGCCTAAAACCCTCAGCAGTAATTAGAATTTATTAGACTTGTGAGGCCGTGAATATTGGCACGCCACTGGACGCTGCAAATAGGGAAGATGGGTTGACTACACCGATTCAACACCTAACAACATGAGAAACCACTTCCAGAACTTCGCATTTTGGTAGCTTGGAGATTTTCAAGCCCATGCCTTCGATGTAGATTTTTCTCAACTATCACTGAGGTGCTCTGACGCCACCGCAGAGCTGTGCTAAGCATCCCACCGATGGTCCTGTAGGGTCCAGACACATAGAGCTGCCTCCGCTGCACTCTGCGTGTCTCAGGCTGAGCTCAGCTCCATTTCAGATTCAGGACATTTCTGAGAACTGGTTGAAACGAGGACTCACTAACGCTTCCATCAGATGCTGACGGGCCTTTTTGTGCCAGGAAAACGGATGTGTGCAACAACAGCAAAAGTGCCTGGAAGCATCCCAAAGCCTGAGTGAAATGAGGGAATTTTGAGTGGCACCAAACAAAAGGAGCAGTGATTTAATCTCCACAGATGGGGAGGGGGGAGCAGTGTCAGGAAAAGCAGGAGGATGAGATTAGCTAGGCAATAAAATGAAAATGAGCAAGAGGTGGAGCGAACTGTGCTGAGATAAGAGGAGGTGGATTACAGGGCTGGCAGATGGAGGGAGAGCAGGCAGCCAAACAGTGAACAAAAAAACCACGTAATAAATCTGAAAAAAATCATAATCAACAATGTTAAATACCATTTTCAACCCATTTTCTCCAAGGCGGTACGCGGTTATGACAGAGGGATGTACAGTGCTGTCCCCTTGGGGCGCGGTGACACTGCCGGTGGCTATTGGCCTGGGCCACTGCAAATGGCCAGCAAGGTATGTTTGCTTGGACTCTAAAGTCCTGCAAGCAGCCAAAATCCTTTCTGGCACATGGCTAAAGCGGTCCTGTAACACCAAAAGGTGAAAGAAATTGCATCTTTCCGGAGGGCCTGACCATCCATTTGACTCAGCCTAATTCAGGGAAGCGACACATCGTCTGTTTTGCTGCTGAAAGGAGCATTTCCTCCAGCCTTGCAGGAGCACACTAGACTGGGTATCTCAGTTCCGGGTGATAAGGCAGCTTTTATCAAGAAACTTTCATTAATGCAGTTCAACTGGCAATAGGCAATTGATAATAAGCAGCCATTCGACCGCTATTTAAGTCATTAAGCCCTTGGACCACGGAGTTTTTGGAGGATAATCTCTAGAATATCTTTGGCTGTGTCATTTTAGCGAAGCCATGCTGCAGCTTCCCAGATCTGCGTGTCCCCCCGACGCACCCCCAATCCTCCATTACCTCAGGGAGTCAGTGCCTGATGGCAACACGTCTGTCTCGGTTCCCCCTATCTCAGGAGGTTACAGGAAATCATTTATTTGTTGTTGTTTTATTTTGAGTCTGGGAGAGAAACGATATTATCTGGGTAATGCAAAAAAAAAAAAAAAGGGGTGGGGGAGGGGAAGGTTAAATTAGTGGACGAAGATAAGTAATTACCTTGTGAGCCTGAGACCTCTTTGTGGCAGGGGCAGGTTTTTGCTCTGCACCGGTGAAGTGCCCAGCCCAACAGGGTTTGTGTCGCAGCCCTATTGCAAGGCAAAGGAACAGCGGTGATGGTTCATACATCGCTGCCAACATCTGCGTGGAATAAGAAATACTTGTTTGGAGTTGACACTTTCCCACCCAAATGTAGGGCAAGGTCAGATTAACCCCGTTTGCTGCGGAGCCGGGTTAAATGATCCCTGTTTTCTAAGGGTGGTGAGCCCCTGGCCCAGGTTGCCCAGAGAAGCTGTGGCTGCCCCATCCCTGGAGGGGTTCAAGGCCAGGCTGGACGGGGCTTGGAGCAACCTGGGCTGGTGGGAGGTCTCCCTGCCCAGGGCAGGGGGGGTTGGAACTAGATGATCTTTAAGGTGCCTTCCAACCCAAACCAGCCTATGATTCTATGATTCTGTGCTTTCAGCCTGCCCCTTCCTTATTCCCAAAATGGATACCTCTTCCCTCTCTGCCCCTGAGGCTTATTTTGCATCTCTCTAACCTCCAGCATGCCCAGGAGAGGAGACAGCAGCAGGCGGAGTGCAATTTGGGGAGGATGATGGGGTCAAGGGAGAGCCTCGGTCAGGAGATCTTTGTCCGAGAGCTTTCTTCAAAATCCACGTGACTCCTAGCTCTCGGCATGTTATTAGGAATAAAAAAAACATTTCTACCATGCTGAAATGACTGCATTTAAGAGCTCTTTTTTTTTTTTTTTTTTTTTTTCCTTAGGAAAGCACTGTGGTCAGCCAGTTCTTGGACAGACTGTGGGAGTTAAGTGCATGAAATTCAATACTCTATGTTATATATCGGAGGTCAGGCTAAGGGTCCCTTCAGATCTAAACCATAAATTTAGCAAACTGTTACCAAAAAAAGCCCCTCTAAAAACCCCTGAAGTCTTCCACTCAGCTCCTAAAAAACTCTTAGAGAACAAGACCCGCTTGCAGAAAGTTAGCAAAGTGGCCAAAACCATCGGGACTCTACATCTGACTTCCTTTTTCACAGCGCCCACGCTCCCTGCCCAGCCACGGTCAGCGGGGGAGGCTCAGCATCGCTCCGGCGGAGCCTGGGGCTACCAGCTCCGCAGGCACTCGCTCCTCATTTGACCCTGGAAGCGGCTGGATTTCACATGCTGTTCCTCCCTCGCCCAAGCTGCGACGCGAGATAGCTCATCCTGCTGGAAACTATAACTAAAAACATTGCCTAAAAACAAATCCTCTTTCTGGGCACCCGGAGGGGAGGAGCGGTCCCCGACGAGCACAGAAAAATGGAGCTTGAATAAATAGCTGAGCTGAGAGCGACCCAGGAGGGCAGCCCAGAACGGAGGGGCTGTTGTACAGGAGGAGGCGGGAGGACCTCGGCACGCAGCACAAGTCAGAGAAAGCGCCCGGCGTTGGCTTAACCGAGCTGGGATGTGCCCAAAATCCAGCCCAGGAGGCTGCAGATGCCGCAGCTGAAATCACTTGTGTCAGGTTCAGGCAAATAAGTTGCGTCTTGGCACCAGGTGTTAAGAGCAGCCGATTTCCACCACAGGATTAGCAGCAGGATATACAGCACTTAGTCACTGCAAAACTGTGATAATATCAAAGCTCCATCTGTACTCAGGCTGGAACTCGGAGCTATTAATGACTACTGTGGGAGAGCTAGCATTTTTTTCTTATTACCAGTTAAATAAGCCTTCCTACACCTTGAAAATAAATCATTCTGTTTTCTTTAAAGATATATGTATATATATGTACAACTTTTCTTTTTTTAATATAAGTAATATACATATATATAGAGGAAGAGTTGCACAGATTTTTTAAAAAAACCCCAACATTTAAAATGCTGTGTTTACTCTTTTCTTTAGAGGAGCTCAACTGTTCTCTGCTCGGATGCAAATAAAGCACATACTTCCACTCTAGGTATTTTTGGTCAGAAGGAAAAGATAAATAGATAGTGTATTTCAAACGTCACACTTTCAGCCAGCTTTATCTAACTTTGGTCAAGAATTTAAAACTTTGCACTGGACGCTAGCACATTTCAAGCTTGAACTGTAATTCTCTTCTCCTGACAAGAATTTGCTGCTAACCGAGCCTATCTGTGACATGGGAACCAACAAGCTCAAGCTGAAACCAAGGCTGTCAAACTCATTTCACTTATTAGTTAAGAAATGGGAAAAAACAAGTGAGCTGCAGTGTCACATGGAAACATGAGCGCAGTGGTGACACGGCCTTTCACACACAGCGTCAGCACTAAAAACAGTGTATAGATTATTTGGAAAGTAATAAGCACCCATCTCGTGATTCTATTCTGGGCTGGTCCTATGACAAAAAAGGGAAAAAAAAAAAAAAAAATCATCAAAGCAAAACCAGAAGCGGAGAGCCCAGAGCGATTCGCCGTTGCGCCCGTAACAAGGGGCGAGGGCGGCGCGGTGGCTCTGCTGTTTCAGCGGAGCTCGCCCTGCCGTCGGCAGGGACCCCCAGCTCCCCCGGCACCGACCACGTGAGCCCTCTGGTCCGGGGACAGGATGATTTACACGGGGACAACTGCTGAAGTCAGCAGCCCCAGCCGCCTGCTGCACAGAGAGCTTGGCTGCTCCCAGCCCCTCGACACAACAGCTTAGAGCTGCCTTTTCCCTCCTGCTTTGTTTTTATTTTTCCTTTTCAGGCCACCAGCCGGTGCAATGTCATCCTGCTGGTTTGCCCGCGGCGTTCAGAGATGGCTTTGCAAAGAGGTGAGCTGCCTGTGCAGCTCGCAGCGGCGGGCCATGTCCCATCGGCCATCCCAGGAGAGGACACCCCAGCCCCGGGGACACGCACATCTCCGTTGAGCCTCCCACCTCCGAGGTCAGGGCAGATGTTTGGAAAGGCTCTTTCTAATCTTCAGCACGTCAAACCTTATTAGTTGATTTTATTAAGTCTCTCTCCAAACATCTCTAAAGTAATTCTTGGTGTTGATCTATCCCAAAATAGCTACTCAGTATGAGCTTTTGGCAGCCAGCACAGAGGCTGGATGAGACCCTGGAGGACGGGGTTAAGAAGGAAAGTCACAGCCCAACCTGCTCATCCTTTCCGCTTGCACAGCTCCTTCCCAGCCCCATTCAGCCCCCAAACCTCCTTTACCTTAGGAACCCAGCAAGCATCCCTGCTCCTCCGGCTACCTCGAGCTCAAAACCAGGCCCAGGACAAAATTCTGCTTACGAACAGCTTCAACCCCAGGGGAAGATCTGCATTTGGACCCAGAGTGTACAACGGCGGGTACCTTCCACCAGCACTCAGCCCGCATGACTCTTCCAGTTACAACAGGCCTTTTTTCTACTGCCAGAGAGATGAGATCTCTGTCAGACAGAGGTATGGAGCCCCTGCAACTGTTAATTATTAAAAGCATTTATCAGTAAATCCGGGACCGAAACTATAGCAATGGGCAGGTGGCAAATCTTTTGCGAGCCATAAAATTTCTGTGAGAGAACTTTTCAGGGCAAAGAGCTGGAGGAAATCATAGTGTATTTTACGTGTAACACAAATTCTTATCAGTGACTGTTTTGACACAGTTTTAACCTCTGGCTACAGAGGTTTACAATTTAAAAGACATCTGGTAACTGATGATTTTGCAAGATAGACAATTTAAAAGACATCTGGTAACTGATGATTTTGAAAAGCTAGAAGTCCATTGCAAACATTCAAATGAGCTTGAAAAAAGCACAGGCACATCTGGTTTCATGAATCAGAGCTCCGAAAAAACCCCATTTTCTGTTGCAGCGTTGCTGCTGGTATTGGTTTTGCCAACAGTGAAGTTGAGGGTGAGCAAAAAGCAGAGCAGACCTAACTTCAGTCTGGAGGGACGAGACGTGCAGACACCCTCCTGGGCTGGGCAGGCTGGAGCTGGACCTCAGGGAACCTCTGCCTGGTCTTCACCCAAGTCCCAGGTCCGCGATGCCTCCTGCCTTCCAAGGGAGATCCTGGATTTCTTACCACCATAGCAATATTTTTGGGGTGCAGCCACCGTGCAGTGGCCACCAGCTTGGCAAACCTGGGGGCACGGTATTGCTTCCTGCTGAGAAGACCACCGTTGACAGAAAGAGGCCCAGAATGTCACAAAGTGCCTGTTTGCCTGCACTGTGCTAGTGCTTCTGCAGGACTGAGCTCAGAGGCAGCCACGTTGCTTTCCGTTACAGTTCTCTTTCAGTTAGACAACAGTAACGCGCAATAACACCAAAGAGTTCTGTCCACCCACCAGCACTGCTGCTGTAGCCTCCCTCCCAGCCTGGTGGACCTTCCACCACTTCCCATCGTACCTAACAAGCAACGCTGGTCCTGTGGCTTGGTCCTCAACCCATCCTTCCTCTTAACGCCAGGCCAGCAGCCTGGGCCACCTTTCCTCATCCCAAGTACCACCTTTCTTCATCCGCCCATAGGACTATTCACATCTTTTCCATACCAGAAGAAGGGTCAGATTCAGCCCTAAGTGAAAAGATCTTCATTTGGCCCTGGGTGTGTTGAGAACGTGACACAAGAGCTGGAGCACAGAAAACCCTGGCTATGTAAGTTACAGGGAATTCTGCCAAAAAGGCCAGGGATTTTTTCAGTGGTTGTCCTTGGAGAATGCTTTCTTTGACAAAAAAAAAAAAAAAAAGTATATCGAAAAAATCCATCCATTGCAAGTTTATGAAAGCATGGCCATGCACCGTGGAGGTTAATGGGCTTTCTAGCTGCCCAGTAATGTCCCCCATCATCATTCAAATGGCAGGAACACACTCTAACAAGTCCTCACTCCCATTTCTCTTTTTTTTTTTGGTTTGTTTTAAATAAAGCCATTAGATCCTCGGAAAAGCAGCCAGTACAAACTGTGGGAAGAGTTTTCCAAAGAGGCTGGAGGTACTGAGCAGCCCCACTCAGAATGAGAAGGTAAGTTTTCCATGAAGTCCATGTTCTCCCCTGCACAGAGGCAAACACTGGGAGGGAAAAACCTCTGCCTTTGACAGCCTGGGAAAAATGTCTGTTCCAGCCTCAACTGAGCAAGGCATGATTTTTCTCTTCCCTTCCATTCCTCCCAAAGGGGATAAACTGTCCTCTTTTGTCAGACTGTTTCAGCTTCCCTCAAGCTTCTCTTAATGACCAGAAGTTTTGCATGTCTCTTTAACCACCATGCCCATGCTGATGGAGATGCCACCAGAGGTCTGCCATTTCAGAGAGCTGCTACGTTACGGGCACGCTTAATAAAAAATGCAACCTCGGGTCTTCTGTTCTTCACAGGGACCAATCTTCCAGCTAGGAAAACTCATTTTCCTCTAACAGTCCGTTTCCACCATCTGGCTAAAAACCTCACCGAATTTAAGGAAAGTACGACTTGACTCCTGACCAGGCCTTGCCAGGAGAATTACCTGAAGTCCTATTCACCAGGGTCCAGTTTTCTTGTATCGAATTTGGTGGGAACTCCCTGCGGCCACTGACTCCAGCAAGGGGAGGCTCAGCCCTCAGTTTCCGCGCTGTCACAGTTTTCCAGGGTTTGTGCTATCTGGAGTTTTTCCTGGGGCCAGGCTGGCTCTATTTCAACGGCTGGAAACGAGCTTCCTGAGCCATCCCCTCTCTTATCACTCACTGCCTTAAACAAGTTCGACCTTTTGATTGATTTGAACTTTGGCCAGCATTAAAACACTTGCTCTAAGTGATGAGGTCAGTCACTCAGCTTTCTGCTTTGTGTAATGGGGCAGTTAATGCTATAGTGGTTTTAAATCACGGCACATTCCCAACCGCGAGGACAGGGGAAGAAACAAAACTCACCAGAGGCTGTCCCCGACGTTGGACTGGGCCAGGCTTTAGCGTAGCAGTTTCAGCTTTCACCTCCCGCCTCGTGGTTACTTCTGGTTGTACACATTTCAAAGACAAAGAAACCTTTCAAATCATCTAGAAAAGTTTCCTGTACCTCGATCATCCTCTCCTCTCCATCATCCCCTCATGACTTCCCAACGCCATCCCTGGACTGTGGAGGATGCCTCCTGCAAAAGATGGTTGAGTCGCTGCTGACCTCGAGCATAGGTTTTTAATAACTAACAACGACAAACAAAACCTCAGGACTAAGAGAACGTTTCCATGGCATTTAAAATAGACTTGGAAGGAAAGAGATTTTTGTCTAAACAAATAAACATAGTCCTCAAGCTGTCACAGGCCAGAATTCATAACATCATGCTATATGTCAGACTTGGAAAGAAAAAAAAAACCCCAACTGAAAATGGACTACAAAGAGCAAACAAAGAAATGCAAAAACCAACCATGCAGGGAAAACCACACTGGAGTGAATCCAAATCTTTTCATCATTGTAAAAGTATTTTATGTTAACGTGAAGAAGAATTTATTATTTTATTAGTGCGGGATTTTTTCTCTGCCACCTCTGCAGGATTCTATATAGACAAATAAAAGTGCTGTCAGTGTCTTCATTGCTCTCAATTTTATATAAAATGATTGGGAACTAAAGGACAATTCTTTGGGTCATGTGACAAACCGGAGTAACGATGGGCCATTTTTTTCCCCTTGCTTGCAGAAGAATGCTCATGAGTCGAAAAGATCTGATAATGTTTGCTTGTTTACAATTATGGTTGGAAAAATTACAACCGGAAATCTTAGTTGTAGAAGGGGAATTTATATCTAAACCTAAGCATTGAGGAACAGTTTTTTTTTCAGGGGTTTCCACACTGTGAAGCTATGCACTCACAAGCCTCCTCCTTGTTGGTCATCGTGTCATTGCTAGAAGAAGAATGTGAAGGGTTATCTCAGATTGTTAGGACATAACCAAAGGGAAAGTACCTGGATACGATCACTTCTAAGGATGGCGCGACCACCATCTAGGTAGACAGGCTGATGCATCCTCTGCCAGCTGAAGCTTTTTCCTGGTCTGTAGATTGATTCTTAGGTGCAATGAATTCCAGTTAAAGTGCATCTGGTAAACTCATCACAGCAGTCCACTTCCGAAGTACAGTCTTCTGGCTAATTTCCTATGGGAACATTTTGCTGCCATGGCTGTTTGGATCTCCCACAGCGTTTGGGAAGAAGAAAACACCGGAGCATTAGAAAGGACCTCCTAGAAGCACAGCATTCACAGATCAGTCTCCAGCATCACCTACTCAGCGTCAGCTTCAGCTGAGCTCGTCTCCAGCCAGAGGCTGATGCTGGTGCCACAAAAGCAGCTTTCTGTGTCAACAGCAGCCGTGGTCGGCACGGTGGAGGGAAGCTTGGCATTGCTTAGCCGATGAACCGGGCTCGGTCCTCACTGCATGCTGACCGCATGGGGTGGAAGGGAGATCAGGGACAGCCACCTCCACAGGGTCCTCTCCAGCAAGACGGACTGCCCAGAGTCTCGCAAGGACGGGGCTGGACCGCAGCCAGGCAGGGTGGACAACACGCAGAGGCTGAGCAGCGGGGAAACCCGCTCCGTCCCTGCAGTGACTCATGAAACCAAATTAAGCCTGTGCCGCTTTACTGCTGCTCCCTGGGGGCTGATTTAAGAAGTACTAGCACTTAGCAAAACCACTTCAACCCTTGAATAACACCAGTCATTTCCAGTTTTCAAACCCTACAAGATTTTTTTAATTTATTTACAAACCCACTTACAGCCAGTGCCAGAAGGCTTGTTAATCTTGGTTAGCCCTTCCTGTTTCTTTAGAAGAGACCCACAGAGCCCCAAAGGTCTGCAACTACCATACTCCCTGATTTCCTGTCAACTCTAGTCAAGAATCTGGTGTTGCTTGCCCAAAAGATGTCATTCCTTCAGGGGAAAATGGCTAAATCTCGAGTTCTGAAGGGCCCGATGGTCGCGGTACGTCAGTGCTTGCCTACAGCAGATAGAGAGTGATGCTGTGCGCTTCCCCCCGGGGCTGTGCCACAGCACGGTGCTCTCCGCACAAGGTAGCCCGACGCGCCTTCAGGAAGAACACAGCCCCGCGATACTGACGGCATTTGAATGCAAAGGGAGGAAGGAAGGCAGGAGAGCAAGAACGCCACTTTTCAGAGCTCATCGTTCAATACACACGCAAAAAAAATCCACAGGAGCCACTTGCAGGGCCCTGAACACCTGCCAGCAGAGAGAGAAGAAAAAAAAAATATGTTTTTTTTAAATTTTATTTTAAAAACAAGCACACAAACATGAGTGCCTATAAATTTTACATAGCAACATTCTGTCCTTCGGATCGTCTCCCCATGTCCATGCTCATCTGGAAAGTTAAATAAAGCTAGTATCTTGTAAAATATTAATTAAAGCAAGCATTATGCTGGGTCCCATGAATCATTTTATGTGTGTTCAATATTTGCAAGTGTCACCATGGTGAGGAGTTGCACCTAGCTACGCTGTATTAGTTATAAAGACTAGTGAGCGATTGCTCAGCCATTGCTACTGGCTTCCCAAACCATAAACCCGTCATCTGGACTATGACAGCTCAGAGATCATAAAATAAGGCTTACAAGTCAACAACACTATTTGAAGTTAATCCATGGCTCATGTCAGCTGTAAAAGTTAATGTTACAGATACAAAAATATCTACAATAGGAAAGTATTGACTGCTAAATACGTACATCGACTGAGATAAAATAGAAGTGAAGATAGGGCCTTTCGCAGAAACCCGAGCCAATAAATTGACGGGCAAGTGATTAGGATATAATATGAAGTGTGAAAGTTTTAATGATCACAAGAACAGAAAAAGAAAATCATTTGAAAGCTCACTAACGTGCCCTCTCCAGAGATTCTACACCCCCGTTTCAGGGCATATCTCTAGATCACCAGGGAAAGTGTCTTACAGGTTATATTTTTTGGAAAGAGATTTGCAGAATGTGCCCCTACATTCACAGAGATCTAGTGGCCGCATACAAATATTCAGTGTGCTACGAAAAAGCAGTGTCTCATGCCCACCAAAAATGTCATTAGCTGTACTTTTAGCAAAGTTGGATCCAAGTACAAGACACTAGCTTTATTTAACTTTCCAAATGCGAGTGAGTATGGGGAGATGATCCATTTGCCACGCAATCGCTGCCACCTGGTAGCCAAAGCATTTTGTACAAAGTACCTGATGTGGCCAGTAGGACACTTACCTGAGTCTTTCTACATTAAATCAGTCACAACAAGAACAATTGAAGGCTGTTGAGCACAACATCTGGATCAGACTCTACCAAATGCTATTCTTTTATCAGGTGGCTTCTCCGTGTGTCTTGTGTCGTGAGGAGGCTTTCCGTGCTCCCCCGTGCTCTGTCGGGGCTGCAGTAACAAGACCAAGCCTTTCCCCAGCACTAAGCATCCCACCAGAAGAACCACCTGGGCGCAGAGAACCTCACACATCCCTCCTCCTCCCCTGCTCTCGGCTCACTGATTATCTCAGATCATCAGTGTTTTGGATGACCGAATAAACAGGATTATCCTCTCCCAGCGCCTGTTAAGTCAAAACTGTATGGCGATCCTATTAGTGGATCGCAATAGTGTGAGTATATCCAAGCAGGAGATTATCTTTTGCTTGCTCTGTGGAGCTGAAAAGAGTACCGGGAAATTTTTAATCTCCATGAAGGGGACACTAGAGCTCACAGAAAGAAAATCGAATTCATTTTTGTTATCCTTCTCAATCAGCTGCCTAGCTCAAAAAAATCATCCCGATTGACAAAGTCATAGCCTCTTTCATTGATATAGTACCGGATTTGGGGTGCCAGTGACAAACATCTTACACGCATAGCCTTTTTCATCCCAGCTGATCCCAGGATGCTTTACAAGTGCAGCATGCAAATGGCACGTGGGATTAGCAGCGCTTCACAGTGCTCTGTCGCTGTTCCCACCGAGGGGAGCGAGAACTGAAGTGGGACTGGCCGTTGAGTAAAATGTGAACCAGGCGGGAACGCGGCCAGGACACTGAGATCAAGACTCGCATTCATTTGGGAACTGCTGGCACAATGGCCCTGTTGATCAGGACTTTGGGTTTACGTCTTGTCCAAAACAATGTAGCAAGCTACAAATGGGGCATAAAAGGATGCCGTTTAAAACATGTTGGTAATTCATCATTATTTATTTTTCAAGCACTCAAAGATAAAAATATTGAAAGAACAAGCAAAGGAGGAAATACCCATATCTAAATTAAAATCTTCTTAAATAAACTATCTAGGTTTTAACACAGAGTGGCATGCAAGCAAAGCCAGCCAGCTCCCAACCCTTTTACACACATGCATGCAGAAAAATAAATTCCTTCAAAAGAAGCTTTGAAGAGCATAATTAAGCATGAAAGTTACCATATATTAAATTATACATCTAGTAAAAAAAGAGTCATTAGCCCAACAAATGGGCTGTTAATGATTTTAGGTTTGCCTAAGGCCATGAGCTAATAAACTAGTGATTAACCAGTATTTCTGGGATGCTGCTGTTGAAAGCTGGCAGGCTGGTGTCACAGCGCTCGCCCACAGCTCAGGAACTGCAGGAAAAAATAACACCAATGAACACCGTGTTTGGGCCGTAGGAACAACAGGGGTTTGGGGCGAGTGAAACCTCTGCTCTGAGGCACCGTGAACTCCGACACTTATCAAGACACCCGATTTCCATCTGTGCGCTGGGATTACACAACATGGGACTTCCCAAATCCAAGCAGAACCAAGCGGAGCAGCCAGGAGAGCCCCTTCCAAGGCAAGAGAAACTCTTCACGGATCTCCCAGCACGGACCATGCCCAGCAGAGCCCGTGTCACGAATACACGAATCCCTGTCTATGTGAAAGTCGTTGCTGGTACCCACTTGGGACACCTCCCTGCTGTTTCTGACCTTGGGAGCAGCTACCTCCTCCTCCAGGACCACACACTCTTGCTTTGGTGACCCTAGCAGCCATTTATATGGAAAGTAACACCACAAAAGCGTGCTTGACAGCTTCCTTCAGACATTTCTTAGCAACTGGCAATAAAAGGAAAAAAAACCAACAGGCCATTTGGCCAGCCAGCTCTCTCCAAAGCACCCATATTTATTTCCCTTGTCACTATTTGAAGAGCTGAGGATGTGGGAACCAAGACTTGCACAAAATAGTCCTCTCCAAGGCTGGAAATGGCAGAAGCGGGGAGGATGGTGCCCACACACTGTTGTCAGGACTGCAGCATACACGAGAGCTCACGGAGATGTTACAGTTACTTGCGCAGGGCAAACTTTTTGAAATGACAACACAAGCACGTGCACAAACCTCACCTCCACATAAGCACGTGGATATTTGTCAACGCATTTTCAGACAAATAAAACACTTCTTCACTGATGTAAATACAGCGCACTGGGCAGCATTATAGGTCCGAAGAACTAGATAAATGAAGCGAAGTTTTTCAAAGGAAACAATTACTCAGCAGTTCAAAACAGAGAAGGGAAGCAATCCAGTAAACTGAAGAAAACAGTCGTTCATCCCTCAACCAGCACCTTCACCAGCAGGCTCAAAGCCCCTCGATTTGGCCGTACTGTGGGCAAGGGACCAAGAGCTCCCAAAACTCGGAATGAAGAAATGCCCATCCATCTACATATTGCAATCCACAGAACAGTCCAAAACAGTCAAAGGGCCCCAGGGACCGGGGCCAGCCGGGCCCGCTTGGGTGCACGGTTCACATCGCACATCGTCTGCCCAAGCTCAGCCCCAAGGGTTGGCCGGGGATGCCCAGCGAGCCCAGCCCGGCTCCCCCAGTCGCAGCTCGGCAGCCGCCCTGGGAGCTGCTCCCTTCATTGCCAAATTATCTACCTCTCTCTGGCTGATTTGTGACTCCTGTGGCGAAACGCGAAAGTCTAGAAACTGTATTTCGTCACAGCGGCCCCGAGCCGTGCCCGGCACTTTGCTGTTTGCTCCCCGGAGAGGTCGCTAATGGTTTGATCTGACATAAAGTTCTCACACTTAAAATAAATGGTATAAACACGGCACTCTCCAGGAAGGACTAAAAGCAAAATGAGAGATTTGTTTGATTTAAGGAAGCTTTTCCTCCAGTATTTTTAATGCTTTTCACTAAGCAGTAGTTCCAATGACTTTTTTTTTTTTTAATAAATGGACAATGTATTTTCCTTCTTAAGTGTTCTTATGATTAAGGTTCAAGATTTATATTTCCACATAAGAAAAAAAAAAAACAAACAACTAGATCCTGTTTCAGTAGAGACAATCGCAAAAACTCCTGCTCACTGCAGTAACCAATAGAACAAGGTCCATGTGCAAACTTTGGAAGTAAGTTTTTCTGGAATTTACCAAATACTGCAAAGAGTTCACAATTTTTTCTGCTTTACTTATGGTAACATTTAAAGCACAACCTCAGATGGTTTTGTTGAACTATTTTTTAAAAATCTACGTTATTGTGTCATATGTATGGTTCCTGATTCTTCACATAAATGCTGTATTTTTTTCTTATTATTCCTACCAAAAGACCACGGCTTGATTTCGGCAGCAGTCACAGATTTCAGATTAAACAGAGCAGTCATTGACTTTCCCTGAGACTCAGACACTTCTGAAAATAAGCTTTTTGGCACCCACTATGGAACACACTGAACATCTCCTTTAGTTACAAGCCCTCAAAATAAAAAGAACTTATAAAGTTCTTACATGTATCTATAAGAATTTGATCTGAGATCTTATTTAACTCTCCCTATAAATATTCAGGGCTGGTCCTGCTCTCACTAAAGTTAGAATATCTTCATTGCAATCAGCAATGGCTTCACAGTGTACACGTGGACAAATAAGAAAATAATTAAACATAAGAATCAAATTATTCCTTTTTATCAGCCTCACCTGTATTCGTAGGCTTGTACAACAGAAGTCATTTAAAGGGCACTGGAGATACAACCCACACTAGATCCTGAATGCCAGCGGCTCTGAACTTCTCCAGCGCACACAGCTCTGCCCTTCAGTCACAGATTTTAATATTTAAAATGACCTTTCCAAATTTGTTTTGTTTTTAATATGTTAAAAAATCTTTCCCACTGAAGTGAGTAGATTTTCCAGTGAACTCCAGCACTTAACCCTGCAGCATTTTACTATTTCGAGATTAGAGCATGCGTTTCAAAATTTGTTCTGAAGAACAAATATCTGCATGAAGTTACGATGACGTTGTACCGAGCCTAAGAGTCATCCTGGAATAGAAAACAATCCAAGCAACGTTATTTGGCTCTGTATAGAAATTTTCCCAGAAGTTCAGGAATAATTGCCTCTCCTCCTACAAATAATTCTGAGTCTGGGCTCCTGTGCATGGCTCCTGAGGCCAACATACTCTATAACCTGTCAAAATTGACTATTCTGTCATGAATAGTTTATATTATACCTTTTCCAACTCTGTTTTGTTCCAAAGATGACTTTCTGAAGGGGGCTAATCCTGAAACATTTTTACCTTCTAAAAGGTAGACATGCCCAAGTACAACCGCAAGCTGACTTTGTGAGGTCTTCAACATTCACCTTCACAAGGAACTACAAGAGATTTGCATTATTTTTTATTAAAAACATTTTGTTTTGCTATTAAAAAAACCCCAGCAGGAGTGTTTTATTACCACAGCTGACCACAAGATGGAAATCCTTTTCCATGAGATGTCTCCTGATTAGGAAAAATACTAATTAAAAAAACCAAACAAACAGCCTTTTTCCAGGAAAGTGTTTTAGAAGGAGCAAAGCAGAGGTTCTCAACCCATCACCAACCTGTCTGGGAGGCCTCACCCATTTCATGTTCTTTTTCCATCCAGGAAAAAAAAAAATATTAGAAGGGACTCCAAAAGAGATGGGGAAGCTCCTGGGCCTGCCCTTTTGCAGCCTGTTCCGCCTCGCTCGGCGGCAGCAGGGGCTGCAGGAAAGGGGGCTGCGCCACCCCCGCTTCCCTCCCTTGGCCAGGATGAGCGCAGCGTCCCAGACATGGACACAGGAGGGGTTTTACCTGCAGGCACCTTACAGAAACTGATAAGATCCTTCTAGCCAGGTGGATAGCCAAGCTGTCGTCAATTTAATTCATCTAACAGAAGTTTATTCTTAATTTGATCAAACCCCAAGTCTTTTCCTTAGTTTTCCCTTTTCCAAGAAGGGCAGTTCCACTCAGAAATCATCCTAATGGAAATCCTGAACCAGCTCTAGTTGTCACGCCAGCAGCTCAGATACACCAAGCAGAGAAAAGCACCATCAACATGTGTTCAGTGTTTAATTCGGAAATGGGAAGGATAAAGTAAGCTCTTTCCTCATACCACTACAGGGATTTTTTTAGAGTTAAAAACCCCTCTGAGGCACGGTTCCAGCCACCCAAAGCCTGGGTTCCGGGAGTTCAGCGGGATTTTATCTAACCTGCTACACTGTACCCGGCACAAACGAAACCATTGGGGTTGGGATCTAAATGCTAAATGTCATTTATTTTTGTTATTGCTTATTTACAAAAACGTGCAGAGACTTGCACTGAGATGCCACCCGGCGTAAACCCAGCTAAAAGGCCGTTCCTGTCCTCAGGGGCAGGAGCGGAGTTAGCGAGGAGACGCGTCCCTTTCCCACCTCCAAAGCTGTGACATGGCCTGCAGCCCAGCAGGGAGGGATGGAGGGAGGGCTGCGATGCTGCAGGGACCCTCACCCCCCCTGCTGCATGTTTTTAATTATCTGATCGAGTTTTCCACTCTAAATCTAACGCGCAGCAAGCAGGGAGCTACATTTAAAGACAGACAAGACATTTGCATCTGTTTTGCTGATTATAGTAGTTGAGCGTTTTACTTTAAACATCAATGGGTTGCAACTGCTATTCAAATGATATGGAAATTGCTACTTTTTACTGAAATTTCCCTTAAGCAACAAAGGAAGGGATTAGCACGTGGCTCTGTTTTTTTTCATTCCTTTTCATTTTAATAAAACACAGTGGCCATGGAAAAGTCTTTGATGGTTCATGAACACCTGTATCTTTTAATATTTTATTCATGCCAAGTTACAGAATATTTGAATCCTTTTGTGTAACTACTATGACAACAATTTCTAACTAAAATATCCTTCTTTATCTGGAACACTGAATTAGCTTCATTTTCACCAGACCTCTTGGCCACAAAATATACATACGCAGGCTACATGGATAGTTATGCAAGGGAATTAAGGTACCAGCAACAATTTATAATTATTTTCAGATTTAGATGAAGCTAACCAACTGGATGCCTTCACAGAGTCTGTCTTGTTCGCACATACTCAATAAACGTTTCTCGTGTGGTCAGTCCCCCTCAAGACCGAATCCCTCCCGTTTCTAGCAGGACAGAGCAGAGTCAGTGCAAATGAGAATCAGGCCACACTCAAACCACAGTGTGAATTTTTCCCACCGAAGCTCTTAGAAGTAAAATTGGTTGCATTCCAACAGGAATTGATCCTTTAATCCCTGTTCAGCTCTGCACCTTTTTATGCAACCCTAAAGACAGCAAACTTTTTAGTAAATTTTAAGGGTAACCTTCACTCCAGGCAGTAGAGGCAAAAGATGTAAGGGATATATAAAGACAGCTTTACTGGTCTCCCGAAAATGTATTACTTTTACAGAAAACATTAAAAACATTTTATAGATTTTGAATGTTATTGCAAGTTATTGATATGGTGGAGAAATGTGAGCAAATGCATATCACTGGCGTCTTACTACCTTATAGGTACCTACCAAGGAAGAGCTCCAAGAGGACCGTCATCCTTTTCCATTGGCTCTGTTGTGACAGAATCTTCATCATCTCCATCGTGTACTTTAATCTGAACAGCCCCTCTCAGCACGGCTCTCCAGAATCTGCCGAGGAAAGTAAAAACACATTACAAACAAAATATTTTTAAAATAATCCCATGCAGACACATTGACAGAATTAATTTGCAAAACAGCCTGTCTAAAGAGCGTGACTCACAACATTTCTATTTCGATTTCAAAGCTGGGAGGCTTCAGGGTGCTAGAATGGTGGGAAATTATCAAGTCTTGACCAAATCAGATACTTTCCTGTTCTTGAAATTAGTTAATTAATTTAAAACACTGAACTCAATAATTGGTTCCTTAAGCATCTAGCACAGATCTGGTGAGAAACTTTCAATGCTTCATACACAGGTTCAGAAGAGAAATGCAAAAAGAAAGATTAAAGGCAGCAGCTCCTCTCTCTCAATAACAAGTTGCAGTCCATCACCCACCACAGGCAGCAACAGAGATCCAGAACTGCCTACATTACACAGAGGCACGAATCCTGCCCTTAACTCATCCATCCCCGCAACCCCGCGGCCTTCGGTGGGTTTTTTCTCACAAATGTAAAAAGGACAACGTTACTTCAAAACATTCGCCCTGCATTCATCACACCAAAGCCAACACAACAGGGCTGGCTACGGTACATTCATGCAAGAGCTCAGATAACCGCACTCGCACTTTTGGTTTTGTTAGTCCCACATGAATATTTATGCACATTTCCATGACATGTCCCCTGGTTTGCATAGGGCACAGGTTGTCAGCAGCTGAAAGCCATTAGCATCTGACAGCTGCTAAAATAGCTTGTTTGGAACAAATAGGTGGTCCCGGCCATTGTCTGGCAGGCAGGTGATTAAGGCGTCATTACAAGCTGCATCTTCTTTGGCAGCTGCACGGACAAGGAGGGCCCTTCTTGCACTGCTCAGCCCTGCCTGGTGGAGGGGAGATTTAATTATTGTCACTACATAATGGGTAGTTTGTAGAAGACGAAGACCTGACAGAAACAGATAGTGGGCAAACACGGGACACAGCTCGCAGCCGACGAAGTAATTACAATCCAAATAAGAGTGCATGAGCTGGCTGGGAGCAGCAGATGTTACTGTCCTTCAGCATCTCCATACAAAACATACGTTCAAGTGTTACTTGAAAAAAAGACAGCAGAACATTATTTGCAGAGCTACAGGATGCTTGACGGGGGGATGCTCAGGGAGGAGACTGGGATTCTTGCAGGGAAAACCCAGGGGAGAGGAGAGGTGGAAGACATCCAGGGCATGGGACAGGGACTGCATGGATGGATACCAGGAGGGACCAGGGAGGAAGATATTCTTTGGACGTCTTCCCCTCCAATGTCCTCCCCTCCCAAACCGGCTTCATGGATCTGATCTTCAGGTAGGGAGAGGGGGAATGAGCAGATGAATTGTAGTTGTGCTCAGAGGAAGAGCGGGATGAAACCTGTACCCTGAGCAAGCACCCACCTCAAGTGGGCAGCCATGGGAAGGTGGTCAAAGCCCTACTCACATTTAAGCTCTCGAGGCGGAAAACGTTGCACACATGACAAATAAAAGATGCTGCTCAGTTTTCGTCCAAGTCACGGCCTCTTGCTTTCTCAAAAACAAACCAGAAGCGTGTGTTGGGCAGAGATGAAATGGGGTGGTCAAATACAACAGAAGAGAGGTACGGGGCAAGACAGCCCTTCTCAGATGCTGGAAATGTTGTCTTCATACCACACTAATAAACACAATTATTCCACTCAAGGCTATTTCATAAGTTATTTTTAAAAAAATTTATGTAAAAGCAGGAAATGTCAACATGTGCATATTACTTCCTTTCCAACCATTTTCTTGGCAACCACCCCATCTGTTCTACCTCAATCTTTCTTGCAAAAGAGAAATAATATTTATCTGCATAAATTTAGCATTTAAAGAATTTCTGAAATGACTTTACCTACACAGCATTACCTTCCAGACTCATGAGGCTGTTGCTTTCACCACACTTCGTTCTTTCAGCCTTCTTTTTTTCTTCAAAATCTGTGTGAATAATTACCATTGTAAACACATTTATGCACCAGTTTTCAAAAAAAAAAAAAAAAAAAAGCCATACTCCAACAGCAACATAAATTTGGTTTGTAAATTGCCATGCAGCACTCTGTCTCATTATAAACAACGATGTACATGTACAGCTTCAATGCCTTTGATGCGAAGCCAGAATCAGACCTTTTTAACATTTTCTTATTAAGGATAAACTACAAACCAAACTAAGCACGCTAGAGTGAGACGGCCTTGACGGGAATGGTGTCCAGGTGTTAGGGTTTCTTTGTTTAACATCGATACAGCCTTTCAAATATTGCAGCCTTTTCTCTGGAAACATATAAAAGTCTCAGAATCTGGTTTTTTTGTTGTTTGTTTTTTTTTTTTTTTAGTAAAAACATAATTCTTAGATAATGTCCACCTGAAGAGAGAATCACGTCTTTCGATTTTGCCTGTGCTCACGAGAAGGGATGTCAGAGAAGATGAATGTATGCGTGTATTACATTTTGGGAGCCAGTTTGCAATTTCACGTCACCCTTTCCCAGCCATAGCACCCCTGTCAGAGAGAAGATAACCCCTGGGGACAACCCCGCTGGCTCAGCCCGCGGAGCAGCCCGTCACCTCTGCGAGGTGACACCTTTTGCGAGCCGTTTGTGACACCCTGGGCAGCAGGGCTGGCCGGGAAGGCAGCAGCAGCAGCAGCAGCGAGGTGCACCGGGAGCGCGGAGCCCCCCTGGCAGATCCATCCCTGGGCCCGCAGCCCTCAGGGAGGCAGAGGAGGAGGCTGCCGATGCTGTCAGCCTTCACCCTCCCAGCAGCTCAGCTTCTAAGCACAGAGGGAATCTGGCCTTGATCTCCCAGCAGATTTTTTCCCATGTTCTGTGTACACAGTTACTATTATAAGCACAATCACGGTGAATGTTTGTGCAAATGATTAGCTCTGAATCTTCTCGGTACTTTATACATCTTTGCTACTATTTTTATCTCACTTGTATTTTTGGAGATGGTGAGCGTGGAAATATACCCCACTTTCCTGGAAGCGTAGACACAACATGGCTCTAATTCACAAATCTTAAAGCTAATAAGAACAGCAAATATTTATGCCTAGAATCATCAGTGAAGAACTGACCTCCATTATCCAGTCCCAGGGCTTACAAACGTTCATCGCTGCATGTTTGCGCAGTGTAATTTTTACAACATACGCTGCTCAAAATATACACATATAATTAATATTAACAAAGATCCGTAGTTCTCAGAGCAAGTGGCTGGAACAAGCGCTGCCTTCTGTCTGATGTGCAATGACCTTTTGCCGTATTGTTAGGCACTGCCCTATAAGCTATATATCCTGCACAAATTACTTCTGCCCAGAGACAAAGCAACATTACCCACGAGAAGGAGGGAGCAACACAGGATGAATGTGTATCTTCCAAAATTGAGGAAAAAAGAAAATTACTGGGGTTTATTAGAGGATTTACAAATTGTATAATTTTCTCTCTCGTTTAATCCTAACACATAGAGGATCATGTGCCACAGATAAGGACGTTCACAATGGACTGAAGTGTTACATGAGTCTCCCATTTTTGAGTAAAGGAAGAAGACTACACTAATTAGTTCCTTGTAAGGAACAGAATTAATAGAATCCATTAGGTATTTAGTTAGAAGTGTTTGTGTCTTCCAGGGAGGAGAAAGATTAATTTAGGTAACTACTGAAAGTTTTCAGTCTTCATACCATTAAGCTATAAACTAAAGTTAGAAGAAACTTGTGTGGAGAAATACTTACCACTCTGTGTGTTGGAAGTGCCTCTCCTAGCCACGGGAGAAGCCAAACTGCACTGTGTACTATGGTATAGAATTGGCTTATACAGTTACGTATCAACATATATTAATACTAAAAAAATATAGGAAATTACATAAAGCGTTAGGAAAAGCTCAGCGAAATAAATAAAATAGAAAGTATAAACTCAGACATTTTCAAACCTCAAAATTTTTGTCCAAGTTGGAAAGGGAGCGTAGAACCGCAGGAAATGCAGATTCAGCTTCAGGAAACTTAGCAACTACTAAACACATGCAAAATGTCCATCCAAACCCCTTTCTGTAATGCAGAAAAAATGCACAGAAAATAACTATTTAACTACCAACTGCTACGATGCATCAGCTGGAGGAGGAGCCACCAAACACATTAACCTGCTTCCAGCAGCGGCCAACAGCAAATCTGGAGAGAGGAGTTCCACAAGGAAGGTAAATACAACACGAGCCTGCCTGGAATACCTGCGCACTGCTGGCACAGCCGGAGCCAGAGGATAATTTAAACCCACACTAACGTTAACAACAGGACAACGGCAGCAATCAATATCGTCCTTAAAAATTAAGGTAGCAGAAAGATTTGGTACAGGTATTAAATATACCTATATGCAACTACCATGTACAGAATGGATAAAAGCTGTTTTCAAAGGTTGTGAATGCTCAGTGTTCGTTACATGAAAAACAAAACAACCCCCCCTGCACCTCTCTGCACATACAAACACAGCCGATCTGTTTCAAAAATGAGGGCTTTTTTAAATCCATAGATTTTCCACACAAGTATAAGCTTGTGAAGAAACCAGAATCAGCTGTCTTTCAGCTGCCAACAAAAACAAATGGTTGTGGTTACCCCACAGACAAAAGCTAATGTACCTGCGTTCAGTCATTCTGTAGCAAACGAAGAGCTGCCAGGAAGCTTTTTATCAATAGATCACGCCACAAACCAACCCTTTGTCAAAATTTAGAGAGGAGACGTAAGATTAAGGGCCTTGTTCCTACCCACTTACAATTAGAAAAGCGAAGTGTCAGAGAACAATCAGCAGGATCCAAAAGATGAACCAAGTTCCAATTTGTTTTTTATTTATTTAACCAAGAATTCCTGAAAGAAAAAAAAAAAGGAAATAAAATTCAGTGCAGAAATACTTCTGACGTGGGAAGAACACAGGGTATGATAGCGTGAAGGATCACCTGCTTTGGACGATACTGCTGGACAATTTCCTTCCCTCTCACGTCACCATTAGGTTCCTTATTAAGCTCATTTCTTTAAAAGTCACCCACAAAGGCCTCGTGGGATCCAAACGCCATACCCACAGGAGGCTTTGTTAGTGAGGACAGGGTCCAGGCTCTGCTGCTGTCTACAGGGGCGTGCTGAGCAGCTCAGAGCGTCGGCGGTGGAAGTGAGCGGTGCCTTCAGAGTTAACAGCTCTTGAAGCTGTAAGGAGAGCAATTTTAACATACGGGCAGAGACACCCAAAGTCCTGCCAGCTGCTAATGTCCGTCTTGGATGGGGACCTTTTTTTTTTTGATGGAGTGCTGCAGTTCCTTGTCTGACCTGATCCTCTCTGAAGCTCGCACCGGTGTAGGCTATGGTCAACCCTGAAACTCTGCTGGATCTAAAAGAGCGAGTCCTGTCCTGAGAGGAGAGCCAGAAGCATTACCTCCAACCAGATTCCAGCAATACCATATGCATTTCACGTAAAAAATCTCACTATTTATATTCAGCTCGGCAAGTGTTTGTTCTCCTTTTCCTTCTTAACTGTTTGAGCCATGTTGGCACGCTCAGTCCAGAATCTGCTGCAATCACCTGGTTTTAATGACATCTGTTGTTGAGAAGGACAGACAAGTTAAATAGACTAACTGACATCAAACTAGGAAGAAATAAATAAAAAAAAATAGATGTTTTTCCATGTAATCAGATTGAAAGGTGTAATCTGTGGCATTTTTTTCTGTTTAAGACTTGGGTATTAAATTCTTCTGGTGTAACGGTGCCACCACCAGATAGTAGTTAGAACTGGTTTTAGCTGAAAAACCTAGACAAGAATGCAAATTTCTCTACATAGGTTATTTAAGCTTCCAAAAATGTGTAATTTAATTTTTTAAAACCATATTTTGATAAGAACATGGAAGCTAAAAATTGTTTCTAAATGTGATCTATCAATAGATCAAATTTTGGTTTCGTAATTTCCTGTTTAAGTTCCTTATGTGTTCCTCTATGATTTGTAAAGACAGAGAAATGTGGGCTTTTTTTTTTCCCACAGTAGAAACTGGTGATTTTTCACGCCTGAACAACTGGCAAACACTGGAGCAGTAACCACAACATTAAACTCTAAGAACTGAATGATTGTCACTCTTCAGTTTTGTTTATGTGAATATTGATCTGATAAACACTGAATATCTGAGTGGACCAAACTCCTTTTCTCCAGAGAGATCCAGGCCTCTTGTCACTTCTGTCGTGGAGGGAGAATTGAGAGTACATCTTTCTTCGGCCACTGCAGTGTCAACATTTCCAGTATTAGTGTCACCTGTCTATCTATAGCACCTTTATGACATTTAAAATTGGTCACTTCTCATTCATACGTCTTAGCAGTTTTAGGAATTCGGACTATAACCCAACACATCCTCAGACAGGTTTGCAGGCACTAAGGACGCCCAAGAAAAAAGTGGAAAAGAAAAGCGAACGCTACGAGGTGTCGATCCTCGATTTGTTAGAAAGCCAGAACAAAACCCCAATGCACCTTGCACAGTTCATCAGTGCTTTTTCATTCCCTGATGAAATTTCCGTACCTCTTGGAATCCACCAGCTCAGGCACTGCCTGGCCCATCTCGGGTGAAGTCGGCTACACTGCCGTCTGATGTGCTTCTGACAACCGGCACAGCCGGGGATGGTACGCTCTGCCTCTTCACTGGTAGAAGATCGGTCTCAAAAAGTTGCCTCCTTCACCTCCAACCTTCCAGTCTGGCCCAGCAAGATCTCTCCATGGGGAAAAAAGGCAAAGTAAGAGGTCTGAAGAAAGCTGCTCGAATACATTTGCAGGAACCAGCTGCTTGCAAGGCTTCCCATATGTAATTTGTAGAGTTCTTCCGGGAACTGTTACATTAAAAGCCTTCCTGAAGCTAAAACTATCAACAATTAACATACTGTGGCATACAAAATTAAAAGGTATGCTAATAAAGCATGCTCGCCATTAAGAATTTGTCTATTCTCCTATAGACAGAAACTACCTCAGTTTGGGTTTTTTCCCCACGACTGAAGCTTAGATTTCTAAAAGTGTGAGAAAAAAAGAGACAGAACATGAAAACTCCTCTGGTCTTTCTTCTTTTACTATTAAGGAGTAGAAATAGGTCATAAATAAAACTTTCAAAAAAGCTGCCAAAGTCACCTTGAAAACAAGGATACCTTAAAAATGCATTCTTTATGCTTATTCTGCTGAAGGGCTGGAAAGCCTAATTATATTAATACTAACAACATAAAATATAGCTATCCGCCCTTTCTTTTCAAGGACCAGGCTTAAATCCTACTTTTGATATGTATAGGCAAAGAATTTTAGAACTCATAGCCAATAGTTGATATATTCTTATCTGTTACATAAATTACGAAATTGCTACTGCATTTAAGTAATTTGCACATGGCCCAAAAATGTTTACGTCTGTAATGCAGCTTATCTGAGAATATTTTTTCCTCTTAGACATAAATCATTTAGAGTCAAGTAACTAATGTTTCTTTAAGGTGCAGAATGTAATAATACAAGCTACGCAATAAATGTGTTTAATTTCGTGCAGTTTAATCTTTAAAACTTGTCTTGGGAAAAAAAAAAAAAAAAGGCATGATATCCTCCACGCAAAAAAGAGACGGCTGACAATTTATGATGGGTCAAACAACACAGACGCTGCAAAGCAAAAATGACACAAAACTTGTCCTCTGTGCAGAAAGAATCTCATGTGAAACTTTAATAAGAGCAAGGAAACATCAGGATAACAGCTAACCCTTTTTTTCCCCTCAAAAATATCCCTATATTTTGCTTGCCGTGACAAAGATTTCATGAGAAAAAATGCTACTGCGTCAGCCTACAGCTTGGCACGGCTTTTTCTCCCATAAACTTCTCTAGATAGTAAGTCAGAATTCCACCAAAAAAAGGCAATAACGCTTCCCCAGTTTCACAGGGGTTTTTTTTGTGACGAAAAGCACGTAAAGCACTATGAGCTGCTCAGGTGCTGCGGTAAAGGGAGCTTTAAAACGTCTTGGTATAAATTCATCCTGGTTTTCTTCAAATACAATTACACCGAGAAGAAGTCGTCGTCCATACCATGCAGGTGTGGATTTCCTTGCACACAAGGAACTGGGATTTAGATCACGGCTGCAGCAACGTCACTGAGTTGAGAAGTTACTGAAATACGAACAGGGCAATATGAGAATCAGATGGGTTATCAGCAAGACAAAACAAGTCTTCCATCGGATGGTTTACAGGTTTGGAATACAGGAACAGATGTCGGAAACACGCGCATTCTGCAGTCCTTTACAGCCACAGCCTCTCACCGTGTTTATCTCCAGTTTAGCGGGGTTACTCCGGAGCAGCCCTGTGGGGCCCTCAGTGCCCAAACCCCCAGCTGAAAGTCACTGTCACCCCTTGTGCATTCACGCTATTGCACCCGCATATATTTTATTCTGCACACAAAAGGTCAAAAGCTTGCCAGCGGGCTGCCTGCCTTCTCAGACACACAATGCGTGGAGTAAAATAATTCCAAGGAGCTGCTTACTGTAATTTCCTGCAATTTAAGACTATTTATTTTTAAAACTTTTGCTGCCAACCTCCCCATCTGACTGTCACACTCTCGCTGAATTTTATCATCAGAACATAGTAATTTATTAGAGATCACATCCAACCGGTTATTTGACTGTCTTGGTTTTAAATAGTACTCAGCCTTTTTAGCTGCTCCGAATCCTTAGGGCTCTCTATAATTAATGTTTCTTTAGCAGAAGCTGTAGGGGACTGGCTGTGCACAGCCCATGTTAACCCTTCGCTGAGACCAACGTAAAACCACAGCGAGGGCTGCGTTTGCAACAGGGTCGCGACAAACAATCCACAGAATCGCTTAATCCCTTCCACTTTTTGGCATTTGAAAATGACTCTTTTATACAAGCGGGCTGAGTTGTAGCCACTCTCTCCACCCACATGGTTAGAAACTGGTCTGTGCCTGCAAATGTTGATTAACAGATGGGGGGTTGCACCCACACATATGGCATTTTAGGAGAGGCTGGGACGTCTGTAAAGCTTTTGTGGCAGCTGATGGATTTTGAAATGAGAGAACAGGAATGATCAAGTTAAAAGGCTGAATATTCGCAGAGTTCGGTGCATAGATGTTGGCTGCAATAGTGGCACAGCAGGAAACAACGTATGTGAGAAGCAGGGGCAAGTTATCATGGAATATTTGAGCCAGAAGATGGGGTGGAAGGTGATCATTTCACCTGAGGGAGCACCAGAGGAGAAGAATGAGGATGCCCACTATCAGGCACACTGATTTTCCCCTCCCAACGTGACCCAAAAAGCTGAAGCCTAATGGCAGCCAGCAGGCCAAAATGAAGTGCTGCATTTGAGGGGTGCAAAAGGGGGTCAGCCCTTTGCAGCCTGCCAGCACATACCTATCTCGAGCCCAACCTACTTGAATTCCCTGGCCAGAGGAGGGTTTCCCAGCCTCACTCACATCGACCACCTCTAACTCGTCAGTAGCTTATAAAATTGAGCTCTGATAAGCTTTTACTCGTAACACCAAGCAGCACCTCAAAAAGCACTAGACTGCCCTTGAAAAGCAAAAACGAACCATAGACTTGCTGAGCAGCCCCAGCTGGAAGGGTCCTCCAACCATCACCTGGTCCAACCTGGAAAGGAAGCCTAGACAGGATTATCTAGCACCCTGTCCAATTGCATCTTGCAAACTTCCAGGTTGCTGCTGCCCTCTAGAAATGCTCCTTTGTCCCCAGCACAGGGAAACGTCCAAGCCAACTTCTGTGGCCTCCTGAACACGCTTGAACTGACTTAAGGAAGCCTCCATCTACAGCAGCTTCAGCGCTTTCTTGTTCTTCAGCTTGCACTGCAACATCACGCCTCCCCATTTTCCTCACAACTGAACAAGAACAAATGCAAAAATATTTGTGAGCAAATATTGAATTTTATTCCTACATTGGGAGATAATCTCCTGTGCTCTTTAGGTCAATATTATCATAGCCCAGAGAAGGTCAAATAGCAGATATTTGACAAGAAGTAAGAACCATTGCACAGTAAAAAAAAAGCCCAATAATGAACATATTTTCCTTTAAATTTTATCATCTTGTTATCATCCCTTTTTTGAGCTATGTAACCTATTGCCATGAATAGAAGAAAAATATAAGCCAGCATAGGAAAACAACGATATTAATCAAGGTCTACTCTCAGCTATATATTTCTGCATGAGTGAGTTTTTCATAGTTAGGAGAGCTGAATTTGACCCCAGAACATTCCAATAGCCTGTTGTAAAACAAAACCACAGGAAAAATTACTATATTTTATATATACTTATTAAAAATTGTTACTGCAATCGGAATTCTGAAGGGGCTGCCCTAAGAAAGGTTTGTCCTTTTCTGGGTGAACTATTTAAGGCAGTATCCTTGACTGAACTTCCAGCATTCTAGCGAATTTGACCATGTTTGTCTTCTACCCAAATCACTCCCAGTAAAAATAGTTGCCAGAGCTCCTGTGCAGTGGTTGTCTCAAGAAGACAGATTTTTGCAGTTCTCTTATATTGTATTTTAAGAAAATTATTTATTTTTTTAAAGTCTCTCATCAAATAGCTTTTAGTTTGGTAGATATGTTTGGTGTAAGTCTGTTAGTTTCCCATGAGCAAGCGCTTTGGGGAGACTTTCAAGAGGATATTTGAATTATAGAGACTGACTGAATTATAACTAAATATTGAGAGCTATGGTGGGCACAAAGTACTCATACATTTTTCTGAGTAAGTGGCAAAAGGCACAAATTAAATGACAATAATATCAGACTATTTTTCTGTTACTGAACTAATATAAAAAAACGTAAAATTCTATTCTGAACCATACATTCGTTATTTCGAAGGAATTTCTAACAAAGCAAGCAGGGAATCATTGAATTTTACAGACTGCAGGCATATTCTACTGTACTAAATGGAGTCTGAAACATATAAACAATTTGTGCTAATCTAATTCTAAATGTATTCATCTATGTTGGCACAATTTTTCTTATGACTATGTTACTACCTACGTATTTCATAATAGTAAAGACAAGTTTAAATTAATACTTGCATGAGAGTTATATCATGTAAACCACTATGGTACTGCAGCCTTTATCAGTCTGAAGAGTCTCACAGCAATTTAACTGAGCAAAAAAACCACCTGACTGAATAAACTGCAAGATCAAATCTTTGTTATGACAATACCTACACTGGCAGGTACTTCAGAGACAGGCACTTGTCTTTCCTACCGCACTTTCTTGGAGTTTGAGCGGAAAAATCTATGAAGGGGAAATAAGAACAGATTCAAAAAAGACCTAAAGCCATTGCCAGAAAACAGTATTCTCCCCCTGCCTTTGTATAAGTGTCGGCAGGAAAGGAACATGCCTCGACACGCAAACCAGCCCCAGGGTGCATCGGAGGGGAACAAGGCTTTGTTTAAAGCAGCACAAGGTTCCCCCTGCACTTCTTTATTCTGTCAGCTTCTGGTAACCATAGAAAGCGGCTATACGGAACACGCAGCCTGAACGGCGCACATAAACGTCTGTTAATGTACAAGGTCATACGTAACGTCGGATGCTTACTTACCTTCCTCGCTTATGGTTGGCTGATGGGGATTCTTTATGCAGTTTTGTGAGAAAATGAACAGTGTAACTTCTTTCAAAAACAAACATTTTGCTTCCAATCCCTTGGACCTCTGGTAAAAAAAAAAAAAAAAAAGAGAGAGAGAGAAGAAAAATTCCCCTGTGGGCAAAGAAATAGTCTATTAAAACAGGAAGCATCCTGTGGTATACACAACATTCAAACATAAACTGTCATCTGAGGTAAAAAACACAACCTAATTCTTGTATTTGAGTTAGTTCCTGCCACTTTAACTTCTTCTCAGTGAGCACAACCTCTGTTTAAGGTTTCCTATTCTTCATATATTTAAGTGCTAAGGGCTGGGCTAACAGATAATGGTGTTATTTATTTCCTTAGTTTCACTCAGCAAGGCAACCACAAAGCTTTTGGATTTTAGTCCTACCCCGTAGAGAAGCATGAGATCGGGTTTGTTTTGTAACGCTACAAATCAGCATAAAACGCCGTCATTATTTTTGCATCTTTTGTAAGGGATGAATATAAGCTCAGAACAGTTAATCTAAAAAGCCTACGCTGCAAGGAACAGCAATCAATACCGTTTACAATTTCTTTCTATGTACATAGTCATAAAATGTTAAGTCATATTCAGAAGGAAAAGACATTCCTAACAGCTGAGCGTTATGGTAAACATACATAAATATACTGATGTGCCGGTTTGTGCTGATTCCCAGGCTGGAAGCATGTCCCAGAGAGCGTGGGCTAGAATAGAACAAGTTTCATCACTTCCTCGCTAATGGTCTCTGTATCATGCAGCACAAGGACTTCTGTGAGTTACTCCTTTATCAAGCAAGAGTACGCACGGATGCAGGCAAGATATATGATCTCAAGTCAGAGCACTTAAAAAAACAAAAATTTTCAGTTTCTAAAAATAGGATTTGATCGTGAATCTCATTCTTTCAGAGTCTTAGAGGGATTTTTACTGGTTTCATAAACAACCACAAAACAACCTGAATTCTGAAGAATAAAAATTAATCTTTGGTCTATGATTTCGGTGGACGTTACATCAAGCAGCTTTGTCTCTATCTATTAAATCGTGGCTGTTCTCAGATTCAGGCTTGCTTTCACGCCCAGTGCAGTCACGAACAGGCTGGAGCGCACAAGATTGCGTTCACCTGGAAACACCATCGGGTACCGGAGCAGCACCCACCCTGCCACAGACCAAGCCGTTGATGCTTCTGAAAGTTACGTTTATATTTGAATGCATTTTGAGATGCATAAACATCTTTTAAATTATTTGTGTGTTTTCTAGGAAATCCAAATGGTTTCACCTTCCTCTCATTTACAAGTTTAAGAAGCTGGGGCTACAATATCTAAAATTGCTACCTACCTGTTACAAGACTCGTTTTTGAGTTCTAGCCCATAATAGCTGAGCATTTATTTAACAGCAACTATTGATATGCTGAGAAATTTGATGTGCTTGCATTGCCTCTCGTTCCCCAACATGAATTCTCATCCTAATGCTTGAGCATTGCTGACTTCTGTGCCTTGTGAAGGGGTGGAATAAAGAGCTAATTTGGTGGCCGGGACGCTGTGCTGCTTGTGTCCTGTCTGTAACTGTTCACTCTCCAACAGAAAAGCTGTTTGTATTCAAGTGTAAAGAAGTCACTGGACAAACTCAAGAAAAATGAATGAATAACTGTAAGAAAAAGATGCATTTTCCAATTGAATATTATAAATTATGTATATTCACTCATTCATGCTGCTTAACGGCATTCATTGTGAAATAAGAGCAGCTCCTGTATTCATCAAAGGATTTAACACTAAATGGTATTTTTATGTTTAAATCACAACTACTTCTCTGTTTCAGAATGGGACTATTTCCTATTCACCTGCCAACAGAAGAAAACGTGGTTGGATTAAGAAAAAGTCAAAAGAGAACTTTCTCCAATTATATCTCATGGAGGAACTTTCTTGATTTTAGGCATAGGATGAAGTTCACTGTCAAGTATATATTTACAAACAGAATCACTGCCTAATCCTTTGTGGTAGGAGCTGCATCCTCAGGGTGCAATTACAGCAATTATCTGGATGGATCTTCTCATCAGTGACCTTTGACTCATCTCCCGCAAACTGTCAGTCTTCATCATCAAATGGGGAACGCAACGTATTGTTTCTATTCAATCATCTGCTCCCGAGACAGAGAAAACTCCGCTATTAGCACAGCCTGCCTGCCCATAGATATGACCTCCTGTAGCTCCCCTGCATCTGCCAGACGGAGCCGCGAGCCCCAGAACGAGCAGTCCACTCCTGCACTGCTCTTCTCTCAAGATGAAGCCGGCAGCAACCTCGCACACTTCTGCATTTCTCTTCGGAATTTCAAGAGAAGCAGAAAAAAAAATCGTTTTGTATGCAAAGTACAGCTGCATTGACGAATCTTTAAAGGTGCCAGATATCTTGGTCTTCATTGGGATTTGTCAGTTATGCATCACTTATGAAAGTCAGCCCCAAGAGACCACTGTCCCAGCTCCCATCTACCAGAACGAACTCACTGAACTAAAGAGGTTTACTCTAAATTACACCTATGCAAAGATGGAGCACAGTCTCACTTTAACGCTATTATGACACTGATTGTCACACAATTGTTATTGAAGTAAAACTCCTGAAAAAGTTCTGTTGGAGGGCACGGCCTGGAGGATACAGCCCGTTTAAAATTAAGCAATTTCAATTCAGAAGCAGTAATGCTAAATGATGAAGGGATAAATAACTCAGTTCAAAGAGCAGGACATTTAAAATAGGATGGGAAAATAACTACTATAAGCAGTTTTATAACCTTATTTTCACGGTGAAACAGCTGATGAGTTACGATAAAAGAACAGCAAAAAATCACCTTTGCCTTAAAGGGAAGATAGCTCAGTTCTCTCGCGGTGCTTCCAGAAAAAGGATGGCAGTTCAAAAGCTTAATTATAATCACCATTAGCAGCTACCTACCATTTGATTAGTTGGTAATAAAAGCAAGGCTTTTTCTTATCAAAGCAAACAGCAATGTCACTCCTCCTTTGCATTCCTCTCATTAGCTGGAAATGTTGTCATGTGGATGGGACAGGGATGAAACCAGGAATAGATGGAGTCTGGAAAGAAAAAAAAAACAAAGCTAAAAATAAACAAAATAATTTACAGAGGTAACTCCAACAATCAACTACCAAAAAAAAAAAAGAAACTAAATTCTTTATTGTCAAGTGCCAATTCAAAGTGAAAACAGATTGAACCAAAACTCTCAGAAAATTCTTTACCATTTTGTAACGATCACACACCCATAACGCCAGACAGAGTCCAACTGTTTCAGTGACTGACTTCAGACAATAGCTGGGCTGTTTAAAAGCACAACAACAGGGAATGGTGTTTGCCTGAAGGCATACTGTATTAATGTAAATTGCTTTCAAACACACATTCAGTTTCTTAAACAAAACAAAAAATAGATATTAAAGCGTGCGAGTGGAAGTTACCGTTAGGGCCATATAACACTCAGCTGTCCATAATTCAGTCATCCACATTCAGTGGGAAAGACAGCAAACGGGGCCTCTACTTGTGTCGAAGGAAAGTGTTACACATTTTACTCTTCCTACTTAAGAAAGGTCTGAAGACTATTGAGGCTGGATCTCCTTTGTGAACCTTCCCAACTACCACCAGATGAAACTCCCTCCGCGTTTACTCCTTACGAGATGCTGCACCACCACTAATGCCCACCGCCGTTAGTCATGCTGCCATAGTGCCTTTACATCATCTTACGCGCTGACCTTTATGAAGTTCTAAATGTTATTTCAGTTTTAATATTCTGAGTTTAATGTCTCTGGAAGTGATTAGCAGCACTGGCTTAATGTCATTAGGTCCTTGCCCGTTTGCTTACCACCTTCTGCTAATGTAACTTAATCATTAGATGCTGCAACACCCTGGGCTTCCATTTGTAGTTCACTGAGATTAAACTAGTAATAAGCAGGAGCACACTGTATCATCAGCGGGCTTCATCACTCCTGAAGGCAAAAGGATTAAATCAGAGATTAATTTTGTTCTGCATATCATCTTCCTCATCTGTGCAACGGAGACAACATGGCTACGGCTGAGACAGACAGCTTAGGCTTTCTCAAAACAATAACAACAAAAACTAAATTCCTGTCTGTTAAATTTTTGTCAGTTATATTTGCAGTGTAGTTGCAAGATCATTAAATAACCAAATTCATTTTAACTAACAAAGAAGTAATCATGGTAAAGATCTTCAGTAGGTGTACCGACAGACAGCAGACACGTTTACCTGAGTCAGTAATCAGCAAACACATTTGAAAAACAGGAAGAAGATTAGTTTGGATATGAAGGAAAGGATGGCAGGAATTTAAGATTTGACATTTCAAGAAAATTTCTTGGAACATTCATAAAAAAGTGCAAATCAGCTGGAAATCCACTATTTTCCTCATCTACTCCACCAGAACGATACTTAAACGATGAGTAAAGGCCACCTCATGGTAAAATCTTACATCACAGCATGCAGAGAAAAGACCTGGTCTTTGTGGTGACACTGACCGTGCACCATTCCCACACTGTTGTGTCAAAGCTCAACTTGAAGAAAAAAAAAATCTACAGGAGCTGAGAAGCTCACCTTGTTATGAAGGGTCTCATCACCTCTCATGGTCTGCACACGCGCTTCACCTTCAAGGACTTTCTAAATCTGCCTAACAGATCTGTTGCTTGTTAAAAGCCTTAAAATCTCTTTAAACAATGATGTCTTAGATAAACAGCTTAAAGTATCATTAAACAATAATTTTACATGATATTTTGAAATGATTTATCAGCAACCAAAATATATATTGCTATGCTCCAAGTGCACACTCCCTACACCTCCCTTGCACTGCTGGCACTCACTCACTGGTGGCCCTTTGCTGACCCAACTCACCCAACTCTGCCAGGGCAGAAGATGAACCCAAAGGCACGGGCAGGGCTGACGAGGCATTGCAATTAACGAGCGTGGAGGGAGCCCATTTCAGAGGCAAGAAGGCAGCCCCATCCTCGCACAGCTGGGCTTCAGCAGAAGACAGCCAGGTGTGCACACCCCGTCCTCTTTCCTGGCAGAGGTGACTACACTTGGTAGTGAACTGCTAAGGGGAGAACTTATTACCCTGCTAAGGAAAAAGGCTACAAAGACCCCTTTTCATATATAGCCTTGACATGCTTAAAGTCATCAGCAAGATACTCTACTAAGTCAAAACTAAGGCAAAAAATACCAAAGCACCTTTGACGTGCATCATTTGTTCTTCTGTCTGCTTAAACAGATGTGAACGTTTACTGCCATCTACAGGAAGCTCCTCTAATTACCATTATCAGGCATCAACTCGTAGCACAACGCTTAATTAAACGCTATCATGCAAGCACACATTCCAATTTACAGCCCCGCTCTTGCTGACAGCAGCTACGTTTCTTCGTTTCCTCGGCAGGTTCTAGGATTTTTTTGGGGGAACATTTCTTCAAAGTTTCAGAAGACAATCCATTCTAATTGATACATCAAATGTAGTTACTTTAGCAGCATCATATGCCGTGCGTTAGTGTCGTCAAACTTACTATGCTTCAAGGTCTTAGCTACATTATGGAACCTAATATTAGTAAAAATGTATCCAAAGTAATGTTTTTTAGTCTTTCTCTGCTTTTACCTACTGGATATGATGTGTCACATCTGCCTGTGCAGAAACCATACTTTTGCTCACACCTTAACTATTTACAGCATAGACAATTTCTACTTGAAGAGGAAACTCAGAATGCGTGTCTTCTCTTATGCAGAAATCTTCTTTTCCAAATAACTGAATTATCCACGAACGCTGTTGAGAATACTGTAGAATACTTCAGTATTATCTGTTTCATGACATGAATCATTCCTGCATATTTAACAACCCCTCCATAATTAGTAAATTAAAATATATTAAAATTGGCACCTGTTCAGAATATGTACTGTTTAAACAGATATTAATACAAGTGGACCTGTCTAAAATATATGAATAATATCATTAAATCAAATTACCTTTGTAAAATAAACCTCTCAAAGCCATAGTGATGCAAATTCTTAATCATGAAGAACAACCATTATTTGCGGTTAAAAAGCATGAGACCATTAGGAACAGCTCCTAAAGAGGCCAAAGCAATCTTCTTGATTTTCAAAGGGCATATTTCTATTCCAAGATAACAAGATCTTTTATTATTACATTCATATTCCACTTTACGTAGTCTGATTTTCAGATACCAGCACAAAATCACTCAGCTTTCTTATTAGCGACAATTCAAATGAATAATATATATTCAGAAAATTGATCGAGTAATTCATACAACTTCTAAAATGATTTTTAACACAGAAATCTGTTGCTTAGAATTTATGACACAAATGGAAACAGCACAACAAGAATCAAGTCAACAACATTATTTAAGGAATTGTCATGGACAAAAGTATCCTTAAGCCCTGCTATTGACAAGGCAGACAGAACAAATCGTTAACTTACAAAAAGTGGATAAATATTACCATTATGAAAACAGACACAAAACAATAATTATGAATCTTTATTAAACACTCAAGTAACACCATTATAATGGAAGAAGGACAAAGCCAATGATTAATTTTGATAAATTCAAATAGACTGACTTCTCAGTGATGGCTGAAAACAGACGCTACGGAACTGAATGAGGTTTCTATTACCAACGTGGTAATTCCTGTTGATTTATTTGATTGAGCTGATTGATTAGGGTCTTGATGAGGCCCTTTAGTGTAGAGTGGCCTGTATCTTCTAAATTGGATAATTTACTCCTGTAAGACAGCAAGTATCTCTGGCTAATACTGACATCCTGATCTCCGAGTCATGTACGTGGAGATACCTAAGACACTGCATGGCAGTTAAAGCTCCCAAGCACCCCATTGGTTTGGGTCTTATTAACAGCAGAACAGCCGCCAAACTAAAAAATTTATCCTAGTAGAACAGGCATGCAGACACGTTATCAAGTATAGGATTCAGCTGTTCATTTAACATACTAACTGGAAAAAACCTAAGCTTTCATTTCTAACAGACTTTAGAGTAACAAAAGTTAAAGTTTCCAGTATTTAGACCTCAAACGGCAGTTAGTCTGGAATGCGCAGCACGCAGCAGAATTTACTACCCCTGCCCACATCAGCATAACCAGCAAACACAGCTTGCTCAACACGCACACCCAAACAGCTTTACACTGCCCGAGCTCTGTATTACATTCATAATGAAGTTAATCACAGATACTAATCTCAAAATTAGGATAAGGATTTGGCATTTATTAAAATGATTTACTCGTTACTTGACCTGATATTATTCAAATTGGCAATTTTAGCAATGCTAGTGCTTATTTAAAATGAAATGTCACATAAGAATAGCAGCATTAAAGATGAATATTTTGAAAATATTTAAGATTTTAGGAACAGGCTTCCAAGCGTTAATTATAAATGACAAAAAAAAAAGAGCGAACAGCGCATAAATAGGGATTGTGATCATTGTAACTAGTCATAAAAATCAATAGTACTTACTATAATTACTCTAACTATATTAATTAATTAGTAATTAAGCAGTAAAACCAGTAGCTTCTATAACCTAAAAGTTAGAGAATTGTATTTGACAGTTAAAATTTCTTGGATTCTTAAATGAACTATAAACCTGAACTTTCCTAAATAATACGAGTGTGCTTTATTGAAGGCCTAATTAAAATCAAAGTCATGGGTGTGTTTTGGATCTAGCGTTAAACTTATGACCACAGTCTTAGAGGGAAACACTTGCAAGGAGGCTATTTAAGGGAGAATGAGGGGGGATAGAAACAGCTGCCACCTGCACTTGAAAAATAGTTTGAAAACTACTTGAAAAATAGAAAATACTTGAAAATTTCAAGAAAATTCCAAGAAAATTTCAAGAAAATTTCAAGAAAAATTCAAGAAAATACTTGAAAAGTTTCAAATACTTGAAAAATAGAAAGTTATGCATTCCCAGAGAAGGCTGGTCCTGCACGCTTTTCTGACACCAGCACACTCTGCTGATCCTTCATTTTTGTCAACTCTAACGATCGTGCAGCTCTCTGTCTGTCCAGCCAATTGATTTGACCAAAACTAAGACAAAAGATTAGTTTCTAATTAGATCTGCAGGCTGGTCCAACTCACCCTACAGCCGCATGGTTACTAGAGCTGAAACAAGAGGGAAGAAAGAAAATTATGCCCAGAACATGGAGGAAAAGCCAGGACAGGCAGCAGGATTCAGCTGTGAAACCATACCCCAAAGCTTGCAGGAACTTGATATTCCAACAAAAAGCCAAAAAGTAAGGGATCTGCTTCTGCCACCATTTTCCATGCGTATGTAAAACTAAAGGAACTCTTCCGAAGATAATGACGTTATACCTATTGAAAACCACTGGGAAAAGAGAATGGAGCTAACGACATTAAATAGTTACTAGAAACATGGGGCACAAAACCCTGTGCTTTTTTTAGCACAAAATTTTAGCATGGTGAATTCTATTAGAAACAAATGTGCTTGCAGAAAGGAGATCTAGTAAATGTTCCTTGCATTAAAAAATCATTGCCTTTCATGTCCTCGCCTCAGGAAAGTACAAATAGCCTGAAGTTCACACAGCTCTCAATTCTATAGAGCTACTGAGGAATAAATTTGCTTCAGATCAGCATGCAATTCTGCGAGCACATCTGGAAGAAAAATGAAGTGCAACGTGAAAGAAGCTTATCTACTTTTTCATAAATTACTCTCAAATGAGTTATTTTTTTCTTCATCCTGTTATTACACATAGATAATAAAACAGCTGAAGGTACCCTATGACTTTCACACTTTGGCAACGTTATTCAGGTTACACAGTAGAAATTGCAACAAGAAGAAAAACAAGCACAGAAGGGCCTCAACAGCTTTCAACCAGCTTCTTTTCTAGCTTTCTAACTGGATGCAGTTACACACTGCGAACCAGTCGTTACAACCAGCGAAAACAAAGACGACCAGAGTCTGTTGATGCATTATTTGTCCATCATGTTGAGAACCATTTCACAAATCATTTCCGTTTTCTGTCCTCTCCAAGTTGCCGTTTCTGTTCCATCTAACACAGCGGCAATCTCACTGGTACAATGTCCATTTTTCACAGTGCAGACATCTTGGAACAATTCCAGGTCAACTTTGCAAAAAAAATAATAATTAAACATTGTGGTGATTAACCAGAAAGACAAGTAAATACTTTAATAAATTTAACAAATAGACATTTTAATTTGGTGGAGAAAATACGCCTAATATATATTTTATGTTGAATATTATGTTACAAGCCGTATTAGCGAGTACTATCCATGGTATTCTTATCAGAGGAAAACTAAGGCTTTATTTAACTGGAAATTTAAGTCTCACCAGAGCAGAGCAGAGGGGAAGCATCCCCTCCCTCACCCTGCTGGCCACGCTGCTGGGGATGCAGCCCCAGGATGGTGTTGGCTTTCTGGGCTGCCAGCGCACATTGTGAGCTCACCTCCAGCTTTTCATCCCCAAGTTCATCCCCGACACCCCCAAGTCCTCCTCAGCAGGGCTGCTCTCCATCCCTTCGCCCCCAGCCTGTGCTGATGCTGGGGGTCGCCCTGTCCCAGGTGCAGGACCCTGCGCTTGGCCTGGTTGGACCTCATGAAGTTCACGTGGGCCCACTTCTGGAGCTTGTCCAGGTCCCTTTGGATGGCATCCCGTCCTTCAGGCTTGTTGACCGCACCACTCAGCTTGGTGTCGTTGGCAAACTTGCTGAGGGTGCGCTCGATCCCACTGCCCATGTCATTGATGAACGTATTTGAGACCCCACCTGGAATACTGCTTCCAGCTTTGGAAGCACAAGAAGGACATGAACCTGTTGGAGCGGGTCCAGAGGAGGCCATGAAGATGATCGGAGACTGGAGCACTTCTGTGAGGACAGGCTAAGAGAGTTGGGGTTCTTCAGCCTGGAGGCCCTCCCAGTGTCTGAAGGGTCGCTACAGGGCAGATGAACTTTTTACAAGGGCATGTAGCGATAGGATGAGACATAATGACTCCAAACTGGAAGAGGGTAGATTTAGATTGGATATTAGGAAGAAATTCTTCACTATGAGGGTGGTGAGACACTGGATACAGGTTGCCCAGAGCAGCTGTGGCTGCCCCACCCCTGTAGGTGTTCAAGGCCAGGCTGGACGGGGCTTTGAGCAACCTGGTCTAGTGGGAGGCGTCCCTGCGCAGGGCAGGGGGGTTGGAACTGGATGACCTTTAAGCTCCCTTCCAACTCAAGCATCCTACGCTACCAACCTGCGCGGCCGAGGGCAGGCCCGCCCGGCGCCCGGCGGGCCGCACTGCGCATGCGTCCGCGCCGCAGAGCGCTCCCCGCACACGGCGCTTGCGCGCGGCGCCCGGCTGGGCTGGCACCAGCAGGGGGCAGCAGGGCTGCGGCGCGCTCGGGAGGGGGCGGCGGCGAGCACGCGCGGCGCGGGGCTGCAGTGCAGCACTGCGCCTGCACCACGGCACGGCGCGAGCTCCCCGCTGCCGCGCGCGGGAACGCTGAGGGGCCAGGCGGGCCGGGCTGAGGGGAGCTGCCGGGTGTCCCCGTTCCCCCGTCCGGCCGTTGGGGCGGCGGAGGTCTTGGGCAGCCCTCCGCTTCCCGAGATGGCCCCGGCTATCCCCGAAGCAGGGCCTGGGGTGACCGAGGGGCGGTGGGAGTTTTGGGACAAAGCTTGGGGATTGTTGGGTGGCCGCTGGGAGGTGTAGGGACCCTGAGTTAGGCTTTGGAGTGTTTTAAGGTCGATGGGAGCTTTTGGGCAGGGTTTGGATGGCGTATGGGGACAGCTGGAAAGTTTGGGGCAGGGCTTGGAGGAGTTTGGGGTTGGTGGAAGTTTGAGCAGCAGCGCAAAGCTTGGAGGGCCTTTGTGCAGGTGTTTGTCTGCATTCTTCTGGCAACTTTTGCCTTGGGATAGCTTGTAAAGGCCTGCAGGTATTAGCCTGTAGTTCTTCATGGCAGTGTGTGGTCATTCCCTAATGTTCCAGGGTTAACCCAATTTATAAATACATACATACTATTAACTGTAGGGTGTTAAAGCCAACCTAAATTTCTGCAACTACAGTAAACCTGTTCAAGTCAGGTAAAATCAGCTGTACTCACCCGTGCCTGTCATCGGGCAAGGCCAGCAACTGCTCCTAAGCAATATTTGTCCACGTCTTCCAACTCCTCAGTCTTAACTTGGCCTGTTACTGCATTTTAAGTTTGTCGGACATCACTTCTTGATGGAGGTGTAGCAAATCCGTCACCCTACAGAAACTTGAAGCAAAATCAATGTTCTGCAGAAAAACATGAAAAAATGAAGTTAGTATATAAGTGTATAGGCCAACCTAATATACACAAGCAGGGTAAATGAAGATATATATAATAGAATATACAAGCTACAAATACATCTACCACTCGCCCCCTTTTAGGGGTAGTATTGGATAATACTTGGGCTTCCTGTAGGAAAGAGGGGCAGTTAGACAGAGTAAGAAGCCTTTAGAGGTTGATTTTTCTGGAACTTTGTGTCCACATTTTGGACACAACTCATGCACAAGCAAGACGATCCACTTCTTAAAACACCTGCAGAGTAATCCTCATGTGTTAACATTAGTGCCCGCTATGCCACTCTGGTGTATGGTACTCTGCTGTTTTCTCATTTCCCTGAAATTAGGTACTTCAGGAGGGTCTAAGCAGACTGGATTGCAACCAGGCTATCGAGGGCGGGAGGCTGCTGTAGTCCAGACTGATGCTAAACTCTGAATTGGAGTGTGTGAAGATTTGATCCAACCCCAAAGTAAAGCAATTCCAATGCTATTGGTATTACTCGCTTCTGCTTTGTAACAGCTCCCATAGTATCACAGAATGTGAAAATCCTTATTGTAAAAGGCTTTCCTTGTCTCATGAATTTTAAGGTGGGATTTTTTACATCTGCATATTTAAATTCAGTGAAAGCAGAAGCATACTCCTTGTTCCAGCTCCATTCCTATCCTTTCCAGTAGTTTTCATTGTGATCTGCTGATACCAGCAAAGTTACCTTGCACCTCTGTGAAAAATTAAATTCTCCTAAAGCTGCTTTAAATTGGAGTTGAGAAGATTTTATTCGACATAAAGCTTTAATCTTTCTTCTACCTACCTGTCTTCCCGTTTCCCCAGTTACAATTCCTGGGGTAGCACTAATTAAGCATTACTGAAATTGATCTCTCAACTTTATAATTTAGATACTTCTCCCACTTCCTCTTCCTTAGGCTCGGTCACTTGACAACCATCTACCTAGGATAATAACTTGGTGCCTTCTAGCTTTTAAAAGATAATGCTTCATTACACACAAATATACGTGTTGGTATCATACTTTGTGTTACATATGCAGACTTTGCAGCACACGTTGGTGAGCTGTTCTCTTAATCACCAGGAGAAACTTGGTTTCTCTTGTTTGGAGATGGAGGTAGCTTTCAATTGGATCTATTTCATTTTATTATTTTAGTTTGGTTATATTTGTCTGGTGTCTTCAGCCATGACAATCTAAAAACTAAGCATGGTATCTTTCTGTTTTAACATATGCACATAAGATAACAAACAGAACCATCTGAAGCAATGCTAAGCAAGGTGCAGTTAACAATAGCGACAGGGTGCAAGTGAGAGACAGAAATAACAAACAATTGTTATCAGTAGTTATCTTAGTTAACCGGGCTGGAGCACTTCTGTAGGAGCTTCTGGTGATACCAGGGACCTGCTAAACCTGTTCATGGATCTTCTGTCTGTTACCTTTTAACATTTGCTGTCATTGGCTCCAACTCTATAATAAATAAATAAACTTTACATTTGATTTTAACTGAGATGCTGTTAAATGTATGCATGTTCTTTTTTCTTTAGCGTGGTGGTGGGTTTTTTTCTGTTTTGTTTCCCTCAAAGGAAAGGTCCTAATATATCACTCGCCATCATGCACTACAGGGTTAAAATTTTGGAAACATTAAACACAGCAGTTAACCTTTGGTTATTAGACAGGTAGGAGCATCATCTTATACTCACCTGCAACATCTTCCATAAAACATTGTTTTTATTCTGGCTTAAAATTATTCTACTGTGAGGTTTTGAGAGACAATACCGAATATAAACACGCTTAACCCCTAGTTCTCTTAATCTTTAACTGCGTACAAGATGGGTGACATTTAACGAGCTTCCAGGAACCGTAGGCCACTATTCACCCAAAACCAGATCCGTAAGTAAAAGAACAGCGTAAACCCTCTCAAACAAAGCTCCTGGTACCTAAATTCAGGAACTCTTCCCAAAGCCCGTATAGCGCTGTTGTTATTGTTGGGTAACGCTCAGTGGAGCAATAGTATATGAAAGAGCACTGATACATTTACAGTCATTCCAGCGGGTTCATCTCACTGTTCTCCTTCCAAAAGTGTTGATAGCATCGAGTTTGGTGACTAAAAAGTCACGAAAACAACCAGGTACCCTTCACGCCCACAGATGTGGGTGAGCTAGTTTACACTGATGGGTTTTCACTGGTGACAAATGCTATCCTGTCAGAATGACCAGCGCAAAAGTCCCTCCAACTGTAATTTCAGTGCGACGGGATCCTCTCTGTAGCTTGTCACCTGTTTGAGACACTATACTTCCCTTGTCTAGCTCATTTGTCTGACCTGGTGTACTTTGTAATGCAGAGATTTGTAATAGAAACGTCGAGGTTGAAATTAATAAATTACATATAAAAAACTTACATATGAAAGCACCAGAAGAAATTACAGGAAAAGAAGGGACAAAAGAATGGTGTGACTTGACAGCACAAGCGGGTCATTGAGAATTAAAACACCCAGACCAGGAAAACAAAGGACAGCCTAAACCTAAAGGTAGACTACTCACAGAAGAGGAGACAAAAGGGCAGGCGGGCAGTCAACAACATTGCTTAGTGACTCACAGACCTGGGTCCCCGAAGGGTACCAAAGGCACTTCCAAAATGAGCACATGGTCACCCAGCAAAAAGAACCCAGGAAACACGATGACGACTCCAAATCTGGCATCCTTTGTCCTCTGTCTCGCCACAAATAGTCCTGGTTGGACTAGCCAGATGTACACATCTCCGGGCTTGTTAAAATGCGGGTATGGAAAACAAGTATGAAAGAGTGAGCGAATGGAATCTAAAGGAGAATGAGCGTGAGCGACTGAAATCAGTTTTGTTTAAAACAAAATCACCTTCCCCTTCTATACAGTCTCACACGTAGCTTTGCTATGTTTGTTTTACATCAGTAGCCGCTCCCAGTTGATTATTTAAAAATTTCAATAAAACCTAATAGTGTGTGGTTACAGAAGAATGTCAAAGAAGAGAGCGCGCTATTAAGGGCAGCAAGGACACAGCGTGCTTGAAATAGCTTGTCTTTTTGAGGCAATACTTTTTTCCCCCCTTTTGCCCAAAGGAAGAGAATTGGCACACGTAAAATTTCTGCTATTACACCAATAACTTCTTATTTCACGGTTCACAAAGAAGAAATAACTGTTAAAACAAGTTGGTTTCTCAAAACTAGCCCCGAGTATGAAATCAGGAAATGTCCTAAACATTTTTGTGTGGTGACACATGCACAACTGTACTAATATGAGCAACCTGAACAGAGGGAGGGCCAAGAAAATTAATATTTCTTTTTACCTGAATACACGAGGCTTAGAAACCAAATTTCAGATGCAAAACATAAATTGCAGGTTAAAGAGACCTGCAGATTTCGTGGCTTCTCAGAATGGTACTGAGTATTTTAAGTTGAACAAAAAGAAAAAAGCCAGAATGATTTGCAATAGTCAATGTTGTTATTGTTAATACCAGCAGCAGTAGTTTAAAAATTGTGGGATATTTGGTACGAGCATGTTACTTACCCATGTCCCTTCCCCTCTTTCGCAGTTAAAAGTGGCTTCAGACTGTCAAAAGTAAATCCTGTTCAAAACAGTAAGTTTCTGCTGTTGAAGCTCTCATGGTTACACGTGACAGCAGCCACCATTGTCTTACAATGGAAAGCACTTGCCTTCTTGTACGGCTAGAGAAGTTTCATTCGCCTCATCCATAAAAAGAAATAAACGAGGCAGCTCCTTTAATGTTTTAATGCTTCTTTAAATCTGCAATAAGACTCACTTAACTCTAAAGTGCA
The DNA here is from genome assembly GCF_963924245.1 of Chroicocephalus ridibundus. Taxonomy (NCBI): domain Eukaryota; kingdom Metazoa; phylum Chordata; class Aves; order Charadriiformes; family Laridae; genus Chroicocephalus; species Chroicocephalus ridibundus. The sequence goes on along the minus strand of NC_086295.1, from coordinate 6,422,124 downwards.
AATATAGGTTCATCTATTGCCTTGGAAGTAATCCTCAGGAAGTCCCTCGGTTTGATCGTTGTGTTTCGTGTTCACCCGTCTCTCCCCAAATCTTGTTCACTCTCTTTACTCCATTCAGACTTAAGATTCAGTCTAGTTTGGGAACTACATGGATTAAACTCTATTTTAGCCATAGTCATGCATTCCAAACTGAGTGGATGCTTTATTGCTGGAAAAACTCAAAACAAGCACAGGGCGGCCTCAAAGCTAAGTAAGATGCCACACTGGTGGCCAGAAATGTCCTTGGTGTGATTTGAAACTGAGAAGAGCAGCGTGGCTGTGAGTAAAGATGAGCTACAGAGACAGCGCTTGAGTAGAGTGCTGGATTCTGCAGAACGGGTTTGGTTAGTTTAGGTTAATGCTGTGCCAGTGACTGGGGAGAAAACCTTCCAAAAACTATGATACAGTGTTAGTAGCCCAGTAAACTGTGGGCATGACCTGCTCCTTGACACTCATAGATTCCAAAGAATTCTCTTTCAGAGACAGCGTCAGACACGATTATCCACTATGGAATACACAATGAACTCCTAACTATGTCGTTACCGCCCTTCTAAATCCATAAGCGCCTGTCTGACCGCCTCTGCTGCAAGGCAGTGGCGTAAGGAAAGGGACAGAGATGCATGGTAGGGCCGTGGGGAGTATGCAGGAGGAAAGGGGCTGCTGGTGTGACAGGAGGTGCGGATGGTCACCACTGCTTCTGGGAGAGCTTCTACTCCCGCAGTAGCTGCCACCCCTGACAGCAGGCTGTACCCTGCTCAGCAGCATAACAGCTGTCGGGACTTTCTAGCACTCTGATGCAAAAAAAAGTTGGCATCTTGCTGACTCCCCAGCAGCCTCTGTCCTTGGCAGTTTCCTGCTTTGCCGACTGTTAGAGCTGGACCTGAAGTTCAGCTCCCACTGGTCCACAGCCAAAGGAGCTGGCAAATTGTGGAACGTTACCTAAAACATCCTAGTTATGCACAGCTACAGCGTATCATGCTACAGGATTTCTTGCTAAAAGGAGAAACTGTCTACCTCTGAGTCACAGGATTTGTAGACAGAGATGCAAGTGCTTAGTTCCAGGTGAAGTACTGCTTTACATTCCTAGGGCAAATTCAGCATTGCCAAAATACCAGTGCTGTTCTAGGGCTACTGTTGCTGTAGCTGTAAAGGTCTACAGTTACACAACAAACAGGATTTGCAGGGTGAAACAGTCCTTATTAGGCCAGCAGATGCAACCGGAAAACACGGAAAAGCTACAGGCACCTGAGACTTCTTACACCAGGTCTTGCTAATTCTATTGTAGAGAGCATGTTGGATTCAGTACAGGAACTGAAATACAGTATTTATGTATGCATTGATGATGTACTTTTTAACTCACCATCTCCTCACTTTTCTTACTCCATTTGGACTTTGATTCTCTTAAAGTTTCCATTTCCTTTGTCCCAGATCTTTTCTCTGTCATACTTGCATCCCTGCCAGCCATCCCCAGGCTAGAGATTCCCCCAATGCCTCCTCCTGCTGTCACCTGATGATATTTCCTCAAACGTCATTCTCCTCTTCCTCAGTTCTACTCTTCTTGGATTTAATGAATACCAAACCATCATTCTGGTTCAGTTTTCTCCATCTTTGACTCACCCCTAGTGCCCTTCATTTCTGTGATCATTTTTCCTCTTTTAGGGGAATATTTCTTCCATGAAATAAATACCAGAATGTGTGGTTTTCCTCTTCCCATTAGCTGTACTCCTGGCTAACTTTCCATCTTTAATTTCTCTATTTCTCTTTTGTCTCAAATGTACGAAGTTTTCACCTTCCTCTCCACTTCCTGCTGTGCTCCATCCCAACTCGTGATCTCCTTAGTTCTGCTGCTTAGTCTTTCATACTTGTTGCCTTCTCTCTGATAGCAACGTTCTCTTCCATCTCAAACAATTGATTCCGCTTGGCGCTCCATCTACTGCAGCATTTTCCTTGCAGTTATCAGCTCACCGAGCATGCTGTTTACAAGGCCCTTGCACGCTCACTTCATGCACTCTGATCCTCTCCTTTCCTATTATGGCTTCCACCCATCAGATTGTTGTGCAGCCTCTCTTTGCAAGATTTCCAGTATGCACCATCTTCACAGCTAAACATCTTGTCCAGGGTCGTCTTATTTTATGTCTCATTATGACACCATTCCATTGTAGAGGATGATCAGGCCTGTGGGCTGAGCTGAGCAAATGCTTAACTAACAAACAAGCAAACAACAATTGCATTAATAAAAAAATAGATCAGGAAATACTAAAAATCATTGTCACCATTTTACTGATAGTGTATTCTCCCTGCTGCATCATGTTCGGTTCTTTTTCCTTTATATCAAAAAATATACGGAAGAAATGGAAGAAGTTTCAGAAATGCATGATATCCAAACTAAGATATCAGCATGCAAAGAGACTGAAAAGTCTGAAATTATGTGATTTGGAAGATTAGAATATCATATCGTAAGACATGATATTATAGAGGAATACAAAGCTCTGAACAATAAAGTGAAGCAAAGCCATGGGTACCTTTTAACCCCGACAATGTAAGAACTAGTGAATCTTAAATGAGGAAAGGAAATGTTTAGAACATTATTTACACAACTCATAATTAGCAGGTGAAACTCGTTGCTCTAAGGTACAAAAAAACCCCAATAAACTTTAATGGATTGTAAAAACCAGGCAGCTTTTCTCTGCGCAAGAAACAGATGTGGTTATTTTCAGGTCACTTATGTAAATTCCTTCTTTCAGGGAGCAAGTACCCAAGTGACCGAAGGTAGGAGAGCATTCCCCTTCACAGGATAATTGAGAAGGTCTGCTGTGGGGCTTCCTGGTGACTCTGGTGAACTGGCAGAAACAGGAATCTCAACTGATGCAATACTGCACAGATACTGCGCTAATATCCCTCCGTTTCCATGTGAAACATTCTACTACTTCTTTGAAATGAGCAATTCTCAAGAGGAACATGACGTGCAAGAAGTCTGCAGGCTTGTGTGGCATATTAGTCAGGAACTTGGTAACCCTTCCCCATAGGACACAGCGTGAAGTTTAGTCACTGTGGGTCAGTCAGTCAGTCACAGCAATAAAGCAATAGCAAGGCTACTGAGGCTGCATCGACACTGGACAAAGAATACTTAGAATCATAGAATTGCTGAGGTTGGAAGGGACCTTTAAGATCATCGAGTCCAACCTTTAGCCTACCCTGACATGAGCCACTTCTAAACCATGTCCCTAAGTGCCCCATTTACCATTTTTTTTAAACACCTCCAGGGATGGTGAATCCACCACCTCCCTGGGCAGCCTATTCCAATGTTTAATAACCCTTTCAGTGAAAAAATGTTTCCTAATATCTAATCTAAACCTCCCCTGACGTAACTTGAACCCGTTTCCCCTCATCCTATCACTTGTCACCAGGGAGAAGAGGTCAGCCCCCATCTCTACAACCTCCTTTCAGGTAGTTGTAGAGGGTGATAAGGTCTCCCCTCAGCCTCCTCTTCTCCAGAAGTTTTCCTAGTTTTCCTACGAAGACCCTCCCTACATCAAGTGACGAGTACCAAGAGGGCGGAAAAGGGGGAAAAAGCGTTACTTTCACAGCTTCAACATCAAAATAATTTCCACAAGGACAGCTCAACTACACACATATATGTTATTCTTGACAAATGTGCATTCGTAATCTCCATGGAAAAAACAATTAACACTTTTACAACCTGCCTAGAGGGTCTAGCTGAGTACTGTTCTTCACCACCAATGTTTTTATTTTATGCTTCACTTCAGTGTCTGTAATCAAAGACTAAAGTTTTTAAGCCCATGACTTCTCAAACTGGTGGCCTCCTTCTATAACCGCTTTTCACCTTTTGCAAAAATCATCATCCTGGCTCTGCAGTTGCCTGTGTTTTAGACTGATCCGACTCGTTCCTTCTGGTTTTTTTTTTTAAGCTCTCTATTCTTTGTATTCTTGACATTATCCAGCTGGGTTAGCCCAGGGCTAACATAGTACTTCAGCGAAGTCTTACTAACACCAGAAAGAGTGTATTTAACAAACATCAAAGCTCCAAGGCAGCTTTTAAGGCGCTTCAGTCACTATGCCCTTCCAGTTTGACAGTGATCTACTGAAACAACGCAGCATTTGTTTTTTTACAACAAGTTATGCAGTTAACTAATAGAAATCTTGTGTAATCAGCGTTTCCAAAGTGTGCTTATGAAAATACCGCGTGGTATCTTGTTGCAAATCAAAGTCAGTACGTATGATAGCTGCCACATCTTACTTCTCTGGTGTATTGATCTGTCAAGGAAAAAAAATTCAGTGGGCTTGACCGACTTCTTGGGAACTCCATGCTAGCTGTTAATCATCTTCTAGACGCTAACAAGTTTATCTATTTCAGTATTTTCCAGGAATTGACATCAAATGAGCTGATGTCAACTATAATTTCTTGGCTCTTTCTCATGCCTCTTACCCCGATTTTATACAGAGATATTGTGCTTAGCCATTTCTGATCTTATGAAATTTCTGCCCTTCAAGTTCTTCAAGGTAAGCACTAACATTCCTGAGGTTGCTTCAGTCTCTTCTCCTCATTGTAGATAAGTGAGATGAAGTAATAATAAAATGAGATAAAATACCTTATTTGAATCTGTGTAAGTGTAAGGAAATGGAACCTCCTGTATAAGGAGAGAGAGAAAGATCCACGATCAAATTGCTATAGAGGACTGATAGGAAAATGAAGAATTAGACTGAAAAAAAGAAATATTGTGAGGCCATGGTAACAAATTCATTTTCTTTGTACCTATAAAATGCCCTATATGCACAGATCAAAGTATTTTAACATTTATTGTTGTGCCTTTTTAGTCAGAGACTAGATGAGTAACCACCACAGAAGCACAAATTATAGTCATAATTTGTACCTGCTACAAAATGAGTGTTTTATTTTACGAGGAAGAAGTTTCTCTTTGTGCAGGGAGAGTTTCCACTTGAGATCCACTCCTCAGAGCTGTTCGGCATTCAGTGGTTTCTCAAGTTAATAGCAGCTTACGTTCCATTTACAGCATTAATACCATTAGCGTATTCACAGAGACTCAAAGGAGTGGCTGACACAAAGCCAAGACTCTGGTGATCCCCAAAAAAAGGACTGACGAGGCAAATGAAAAGTTTTGGGTTTTTTTCCAGACTTATGAGTACACTCATAGGGAGGGAACCCTGTAAATTTTATTATGAATCTATACTTTTATTGCACAAATACTCATCTGTGGATCATACTTGGAAAAGATATTAATTCATACTGACTCAAAAAATATCCCTTCCTGAGTGACGCATCATTGTATGTGAAATTCTGGATTCCAGGTATGCAATTAAACGCTCTACTTTTCTAAAGCATCGCAGTCAACCCTCTGGATAAATAGCCTGAGTTGCATAAGTGCAATGTGTTAAAACCCATGAGCTAATATATGGTCACTGGGAAGTTTACATGCCCACTAGTATGACTTACCTGCCTCACCCACCTAATGTGAATTATAATTGGTTTGAACATAAGGAGAGGCCTAAACTTTTCTCTATAAATGCTGCCACGCAACCAGAACCTGAAGTCTTATCATATAGGCTTACAGTTGCTCACAGAAATACAAAGTCCCAGGCACAGAGGAGCAAGGAAGCATGGCGGGTAAGTGGAAAAAAAAAAAAAAAAGTCTCTTTGTGCATGAGGAACGGGCAACTGATTAATGTACCATGTGTTAGCTTTCTATTTTTAGTGTTCTGTTTTTTAAAGGGCTCTGAATTGTTGGAGTGCGCTCCATTTTGAGATTCTGAACAGGTTGTTTCAGCATTTCTCTTTCCTGAATTTTCCAAAAGACACAAACAAGGAAAAGAAGATAATTCATCCATTAACCATACTGGAGTTAATTATGACAAAACCACAAATAGAGCAGAAGAAGTTGTGGCAAACTGCAAGCTATCTTTTAGCATGAAACTTAATAAATCAGAGAGTAGTTCAGGTATGGATGAATCTTGTGTTAATGGGAATATTTGCGCCAAGAACAGACTACGGGCTAGATTCCTTCCTGTAGTTGCAAACTACAATGCCATTTTAACTATTCGTTAAAATTAGCGTGAAAGGCAAAGGCAGTTTAAAGACCAAGCAAATGGATGTCCAGCAGTGAGGTCTTAGGAGGAAAGATCTTGCATCAACACCCTTTAGAAAGGGTGTCTGTGGTCTCGCGTAGGCCTGGCTTGCTGGGAACTCTGTAAAAACAGATAATGAGGCCAGGGTGCAAATGATGCCACTTTTCCTCTTCTAGGCACAGAGCGCTTGCTGTGCTGGCTGGATGTGACAAAGGCTTGAAAAGCTCAGGAAATTAATAAAAAAACCCAACCATTCCCAGAGCAGAGGCTTGAGCGCAGAAGTGACAGGCATCGTTTTCCCCTCGCAGAGGTGAAGAGAGGCACAGTTACCCCATTCTTACAGTTTTAGGAGAACTGACTGCATGAACTCTTAGGACGCAAGTTATTTGAAATAATTCATGTTACTGACCTAATCTGCTTGTGCTAGCATCCCTCAGCAGCGTCTGCTGGTTGCCTGGCCTGATGATGCTTGGTTAATGACTGCCTCAGTGCACCTGCTAAGCGCAACACCATCTAAATGTTTAAATGGTTAAGAGCTGAACACAGGCTGGGAGGGAATCGGGTGCATACGATGGGCATAAGACTATTGATTCCCTCATAAATCTCCTCTGCCGAGCAGAGCTTAAATAAACGACAAAACAAAATTTGATAGTTAAGCTGAAAGATTGGACTAGGTAGAAAAATGCTTCTTTTTAACAAAAGAATGATTCGGTAAAGTGGACAGTAAAGACTTTCCTCTACAGCAATGGTGAAAAAACCACAAACCAAGTGTTTCTGCATTGTAACGCTTCCTCTTAAGCAACAATTTGCCAATAACTTAGCCAAGACATTTTAGCAAAGTGATCCCTAAAAGCTTCCTCTTTAAGGGTCATACACCAGTCTGTCTTTTTTAACCACAGTTTTCTTATTGCACGAAATGCAAGAAGCAATCGCAGCATTTAACGAACAAACTGGTATTTGCTGATCATGGTCAGCACTTGCTTGTGAAATACCCAGAGCCCAAGAAGCACCCAAATCTGAGTGCAGCTGGAGATGTCAAAAATGCCCGGGGATGCTCCTCCCTGTGCCACGCACGATTTTAATGTAAAAGCCTGTGAGGGTCTGCGGGCAGGTGTGCGTGCACCTAATGTGCGTGCACATAACTGTTTTCACTCCCTGCCATCCCCTCCTCTCACCCCTCCCGACACACACATCCTGCAAATACACAGACTTTCTTCCCCAGAAAGTTGTTATGCATCCGTGGGCCGATCTCTAATGGCGCTACTTTAACAGAATCCAGAAGGTGGTGAGTAAAGAAAAGGGAAAAGCACCTAAAAAGATCACATAAATTCGATAGCGTGATTTTTTTTTTTTTAAGGGTTTTGCTAGTCTGCAGCATGCTATAGCTACTCAGGAGTCAGCAGTTTGTTTCAGTCTCACGCTCAAAATAATTATCTCAGCTTCTGTCTGTCACTTTTAAGCTTCAGTGTCATTAGAACCAAGGCGTGAGTCACACCTGCAAGCATCTGGTTTGTATATTAGAATTAAGAGCTCTTGCCCGCAGCACGGGACATGTTGGATTCTTAGAAGAAATGAGCAGAGCCACTTAGCGATGGGAGCCTGCAAAGAGGTGTTCTTTGCTGGTGAGCGTGCAGCTGGAAGTTAAACCCTCCAAATAACGTCTTTACTCCATTCCAATGGAAGAGATGTGTGCACAGGTGGGACAGGTAGGGAATACATTTAAGTATAATAGGCTATAAATAACAGGTCACGTGTGGTGACGTGGGAGCTGTCTGGGGAGCCCAGCATAGGTTCATCCCAGTCTGTGCGCTGTCACTTTGGCTAATTCCTGTGTACTGGTCCCATGGTAGTTTTTGAAGTTCACATATTAGTATGTGTCACTACTATGTCACTGCCAGTGTCCCTTCTGGAACAAGCCACCTGGAATGAGCCAAGATCCCAAGAGATCAGAGACTGGCTAACAGGGTGGCTTACTTTACACAGACAATGTGGAGCTGACTGTGCCAAGTTCTGCTGCCTTCAAAGTCTGGCTATTGGAGAACTTCAGGAACAATCTGGAACTTCAGGAAGGCTGCAGGCTTCCAGGCAAAATGCCTCTGCTATTTAGGGCACTGTGAATGGAAGAGGAAGACAGAAAATAAGAAGTATGTCTTGGACAACATACAGGGCCCAAAAGAGATCTCAGGCAGGTGCTTTTCCATAGGGACTTGCATCAGTCTGCACCGGGGGGTTCTAGCGCCGAAGAGCGTTGATGCGAGTCAGTCCGTACCACTCTTCCAGGGGCCCAGGTCTCTCCCTAGCGCAGTTCACAAATACAGTATACCTCTAGAACACCACTTGCCTTCCTGTATCTAGGACAGCAGAAGCGGGTTTTACTGGTGAAATTCCACGCTTAATTATCCAACGAGGGAACAAGAGGGGAGACAGAACACCCCAAACTTCTCAGGGTACTGAGGTGGTCCCCAGTGAGTCATGGCCGTATGGTTGTAGCGTGGCGCTTTGGGGGGTATGTATGGAAGAGCTGTGCTTGGGAAGAATAGAGGAGCAGGTGGGCTATTCTAGGGACTGCTTTCCTGTCCTGAAACAAAGGCAAAATTTACAATAGGTGACATTTAATAGAACTCAAGTGTCACTATGGATTAATACAGAGTTGGTCGGGAAGAGAACGACAATGAAAAGAAGGAAAGAAAAGTAATACTGAGGGGAATTAGTCTGTTACAGAGGATGTCCTTCACTGTGCAGTGCTGGACTCTTCCTCCTGTATATTCATTTCATTAGCACAGTTACTGCAACGAGGGGAGTCGGTATCACTGGAAGAGGACGTCATGAGTTATATGACTGAACTGGTTTGCAAAAGATGATTCTGATGCAGCTTATTCTGGGTACAGGAAACATAATACAGAGATGGCTTAGAGCTTTCATTCACTGAGGTCCAGAAGAGTCTTCTCTCACTATCCACCAGTGTTTCAGGCACCTTCCTGTGCAATCCTTACATTTACAGCCACCACAAAAGCTCTGCAAATACTGCCTGGCTTCCAGGAAGCTGCCTGGGTCAGATACATTCTGCTTGACTAGTATTCTGACTAGCATTAACTTTTCGTCATTAATTCAACCCTCATCCTCAAGCTTCACCCATAATCTTTAATCCAGAGGCCTGGTATGCATCATTCATCTGTTGGACAAACAGAGCACACGGGAGGCCTGCAGGGCAGCTCAGCCAGAGCTGGGAATAAACACCGGGAGCTGATGCAACAGATGGAGCTTGTTCTCCTCGCCATGCCCTCTTCCAGAATAAATGGGTTGTATCTGCTTTTTTGGAACGTGCCGTTTATAACTATACTATCATATCGTCAAATAGCAAAACCAATTATGCCGTTGGCCTATAGGACAATGATATCCAGCACGCTATCACTGTTGCACAAAAGAGGTGAAACACGTGGCACAGCTGTCTAGTGGATAATCTTTCAACAGTAACTAATCTTTCTATCAGAGAGAAACGGTCTGCTATGTATCCAAGGATGGGCTGAAATCTTAAAGCAAATTTATTCTGAAAATTGTTAGTATGTTATTTAAGAAAATTTAGAAGTATGGGTAGGAGAGCGTAGCTTAACACCTGAAACCTCTAAAGTTTGCACTTAACATTTCAAAATCAAATTCTAAGGAATTTTAAATTTAAGAAAGTCTTATAATTTTAAAATCACAATTGAGCTTTGTTTGTGATAAAACTATGGTCCCTCTTAAGGTTAAATTTTAATAAACAGAGATTCAAAGCAGCAGTCTGAATTATACCCAGTTAAAAACTGTTTCTTCTAATAACACCTTTTCATAGGCAATATGAATAAAATCTGTCTATGAAATGGGTTGAGCAAGTTCCAATTCTAGAATTTCCAAACATGATCCAAACCTGAAAAATAGAACAATTTGGGCTGCTGAATACTGAGCCCAGTCAATTAAAACTCTGCATTTGGGAAGACGTATAGCTGTGGCCAGGCCAGCATCATGGGTATCACTCAGAGGCGTCCCAGGTGACTGCGCATCGAGTACATCAAATTTCACAGGTTGTTTCATAAAAGTATCAGAATTAGTCTCTCTCTCTCTCAACAGAAAGTAGAGCTGCCTGCCAAGCATAAGCAAAAAAATCACTGTCTTTGAAATAAAGTGGAAGACTTTTGCGCACAAATTGGCATTGCCAGTTGCATGGTCAGAGATATCCCATCAAAAAACCAGTAGCGTACCAGATGAAAACAATGATAGCTTTTTGTCACATCACAAATGTACTTACCTGTCATCTCTGTAGTGTGTCGTGCAAATATAACATGGAGTGCTTGTCTGTTTAACTTTGTGAAACAGTTATGATGTGACAAATGAAAAATCTTTTCTTTAAATTTGGCCTGATTAAATTTGGGGCAGAGGCAATAGCTTGCTCATGTTTTGCAATTACTATAATGCAGTGGGGCAGGGGGTGGGGGGAAGCAGCTCTGGGGAAAAAAAAACAAAACAACAAAATGTATTCAGTGAATTAGTTTAAAGAAAAAGTAGCTGTAAATATTGCTCATGAAGTATTCCAAATTAAAAACAATGTGGTACAAGAAGTTATGCTATTCCTGTAACGTTAACATTATAACAGAAAGAAATGCAACTGAATGATGAAATTCTTATAAATTTAAATACATTAAGAAACTCTTAACAAGTGGCCAGACTACTAGGGATAAGTATTGGCCAAATTTCAGATGTCAAGTTGCAAAGAAATGAGATCAGGATGTAGGGACTGAGAGCGAGAAAAATTAATGAAAAATGAATCCTCAAGCCCTGTTGCTCAGATAAAGGCTGGGGAGCAAAGGCGGCTGTTCAAGCTCCACCCCCGCAGGAAATATTGCAAACAGGCAAATTTACACCTAGATTTTTAAAGAAGTGAAAGGCACCAGCCATTCTTTGAGCCAAGAGAAGCAGAGGAGGCCGTTCAGAGGAAAGCTCCTGGACGTATTGATCAGATATGGGCCCAGGTGAGCAAGGGGGAGGCCCCTTCTGTGGTGCTCTTTGTTATTTTCTTACATCCATGCCTCATATTCAGCTCTGTAACAGACACTGAAAGATCACTATTTCTCTAAGGAGTTTTCATCCAAGAGAAAAGAAAAAAAAAAAAAAAAGGAAGAGAAAATTCCTCCATCGAGAGTTAGGAGAAGGATTTTCACAGGAATTGTGTTTCTTCACTGATTGTGCGCATAGGAAAAGCAAGTATTATCTGATGTAAAAATGATAAATTTTGCAAATAAGAAGGAAAGGAAAGTCCGCAGCTATTTGAAGTTGTCAGACAAGTGCAAATGAGAGACTGACAAATCCGACATAAGAGAAAGAAGCAAGGCAGAACTTGGAGGAGGGATCATTGCAAAGGCTGAGGGGGGCTACAATAAGCAGAGACGGCTGAAACCTGAAGTTAAGGCAGAGAGGATACAAAAATTTAGGGTTTCTTTTTTTTTTCTTGTTGGTTTGTTTGTTGCAGTGGTGGGGTTTTTTTGCTTGCATGCTAGTATTTATATATGTGCAAATTGACCAGTTTAATATTATAAATTGTCCATGTTGCTTTTCCAACCTTGCCAGGTAACTCCTGCCTTCCTAAAGGCAAATCTCCCCCACCCCTCAGCTTGATCGACAATAGATATGCTTCATTGCTAAGTTTCTGAAGATTATTTTTTTAAAAGTAGGTACGTTCCTGAAAAATCAAAGTTCGTGCTGCTCACCTCGATACTGTAAAAAAAAAGTGTTCCCCTGATTTGAACTGTGACTACATTGCTAAGACTACTAATGTAGTTATTTCAAGGCTTGCCTAAACTCGATAAACTTAAGGTCATGCTGTAAACAAACAAAAAAATCTTTAATAAATCTGGTTGAACATGGGATAATGATTTTTTAGTCAATAATGGCACAGTGTTCCACTGCTAAGGACCACGCTCTTGCTCTTTCCTATTCTCCCTCTTTGGAAGGGGGTGGAGAATAGAGAATGATAAAAATATTTTTAAAAAGCATACAGTGCCTTTAGGGGAAAAAAAAAGTCTCTTTTTCTTCTGCACTTCACTTAAACCATGGAGCTATGTTCTAGTAGAGACCTCTGCATAGGCTCTGATAATGTCAGAGCCAAACCAATCTCAGATGCTTATTCTTTGGCCTCTGATGAAAGCCATAGTTCACATGCAAGAGCTTATTATTTCACGGACGTGGTTTTAGTAGCGTGCTCTCCCCAATTCTGCCATCTCTCCCCCTGCCCAATGACAGCCCTGTGGCTATCAACATGTTCTTGATAGGTGCTTCCAACAGACAGCAGCTGCCAGCTAAATCAGAGGTACAGGACATGGAAAAGGGGCTAGAGAACACACGTCGCGGGTTAAAAGGCAGAAGCGTTTCTCAGCTCAATCAGGTTTCTTTGTTTTTTATTTGGAGGCAGCAAGGCTGTGTCTCTGTTAGTATGACACCATATCTTGGAATGGATGACAGCTTGAAAGAATTAGCTGAGTTCAGCCAGTTTCTTTATCCAGGTAACTCACGAGGATTAAATTCTCTCAGGGTTCTCTCCTCTTAGATGCCTTTCTGATTTTTCTTTAGTATCAGGTATACTACTGCTTCTATATTTAATTATGCAAATAATCTCTAACAGTCTAGGCAAGGTAGAGTCTCTGTCTCAAAAAAAATAATAAAATGCTCACAAATAAGCTATTTCTCTTTTGGTGGAAACTTCACATGGGTACTAGCTACCTGTAGAAAGAAACATGCAGTTCTTGAGAATGTGATGGTGCTCCTTCCTCCTTGGATGTATCCTCAAGGTTTTTTTTTTCCTCTTCTCACTTTTTCATAGCTGCATCGCAGCCAAGTACCAACTGGCACGTGAAAGAAAATGCAAGAGATCACCACACAAGTAAATTTTCTAGCAGAGAGTTGATTGTGAGGAGAGGACAGGCCTTTGTTATCACCTTCAATGGAGCAGAAGAGGCTGAGCAAAACTTAACATTCATCGTAGAAACAGGTATGGCTCCCACCTTCTTTCACAGAAAGAATAACGCTGCCTCATGGCATCCTTTTGGCGCAATATGCACTATAGGGCAGCGAGATAATACCTTGGAGCCAACATGCTGGTTCACGCAGCCATGGAACTGCTTGAGGGGTTTGTTGCATTAGTCCCATCTCAGCCAGCAGTGGTAGCTCCCTTCAGTTTCCAACGTATGGCACAAATCCATCCAAGGGGAGGGTTACATCTTTGATGAGTTTGTTCACAACTAAATCCCTATTTGAGCAAGTGGGGGCAAAAAAAAAATAATAAAATAATGTTGTTTATTTTCCTTAAAAGGTCCAAAACCATCCAAGCAGACTAGGACCCAGGCCATATTTGGTATCTCCAGCACAGTGAGCAAGGAGAGCTGGAGTGCAGTTCTACAGTCTACCAGTTCCAATTCTGTGAGCATCTCCATTTCCAGCCCACCTAATGCTGTCATCGGACGTTACAAGCTGAGTGTTCAAAGTGACAGCTCCTCCTCAGCAAGTCTTGGCACCTTTGTTTTGCTCTTTAACCCATGGTCTTCAGGTATGAACATGTTGACTTTCCCCTGAAAGAACTAAAACGCTTGTAGCTTCATTAATATTTGCAGCTTCTTCATTTGATCTTCTGACCTTCTTTAATAAAGGGGCGGAACATGCACGGCATAATGTATCAATGAGAAAAGAAAAGGGTTTAACAGTTTCTTAGGACCTCCTGGTACATAAAATCAGCTCTGTGTCATATATTTACTGGAGGGCTCTTTCCCCTAAAAGATGAAGTTCTGCTTAAGCAGATTGAGTTCTGCTTTTGCCAGAGCTTCCCTCCTTCTGCACAAGTTTAGACTAGTACGTCTGGTCTCTGTAGAGCCAAGAGATGAGACACATCTACCAGCTGCTGTCTTCTCCCAGATTTGACAGTGTCATACCTCTGTTCTTCACTCAGACACCCCCCACTCCTTTCTCTAATTATAGGAAATCACGAGTTTCACAATCTGTTTATAACAGCAAGGACAGAAAAGGGTGGATACCTGCAAGCGTTCTTATTGATGGAGACCAAGGCTCCTGAGGTTGTGTTTTATTTTGCCTGCTGTGGTGGTACATACCTCTGCTTTGGCTTTTCAGGTGATGACGTGTTCATGCCTAGCAAGGCTGAGTGTGAGGAATATGTACTAGAAGAGTTTGGCATCATTTTTGCAGGCAACAAAAATCACATCAGCAGCTTTGGATGGAACTTTGGCCAGGTAAATGCAGCACTGAAACACCAGACGGTGTTTCGTGCTCTGGTTTTCGCATGAACTGGGTGACCAGGGCTTGTTTTCAAGTTCATTGCAGTCATACACCTCTGAAGAGCAGAAGTCTGGTGTTGGAATCAGAACTCGTGCCAAGCCCTGTTATACCAATTAATGTGAGGATTCGTAATTGCCTAGTCAGTGATATGACCTGGGACTTGGAGGTGCAGCCAGCAGGAACCTTAGTGTCTGCTGGGTGGTAAAGTACTGTAGCAATGCTGAGAGGCAAAGTTCTGGCCTTAAATCCACAGATTCCAAGTTTTGAGAAGCTTTTAGCGTTCTAATCTTCACAGTTTGTTGAGGCTGCATTTTTATATGGTAATTCCTGGCTGAGCTGCAGCACTTCTATTCAGTGATTAAAAAAAAAAAATGAAACACTTACCTCTACTTGTCCTGGTTTTTAGTAGAGCTAATCTGTGTTTCCAAAACTCTAATTTATTTCTATAACATAGTTTCAAGCAGATATTCTCGATATTTGCCTTTCCATGCTGGATCGAAGCTTAAGCTATCGTCAGGATCCTATCACAGATGCGTCTCACCGAAATGACCCCAAATACCTGGGCCGCGTTCTCAGCGCAATGGTAAGCAACATGTTCAGAAAGTCCAAACTACTAACTGTGTTTTTAAAGTAGTTAGTGAAAGTAAGTATGAAGACACTTCTCAGAAAACTTTAGGCCGCTGTTTGTATGCACAGAAGTATGGGCCAGAGAAACACCTAGGTGGCCATCCGATCTCAGCCCACTAGATTTATCTCATCTGTGTTATTTCTGATACTTATCACTTGGATATCCAGCAGTCAAACCAAAAGTATAAGACACAGGGTGGTATGTTGAGGGACCAGTCCCTTGGAGGCCTTTAGTCCAACCTCCCATTTGAAGTGGAACTACAGTGGTACTAGATCAGTTCAGCCAAGGATTTCTCAGGCTGCCCGGAAAATCTCCAAGGATGGAGATTTTGTGGCCTCTCTGGGTGACCGGGCCAGAGCTGCACTACCCTTTTAGCGAGGATTTTTTTTTCTCTTATGTCAAATATGATTTTCCCAAGCTACAACTTTCTGCCATTGCCTCTGGTTATACAGCCTGCCAGAACAGAGAAAAGTTGGACTCTGATACCTTAGTACGTTTCATTCAAGTACTTGTAAGCTGCTGCTACGTTCCCCTTATCCCCTCCTTAACCACAGCCCAGTGCTCTCAACTTCTCCTTGCAGACTGTGTGCTCCAGGGCCCCTGACCGTCTTGGTAGCCTTCCCTCCTGTGCCCTCTTCAGTGTCTGAATCCCCTTGAACTGAGGGACCCGAAACTGGAGACAGGATTGCTGGCACAGCCTCGTTAGGGATAATTAAAGGGCATTAACAGCTTCCTCTCAATCTCCTGGTCACACTTTTCCCAATGTAGCCTAGCGTGGATTTTCCCTTTATGATGAGCGCGCGCTGTTGGCTCAAATTCAACCCGGCATTTGCTGTAACTCCCAGGCCCCTTTCAGATGGGCTGCCACTCATCCAGCCCATACCAATGTGTGGCGTTATTCTGCCCCAGCTTCTGAAGTCTACACCTTTTCTTCCTCAACTTCATAAAGTTTCTGTTGATGCAGTACCCAGGATTTTCAAGGTGGCTGTGCCTCATTTGTTGGGTCAGCCACTTCCCCTAATTTAATGTTAATTTGCTGAGGGCTCACTGCATCACGATGATGCAGGCCCATTCTGAAAGCTTAGCTCTGTGATACATTTTGATGTTGCCGTTCAATCACACGGTCATAAAGTTGCCACCTCACGTCAGGAAGGTTCACTGAAAACTGGTGTTTGCTTTCTTGCCTGGTGCCACTGTACTTGGGTGGGAGAAACAGTGTTTAAATGCTCTCCATTTCTTGAGAGGACACATATTTCATCTCCCTGAAAAGCTACTGCTTCTTCTTGAAGGCCAGCTGCATGAAACAGTGACTTTTGTCCACAAAAATGTCATTCAAGTCTTTTCTCCTGCCCGCTCCCCTAACGCTACTACATCTGTTGTAAACTCTTAATTTATCTCATCATAAGTTTAATGGTTATTTTTACAGGTCAATGCCAATGATGACCAAGGGGTGGTGCTAGGAAACTGGAGTGGAAATTATGAGGGTGGGAAAAGCCCAAGCAGCTGGACTGGAAGTGGTGAAATCCTGCAAAGCTGGAAGAAGTCAGGATTCAGACCTGTTAGATACGGACAATGTTGGGTTTTTGCAGCGGTATTGACTACAGGTATGTTTTATGCCGTGCTCATAACTGAGACTGCACAGATTCTGTTAAAAGAAGCACTAACAATAGTTCCAACATGAAAGTCTTTCAAGACATTAGTATGTTATATGAAACTTCATGTTCCAGAAATCCTGCTTTCTGACTATGGTTTTCCATTTGCTCTTTTAGTGCTTAGATGCCTGGGGATTCCCACTCGTACAATTACAAACTTCAGCTCTGCCCACGATGCGGATGGAAATCTGCGTGTGGATGAGTTTTATGATGCTTCTGGGAATCATTTGAACAGGGCAGCTGACAGCATATGGTAAGGCTCTACGATATTCATAGCAGGACCTATCAATGCCTGTAGTGTCTTCAGGTGCAGACTATAGATTCTAATGACAAATGCTTTGTTACCTTCTTAAAAATTGCCTTAAAACCAGCTACACACACAGGATCAATAAAAAAAAATACTACAAAATAATACTACAAACTCAGTGTTTTCACTTTCTCAGTTAAACAGAGAATTATGATGTGAGTTATAACAGCAAATTGAAGCCAGGGCAGGAAAAGTTACAGTTATGATGCCACAGAAGACTGAAAATTTGTGATATTACACTGGACATATCAAGTGGTGAGACTTGACCCAGTTTGGAACTGTTCTTCAAAAACAGTTTGCCTTAACCTGTAAGAGTTCAACAGAACCAGCTTCCCTGCCTTTTTTTTTTTCCAGTGACATAATTTGCAGTGAAAATAATTTAATTATTGCCACTATTAAGCATCAAATGCAATTCAAACAAGATTGCATTCAGTAAAGAACAGGTGCAGTCCCTCACTTTTTGCCTTCTTTACTTCCCGCTTGTTCTGGACGCATTCTAGATATAAACAATAACTATAACCATAACATTACGCTGTTGGAAAAACAGCTAAGACTAAGGATGTGCACGTGCCCAGGAGTTTTGGAGAAAACCAGGCTCAAGACATTTTGTATAATTTTACAAATTTGCTTTCTGCCTTTGAACATTTATGTCTGTTCCACGATGCAACCTTCAGCTCCTAAATATAGTCAGGATCAGAGTGGAAGTGGTCAGTCTCAGATAAGAACCAGATAATTAAGGCATTTAATACATTTAATTAAGATGACTGATTAATGGATGTAAACAGGAATTTAGAAACACATGCTAGTATCTTACTTTCTTCATTCTTGCATGTAGGAATTTCCATGTCTGGAATGAAAGCTGGTTTACCCGCAGTGACTTGGGCCCCTCGTACAGTGGATGGCAAATTCTGGATGCAACTCCCCAAGAAGAAAGTGAAGGTACACAGATTTTACTTCAGGAATAAGGATGAAAAATTATAAAGTCAGTCACTTTCAGAGAGAAGGAAAGAAAAGAAAAAAAAAAAAGGAGTAAAACCATTGTAAAAGCTATTTCTCATCCTGCTCAGAAATAGAGTGGCAGAAGAGAATACTTTATCACATTAGAAAAGCCTTGGATCAGCTGTGAATGCCAAGAAACAAACTAGGCTTCTAGGAGCAGTCTTTTGCAGCAATTCCTATATTTCTAATGTAGGTATCCAGATCAATTGGAAGTTAAGGGATACTATAAAATAAATGAAGTGTACCTTCAGAATAAACAGAAGATACACTGATGATCAGCCTGGTGTGAGGGTCTATGTGGATGAAAGAGCTAGAATGGGACAACAGCACTGGGCAAGTCGGGAGGCATTGATAAAGATCTGTCTAGCAACCTGCTCACCGTGAAAGCGTTGGTTCAGTCTAAATCATGTTTTCGTGATGCCATAGGAATTTATCAGTGTGGTCCCGCCTCACGGAAGGCCATCAAAGAAGGAGACGTAGAGCTGGACTACGACTGCCCGTTTGTATTTGCAGAAGTGAATGCAGACTGTATGTACTGGAATTATGACACTTCAACAGGAAAGAAAACATTAATATTCTCTCAGTCTACCACAATTGGCCAAGCCATCAGCACAAAGGCAGTTGGCAGAGATGATCGTGTAGATGTCACCAATGATTATAAATACGAAGAAGGTAAATAAAACCACTGGTTCTTCTGGTTACATAGTTGCTTCATTCCCAAGCGTATATAAACTTTAGGGTAGGAGTCTCTCAGTGGGCAATGTTTGGCATCTATAAAGTAGCAGCAAAATTTATACTCAGTTTATTTGGTTCTAATAGAAAAGGGAAGAGAAGGTAAAGAATTAAGAATATTGCCTTGCTCTTTCTGATATAGAGCTGCTTTGTAGGACCTAAATAAGACAAGTCCAAATACCTCTGCATAAAGCGTTCACTGTTCCGCCTGCTTACTGCTAATGCGTACTGACCGCCCCTGCTCTGTGGGAATTAGTCTGCAGCCCGGTTATTTGACAGCCGGAGGAAAGGCCTTGCAGAACCCTAAGCTAAATCAGCACTTCGGCCCAAGAAAAGCAACTCTTTCAAAGGGTCAAACAGCATGTAAACTTGTCTGACCCTTGGGTTTGATAGCGCGGAAGAAGAATTACAATCACAAACTGAATTTGCAAGAGAGTCAAGGCTTTCCCTCTCCCTCCGCGCCATGGCGGGGCTGGGAGGGGACGCAGCCAGGACACCTGACCCAAACTGACCAAAGGGATATTCCATGCCACAGGACTTCATGCTCAGCAGTAAAAGCTCAGCAAAAGGCAGAGGAAAGGGGCGGGGGGTGTTTGTGGTTATGGCATTTGTATTCCCAAGCAACCGTTCCCCGTGTTGAGCCCCTGCTTTCCAGGAGGTGGCTGGACATCTGCCTGCCGATGATGAACAGTGAATGTTCTCCTCTTTTTGCTTTGCTTGTGCACAGCTTTTGCCTTCCCTGTTAAACTGTCATTATTTCTATCCACGAGTCTTCCTGCCTTCCTTCTCTTTCCTCCCCCTCCTGCGGGAATGGGGAGGGAGCGAGAGGCCGGGTGGGCGTTTGGCTGCTGGCCAGAGTCAGCCCACCACACCGTGCCGTCAGCCTTCCTTTAGATTAGGGAGCTTTTCTGTATTAGCAAATAAGAATTTACATTTCTAAATATTAACAACCATAAAAAGGGATAGAAATGGAAAGCGTGAGAAACTTTGGACTTAAGATTTTTACATCACCAAAAAATGCTACTAGAGGGGCAGTGATGTTACTCGCAAGGTGTGGCTGTGGAAAACAGCCTCTGTTCATCTCGGAGTACAGACGCTGTGTTCTGTTGGCTTGTCTCTAGCGGTCATGTAAAACAAGACATGCGTGTTAACTGCTGAGGATAATTTTCGCGGTTCTCTCTGACAGGCTCTAAAAAAGAAAGAGATATTTTTAAAAAAGCCCGGAAGAAGCTGGGACTTGAGGATAAGTTCGATCCTACGGCACCGACACAGGAGGAAATCGAGCAGAAGCCGGACGTCTCAGGGAAGTTCAAGGTGGCTGGGCCTTTACAAATCGGCAAAGATCTCGATCTAATTCTGGTCCTTGCAAACTTACAGTCTGACGCTAAGACTGTTCATATAAATATGACTGCTTGGAGCACCGTGTACACTAGAAGACCAGTTCATGGGATCTGGAAGGACTCTATATCTGTCACTCTGTCTCCTAAAGAAGGTAATTTATCAAATAACTTCTAATCATAATTGTATAATTGTTTAATCAGTAAAAGGGCATTAGAAGCTGGTGAACTTGGGGGGGAAAAAAGCTGTAATAAACTGCAACCTTAAATTTCTATGCAGAAAAGGCTAAAAAAAAATTACATTTCACTTATAAACATATTAAAAAGGCATGTTTCACACCATTTCCTGAAGTACTATTCACATTTTGGAAAATTTATCTCAGGAGTGAGAAGAAGATGGTGAGTAGACATGAAGTTTCATTCAACAAAATTTGCATTACAAAGTGATGAAGACAACAGCATAGAAATCAACTCCAACTAAAAGCGTTCTGGTCAATTATGAGGGGCCTTATTGAAAGGTAATAGGACGTGGCTAAGAGCAGAAACAAGAAACCTCACTCAGTAGCACAGTAGAATAGGACTGAAGCATGAGGAATAGAAATCACTGAAATATCCCGCTAAGCTCCACAGAAAAGGAAGTTTGTATTAAAGAATTGCTAAGGAGTGAGCGACCTAAGTTTTTTTAAAAATTCTTTTCAGATGGAGTTTGATAACGTTATGGAAGAAATTCTCTACCTAAATACGAGTATTGTTGGAAATATGAAATTAAGTTACCATTAGGAGCTTAGGTTAATAGATATATCAGCATCTCTAAGGTGAACTGAAAGATCATTGATTCACAACCAATACTATATTATATTAATCTTGAGCTTCAAGTCACTATTGAGAAGCAGAAATAATGTTTCATTTCTTTAATATGTAATTTGACTTCTGGAGTTGGGATCTACCACCTTTCCTAAAGCATTAGGAATCGGCCTCTCGGCGAAGACAGGGTTTATACACCTAATGGCATCCCAGTCCCGCGGGCACCTTGTGGTGTCCCGGTCTCACACAGGCTGCGTGAAACCAGTGGCCGAATTTACAGTCAGCAGGGAGTTTTTTCCCCAGATCTGGTGGCAGGGACCATTTGAAGAGATTTTTGCCCTCCTCTGGAGGTACGCTCCATTTGCTAGGATTTGTGGTTAACACATCTCTTGCTACTGGAGGAATGTAGGAAATTCACATTGCCCTCATTTCCTTGCTTACTTTTGCAAGACCGCATTGGTGACTTGTCATCTTTCCCTCTGCTTGTCATCTGCTGTGTGCTGCTGGAAAGCACTTTGTGGCTCACAGTGTTTACACGCAGGCTAGCTACTCTACAGTTTTCTGAATTTGATGTTTATTGTACAAATGGCCAAAAATGTGGAATTGCCTGGATTCAGAGACAGAGGAGATCCCTTCCCATCCAGTAGTCCCTGATTTGCATTACAGCATGGAAACTACAGTAAAAACACGTGATAGTGAGAAGCAGATAGGGCTAGGAATGATAAAAGAAATGCAAAATCGTCATTCAGATTGTCTCAGTATATCACGAGCAAACAGGCTGATGAGGCCTATCAGAGCATGTCCCATAACAGATGGAGCGGCACTAGTAAACTCCTTAAACTCCAGCTGTCTTACCTTTCAGAGCATCTGGGAGGAAAACAAGCCAGGCAATATAGTAGTAGGGAATGGAGGATGGATAACATTGAAGAAATCACTCTCTCTCTGTAGTAAACTGATAGATTTGCATGAACTGAGTTTGGCAGTGATGGCTGAAGGCCTTCCTATTCCCAGACACAGCAAAAAAGGAAAATACTAATATTAGGTATGACACTCCGTGGCCTTATAAAAGCATGTATCAATTCCTTTTTTTTTTTTTTCCTTTCCAGAGAAACAATTTCCCATTAAAATACCGTATACTGAATATCAACAGCAGTTAACTACAGACAACACGATCCAGGTGACAGCTTTATGTCATGTAGAAGGTGGGATTCAAGTGCTAGTGCAAAGAGACATTGCCCTGGACAATCCTACCATCGACATACAGGTAAATCGCTGTCCCTTTGCTCTAACTGCCATGGCAGAGAAGAGAGAAAAATGAGCTATTTCAAGTACTTTCTTCCCTGAAAGAGATGTTCTGCTCACGTTCTGCCATGGTCCATCATAGCATCTCTTAATATTGCCTCTTCTGATGACTGAGAAGGCTCGGATAGGAAAGAATACAGAGAACCTGACCTTTCAAGCCTTTTTCTTTGCACAGGTACTTGGTGAAGCAAAAGTGAATAGAGAAGTGGATGTGGAAGTGATATTTACCAATCCAATTGATACGGAAGTGACGGACTGCGTGCTGCAGGTAGAAGGCAGTGACCTGCTCAGAGGAATCCTTGAGATAGAGTAAGTACGAGAAATGCCTCCTTCCTGCTATTAGAGATACGTGAGCAAGAACCTCCACATGGATGACCTGGAACCGAACAGTGGGATGAGAAAGCGTTTTCTTCTTGCTGTAACTTGGGAGGCCAGTCAATGTAACATCTCCTAATGAAGCACATGGCTTTGAACCAGCTCTTCATCTAACCTAGGCTTTGGCTCCATGGTTTGGGAGGGCAAATAATTGCTGTAGTAATTGGACAGAACTTGTTTTCCTGCCTATCTAGCAGGACTCCGCAGTTCCAGCAAAAAAATACGTGCTTACCCATGCAGTAAGTGTTGCTGAGGGTGTCTATGCTGCCATAGGCCAGACGGGCTGAACCTTCTTGTACTGATCATAGGGCCAACAATAGGATACATGACTGTTTCTGCCCATACGATACCCAAATTATAGCACATGTTAACCAGGATTATTTTTTTTCCCCACGCTTTCTTAAAAGGACTGGAGGTGCCAACCTGGGTGTTCACCTTTCTAAACCATTTGTGTTGACATCAGACAGACAGACATGTAAAAAGCAGCTGTACCAGTATCCAAGCTTTGGGAACAAAAACGAACAGAGATCATTTAGACGCAAGTTGTAATCTCAAAGGGTGGTACCTCTGAAAAGTACAACCCCAAGTATGCTCCGCGCGTAGCTATTCCAGACACAATAACTCACGACTAAGGAGGACAGCTTTTACACAACAGGCTACACCATGGCCAGCAGCTGCTCCCTTGAAGACAGCTGAAATCCATGAGGCAGGCAGGAAGAGAATAGGAAGAATGGTGAATATTACAATACAAGCGTGGTTTGGGTTCAGTTTTTAAATTAAAAAAAAAAAAGTTTTCCAAAACAAGACCTACGGATACGCTGATTTTCAAGCTCTGCTTTCAGAACTCTACAAAGTAATTATCTTAGGAGATTAATAAACAGAGTCAAGAAACTATTAAATGGTGAATGAAGAGACTGGAACGAAGTAGGTTCCTTTTACTATAGATCCCAGGTTCCTATTTTATGTTTTGATGACTTAGTATCTTGACTTGCTCTTTTTCCTTCAGTATTTCACAACTGAAACAGAAAGGTTAAGTTTTCAGACTGTCCCCTGCTTTGTACACATACAAAATATCACACAAATGTGGATGTATGCTAGCAAATGCAGTTATTTCTAAAAAATACCTGGGATGTAGGAGTGCGCTCTTTAACTGAATACACACACACACACAGACAGACAGCAACTTAACGTTGCCATTTGCACTTGAGTAACTAGGAACCATCTATCCCATAATTTACAAGCTCTCCCGAGGGAATTTAGCCTGTTGTCTATCCCATACAACTATCCTCAGGCAAGACGAGACAATATGACAGGGTAAGGCTGTTTGGGAAAACCATAAACATGAGTTTCGAAGAATTACAAAATATATTGGTATAAAACATTTTAACTTCCGTTCAGAATTTCCTGCTGTGTAAACACTGAGGTTTTCTTGGTGCTATGATCTATTCTAATTGGGGCGTTTGTATTAATATTCTTCATGGTCTCAGATTATTCTTCTTTAATAATTCAGTGGTGTGCTTTACACCCCCTGCTCTGCAGGAAGTTTTGTCTCATGTGCTACTAGCACGTCCCCCTTTGTGTGCTTATCTGGGGCACCGCGTAACGTATTTGTGAGAGACCTTAACGCATGGGCTTGAGCATTTAGATACCTATCAGATAGCCAAGTCTGGTGTGGTCTTTTCATGGCCATCCTACGCTGAGCTGATAGGAATTCTGACTTAAGATGGGAGACGGTCAGTGAAGAACCTCAAGCGTGATGCACAGGCCTGTTTTCAGCTTATATTTTTCCCTTTGTTTCCTATTTCTAGCGTGCCACCACTAAAAGCCGGTGAGAATTCCAGTACGAAGTTTAAACTCATCCCTTTCGAGGCGGGTCCCAAACATCTACTTGTTAATTTCTCCTGTGATAAATTTGCAAACATCAAGACCTTTAAGATGGTAAATGTGACTGAATAACATGAAGATATACAATGAATGGTTTGTGCGTGTATAAACAGAACAAAATGTCATAAGAAATCTTGTATAAGACAATGAGAAAATTAGCAAGCCAAAATCCTTGCTTCCTGTGATAAGGTGTTACCAACATCATATCGTTAACATTTTACATTGTAATTTTAAATAAACTGAGGAATAGTTGATTCTTTATTTACTGTTGTGAGTGTCCTTGTTATTACAAAGAGCATCTTACCTTCTATTCAGAGACTGTTTGTTTGACTTTTCTCTGCCTTTCTTTGGAAATCATTCTTTCTGGCTCCAGATGTCTCTACACAAACATTCGCAAACTCATTTTTACACATTCAAAGCCTTATTCAGTGGACCGTCAAAGCAGCATTTTTCCTTACTGCAACCGTGATACTAGAAAGGAGCCAGGATGAATTGCACGATTTAGGTCATTCAGCTTTGTCTTTTTTGCTGCAAAGTCTGTCCTGATATTTCCTTTTTTGGTAAATCACAGCGACCAAATGAGGCATAGGAAAGGTTCAAAAGGAATTTGGGTAGTGTCCCATTTGAGAGGCATTTGACAAACACATTGAGATAATTGCCCAGCTCAACATACATGATATTTTTGTATGCTGGTATTTTACACCGGCTGAGAGTCTTCTTGGGCAATCAAAGGGAGGGTAATCTTAAATCTAAGGTATTTTTAACTTGGGAAGAGTTAGGAATTCTTCACTAGAGATAGTGCGTCAGGAAGTCATCTTTCAGAGTTCAAGTTTAGTAAAGCTTATTTAAACCCTTTATAGGAGGACAGGTACAGGCCAAAAGCTGGGCTCCAGCAACAAGTGAAGTAGGTGTAGTCCAGTGAGTGACTTGGTTTATGGCCAGTAATTGTACACGAGTAACTCAGTCTCTGACTGAAAATGAACCGTGTTGGTGAAGTGAATGGGAAGTCAAGCTTCTGCTCTACTGCGCTTTGGACTGCTGGGCCAGGAAGCCACTAACAACTTCACAAGTGCCTGGAGCCACCTCTGTGTTCCCCCTTCCACCACACAGCCCGGGTACCTGGGACTTGCCATAGGGACTCCTCACTCTCACATGAGCAGCCCAAGCTCGGACAGGCTATAAACCCCTTTCGTGCTTGTAGCCTGCAAAATTGCCTTAGGAGGGCACTTGCAGCCACCTGGTTTTCCACTGCCACCCACGTGACGTCAGTATGAGACTGTCCTGGACATAGAACGAGATGAGCTACAGCGAGGATGTGCCAGTCGCCCACAGTGGTACCCTGTCTTTTCCTCCTGGTGTTCCTCAAGGCTCACCAGAGCCAAAAGCTCTCATCATGTAGATCAAACAATAGAAGTTCAAGCTCGAGCATAGCCTTGGATTTAGATTGTGGATAGACTTAATGACTTCTTTTTACACCTCATGGATGCGTGGAAACAACTAGAGTATGCTTAAGTCAAGTGAGTCGCGCTAGCTGAAATGAGAGCAGCTTGTAAACTGGATCTCTAGGGGAATTAAAAGGAAGGCAACACCCTTTCCCTGAAACACTTCTCACACAGACGGAGTTAACATGTCTGTGTCTAATTAAATGCGTGCCTACCTGGCTACAGACTCACAGAAGGGCTTCTGCAAGGTTTTATGTGGAAGTTGTACTGATCTCCTCTTTCTAGTAAAGAGTAGCAGCAATACAAGCGTAAGGTACGATGTGGTTACCCTAAGGACACAATAGCACAATGCAAACAACAGACAATACTATTAAGGAGGTGAATGAAAGAAAAAAAGTGTATGTTTTTCTCTGAAAGTTAGCAAACTGCACTGCAATTTCTAAGGCTCCGAAACAAGGGAAAAGGAGGAACCAAATATTTTGAACCCTTTTGGCTGATGGGTGGGTGGAACTGAGCTAGGAAAAACACCTGTGACAGTGTTAAGTCCTTAGTCACTTAGGAACCATGACCACTGCATTCCAAAGGGATTGCAAAAGCAGCTGCTGATGCTTTGCTGTGGTGAAGGTGCGACCAGCAGGTGCCGGTTGGGATGTAGGCCAGCCTGAGAGAGGTTCTGGTGGCTTGGAGAGCACCACCGTGGGCGTGACATCCAGAGGTAAAGGAGGTGGTTGCAGCTGAGACAGAAAAAGTGCTCTGAGATTTAATTACTTGCGTGAGTAGCAAAGAAGAAGAAAGGAAACAGTCATACTCCAGAGGGAGCAATGTGTAACGTCTGAAGCAATCACTCTAAGTACCGAACGCCTGAACTTAAGAACTGGTCGATGCGGTTTGTCACTAGGGCTGTGTGTGAAGACCAGGTAACATCAGAGGCTTGTGGCTCTTATGGTTTCCAAGGAATATGAATTAAGGAAAAGAGAAAAAGGCCAAGTAAAGGCCAAGTAAAGTAGCTCTGAACAGCAATCAAATCCATTTGAGGAGATTCCTGGAACAAGTTTTGACAGCCTGAACAGCCGGGAAGCTTCCAAGAGGAGGAAGGACCTCTGAATTATAATGTAAGTGGAGATACACCATTCCAGATATACTGCTGCCAAGTGGGAAAAGTTTTAGTGTTTTTCTTTCAGGACAGGACTAGCACGAGTGTCATAAGTATTCCTTTAGTCTTTGTGGTATCAAAGTTTCTCAAAAAAGTGCAAGAAGCCATTATTTTTTTGGTGAAAATCAACCTTTCTAACAGGTATTGGAATTTAACTTATGCTTCTTTTTCAGTTTTTTTTTTCCTTTTTTTTTTTGGTAGCAAAATTCAGACTAATTTAAGTCTTTACTGGGTGCTAAAACAAGAGCTGTGGAATCTTAAACAAATATTCCTCCCAACAGCAATGTCACTTTATTATCTGTACACTTGTAAGCAAAGGTACAGAAATAAATAGAAATATATTCACCGTTGTGAAGGCTTAGAGTTTGCACTGATAAAAACTACTCATGGTTAATAGTTTGGGAGGGGGGCGAAATAAAACTTTTGCTGAAATAGTAGTATGGAGCTGGCTGCCATCACAGGTAAACAGACATTTGTTTCTGGTGGGAGTTTGTAATTTCACAGAAGTCAGGGGGTGTTGGAGATAGTTTGAGACCCAAAAAACCCCCCTGTCAAACCAGCTCACAGCGTACCAGAAGTGACATTAACCAATCTGGAAGTTAAGTAATCAGGAAATGCTCCTTTTCCCTTCATATGGCTTTTACATCCCACCACACTCCCTGTTTCCTCATCCTTAAAGATAACTTATTCATGGCACACCTATTATCCTTTGTAGGAAGTTCTTCTTGTCTTGGGATTCAAGAGAACGCATTTCCTCTGAGTAAATAATTTTGGTATCTCCTCCCATAATTACACCCACGTTGAGTAGGAACATTGGCATTAGACATACATATATTATAGGAACTAGTTAATTCGTTTGACAAGGCTGCAGGTATTAATAACAACTAAGTACCTCTCCCTTCTCTCCAATTTCAGCTGACAGCACGAAAAGATTGCTGGGTTTTTTCTTCTTATGATTAATGGGACTTGGACATCCTTGAAGAACAAAGTAGAAGGTGCATGCAATTCTCATAAACTGAGGGAATGGCAGGTGAGTTCTGCGTGTCATTTGCTTCCCCTGAGCAGGGAAACCCTAACTTTATTCAGGACTGTTTCCTTAGCATCCGTGCCCTGTAGGTATCTGCTCAGATTTCTTATCTGAAGGAGGTTTTATATGGTAATTTGTTCTTGCACTTCATTTTCAAAGTTTTATTGTTGTTATTATTAAGACCTCTTTGAGAATAACTTTGGAACTAAGCAGAGGATGTTTTGGGGGGAATAAAAAGAAAAGAAATTCCCATTACTTCAAAAGGCACCATATGGAATTCCATCTAACCCCTTCATTTTTTAAATGATATTTCAGAGCTGCGTTATGCTTTGTATTAACAGAATTAGTGTAATCCATCCTGTGAGCATGGAGCCTATAGATGGGAATTCGAGGAGGCATTAAACCCTGCCAGAGGAAAACAGTAATGGCAATATCTGTTTCCTTTTAAAGTTTTCCATGAAGGTTATTATTGAACTGGGCAATTGCAAAGCAGGGTTCTCTCTCGTTCAATGATGAAACAAACATTTTCAAATCAGTTTTTGAAGTGTTGCTTTGCAGGGAAAGCCTACTGCAGTTCACTGTTGTCCCAGATAGTCGTACTAAAGAGTCTCTCTTTCAGCCCATCAATGCTTATTCACATTACTACTTTGTGCTCTTAGACTACAAATAAAAAAAAATATATTCTGCCTTGAATTTGATTATGGCACTTTTTCGCGTAAGTTAGATTTTATTTTTGCTTCTTCTTCAAAGATTATAAGTAAATTGTAGTTTAAAGTGCAGCAGTATCGTTTCAGATCTGCCTTAGCGTTTCATTGCTGTGCTATATGGTATGAGATAGACTTGGAAGCTTGTGTGAAGATCCCTACTATAATGGTGCCTGGTGCCATGGGCCTTAATCCATCCTTTCCATCCCACTCTGTTGTTGTTATTGTTTTCTTTTGAATTCCCTTTAAAAGGGTGGCGGTCATGTGCCCCCATCCTGTCCCTCCCTACCCCCCAACCTCATGGCATTTATGATACTAGCATTAATAAGGGTGATTTGGAAGAATCTTCACTAAGGTTCTCGCCCTCGGCATACGCCAAAAGGCGCAGCACGACGCTGCGGGTGGGCTCTGTGGAGTCGCAGAGGGCAGGGTGCCTCTCGGAGCTCCCGAAGGCAAAAATAACTGCTCCAGTGTAAGCCTGGCAATAAAAGAGGAACTCTAGAAGGGAAACCAATCTCACAAGGAAGATCATATACATACTCACTTGCCAAAAAGTCAAGCTTAGCATTTAAGGCCTCAAAAGCCACTTTATGGGTTTTACACCACAGACCATAATAACAGCATGTGTGCAGGACACTCAATATCAGAGAACTCCAAGCACACTGTAAGTCATCAGAATTCCTCCAGGAAATGAAGGTAACGCATACCAGAGTGGGAATCCCAGTGGTCCAGTTCTCACTTCGCACAGAACTAAATTCTGTCAGACTGATTTCTTTGACAAAAGCTCCAATTTATGTCCTGAAACACCCCTTGATCATTCATATAAGACAGATGATCTCTCACTATGTATCTCTCCCTACGCCAGGCCAAATGGCGTCAGGATGTCAGCAGGAAAGGCAAGATAGCCATTTCTGAGATCCTAAAAATACATATATGTTGAAAATGTAGAGGGGCTACAGGCCATTTTATTTGGTGCTGACCATGAAACGGCACTGATTTGCCCCTGTAAATTTTTTTAAGTCCAATGATAAAACAGTATCCAGCACTGCACAGAAAGTATCTACGTCCTCAGCGTATGACAGCCTTGTAACAAATTCCAGGCAAAAATTTCTATTATTGACCGCCAGATTTAATCAACTTAATGGAGCCTCTGATTTTTAAGTTGTCCGTCCTGCGGTAAAAGGTAACTGCTCTTAGCAACCTCATCATGCCATTTACCAGCAAATGACTTCCTTCCATGCTGCTGCTTCGTGTCTTTTCCTCTATTTTACAGATCTGACACCAACACATATCAGCTGGCAGCCATCACTAAACGCAAGCGCGCACCATACTGACAAATATGCCAACTCTGAGCTGACCGTGAGGCGAGGACAAGGCTTCACTATTTCCCTCCACTTCAACAGACCAAGGCAGACGGGGGAGAGCCTAGCATTTGTCACTGAAATAGGTAACGCTCCCTTCGTGTAATCCATGTTCTCATAGAAGCATAATCTTTATCCCTGGCACTTCTCCCCTTATTCTATTTAGAGATGTAATTTTTCTTCGTGTATTTTTAATGCTTCCCCCCGCGACATGCTCGTTTCAAGTGTGAAGTTAATATTGAACCCACACTCTGGAATGGAAACCAATCACCCCTTCTTTCTGGCAGGACCATCCCCCTCAGAATCTCATCGTACAAAGGCCGTCTTTAAGCTCTCTGAGGCAGGGCCAAGCGGCTGGAGTGCCGTCCAGGGACCCAGCGAGTCCGGCTACACCAACTTCACAATCTCCAGCCCAGCCAATGCTGTCATCGGGCGGTACAATCTCACCCTCCTGGTAACCTCGGGGAACAAGATCTTCTCCAGATTCCTGGGGCAGTTTGTGTTACTCTTCAACCCTTGGTGCTCAGGTAGGTACCAACGCCTTTGCTCTTGCACTTAACTGACCTATTTGCTTTCATATCCGCACAGGGAGCTTGCTCCCTCAAGCTGTGTCTTTGCTGCCACTGCTGACCCAAGCTCAGCTATCTGTTCAGAGATCTGGTTTTACTACGTTAAAAGCTGCTGCTGCATCTCTCCCTCCCCCTTTTATCCTAATGAAATGTGCTACGCGGGGTGATATCAGACTCTCTTCAAGACTGAGCAGATCACTTTTTTCTGTAAACAAGGGCTGACAGACCTTCCTAAGTGCACGTACTTCTCAGAACTTGACGCAAACATACAGCAACATCCTTGACTTGCACCTAAATCCGAGCAAGAGTGCTCTTGTAGATGTTACCTGCAAAGACAGCAGCTCAACTAACTTTATAAAAACTGAGAGAGGGCTAGTGTGAAGCAGACTGGCATTTCCCACGTCTTTCGTCATGGGTTGAAAAGGGACATCTCTTGCTGCTCCGTTTTTTATTTCTGCAGCCTCAGCATGTTGCAGAAGGAACGCAATTTCCTAAAGTCAGATTTTGCAAATACGCAATAGTCTAGAAACCTAGGTTAGACTTAAACTACACCGCTCTAGAATTAAGGGAGCTCTTTGCCAGCCAAGTGAGTAAACAGCTTATGACAGAAGAGAAAAGTGACCACAATCATCCACTATTTTCCGTGACCATATGTTAGTCAAAGGTCACTAACAAATATGTCGAGAGCCAATGTGAAAAAAGCTGCTAATTAGCTCAGGATGTCTTGGAAGACAGAAATAATTATAGAAGCATGTTCAGGAAACTCAGACTGTCTCTGCATAGACAGTCCTGAGGGGAAAACCCTTCCCAGAACCTCCTGAAAGATCACTTGTGGTGTAACTTCTAATTGACGGAAACCACACTGCAGGGACTGAAATATTTGACGGCTCCTGAACTGGAACACCAGAGTAGCAGTGGTACTCAGGAGACCAGACAAATCATTCTCAAATGAAAGCTGAGAAAAATTAGGCTGTGCCATTCCAGTTTAAAACTAATGCTTTTGCAGAAGAGCTCTCCAGATTTATCAGATGATGCAACGACCGCTGACAAACAAAAGGGAGTGTCCTTAAAGCTGGATGCTGCTGAATAAGCTTCTGCAGAGCGGAGTAGCTCCCTGATCCTGACAAAGAGGAACAGATTCAGTTTGAGGGTACGTTACCACTGTAGTAAGTGTCACAGTAGACGGGAAAGAGAAAAATTATTTTCTCAGAGGATAAATGACAGATCTGGTCTGTAGATACGGCTCCACATGGGCCCTTATTCGTTAAGCTGTAAAAGACAGGAATTAATTCATAAACTGTAATATCAGTAAAGAACTGCTTACAAGGAAACAGCCAGGTCTAGAGATTAAACGAAAAGTATTGGGTTGGATCCTTAAGTGGCTCCTGAAAAAAACACTCCCATCAAATGGTTCATTACTGACTTTGATCTGCTGACACTAAGCCCCATTGTCCAGACACAGATGGGCTGGGACACCACATAGACACAGCTGGCTGGCCTCGGAGGCTGGAGTAGTTGAGAAGGGATAAGATATAATAATACAAAATAAAAGACCGTATGTTTTCAGAGAAATAACAATACTTTCAATGGCAGACTTACCAGCTGGAAGTCATGAAGAATATTAAAGTACTTGTTAATCAAACAATGAGAACCAAAGTGAAATGGCCCTGAAAAAGGCAAACGCAATCTTAAACTGTATCAGAGGGAACAGTCACTCAGATTTAAATATTAATGTCATTGTAGGAGGTGACAAGATCTCATTTGGAATTTTCTTCCGGTTAATCTTTCCTGACGAGGAATTGTGAATTCGAACATGCTCAGCGAAGGGTTACTAGCGTAACTGAACACGTGAAAAGCCTTTTGGACAAGAGAAAATTCCTAGTTTAGCAAGCCGAGAGCAATTAGTTTCAGAGGTCGTATATCTGAAATAAATACAGAACTTGGGCACAGAAAATACTGATCTTACCATAATGATAACAAACCAATAAGCTTATTAATTCACTAATGTATTTGTTTCAAACCTGTCAGTGAAACAAAAGTGATGTTTTGACTTTATTAAAGTGGCTCAAGGACATTTAAAGAGAAATCTAAGATACTTGCAAGCCAGCCTCTGAGAATGATGCATTCAATCCCAGTGCTATTGAAGAAACGTACAGTTAACCGCTAGAGTAAAGAGTGCTAATCATGAATTAAACGAATGATCGTACACTGCTTATCTCTAGCTCACAAGTGAAAACATCAATTGTAAAGCTTTAGGGGATAAAAGGATATGTATGTCCGAACTTTGTAGAAGGTATCTCTTTCCCTAGATGTCTGGTACTTGCCACTTGTTTCAGTGGCAAAGGTTATATAAAGAAATTACTAGAAGTATATGTATGTTAGAAAGTGTACTTACATACCGTTTAAAAACTATCAATAGAAATTTACATCCTGATTGGTTCTCACTATGCCAGGATAAACTTTTAACTCCAGAATGAGAGGACAGAAGAGATAACAACTTCGCATTTTTGTATTAAAAGGCACTAATATAATAAAGGATTAGGTCTATAGTGGTGTGTCTTTCTATAACTGTTAAAAAAGAGAGGACCATTGTGGCTGATTGTGTTTTTTTTCCTCCTTGCCTGCTGAGAGTAATAGAAGGGGTTCTTACTATTTAGTCATATTTGAAAGGAAGAGATGTGTTGTGGTGTGGGGCTTTTTTCCCCTCCTTTTAAACTAATGTTAATTTTGTTCCAAGTTATTGCTAGAAATAGTGTTGTTATAAAAAAGTCTAAGTATACTTATTGAAAGAACTGGCTCTAGCACATTTAATTGAGAGCGTATAAACCTTAGAAAAAAAGATGTCCTTCAAGTGATTACAGAAGGACATTTAGATCACTCAGAATCATAAACTCGTAACACCAGAAGGATCTTAGACAGTTATCTAGTCCCACACCATGTTCTAAGGCAGGTTCAGTTTAGCACTTAGTTCATTGCTGACAGATCTTGAATTTCTTCTTAATGACCAGCCACGAGGGAAGCTCCAGTACCTCCCCCAGCAATTCACTCCAATAAAACACTAGCCTTTCCATTAGAATTTTGTCCTATTAACTAACCAAATCTTCTTTGCTTTGATTTCAGCACGTAACTTCTCATCCTACACACAATAGACACCAAGGACAGATTCCCGCTCCCCCACCCCTCTGCCCCATCCTCTTCACCAAAACTTCTGGCATTGATTACCACACTTGGCCCAGTCCTCACCCCTATTTTTTTTTTCCTACCTCAAATAATTTAGAATTAAATCATAAGCATATTTTCAGGATTGCTGAGCATCCTCAGTGCTCCTCTCACTCTTTCCAACTGATCCACAACTTGAAGTACAGCACCTGGAGCTGCACCCAGTTCTCCAGGCCCATAAGCTTGGCAATCAACAATGACAATATTATTTAAAGAAATAGTGTGGACAGCTACAAAGACACTTATATGATATAATATTTAAATTAAATTACACGATCTTTTATTTTCAGGAAGGGAAGGATGGGAAGTTCCTATAGGAAGGTAAAGAAGCTGACTCAACAAAATAGAAAAGCTGATTTTTATACGTGTCTCCTGAAATCCTGAAGCTTTCAGAAAATAATTTTAAACGTTATGAAATTAAACACGGCGCTAAGTAGATATTGCTACCTAAAGAGTGATCACAACAGCCTAAACATCTGTGGGAAGCCAATGGTTTCATAGCAGCTGTTTCCTGGGCCTCAGACTAGGGAAATCAGGGTAACTGAGAACTTCAGAGGAACTGAAATCAAAGAGAATGGTTGAGAGCAGACTATCCTAATAATATTTCTGATAGCACTTTGGATCAGGCAAGTAGAGATCTTCATTTAGGAATCTTAAAACAAGACAAACATAGAATCGCCTAGGTTGGAAGGGACCTTTCAGATCATCTGGTCCAACCATCAACCCTAACTCTGACAAAAACCATCACTAAACTATATCTCTAAGCTCTATGTCTACCCGTCTTTTAAGTACCTACAGGGCTCCCTCACTCCCTCACTCCCCTGGGCAGCCTGTTCCAATGCTTGATAACCCCTTCAGTGTAAAAATTTTTCCTAATATCCAGTCTAAACATGAATGGAAAGCGGAAAAATGTCATCTGTGTGACTCTTCAAATGTCTATTCTACTTCTAACTACCCTGAGAAGGCAGAGTAACCCAGTGAGCTAGCCTAGACTTTTCTCAATCTTTCTCACAAAAATGCAATGGACACTGTTTCCCACAGCATTCTCCTGGAGAAACTGGCTGCTCATGGCCTGGACAGGTGTACTCTTCGCTAGGTAAAAAACTGGCTGGATGGCCGTGCCCAGAGAGTGGTGGTAAATGGAGTTAAATCCAGTTGGTGTCCAGTCACAAGTGGTGTCCCCCAGGGCTCGGTGCTGGGGCCGGTTCTCTTTAATATCTTTATCAATGATCTGGATGAAGGGATTGAATGCACCCTCAGTAAGTTCGCAGATGACACTAAACTGGGCGGGCGTGTTGATCTGCTTGAGGGTAGGTTGGCTCTGCAGAGGGATCTGGACAGGCTGGACCGATGGGCTGAGACCAATGGTATGAGGTTCAACAAGGCCAAGTGCCGGGTCCTGCACTTGGGTCACAACAACCCCATGCAGCGCTACAGGATTGGGGCAGAGTGGCTCGAAAGCAGCCCGGCAGAAAAGGACCTGGGGGTGTTGGTTGACAGCCGGCTGAATATGAGCCAGCAGTGTGCCCAGGTGGCCAAGAAGGCCAACAGCATCCTAGCCTGTATCAGGAATAGTGTGGTGAGCCGGACGAGGGAAGTGATCATCCCCCTGTACTCGGCACTGGTGAGGCCCCACCTCGAGTACTGCGTTCAGTTTTGGGCCCCTCGCTACAAGAGGGACATTGAGGTGTTGGAGCGTGTCCAGAGAAGGGCTACAAAGCTGGTGAGGGGTCTGGAGGACAAACCTTATGAAGAACAACTGAGGGAGCTGGGGTT
Organism: Chroicocephalus ridibundus; assembly: GCF_963924245.1. Lineage (NCBI taxonomy): Eukaryota > Metazoa > Chordata > Aves > Charadriiformes > Laridae > Chroicocephalus > Chroicocephalus ridibundus. The sequence continues at coordinate 6,386,402 of NC_086295.1, read as the reverse complement.
GTTTAGCTTGGAAAAGAGGAGGCTGAGGGGAGACCTTATCACCCTCTACAACTACCTGAAAGGAGGTTGTAGAGAGATGGGGGCTGACCTCTTCTCCCTGGTGACAAGTGATAGGACGAGGGGAAACAGGTTCAAGTTACATCAGGGGAGGTTTAGATTGGATATTAGGAGACATTTTTTCACTGAAAGGGTTATTAAACATTGGAATAGGCTGCCCAGGGAGGTGGTGGATTCACCATCCCTGGAGGTGTTTAAAAAAAGGGTAGATGGGGCACTGAGGGACATGGTTTAGAAGTGGCTCTTGTCAGGGTAGGCTAAAGGTTGGACTCGATGATCTTAAAGGTCCCTTCCAACCTCAACAATTCTATGATTCTATGATAGGGGACGTTTAGATAATACACAAAAATACACAAAGGCTATGCTAAAATTAGGGGAAAAAAGTTAAAGCGGTATAACATGGATTCCCCACCCCCCCAGCCATATACAATAGCAGGCTTTTCCACTGAACTGCACATGTTCAGGGAGCTATAACAACCTGTTTCCCAAATAGTAGTTTTCCCCTTGCCAAATCAAGATACAAATGCTTTTGAAAGGTTGCTAATATTCTCAGATTTAAGCGTAAAAGCATGTGCAACTTGGTTTTCAGGTGATGCTGTCTACATGGCTAACGAAAATGAGAGACAAGAATATGTTCTAAATGAAAATGGAATAATCTTTGTGGGCAATGCAAAGTACATTGAAGCAAGAGGATGGTACTACGGACAGGTAAGCCACAAGGAATTCATTTCAGCTCTTATTCGGTCTCCAATAGCATTTTCTCTTCTCATTATTTGCCTCTGATAGATATGCCTATTTATACGAAAAGCAAACAAACCTGGCTAGGCTTATTTGTGGTTCGCTCAGTGTGAGAGAAGATTTAGCCCAGCACTGCAGCTAGGACTGACTTCTACAGGTGTTTGAAGCTCACGGTACAAGCGTGGACCTCATCTGTGACCAAAGCATCCATAGCACAAGTGACAACATACTTGTGTGGCTCCAACGCACCCACTGTTTTTCCTATAACGTGCCAGAACTGACATTGACATAGAATTATAGAATCATTTGGGTTGGGTGGGACCTTTAAAGATCATCTATTCCAACCCTCCTGCCACGAGCAGGGACATCTTCAACTAGATCAGGTTGCTCAGAGCCACATCCAACTTCACCTTGAAAGTTTCCAGGGATATAACTCAAGAGAATCTAATAACTGCAGTCAGAATAAGCTTGGCAGTTTTAGTTTTACTGCTGTCACCTCTTCTGATGGCAAAAAGCATCCTGCCAGATTATTATTATTTTAATTAGTTAGTCCCATCTTTAGCCAATATTCAAGCGTGAATTGCACACTACTGTCTTTATGCCTCACTACCCCTATCGCTGTTGGGCTAGAATATCTTAAAAAGGAGGAACTGCAGTAGAATCTCCTCTAATTCTGTTTGTGAAACTATCTATTTTCTTAAAAAATTGTCTTATCTGACCACAGTTTCAAGATCACCTTCTAAACATTTGTCTCACCATGCTTGATCTGAGCCTCTACTATCGTCAGAACGCAGCCATTGATGTATCCCGAAGAGGAGATCCTAAATATGTGGGCCGAGTAATCAGTTCCATGGTAAGAAGCGGACAACTTAATCTGAATTACACACGCTTAAGCAGAAAGCATTAGTTATACCACTGAGCCTCAGCCGCCTGCACCTTAAGCAACTAGATATTAACTAGTTGCAATAACTAACAGCAATAATTAACTAGATATGCTGCATTACACACAACAGATTTTGTGCATTCTGTCCATTGGCCTGTTTTTAGATCAATGGAAATGATAATGACAATGGAGTTCTCCTGGGAAAGTGGCAAGGAAGTTTCCATTCCCATGAGAATCCCTCCAGGTGGGACGGCAGCGTGGTAATCCTCCAGAAATGGCGTCAGGACAACTACAAGCCTGTGCAGTATGGCCAGTGCTGGGTTTTCGCAGGCGTGATGTGTACAGGTAAGCTTTCCGAATAGAGGACTATGAAACGGGGGTGAAATGGAGGCATCTGTGACCTCTGGTTTTATCAAAACTACGAAGCAATTAATTCTGCAAGAGGAACAGTGCTCTGAAGATTGCAAATGCTGAAGAATTCACAAAATATTGAGACACTTCACTTTGTTTCTCACATGTTTTTCTAATCACTAAACTAAAGCTGTGTGTGTTTTTTTGTTTGTGTATGTGTGTGTTTGTTTTGTTTTTTTTAAATATATTCCAGTTCTGAGGTGCTTGGGGATTCCAACTCGTTTGGTTTCAAATTTTAACTCTGCCCATGACGTGGATAGAAACCTGAGTATTGATAAGTACTATGACAGCTCTGGAAAGAGTCTTAATATCGGCAAGGATTCCACATGGTAAATATGATTTTTTTTCTTTTGCATCTCACCAAAAATTAGAGAGAGGATTTATAAGCCTTAAAACCATGAACGCTAGTAGTACAAAAGGAAGTGAGCGCACAAAATTTAATATAGATATCTAAATGAATACACTAGACAGCAATTTGGACAGAAAACATACTTCATGGGTTTAAGATAATAATTACTTCAAATAACCAACCCAATTTTTTGCAGTCCCTGGCCTCAAACAAGTTGCAACTTTCTTTAAAAAATACGTTTCCATTGATGACGTACCAGTTCCCGAGGCTGTTTTGATTATTGACACCAAACCACTTTGTTCCCGACAATGCAGCTGTGTACCTTCCGTGCTCTTAACGGCTTACTGCTGCCATAACTTTCTCTTATCAAACATCCAAAGCCTGTGTTCCTCAGCCCCTGGCCTCCCCAGGTAGATGGGAGCCTCCCCAGGAGGTTTTCCAGCACTCCCTTAACTTGACCTTCCCTTTGTGGGAGCTGAAGAGAGAACAATCCCGACACTCTCCAGACTTGGTTACTGGACATTGTAAGTCCGGTGCCGTAAACTGCAAGTGATCCGTGATCATCAATCAAGCCTCACAATTTGAGTAGCCAAAGAAACACGATATTCTTTAAATAATACCATTTTGTGTTTTAGTTGCCCTCCAGTTTTAAAATCTTTACTCTGCAGCCGCTTCACCTTTCAGGAAGCGAGCTAACTGGGCCCAAGGGCGCATCATCCAGCTCAAAGTCCCTGTGCACACCAGGCTTCACCAAAATGTCAGCATTATTTGGTCTGCTTTCTTTCACTGAGTGTATGTGGTTGAAGGATATGGAAGTCTTCCACCTCTGAACTTCCTTAGAAACGTTAGCCTCTGAACCAAATTCAGCCAACGGATCTTTTCTGGGTTCTCCTGTGACCTACCTTTTACCAGTCTTTCGTGCTATCCTTTCCTTTCAGAGTTTGTGGAACTCGTTACCACTGGATGCTGTTTAAAACACAGCTATAAAGAGTTTTTAAACAGGTCAAGAGAGATTCATAGAGAATAAGATGACTAATGACCATTAAACCCAGCGGCACTGATGTAACATCTGATTCAGAAAGTCCCAAATTCTCTGACTGGAAGAAATTGTGTTGGGGGAGGCTCATTCTATTCACGTGCTGTTCTCATCTCTTTTCTAAACACGTGCTGCTGCACACTGCTATAGGTGGAGTATTGGACTTCATGAGCGTTTTATCCGACCCAGTATAGCTATTTTAAGTGCCTATTTAAATGAAGAATTTCCCACATTGGAGGGTTACCGAACACAATCACCAAGTGTTGCCTATATCCATGGCTTAAATCTTTCACCTACAGTTTATATCGCTCCCAAAGCAAGCTGCTGCCATCTGTATTCTCTCCCTCCCTGCCCTGAGGTCAACACCTCAACAGCAGGCAGTAAATCCACCCTTTGAAAGAGTAGTAGTGGGTTGCTGTAACTAGCCAGCTCCTGTCACATGTTAGACAGTCTTTAAAAAAAAAAATAATTTCCTTCTCCTTTAGAATTGGAAGTTCATATGACTCTATATTACTATGTTTTGTAGACATTGTTCTTTGTCTCCAGGGATTATCACGTCTGGAACGAAAGCTGGTTCATTCGCCCAGACCTGGGAACACCATACAATGGGTGGCAGGTTTTAGATGCGACTCCACAGGAACAAAGCAAAGGTAAATTCTTAGCATGACTTCACGTCCCTTCTCTAAACTGAGCAGGACTAAAGTTTGCCTTTTTTGCCCCCCGGTGTTTTAGGATTATTTCAGTGTGGCCCTGCGTCTGTCAGAGCCATCAAAGAAGGAGATGTAGACTTGGATTACGACACCTTATTTGTGTATACGGAGGTGAATGCCGATTGCAACAGATGGATTGTATACAGCGATGGAACTAAGAAAAGAGTGTATTGTGATACCGAAATAATTGGCAGGTTTATCAGCACCAAAGCTGTGGGCAGCAATTCCCGTGTGGATGTCACCTGTAATTACAAATATCCAGAAGGTAAAGGAATTACCACAGACTGTTCTTCTTGTTATCACCGTTATCCCCTGTTGAATTCTTGGTGCTAGGGAGCTAGGATGGGTAACCTCTTTTGTTTGAGCATCTCTCCCCTTCCTTCAGAAAAATATTTCTGTCAGCATTCTCACACTATTTTCTTAATACAATGGGTATTTGTATATTTCTGGGTTTGTGTATTCAGTAGTTTCCTTATTAAGACACAATACAAAATATACTTTAGTCCTTTACACAGGAGCACAAAGTGTAATATATACACAAAACAGGGCTATAAAATATGGTTTACTACCCAAGGCAAACTCTCAAGCTGTCATACCAGAAAGTCTTAAAGCCAAGTCCATCACGTATCACGAACTGTGCACAGGTCTGTAGTGGGGGAAGTTACAGATTAATAAGTACTATTTGTCTGGCATATCTGGCAGAGGGAGCGAGGCAACAATCAAACTACTATTCCAAAACCTTAAACTCCAGTCCTCTAACACCAGATATCCATCTCCCATGCGGAGATGCTCATCTCCATGCTCAGTCTCTGTCAGCAAATAAATTCTTCCTTGCTGTGTCCGTTCCAACTCCTCATCTGTCCTTTTGAAGGCCCCATTACACCCCGTTCCCAAGAGGGGTGACTCACTCCGTCTCCCTCTCTGACCATATAAATTCACCGAGTTATGCTCTCTTCCGCTTCTGCTCCGACATCCCACCATCAGCCACCCAGCCATTCAGTTGGTATGTGTTTGCGCTCCCCAATGCGGACTCAGTCTCCACGTTATCAGATTCAGGAAACAAAACTACTAGGAAACAGTAAAGGGACTAAGTGCCACTCATCTGTGATTACCAAACAAAGCAGCAAAGGTTAAGAACTGCATAGCTGCATGTTTGCGGGAATGTTTTTATCTTCCCTCAAAAACTTGGTATCTAGGTCTTTCCATCTTTTTTTTTTTTTTTTTTTTTAAGTTTAGGGTTATGGGTTTCATAATAGTTTGCTTAATGTTTGTGGCTCAAAGTCTTAAAAAAAAAAAAAGGAGGAGAATGTATTTAACTTTTTTTTTTTAAAAAAAAAGTTTGCTATTCAGAATTAGTGGCCACATTTCAATACTTCACTCCCCAAGGTTTCAGTGCAACCATATTTAATACAGAGGCTGGTTATCATCAGATCAGGCGAGTAACACTTACCACACTACTGCATGTTCTGACCAAGGAAAAAAGAATTCTTGCATCCTAACAAATACAAATGCATCGTATTTCATTTTAGTGCCTTATTCACCTTATTACACGTGTTTATTACTTTCCTGTGAGAAACCTGAATAGAAGCTTATAAAAACATGGGGAACTTTTGGGTGTTGCGTATTTCTGGGTGATGCAGAGCTGACGCCCTGTATCACTCTGAAAGCCTTTACGCAGAGAAGGCGCGATGACAACAAAAAGTATGAAATTTACTCGGTTCTCTCCTTCGCCCAGGTTCTTCTGAGGAAAGACAAGTTTACAAAAAGGCCTTGGCAAAGATATTTGGATCAAACATCACAGAAGGACACACAGAATCTCCGCGTGAAAGACCATCAGAAACAATGAGAAACCCTGGAATCTCTGGGAAATTCAAGCTGGCTGAACCTCCGGTGTTCGGCAAAGACATTACCCTACTCTTAATTCTCAATAACCTATCTTCTGACCGCAAGACTGTGAAGGTGGACATGAGTGCATCAACCGTCCTATATACGAGGAGACCAGTAACAGAGATCTTGAAGGCAACCACTTCTGTGGATCTGGGTTCTAAACAAGGTAACTTCCCATGTCCCTAAGGAGCCAATATAGCCCTCCTCTTAGCCACACGAAGGCAACTGGAAGTAAGAAACATCAGTATCATACCTCCAGCAGCCTCCTAGCCCATCTACTTGCTCCCTCTCTTAATAGCATTGTTTATGACTACATTTTACAAGATATTTCCCTCCCCCCAAAAACCTTCCCTAGTTCGACCAGGAATTGAAGGTCTCATGAAATGTTTTACAGAAGGCTACATTGATGTTATAGCTCCAGAAGCAACGCTATAGATACGTGTCGCCCAGAGAGGTGGTGGAGGCCCCATCCCTGGAGACATTCAAGGCCAGGCTGGATGAGGCTCTGAGCAACCTGATCGAGTTGAAGATGTCCCTGCTGGCTGCAGGGGGGTTGGACTAGATGGCCTTTAAAGGTCCCTTCCAACCCAACACATTCTATGATCCTATGTGTGTGTCATGTGTGCCTATACGTACACATATACACACACACCTGTGTGTGTCTGTGGTGATTATTACACGTATGGGAACACATCTTGCACTCTTAACAAATAAAAAACCTCTGATGTATGCTTTCTGGCACTCAACAGGCATCACTTTAATAGAAGTTAACTAGGAAAAAGGTTAAAAGTTACAGTGAAACTGTCTCTTTGGAAGAGTCAAGGCTATTAAAACTGTTCTAGAGATCTTTTTCACCCCCAGCAGCTGCAGAGACACATTTTTTTTTCCATACCTAGCAGAAAAGTTGTAGGATTACAACAATAAGCAGCTGAGCAGGTCACTTGAACAGGATCTCTGTGACACTTGACCCAAACTTTCTTCTTTACTGAGGTAAAACAAATAGGATGCAAGGAGGGAATAGGTAAAAATCGTTATACATTTAAATTATAAGAAATACAAAAGTACAGGAATCCAGTGAAATGCAGATGACCAGATTCCCTCAGTTTCAGGCCAAAATCCTGCGTTCACAACTGTAAGGGTCAAAGGAGTTAAAGCAGAAAAGGATCACCAGAAGAGAGAAATACACAGCCAGTCTCACAAGGAAGAAATAGAAACGGACTCCAGCTGTCTTAGCTTCTGTGCTCTTCAATAATTTCAAAACCCCTCACAATAACTACCTTTTCTTTTTAATCACTCTTTGAGAACGTAATGGTTCCTAAATACATGTCTGCATTCCAGGGAAACACATCCGGTTAAAGATTCCTTATTCCTATTATGGAAAATACCTGACTACCGACAAAAGGATCCAGGTTACTGCTCTGTGTGAAGTCCTGCACAGGCAGGGGCTAAAGCTGCTGGTGGAGAAGACAATCATTTTAGAGGACACAAACATTATCATTAAGGTAAACAATTCTCTCCCTGATGTCCCAAACAGGCAGAAAGAACTAAAGAGTCTTTTTGGAGCTCAGATCTTTAGATGGGAATTTGGGGCTAAATGCGTTAGTTCAGGCTGCAATTTCAGATGTTGCTCTAAAATTCTGCCTGCCTAAGTTGAGGAAGTAAGCAGCCGAAAGACCAATTTTCAATCTTTGCCTGAATCTGCCCCGTTCTTCAGAACCGCTCCATTACCTTCTTTCTTTCCCAGTCACGTGCCACCGCTTCACGGTCACAGAACTTGTTTTCATTTCATCTGTATCCTAGGTATTGGCAAGTGCTTTAAACAACTTTGCCTACTTCCAAATCCCTTAATTCTAATCTGCTAGGGCCAGTTTATATTGTTTTAACGCTTTAATCCTAATCAGTGATGTCCCAAAAAAACCCCAAAAACAACAAATGCTGCTCAGCAACCCAAAGATCAGACAGGTTTAACGAGATGTGTCTGTATAGTCAGGGCTCTGTTTCACTGAAATTGTGCACAAAATATTGCACACAGCTTGACAGCACTATTCAGCTAATCCAAATCCCGCTTCAAGCATTAGGGAAGGCATACCTAAATTCACTGCTCCTAAAATGCCTCGTTCATCCTCAAACGCGAGAGATGCTCTGCTTCCAGCGCCACCGAGGTCTGGCGCCAGAAAAGAGTAAAACGGGGAATGGTCAGAAACGTGTCTTTGTCATTTAGATGCCCCGGCGGGTTGTAGTGAACAAAGCTGTTACTCTGGAGATCTCGTACGCCAACCCCCTGCCGGAGCCCGTGAGCCGCTGCGTGCTGCTGGTGACTCTCATGAATCAACAGGTCAAGATACAGTAAGTGAAAACCACCGCATTTACTCAGTGCTTCTAACATGACCAACAGCGTGTCTAATTCCACAGTAAGAAAAAAAAAAAAATCACGCTTGAATTGTCTTTTTCATATTTGCTATTTATGAAGATAAAAATGCCACTAAATACATATTGAGATATAGGAACCTCCTTAACAACTAAAAACTGCCAGCATTCTTCCTTCCTGGGAAAGCAAATGGGCACAAATTCTTTCGTCTCTCTGACATTTCTTCTACAGCTTGGCTTTATGTTTCTATTTTTATAGAGGGTACCCTAATACTACAAAAACAAGTCTGAGCTAAAGCAAGTAAGACACTGCCATAGCTCCCTCCTTTCAGCCCAAACAAGAAGTTGCTCTCTTCTCCTTTAAAGTTGGAGAAAATCATGCCTTTTCAAAACATAAGAGCAAAATGTTCTATTACTTTTTTTTTTTTCTTTTCCTCTGGACTCTGGTGCTTTATGGATCAACTCAGCGTTGAGCAGTTCGTATTTCCTAAAGCCTGTTTTATCATAAAACAGCCTGACTTTCTGTGGCTCTGGAAATATTTGGATGTATTAATCCATAAAAATATGGGAAACATTATTCCAGTGAAAGACTGAGCCACTTTAGGCCAAAAGGAGACACAAACCAGAAGCACCCTGACCATTAGAAAAAAAATTAAATCATATTATTGCCAAAATGGAGATGAACCAAGCAGGCATCCAAGACAGCGCTGGCCTTTGACATCCAAGTTTTCCTATTTTAAGTTTGTGTTGACAATCCAAACTTGTGCCCAGCCCTAACATGGAGGCATGGTGTAGCACTCCTCATTTCCACCAGTCTCTGCAAGAGTAAATGAAGATGGTATTATCTTTTCTCATTTCTTAGTCTTCACAAAGCCCCAAACCCTAAGCAGTTCTTAAAAGCCAAGGCTGGGTCTCAAGTAACTGTTGGTGCCCTAGCTATCATGCAGTTCTGCTTCTTGGGAATCTCACAGAAAGACAATGCAAGCCTGAATTAATTGATTTTTAAATTAATTTTTTTTTTTTTCCAGTCTGGCACGACTGGCACCAAGGGAGAGATCAAAAATTTATTTTGAATTCACACCTCGCAAGTCTGGGCCCTTACAGCTGCAAGTAGACTTCTCTTGTGACAAGTTTTCACACGTCAAGGGGTTTGTAACCATTGCTGTAGCACCTGCATAATGTGATGGAATCGATCTCCTATTTCAGCATTAACATGGCAAGATGTTCTCCTCCGTATAGGGACCCTGATGACTGCAAGAAACTTCCCACAAAAACTGGTGACCTCTTACATTGCAATAGAATCAAGTCTCCTGCTTTCACAGTGCTTAATTATTTACTCTCTAATTGTATTTCTTTTTTTGTCTCCTTGTCTAGAAAAATGAAGCTCCTTCCTTGTAGAAATAGTTTCACTGTTTTATCGAATCTTATTGTATTAAGCTCCTGGTTTTAACTTTTCCATCAGATAACACAGTCTCTTTGTGACCACATTCTAATTGTCAGCAATAAATAAAAACTATTCATAACTGTATTATTTTGTAATGAATTGTACATTCCATGGAAATATGCGACATCACAAGACTGAGGAAAATTCTTTTTCCTTCATTTAAGTTTCTTACCTAAGAAGTAGAACAGTTCCTCCACTGTTCACTTAATGTCTGTGATTTGTGACACCTATAACTCTGTGAACAGGGAGGAAAAAAGCCTACGAAGGCTGGAAAAAGTGAATGTTCGGGGTTCGTGACAACAATATTTTTGTAGCCTGTGGGCTTAGACCTGCCACAGAGCAGACGACACATCTACATATTCAAATCTGTAAGTTAATTCCTATGTAACATGACAGAGCCCCGAGCACCACGGAGCACAGGAGAGCCCTGCATTAATAAGGAAGGCCAGCAGCACAAGGGAACTAATGCTTTTTGCCCGCCAATGCAAGGTCGCTCAAGACCAAGGAATACTTTTGTCTTCCAACTTATAAAATGTTTAAAGCAGAACTACTAAGGCCACAATTGCGAACCACAAAGTCATCAGGAGTTCAACATGGACACCTTTTGTCTGACAGGTGATAACATTTCATAGAATAGTTTGGGTCAGAGAGCCTGGTGCATCCAGACACGATCACAAATTCTTACGGAAAAGAATACACGAGAAGCCATAGCAAAACGTTAGATCCCTTTTTTAAAAACAAATTTAAGTGGCAGGTAATTAATTTGCCTTTTTGGTTGCAGGCAGTCTTGAATGTGGAAACAAACAAAAAAACAGCAACAGACAAAAAAAAAAAAGAGATACGACATGGAAGTGTAGAGGTGAGGAAAAGGAGGGATCATCCCTTTTCCCCTTACTCCTCAGTCACAGTCCACTGGAAGTTGGGGAAGTTCGGCATGCAACCTCCTCTCAGGACAAATTGGCAGGGCCTGTTTCTAGATAAGTTGTGATACAGGATGAGGGAGGAGCGAGCGCGAGGCAGCTTCCAGAGCGGAGCAGGGTGTCTGTAATTAGAGTGGGCAGGGCTCGCACCAGCACCACAGCTCTGTAGCTTCCTCCAGGGCCCAACTCAAGCTGCCGTGCCAAACAGCTACGGAGAAACATGTATTATGAACGCCAAACTACACACAAGAGTGATTAAAAGCAGAGGCAGCCTTAAACGCTCCTCTGTACTTCACAGAAGTCCCTGACGCGCAGGTGACTGCACAGCAATGGCCCCTCAGGGGGACGTATTGCTTCACGCGTGAGAAATGCGTATTGTATGTAATCATGGCAGGAACAGAGGATGAGCACGCCACAACTCTATGTGCTTCCAAGAAAGCACGAATTGCATGCAGTTATGTGAAAGATCTTCAGGCAGACCTGCCTTAAAAAGAAAAGAAGAAGAAAAAAAAAAAAGTGGTTTATGCTATGCAAAGCCATGATGGTACTGAGCAGCAGTAACACTAATTATTACAACTCTACTTCGATCACTCCACATCCCATACATCCACGTTGTACAATATGTACATTTGTCTGTACCCGCCCTCTGCACAGTCTCCAAAAACCTAAACTGACACAAACCAAACCATCCAAAATTAAGTTTCTTCTGTTCCTTCATCAGATCAAGTTTGGAACGTTTTCCCCTCTTAGCAGTTAAGACACCAGGATGGTGTTTATCATCTTTCCTCAGCTGTTCACCAGTTTTAAATAAGCATAATTAGATTCAAGATTGTGCAATTAAAGTAGTCATAAGTAGATGCTTACGTAGGATATTACTACCAAAACAGTAACTAGCAACCACAGGTCACACCCATCTTGTATAAACTCTATTTTATGTAGTGAAGTCAAGAGTCCTAAGTCTTTCATTGCTCCTGCTGGTGGAAGAGGATTCAGAATGTTCTTGCACACTTCTGTATCCATAACTTGAACTACGCACAAGTGTGGAAAAGAAGAAAGAATCCTCATGGCGGGTAAGTTAAAAATAGCCTCATTGCTCCAGACATCACTCTTCCAATACAGATGAGTGGCATTTGCTGAGGAAACAGGATAAATTACATTTAGTTGTTCCCTTGGCAATTTAGCCCTTTTTAGGTTAAATGCATTTTTGGGTTATTCTACTAAAACTGATTTATTTTTGTTTCTTTTCATATCATGGCTCTTGAACATATTCTTTTCTATATAGCTATTAACTACTTTATACAGTGCTTTCGCAGCCACCTAATCAACACTGTTGGCTAGTGACTTGGGCATCAGACTGCCGCACAGAAGTCCCAGGCTCTAATCCCTCTCTGATGTCAAATTGATGTCTGGCCTCAGACGGGTCACTTCTTGGCTTTGGACTCCCACATTCACCTCCCTACAAAGTGGCGGCGTTAGCCTGCGCGCTGCTTCGTTGAAGTGCAGTCCCAATATCTGTGTATTCTATGTATATATTCTAGCACTTGCTCTCGCTGTCAAGCTGACCGGAAAGATCTGTAGTTAGAAAGAAGGGTCATATAATACACACACACACAGAGTCTATCTACAATTTAGCCTAAGGATTTTTTTCTATTATAGCTTCAGCTTTCTGTCAGAGGCAACAGCAAGAACCCTGTGTGTATAACGATCGGCATTTTCAGCCGTGATCACCGATTCGGCAGACTGGCTTATGAGCATGCTGCCAACGTTATCCATTAGCAGACAAAACACACACACAACTTTTAAGTTTGTCCAATTGTATGTTGACAGGACTATTAAAAATATTTTTTTCCAACAGAGAGATACTGAAAGCAGAAAGAGAAATTATAAGATTTAAATTGAAACTATGAAGATCAAAACAAAGAGAAATTGGAAGTACGCAGAGACAAAAGACTGGTATTAAGCTTTATTGTGGTCTTGCCACATACATAAGCCATTTTTTGCTGATCTCCAGCACATATTCACTAGAAATGCTTGTGTAACCATGGACTTTGCAAGGCAAACCAAACTGTTAACACAGTAAATCCTTAGAGCTAACCAACGATAACCACTGCCGCCTTTATCTTCCTACTTCTCTGCTCTTACTCTGTCGTACATCTTGTCTTTGCCTCTGACACTCCACTCGAAGTCTTAGCGGCGCCATTTAGGTCCTTAAAGTCGGAGTCCCGCCAGTATCCAACCCATGGCTCAGCTGCTATTAAATCCTATATGTGCTACATTTTTGTTTGCAGACATGCAAAACGCTCTGTGTTATCTGCGTCGTTGCACAACCAATGATGCTCACACTCCCCGCCTCAGGGAGCGCTTCGGGACACACAGTGGTGGGACATACACGGGCAAAGTGTTGCAAGGCTAATTTCTTTCCAAACTCTGAACCCAACTGCCCTTCAGAAACATGTTCTAATTCACTCTTAAATTAGAGCACTTGATAGTAAGAATGCTGTTTTCTATAGGTCCTTTTCAATTAAGCATGTTTAAGCCAGAATAACAAAGTGATGATGCAAGCCAGAAACTTTCTAGACATTTTACATCACATGCCTCAAACATAACACTCCTATCAATGGAATTTTTTTTCTCTAGGTGACATGTCTGAAACATGACCCTCCACTTAACTGAAAAATCTCAAACATATTTATGCTCAGACTACAGGAAAGCAACTCGCTCCAGGCACTTACTGCAGCCTCAGAACTGCATGTACGCATTCATGTTTCTTCCAAAAAATCTGAAAAATTAGTATAATTATGGCTACATCAAGGCTTCGCAGAATAGAATTCTGTGCTGCAAACACAGCAGAAAACTCAAATCCCACATTCTCTACTTCTATAGTAGAGCTCTATGGATTCCCTCAGGTATGAATCTCATTGCAAGAGATTCAAGGTGTGGCTAAAACCAACTCCGTGAGCTTAGTTCAGTGAAACCATGGATGTGGTGCTTCCATGGAGATGTTCTTCAAATGAAATTCCTCTGGAATATCATACTTGGGAAGGGTACTTCTCAAACACATGTGTTCATAGAGGGATCTGTATTTTTTCTGCTTTGCTTTTGTTTGTTTTTTGGTTGTTGTTTGGTTTTTTAATTGATTGGGGAACAAGAAAAGTTGCAAGCTTTTGCAATCTGTGCTTCAGTGTCCCATTTTAAATAGTGGGCAACCTATCATGATACAAGAGAGCAACCCACAGCACTGCCTCAAGAAACACCACTCCTAATCCTACCGTCTGTCCTCTGCTGGTTATCTTTTCCCAACAGAGAAACAGCACCCAGCTTCAAGCAACGAGACTATAAATTAACTGAGATACAAGATATGCAACAAGATAACATGCAAGTTTGACAATGAAGATAGTAGCTTTCTATTCATCATCTGTCATACAGTATTTCCAGGATCAGACACGCACTTGCTCGTGACATTTTTGATATTTCTTTCTGTACAGCCAGAAAGCATTCTGGGAACCAGGGATTCCCACAGAAAAAGAGTGGGAACACGGTGGAACAGAACAGTCTTCAACCTTTAACAAAGTCTTACGGAAGTACAACAGGGTTTTGTTATTTTATTTTATTAAATCAAAGATTAATTCTCTGAAGAGGTGGTTTTTCTGTCTCTGAAAGACGCCTACAGAAAAGATATTTTAGCTGGTCATTTAAGTTGTTGTTTATTTTGCAATTTTTAATAACAACAGTGGATTTTCCTGTTTTCCTAGAACGTATATATAAATATAACAAAAATGACTGCATTAGACAAGCTGAAGAGATGCACAAGTTTGAAGGAACAACGCTTTAATTAACTCGCCTTGTGTCCTTTCTAGCCCTGAAAGTAGCCGACGTCAACTGGCAATCCAAACTAAACAAAGCTGCACACCATACCGCTGATTACAGCAGCACAGAAGCAATCTTGAGGAGAGGACAGGCCTTCAGCATCACTCTGAACCTCAAAACAACAGCAGAACCTGGGGACAACTTCACCTTTATTGCAAGCACAGGTAATTTCCCCATGGCACTCACCTCACCTCCGAGTCGCTCCAGCTCCAAAACACCAATGCCTTACAGCTCTGCGTGGTCCATCCCCACATCGTTAAGCTTTATCCTCTTTCATTCAGGATTCATTGTCTTTTTAGGCTTAGGAGTTCCCATTCTAAAGTTCAATCTGTACCTTAAGGCAATAGACAGTTAAGGTAATAATTAATAGAAAGTTAGGTGCCAGCCCCATTCTAAAAACAAGCTTGTCTCTGCTCCTGCAGACCTACCTGCAACGCTGCAAGTTGTCTTTGTTCTGCAGTTCCCTGAGCATTTCACAGCTCAGCCTCCCCCAGACCATCATCCCCCATTTGTCTCCTCTCCTGACTCTACTTCACCTGTTTAAACTCCCCTTGATTAACTTCATGTGTTCCCTGTTACTAGAAGAGCCTACACGACCCCTTTTATCAGACTCCTATCTGTATCTTCCCAAAAGCCTTCTCCAAAAAATTCTCCAGGCAGCTGCTAACTCTTAATGAAATGTGTATTACAATGCGTGGCTCATCCTGACTACATATCTTTGAACTGTCAGGTTTTCAGGAGAGCAGGCGTCCTCACTCATAGAATGATTACAGGTGTACTCACTTTTACTGGGCCCTGCACACGACGCAGAGGGCTGCATAGTCCGATCCTATGGATGGGAGCACAGCTAGTTTACACCAAATAAGCATTCAAGCTGATAAGCTGCAAACTCTTTCAATGTAGTCATTAAAAAAAATATGGAACGGAGATCATCGCTGACCCCAAGTTCGTCACCCACAGCTGTCATTCAGAGTTGCTGTCCCTGTTTCCTCTGGCAGGACCATCCCCATCGGAATCACAGCAGACCAAGGCCGTATTCAGCCTTTCTGAGGAGAGTGCCAGCGGCTGGAGTGCAACCCGGGAGCCCAGCGAGCCCGGATGCATCAACTTCACAATATCCAGCCCAGCCGACGCTGTCATCGGACGATACAAACTCAAACTCCAGATGGTTTCTGGGAACCACAAGGTCTCTTCAACACTCCTGGGCCAGTTTGTGCTACTCTTCAATCCCTGGTGTCCAGGTATGTTTTGATGTGTCGTGTCCTTCACATAAGTCATTGTCTCAGCCAGGAAATCTGGGTGTCACAGTAAAGCTCAGCATTAAGGATCATGTTTTTGCCCCTTCTTCAGTGCTGCAATGCATCAAAGATCCAGCCTCTTGCTTGTAGAATAAGAAATCGGGGGCAAGGAACATTCCAAATATTTATTCTATAATTTTTTTCCCCTATGATACTTGGGTTCAGCTGTAAACCAAGCAATATCTACCAGTAAGACACAGACTGAGATTAGAGAAGGGACAGGAGCATAGTCAGTTCGCCTCAAAGGAACTTCGTGCTTCTTTTATTCCCTCTCTAAATGATTACAGAGGAACAGCAGGGAGTCCTAACCCTGAAAGCGCAGACAGCCCAACCTGTTCCCTAGAACTCCCCTTGAAGTGAGATTTTCAGTTACAGCAAAACAACTCCCCGTTCAGCCAGTGTGTCTCATTCTGCTTCTAGATGATGACGTCTATATGGCTAATGAAAAGGAGCGACGGGAGTATGTCCTGAATGACAGTGGAATCATATTTCAGGGATTGGAAAAACATATTCAACAAGAAGCTTGGAACTATGGACAGGTAAAGAGCATCGCCTATTCCAGAACTTTGAAAATAAGAACAGTGGGTAAATAGGCTCTTGAGGAGAGTGAATCATTACCTCATAGTATAAGAGTTCAGTATTCTGCTCTCACTTATTATTTTCTTGCAGATGTATGTCTCACTTATTACAGCAGCATCAGGATCATTTCCCCTGTCCTGGCATGTGCTAATACAGAAATAAAAGAAACAAAGCACAATTTTAGTTTTCTTCTGCCTATTACACGAACTGGTAAAATTCTACTCATTTCTTCACCCTGGTAAAGGGCAAAGGAATCCACTCCAATATTAACCTCTAGGTATTGCAAGGCTCGTACATCTAAATATTGACACGGTTGGTTGGTAATGCGGCAGAAGACGCTAAAAGGATATCCCAAATCTATTCAACTGAAACAACATGAGTTGGAATTTTTGAAGATCAGTTTGGCCTTCTAAGCACAGCTGCTACAACTACAGTCCTAACTACAGCCCTCCTGCAGCCACACAGCCATCCTGCAACTCCCCGGGCCAGTCAAAACCATTCCTCACCACTTCATGCCTTACACCTGCACCAGCAGTTGCACAAACAGCACTTCCATTAGCCCTCCTGATCACTGTGGCTACTTTTACACTAATGAAGGAAACAGGGCCAGATCTGCTCTCTGTCTCGGAGGCGAAGTGGCATCCTTGCCTGACCACATCCATACAGCCCAGCGCTTCACTCTGGTGTTCTCTGGGCCCAACACAGTGCCTCTGTGACCCTCATCCACAATAATTATTTTTGTGGGGTATTTTTCAGTTCAGATCATCTGATACATGGTGAAGGCAGCCCATCGGAGTGAAGGTTTCATAGCAGAAGGGTACCTGCAGGGGCATGGTGGGATGCAGGACGGCGCGGAGCCTGCTGAGACAGACCTGGGGTGGTCTTGTCCCTTCCACCAGGTCACACAATGTCTTCATGAATGCTGGTAGCTGTGGCCCCAAACCATGCTCATAAACATGCTGTCTTTAAAATACTATGGAGAGTCAGCAGCCCAGTGCTTATGCTTTTTTCTTGGCCTTATTTTCTTTAAAAGTACAGAAAATGCTTATATCACCAACATCATCCTATTGTGCCAGGAGAAGGAAAATAGGTGGGGAGTCACTCCTTGGGTTTGTTTTTGAATTAGCCTTTAATATATCGCTTGTTTTGATTTCAGTTTGAAGAGGGTATCCTTGATATCTCTCTGTCTATACTGGATCGAAGCCTGAACCACCACGAAGATCCAGCTGTCGATGTATCCAACCGAAACAATCCCATCTACGTGAGCAGGGTTATCAGTGCTATGGTAAAGTCATCAATTAGTTACGGCTGTACAATGCACCTACTAACAAAAACCCCAATGCTTTATTGTGAATGCCTCAACGTTTTATAGGAGTAGCTAATTTTCCTCGACAAAATAGCTACAGAAGAGGTAAAATGGAGATTTATTCTCAAGGAAAAATACCCCTGAAGTTTAATTTACCTTCTTCCCAAAAGTTTGCTCATAACTGAAGGAACACTTCCAAGAACTTTTGGGGAACATTGAATCTCAGATGTATTTTCCTAATAGATTATCAGTCCATTAGATCTTTTCAGTAAATTTGAAAGCCTGTGTCCATTCTGAAATCATTTGCTAACTCGTTCGAACACCAAAAGAAGCATGAAATATTTTGGAAAACTGGTGTTGGTACGGCTGCACTTAATATATGTATTTAGTATTCTTCACTTAAGGGGGATTCGTTCAGCGAGGCTGCTGTGCATTCCCTTCCACAAATAGTTACACCTCCTCAACACCCCCCCATCCTCACAAACATAGAAATGCACAACTAGGCAACCGAAAAATTTTCCATTTTATAGATAAGCCATGCCTTAACACATTCCTTATCTGAGATGCCTCCTTTATAGCTGTGGTCCTTTTCACCCTTTTAGACAGCACTCGCTTTAGGCAATTTCACCTCTTTCAGGTTAACAGCAATGACGAAAAAGGAGTAGTGGAAGGGAAGTGGAGCGGAAAGTACCGCTCAGGAACCAACCCCCTGCAGTGGAGCGGCAGCGTGACCATCCTTCGGAAGTGGTACAGGGGGAGATACAAACCTGTCCGGTATGGCCAGTGCTGGGTCTTTGCAGGAGTAATGTGCACAGGTAAACACGAAGGGATGAAGAACACTATCAGAAAGGAAGCTTACTAGAATTTCTGTAGTTTTAATTTTGTGATGTTATTGTTGAAGCTGTTTCAGCTTCGGCAGAGAGAGTGAAGAACCTGTGCTCTCCATGCATGAAGCGTTATTTTCTTCCATTTTAAACAGCCTGAGTTATACTGTACCCCAGTCTTGTGAGTCATCAAACAAAATGCAAAGTGGTTTGCCAGGCTGGGATGGTGAAAAGAGCGAATTTTCCTGTTTCAAAGTTAGGATTCAAAGAAAATCAGTGCTCTTTTAAGTCTGTCTCCTCACAATGCCAGCTTTCTACTGTTGTGCCTTACCTACTGGTGACGCAAAAACAAATCACAGGTCTGAAGACCTGTAAAGGGAGCTGCAAGTCGGGCAAAGCATTTCATCCTAGCGGTTTCCATTCAGAGCTGCTCTGGGAGACATGAGTCACTTTGGGGAAAATACAAAGGAAAACCAGTGCAATGGAGAGGTACGTCTCAGAGAGGAAGAGGAAAATGAAGCAGGTAACAGAGAAAGAAACTCAGGGAGAAAATGGGAGAGAGAACAGGATGAAGAACGAAGGATTAAAATAAATGGGTTAATCTAACTCTTATTAAAAAGGACATGGCAGCTAAGAATGTCCTGTGAGCAGAACTGTCTTCAGAGCAATTGGGCACAACGACTGTGACACATCGTGTCTGAGAAAGAAGTTTCTGAGGGTTTGTTTCCCCACTGAAAACATACACACTAGCCTGCTTTGCCAAGAGAAACAGAAAAATACTTTCTACATACCTGTAAAATAGATTTACAGAACTTTTATGGTATTCTGTATCGCAGTTCTGAGATCCTTGGGAATACCTACTCGTGTTATTACAAACTTCAACTCTGCCCATGACACGAATATAAATCTGAGTATTGATAAGTACATTGACGTTTCCGGAAAGACCCTGGACTTGAGTGAAGACAGTGTGTGGTAAATATAACTTTTTTTTCTTAGTATTTCTTCCATTATATTCTCCTCTAATTAAAAGATCTAGAATCATGCTCCTGAAAAACCACCCCAACCTCATGCTCCCAGTGATATAAAACCCCATAACAAAGAATCAGCAGTGCTCAGAAACACAGTTCGTGCTTAGTTTCATCATTCTGAAGAATTAACTGAGGAGATATTTGTACCATTGCTATTCAGCATGTTTTTTGAAAATATAACTGCTAATTCTGTCTCTACTGTCTGAAAGTTTAAATTTTTCCAAAAAGAGTTGAAGAGTGATTAACCTCTTGCCCCAAACTGATATCAGCTTGTCCCTCGATTCCTGGAGCAGAGCACTCTCAGGAGCCCAAAAGTTTTAGACCCAGCTCCCGTGCTACGCGGGGTTGATTGTCTCAGGCTTTCGTCGTTACCATTATACATCCCTTGCACAATAGCGAGAGGTTCTAAAACAAAGGTAACATGTTTAATGCAGCTGAGAAAAATTTCATCCCATCCCTTAGGAAGAACATGCTGCTTCATCTCAGAAAAGCTGTGAAAAATTATGCTTTTGACCAACAAGTGCACATGTGTGTCGTACCACATGCATCAGTGCTTCAGTCACCAAACACCTCGCGCCATGTGGACTGAATGCGACAAGGGTGACACGAAGTAGAAAGCAACCGCGGATAAATACCCACAGATGGCAATGTGCGCAGGAGGCTTTGGGCTGTACAGCATGTTGTTCTGGAACATCCAGAATTTAATCCTTGACTCGGCAATTAATTATTTTCCTTTTAACATTATTTTTTTCATAACATCCCAACATTTCTCAGAGATCTGAACACAAAAAGCTGGCAAAGAGGTGGAAAGAGGTACTCGAGAAAGGAGACAGTCTCTCCACAGAGGAGTTTTCCTTCCCTTGACTAGGGTTATTTTTTGCTTGCATGAGAAACGTATCCAAATCTTTCAATATAAAATTAATTGCATGAATGATAGATTCCCTGTTCTACCTCCCATACAGGAATTTCCACGTCTGGAATGAAAGCTGGTTCATTAGAAGAGATCTTGGCTCTTTTTATGATGGATGGCAGGTTCTGGATGCAACGCCCCAGGAAAAAAGCAAAGGTAACACTGTTGTAAATATAAAAAGCTGTAGATATCGTTACTCCTGAAGATTGCTACTGAAATTTCAGGACAACCTTCTTCTATCTACTCCCTGGAGATGTAGATTAATTCAGGCGCGCAAGAAAAGCAACACCCATATCAGTCTCCAGTAGGGTGCTTTTCTGTCAGGCTCTGGATTGCCTAACAGCACACTAATTCTTACCTTGCTTTTGATTCTCTGCCTCCTCAAAAGCAATTCACTTATCTCACCCTTGCTTTTCTTAGCCCCTAGCATTACACAGACTCATAAAATGACATAGAATAGCTACGGTTGGAAGGAACTTTTAGAGTTTGTTTACTCCAACCCCCTGCTCAGCACAGGGTCAATCAGAACAGGTTTCTCAGGACCACGTCCAGTTGGGTTTGAATATTTCATGGGATGGAGACTCCACAAGCTCTCTGGGCAAACTGCTGCAGAGTTTGACCACCCTCGTAGAAAAAGGTTTTTTTTCTTATATTTAAATGGAATTTTCTGTGTTTCAATTCCCTCTCCCAGACCAAAATAACAGCACACCCTGCTGGGAACAAACCCTGGTCTGCCCCATTCCCTGAATTCTTCACAGCCACTGTCTGAAAACTTCCTCATTGACAAGGGGGGAAAAAGCTAGCAAGGAAACAGTGTGGGTGACCAATGGTTCACACTTTGGCTCTGATTTTATTTACTAACACAGACACAACTCCATTGATCTAGTTTGATGAGCTCCATCGAAAGATTCATTTACTTGCCCATTTAAATCCCATCAAACTCCAGATAAACTGCTTCGCATTCCCCACTGTTATCTTTACCGAATTTAGCTTCCTGGTTCTTCTCAACGCACGTGCAGCATTGATGACTCACATCTCGTCAGTCTGATGGTACTTCTGACGGCTCCCAGCCTCCCCTCTCCTTTCTCCAGCCAGCTTACACACAGCCTTGCAAGCTTCGGAGGGTTAGAACATTTGGCATAGCACACATCATAAGAAGTGTTAGCTCTCCCTACACCTTATTAGCCTCACAACCTCCTCTCTGCTCCTGCCGTGTGATAGAAAATGCATGTGGAATCTCTGGCCATGCTGTTACCGTAATGCACATAGAAACAATGCACTTTATTCAAACACGTCTTTGGAGAGACTACCTCTCCCTCTTGCTGTCAGCAGGAGGATTTGTGTTCTTTCGCAATAGGCTGTCATTTAACTTCTCCCTCTCTCTAATACAGGCATCTATCAGTGTGGTCCTGCCTCCACCAGAGCCATTAAGGAAGGGCATGTGAACCTGGATTATGACAGCTCATTTGTGTTTGCAGCAGTAAACGCTGACTATGTTACTTGGATTCACTATAGCAAGAAAAGAAAAGAGAGAATTTATTCTGATACTAAGAAGATTGGAAAATTTATCAGCACCAAAGCAGTGGGCACCAACTCCCGTGTGGATGTCACTGCTAATTACAAATATCCGGAAGGTAAATTCTTTATTACAGTTTTCTTGCTACTGATGGTCGGAAGTGAAAAGAATTCAGGCCTTTGTTGGATCGAGCCCTGACTTAATTTCTTTACTTCTTCTGGAGCAAAGTAATTGTGACTTTTCAAAACCTTAGGGCTCGTTGACAGCTGACAGTGATTCACCATGGCCTTTGGGGCCCTTGATGAAATACTAACTTATTCAATACAAAGTCAAAGCTACTTCTGTAAAACATTCTGTCCCAGCTGTTCTGATCGACTGGTGAGAATATTTCTGTTATGACATGCAGCAATAGCCATTCTGGAGATTTGTTTGGGGAGAGTTTCTTCAAAAGGATTTTTTTTCCCATCTTAATTTCAGCAGAGATGGCAATTGTCCCAGCCTCTGCAGAACTGAGCTCTCCCAGGAGTTATCTTTCTACTGCTCACGGCTTCTAAGAGGTGCGCACGAACAGCCAGCTAAAGCTGACAGGCATTCATTTGCATTTGTGTCAAAATTAGCATTTCGGTTAGACCTCACTTTCTCCTCCTGTGTATCTTTGTCCTCCCCGGCTTTCCTGAACCGTATTGTGGCTGCATTGTACTCTCTCCAGCATGCGTGAGATCTCTGACCATGTCATCTTTCAAAGCAGGATCCTTGAAAGAAAGGCGGGTGTATAAAAAAGCACTGAAGCTGCTTGGTGTGAGAAGCACTGGAAAAAAAGCCAAAATTACAAGACCTGGAAGACGACCTTCAGCAGCACTGAGACAGCCTGCACAAAAACCCACTATCTCAGGGAAGCTGATCCTTGATGCATCTCCTGTAATCGGCCAGGATATTCTCCTTACGTTGGCACTCAGGAACTTGATCTCAGATGTCAAGACCATAAAGGTTAAACTGAGGGCTTCAGCCATTCTCTACACCAGAAGACCAAAAGCAGAGATTTTGCAGTTGTCGAGGTCTATTAAACTTGGATCTGAAGAAGGTAATTTTAATTTTCTTACAGCTTAGGACAAGGCATAGCTTTGTTTTGTCGCCAAATCACATAGAAATAACGAACGGCTCAAGAAGTACGTGACCTGCACAGGTTGGAGGTTAAGGGTATTCAGGGGAAGAGAAACATACATATTCGCCCTGTCTTAAGCATTTGCTTTGGGGCACTGTCAGAAACGATACTGAGCTGGGTGACCTTTTGTCTGACCCAGCACAGCCACTATTAGTTCTACATTATGACCTTTTTTGTTAAGAGAGAACAACTAAGAGGCACACACCGGAGACTACTCAGCTACCAGCTCCCCAGAAGCAAAGTAAAAAGGCAAATTAATGGGGAGCCATAAGCCCACGCCTTTGGCAGCAGAGGCTGAACGGCTGCATTAGCACGGGCATTTCAACCAACCCATCTTTGCACTTACGCTTGCTTTGCAAGGAAGGAGCATTAAAAGCTCCTCAGATAAATGAAAAAGCCACCAGCAAGGGTTACCACATACATCCATCCCCAGAACTGTCCAGCTACCGAACTGTACCTGGTCATTTAGTGTTTGATGTGAATGTAAGTAGAAGTCACCCACAAGCATCGTTCCTGTCTACTGGCTGTCAACACCCACAAATGGACAGCCCTAGGGCAATAGCATCCTCGCTCCTGAAAACACAGGTAGATTACAGATAGCTGGTACTTAGACACAAAAAAAGGGGGAAATTCTATTTCTATTTCCATTCCAGTGAAAGAGATTTCATTTAAGATCTCCTACTCCCAGTATAAAAACTCTCTGATGGATGACAGGAAGATCCTAGTGACTGCTGTGTGTAAAACCAAGCCGGGAGCCTCGCTTCTGGTGGAGAAGGATATTGTACTTCAGGATCCTTTTCTCACCATCAAGGTAAAAGCCGGTCCCCTTTGTGTCCCTAGAAAGACGTGCTGAGAAGCAGCAACAAGGATCCTTACTCCAGCTGCTCCTCATGGGAAGGAGTGTGGGAAGAGAAATCATGCCTGAGGGTGGTTTGACCTTGTTGCTCTAGTAATCGCCTGTATGACACAAGTGAAATGAAATACACGAAGGAAAAGCAAACCTTTCCAAGGCATAGCTGTGCTGTGGTATCCTTGGCGCTGATAAAGTTCTCAGGGGTACAAGGTAAGATCATCTCCAGAGAGACAGACAGAGAGACAGGTCTAGTCCACATCCAGGACTCCACTTTGTCAGGGCAGTATGATCATTCTCTTCCAGTTTATTTAGAAAGCCTGATTTTTACCAAAGACATCTTCACTGACTAGCTGATAATACCTGGGGCTGTGAGGCTAATTACTGATATTCAAGGAAGTTCTTTCACCTTATCAGGAAAAGTGGCACTTTTCACCTTCTGTAACATCTTCCCAAATGTTTAATAATTAGAACTGGAGGCTTTTTTTTTTTCCCCTGCTTCAGAATTACTTCTGGCAAATGTTGTACAGTGGATAAAAAGCAATTCTCAGCCTACACGAAAGACCTCGCGCTCTGTCTGCCTGGGGACAGTCGGGGGTTTGCCTGGCCCATCACGTCCACACCAACTCGCATAACTTGTTTCGGACAGTTCGGCGCATTCACGCGCTGTATCAGAGACGGCATCAAGTGCCATCTACCTACTGCAGTGTAAACAACACAGAGGGAGTACGATAATTCGCAGAGTCCTTCAGAGCCTCCGGACTAGATCAGCTAACCCAAACCACTCTGCTAGCACCATACAGGAAAAGCAAAGTTACACACAGGAATAAAAAGTCTGGATTTTTGTAGGTCCAGCGATTTCTGAATACCAAGTTCTAGTGAGACTTTGTAAAAAGCCTTCTGCGCTGTATCATGCAAGTAGCAGAGTCGGCTCATATAGGGCTGGCACCTCAATTAAATTACTTCAGTTCGGTGACTAAGTTTCAGGAAGGGTTTTTGTTTCTGTTGATTGAAACTTCTGTATAAACATACAGTCAATAACAGAGAAACGCAACTGGGGTGCTGGACTTCTCCATTATGCTAATTAATATTACATTATCTACAAAGATTCACCAATTCCACTTTATCTCAGTCAAAATAAGGTAATGAGTATGTTTGTTTGCTGCATGGCATTCTATTTTTTTTTGCCTGAGACACCACAATTCGCCTCTGTCTCACACCTCCCATGTTTTCTTATCCTAAACCTTTCATTTAGCCTAACTGAAGCTAATTTGACTAAAGCTGCCTACAGTAGTTAGCCGTATATGCCAAGTTCATATTTGCATTCTCATTCTGTTCTCGCTCTGATAAGTACCATACACGGTGTTACACGTAACACCATACACTGACCTAGTTAAAAAGTTAAGACGAAATGGCAGATTCTACAGTAGTTTGTTCTTTCTCAGCCACACTGGATGGCTGATCCAAGCCTGAACTCTGACGCCCAAAAATATGTACATGTGTTAATTCCTGGCTCCTTCCTGTCCAGGAGATCCCAAGAGGGTAAGTGGTTTGCAATGGGAATGAAAAGAGAAAACCATGAGAAAAAAGTGAGACTAATGCCGCGGCTGAGCAGAATGTTTTCTCTCTGTAGGTCCTTGGTCCAGCGGTGGTACACGAGCCTGTTAACGTCCAGGTGACATTCACCAACCCCCTGTCTGAGGTGGTGACAGACTGCGTGCTGAGAGCGGAAGGTAGTGGCCTGCTCAAAGAACAACTCAGAATCAAGTACGTACATGCTATTTCTAGCTAATAACTCGTTCCCTTTGGTGGGAAATCTGGAATAAAAGTGGGTTTTTTTAAAAAAGATTCTGTTAACCCCATGACTTGTGTTTGCACCAACCTTAGGCAAAATACCATCATGTGAGTACTCTCTGTGTACAAGTTGGAGTTTTTCACACCTCCTTTGCCAAGCTTTGAATTACAGAATGCTCAGGGAGTGGAGAGATGGCCTGCTTTTAACAGCATGTAACCCGAAGTGCTGTATTTAGTGACTGGATTATATAAAGGCCAAAAATTTTAAAACTTTCCTCTTTTTGTGGTTTGCAAAAGGAAAACCAATCAATCCCTGAAGGATAAGAGAGAAAATGATGATCCCTTTTGCCCTCAGATATTAAATTACTATAGAGCCAGGACATACACTGTAATGAAATGTCTTAAAAATGTGTCCACTGATATCGTACCAATAAGAAATTGTTCTCCCATCTCCTCCATGGTTATTAGTTTAAAAACATTTTTTAAAGTCTCCAAAATATTTATGCAGGGGGAGTTAGCACCAAGAACCTGTGAGAGGGAAAATAAAACAAAAAAGATAGCAAAATATGGATAATGATATGAATCACTGAGGCTTTATTTCCATTGAATACAAAATTCAGGTCTAGATCCTGACCTTGAACCTTAACTTGCCCTACCAGCATCGGGAGTGCTCAGCTTCGGTACCTCCTTAGAGCAGAGAGGCCCTTTTCCCCCGTTCTCTCTGTTTCTTGGTGCTACCATCAGCCTCCTTGTGTTGGACAGCCAAGAGTCATTTCTAACTATGGACATAAAATCAACAGGCAATTATATTTACCACACCAAAATACAGCATGATTGTATCTAGAGTACTGTAATGTTGTGAGTGTTGAGGGTATTACGTGCAGCAGGATTTGGGCTCTTCTAAAGATCACCCTTCTGATCGTTCCTCAGGCGCTCAGTACCTTTTGCCCTCATGATACAACCCCTAATTCTCTATCACAGGTTGAGAACTGCAATTATTCCACCACATCCGTTACAGCTTGATTAGTTCTTCAAGGGTAGTGCTGTGTGGGCTGTGAACATGGAAGGCTATGTCCACCAGTGCTAGGAGCCTACAAACACAGCAGCCACTTACTCTGGCTCTTCCTTTCCATACTGTCACATTTGGGGACTCTGAAGAATACGTAGCAAGAATTTTTCACCTGCTTGAACTTACACGTGTATTCTCTCTTTTAGCGTGGCAAGAATGGCCCCCATGGAGAGCTCAACAGTTGAATTTGAAATCATTCCCTACAAGAGCGGCACCAGGCAGCTTCAGGTGGACTTGGTTTGCAAGCGTTTTTCAGACATCAAGGGATTTGTGATGCTTGATGTGGCTCCTGCTCAGTGATACAGCCTGTACCTCCGTTCACGAGCCTGGCGCAGTGTTCATACGTTCTGACGGGGAGTGCAGAAATGCAGACTACTCAGCCAAAGTAAAGTGATGTAATACGAACGGAAATTAATAAAAAGGTACTACACACTCTACTGTAAAGACAGTGTCATCTTTTTCATTCCCTAACCTGCTTTATGGACCTTCATGAATAGAATTACTCGTGGAAATCATTATATAATTTAACTTGAAGGAGAAGATCAAGTGTGATGGTTTTCAGCGTTAAAGTTTGTAGCAATGACAGCAGCTGGATTTCCACGGAACACCACTTAAAATCACTGGTTTCATAGGCTTCATGGAATATAATTTAATTATATTCACTAAATATAAGTTTTATTCAGTAATAGCCAAAGTACTCTCCAAGTAGCTGACATAATTAAATTGTATAATTAAATTAATCATCTCATCTAATTACTAGGAGGGAAATACAGCAATAAAATATGGCAGTGTTACAATAGAACTCTCTTCTTACGACTGGAAAAAATGAGAAGCTATTCAATAAACGATACTCAGTTCACAGTTTCCCTATTCAGATCATGATTCAATCACGTGATAAATTATAAATCATGAAATAGCTGGCAACGAAATGACTGGGAGTAACAGTACAAAAGCAGATAAAAGAGACGTGTCCTTGACTAAGGAGCGGCAAACACTAGAGCACCTGAAGTAACGACAGGCTGGAACGGCTGTTCCTGAAAACAGGAATGAAGCAGAACATCATTAAGCAGTAGAGAGGTGATCCGTCACCTGGACTAAGACACGTTTATTTACACACACAGCTCCTCACACAATGCACCCCTGTCTCAAACTGGTTCTTTCTGGATGAACTAAAGGAATGAATGAAACTTCTCCAAAGATAAAAGGATAAATCATCGCCACAGCCAACCTGACTGGGGCCAAAACACATTGCATTTCTACCACTGACACACTATAGTTAAGCACTATGCAAATTTTCATGTATACACATCTTACAAATTCACCTCCTCATACAGCCTTAATTATCGCTTAATTTAGTTGGCTCTACTAGGAAAGAAAAAAAAGCATTTGGCTCCGGAGGGAGGGGAAAAAGGTATTTAACAAGTAAAATATAATGCAAGAGATGTCTTGTAGCACCTCTACTATGGGTTCAACCCCAAATCTTGTTCAGCTGGCTACATCTCTAAAATCACTCTCTCCCAAAGAAGTTTCTGGATAATAAACTTGGCATTTTAATGCAAAATTGTATTTGAATCAATTGATATTTTAACAGCATCTTCCATGAAGCATCCTGGGGTGCATCAAGAAGAGCGTGGCCAGCAGGTGGAGGGAGGTCATCCTCCCCCTCTACTCTGCCTTGGTGAGGCCGCACCTGGAGTGCTGTGTCCAGTTCCAGGCTCCCCGGTTCAAGAGGGACAGGGAACTGCTGGAGGGGGTGCAGCAGAGAGCTACCAAGATGGTGAGGGGACTGGAACAGCTCTCTTAGGAAGAAAGACTGAGGGATTTGGGTCTCTTCAGTCTGGAAAAAAGACGGCTGAGGGGGGACCTTATCAACACTTATAAATACTTCAAGGGTGGGTGTCAGGAGGATGGGGCCAGGCTCTTTTCAGTGGTGCCCAGTGACAGGACACAACGGGACAAGACAGTAATGGGCACAAACTTGAGCATAGAAGTTCCACCTAAACATGAGGAGGAACTTCTTTACTCTGAGGGTGGCAGAGCCCTGGCACAGGCTGCCCAGAGAGGTGGTGGAGTCTCCGTCGCTGGAGACATTCCAAACCCGCCTGGACGCGTTCCTGTGCCACCTGCTCTGGGTGACCCTGCTCTGGCAGGGGGTTGGACTGGATGATCTCCAGAGGTCCCTTCCAACCCTATGATTCTATGAAATTTCTTATTGGATAAAACAGCATTCGGGTATGACAAAGCCACAGAGGCAAGAATACATGGAAATTTTCATGTAAGTCACAAAATATTTTGGGGAATTAGAGATGTCACAGCAAGTGTACTCGGAAGCAGTGCAGGTGCACTAATAAAATCTCCAAATCTGCTCTCTTCCAGACCATACTGTTTTATCCACATCTTAAACCTTCATTTGCTAAAGCCTCCTTCTTCTATCAATCACATACACAAAAGTATCATTCCTAGTTTTATCTAAGCCGATATAATCTTTAGAGATATATTATTTATGTAGTTGCACAGATATACACAGCATTCTTATAGAAGATATGGCAAGAAAAAGTCTTTGCCTCAGTTTATTCTTTTTAATGAGCAGTAAAAGGAAAACATAAAGAACTTTTATTTTTACAGGCGGTTAGATCGTTAGGACATGAGAAATGTTCAGAATTCATAGGAAAAGAGAATATTGAACTCAAGAAATCATTCTGTTTTCATCTAAACAAAATGCATTTCAGCTAAGAGAATATGACTGCAACTGGTGCTATGCAGTGGTGGAGCCACAAATGCCAGAATGGCGACCAACAACTCAGAAAAAAGAAGGAAGAAAAAAGAAAAGTTGATTTTAAAAAGAGTTTACAGGAGGGGGAAAAACTGGTTCCTGTTCCCATTAGGCAAAAAGAGAGAACAAAATGCAGCTGATGTGATGAATAAGTAAATTTCTCAACACTCTGCCTACTTAGGTTCTCAGTTTCGCAAAGTAGCTCCAGAAACAGTTTCAGACAAAGCCCAAACTGATACTTATACTGTTTTGTGTATAGAAATTACCTAAATACTTTCTATTGTAACTTTTCTAACTTAAGCACAGCTAAAAGCTTTCGGGACTTACATGTGACTCTGCTGCTGACATATGTTTCATCACATTTTAAATACAAATGATGGACAGGACAAAGGTGCCAATTTGGAAGATTTATTGCAGGAAAAACTGACTGAGCTATCCTACTGGCCCACAAACTGTATCCTCTTCATAAGGAACTGCAGCAATTGCCTTCGAGCATTTACAAAGGCTTTGCTAGGCATAAACACCAGCAACTTCCCAACGAGAAAATGAATGTGTGTGTTTCAGTGCTCTCTGGCTTCGTGATCTCATCCCCTACTAGTCTGAATCTGCTCTAGGACTAATAGCCAGCAGCCGTGATCGGAAGCCACAACCAACCCAGGCAATCAGACAATGCATCGGTCCTAATTATGTTGATAAAATTGGAGGGGGGGCTGGGGGAAACGCTGGGTGTTTTTACTTTGCTCCAGGTCAGAAACTTCTGACTGTACTACCGGGAGAATTGGCCAAACTTGCCTACGAGACCACTTGAGAAAAAGCAGCCTCCGACGTGTATTTTCAGTTTGTACTGGCGCTGCCTTCAAGGCTGTTGCCTGCCCACGCCTGCTGCCGCACACTTCACCCAGCCTTTTACAGATCTTACAAAGCCATTGCATCTGCCCTCCTAACTTCTGCCAGAGGAAGCTCCACCTGTTTCCTTTCACGCAGGTACCATAAGGCAGGCAGGAAAAAAAAAAACTGATTTTTTCTGTTTGCAAAGGCAGATGCTTTGCAAGACTTCCAGAAGTGCTCAGAAAGCACAGGATGGGAAGAAAAGGCTCAGGACAATATAATCAGAAGCATGTATGAAAATGCACAATTAGCAGTCACACATCTTCATTCCACAAAGGTGCTTAAAGTAGTTCATCGTCCTCCATGAAGAAGGCGTTATGCCGCCCATATCTAAATCCCAGCACTGTGTCCGTTTATGCCTTGCAGAGTTAACAAGCCAAAAATAGCAAAGATCTGAATGTTTCTAAGAGAAAATTTGCCCTTTTCCTCCTGACAACTACTACTGTCCAGCAATGCAGTCCCGACGTCCCCCAGAATGAAGGTTTCCCGGACACAAACTGACTCTGTGACACAGATTAAACCGAGGTCTCATTTAAATGCCTTTGATTTAAAGCCAAGAAAACCTTCAAAACATGTAAACTCCTATTTTATCACATCAATTACAATATTTTGCCACCCACGCATATAGTTACAAGGGATGCGGAAGCTTGTGAAAACTCGTCAGCCCAGAGAGACTGGAATGAAGACTGGAAAGGACACACACACAAACACACACACAAACACACACACACAGAGGAATTCAGATTTCTCCAGGCACCGGAGAGGGGAACAGGTAGCTTTGCACCTATCAATTAATTCTTGCAGGATCTTGGAAAGTCAGGGTATACCATCCCCCACTGGCCTCAGAAAAGGCCTTGAGGTAGTGAGAATATTTCACAAAACGTCATTAAATCTTGCAGGAATGCAGACTGTTATTACATTTAACACGCGGTACAACCAAGCCATTCAAATCCCTTCGGTGCTTCTTCTTAAACACAATCCAGGAAATTTCAGACAGTGTTTGTCACACGAGCTTGGCATGACCTCATCCTAATTAACTCTTTGCAAAGGGAAGCCTGCTGTTCAAAGGAAAATCAGCCCTAGCGCTCGTGCCAGGTTCCAAGCTCTGCAATGCTTGGGGGCGCTGGCTTTTCGGGGTGTCAGCGTTATTGACCGCCCGCGGCACCCACACCCAGCTCAGTTCCAGTGTCAAAATGCAGATCTGGCCGGTGCCATGTACAAGAAATCCACATTCTTCCTGCATTAGATGTAAGACAACCGTTCAATTAGACTAATGATTATTACAGAGAAAAATGTGTAAGTGCCCAAGGAAGGGTTTAAATAGCTCTCGACAAACCTACAATCTTTACCTGGCCCTTAGTCAGAAGTCAATGGGACTTGTTGGGAGTAAAATATGGCTAATTATCAGTATTTTTCTTTATAAGTACGCAGTTTAAATCTGAGCATGCCCGAGAGGCTGACCCAGCCTTCATTGCATTCTGATCACTCCAAAAAAATTAAGTGAGCACGAGCTGATACGACACATTCATACTATGAATTGGTCTTGAAAGACAACAAAATCAGTTTCCAGGATGGTGAACGTTTCCCCCCGTCGTTCCATTCTCCTGATCTAAGTTTTTAGAGGCTTGATTCAGGCAGTCAATTAAATTACTACCCTTTTACAGATTCAAAACAAACAGAAATTGCCGAAGTTGGTAGTTTCCAATGCCTTGGTTCTTTCGGCTGTCACCAAAGCTGCGTTGCTTTACCACTTGGTATCTATCGCTCCTGTGTACTCAGCACGGAGGTCACTGCTCACCATACAAGACAAACCAAAAGGCACGGTGTCAGCATTTCTTGTTGCTCTAAAGGAACACGAAATTCCACCGAAAAGGAAAATTCACATCTAATTCATGCATGTGCCATGTAAGAGCCGGAAATAAATACAATAAAAGGGAAACTTAGATGTGTGTATTTTTTGATCACAACATTCAGAAAGAGACCCAGTTATTAAAGATGCTCACGTAACATTTTAAGCTTCTATTTTCACAGGTAATAAAGATGACAAAAGAATTTTATGGATTTATGCTTAGACCTGTAAAAAAACGAGAATCCCCAAGCACTATAAAGACAGCAATACAGTAATATCCAGGCAGGATGGATGCTTTTCAAGGATTCTACAGATCACTTTTCCATTAGAATTCTATGAGCGTGGCAAGGGGTGTGGTGGATACAAAAGAGTGACAACACTTGCCTAGACCTGGATGAAGTTTTTTGGAGGAAGCAATGCAAGAAGTGAGCGCAAAAAGGGTACAAAATCTGCTCATAAAGCCATTTAAATTATTGACAACTAAAAAACTAGGAGGAACATCAGAGGGCCCCAAACAAGGCAAAACGGATGACAATATAGCACTCGGTGAGATCCAGCTTGGTAAACACACAGTAGGAAAGCCATTTCAGGCTGTCATCGTGCAGAGTTTTACATCAGCCATATCACGTGCAGAAGGAGACCTCAGCATAAACAGGGAGCTCAGCTGAGATTTCAGCACCTTGTGTTTCGGCGATTCCCACTAATGACACGTTAGACTGCAAAGCAGACAGGAGGCGGCGACTACAAAGAATATTTATCATTCACGAGAACTCTCAAGAGTGGTATTAAATCTTGCGTATCGTGACACACTCAGTCTTGAAAATCATCAACTAGGAGATGACGCCTCACTTGCTGGGGTGAAGCTGATGCGCGTTGCTGCGAGGCAGCTGGCGCTGTGTACTGCCAGAGACCAGGTGAGATGGGACGAACCTCCATTCTGATCTGGTCCAGCAAGTTGCACAGGCTTATGCTTTTGTTGCATTTTAGAGACAAGTATAGGTTTGGACGTGGTTAACTGTGAGTGATTCTTACCAAATCCTTACAATGAAGAAGGGAATTCACTGGGGTGATTTCATGGACATGCTGCACATGAGGTTACGCGTGCTAACACTGATGTTAACAACATTGCAGCCTCTAGTTCAGAGGTTGAAATCAGCATAAGCAGAATGCTCATCTATTACAACTGTAGTTTTACAAACAGTGGTACATCTCAGCAGCACGATTAACGTGTGTTAAATGCATGAGCAAATTATGTTCACAGCTAGCAACTGTACAGGACAATGGGCTGGAATACGTGTTATAACAAAGGACAGCTTAAGCTCACACGCTTTGACTTCTTGAATAAGAGTAAGCCTGAAAAACAAACCTGGTATCAAGCTGACTTTGTGACTGGAGAGATCAGTGAGAAGGACTTAGAGGAGAGGTGGATTTTGCAGGGAAAAACCAAACCCAGTCTTTCCAAAAGTATGTCATAACAAACGTTGTTCCTGGAGCTCCAGCAAAGATAAGCTGTTCCTATTGAAAAGACTTTCTCTTTTTGGAGCCAGAAACACGTAAGCAATAGCCATATAGAAAGCATACGAAAGAACCACCCTCAAAACAAATCTGCAAGACAAAGTAAGTCAAAGGTCACTGAATTTGCTGAAAAAATACTATTTTTTTGAAGTGTCTGATCTTTGCTGGAGGATCTTGGGGCAACACCTTTGGAGCACCCGTACGGTAGAGCTACTTGTCATTGTATCTGAAGGATTGTCCACTTGCCCGCCCCCTCACACAGAACACACCGCTACCAGCAGAGTTCAGCTGGGCAGCCGGGAAGAGCGGAGAACCTTTGTGCACAACTCCAAATACAGTTACGCTGAGTGCACGGAAGAAATACTACTCCAAAGCGTTAGCGTAACCGCCTTTTAACCACCCAAATATAAGGAACGCAAATACTTCTACGTGCACCTGCACAGAGACATGCAAATTGCTGGCTGCGCACAGTAAAATAGCTGAACAATCCAAACGCGTTTTTTGACAGCGCAGTTACAATCGCAATATACAGAAACAGCCGCAGCATCCGAGTACCATCAGTAATGCCGACAGTGGTTTGGGGTTGCCTTTACCAAACGCTGGATGAGATGTGAATGGCATTTAAACTAACAGATGCAACGACTGACGGCTGAAAGAAAACCAACATATGAGAAACCCGTATTCCAGGCAGAAAGAAAGGTGATTCACAACTAGGAAATCTCAGCACTTCTGCTGAATGTTTCAACCTCTGTAGTGGCCAATTCCTGTTTCTTTCAGATGGAAAATCTCAGGCATCTAGTTTACGATTGCAAATTCTCACCAGGTGGAACGCCAGGGCAAGCACCTGGGCACCGCACGCGACAGTCTCTTTTGGGTGTTAACCTCTTTAATGGGCCTTTTTAGCCCATATTGGTATAACGAAAGATACAAAGGGACAATAAGTAGTTCTCTGTTCACAGTTTACAAAGTGCTCATCAGTGCATCCTACGTAGCAAATATTACGTGCAGTTTCCAATTTGGCCAAGAGATGGTACTACGCGTATACACAGCCAGCACAAGGCAGCGGTGACGGGACACATACCTGGCTTGGGCAAGGCGACCTCCAGAGGTCCCTTCAAACCTCCGCCACTGTGCAATTCTGTGACGGTGAATCTATACT
Source organism: Chroicocephalus ridibundus (assembly GCF_963924245.1). Taxonomy (NCBI): domain Eukaryota; kingdom Metazoa; phylum Chordata; class Aves; order Charadriiformes; family Laridae; genus Chroicocephalus; species Chroicocephalus ridibundus. Next base: position 6,351,213 of record NC_086295.1, on the reverse strand, counting down.
GTAGATCTATGCGAATATATGCTGTAAATGACAAAAACTGCGAGAGTTTGTATTTAGCTTAAACGACGCGTGTAAGCAAGCAATTGTAGAGTTTAATATGCAAATACTAAGAAAAACACCAAGCTCACCGGACCATGTTGTGCGGCAGCTATCTAGTATAAATCCTGGAATATTTATTCAATACAAATCTCATTCTGGAGTGGCTACAACTACCTCCGAATGCATCACTGCTTAGGTAAGATACGGGTCCCCTTCTCCTATTGTGTATGTGTCTACATTGATCTCTACTTGCAATTTTATGGCCTAGACATTCAGTATCTTCAGGTTCCTCGACAACTTTTCCATAGCTGCCTCCCTCATCTTTACTGCTCAGAATAACTGAGCAACCTTTGCCACCTCTTGGCTTTTTAGCAGCTTCTCAAATTATTTATGAACTTGTGGAAGATCGTAGATGTCTGCAGAACTACTGGTGACTCACTCCACAGTGAAAACTGTATATTTCTGCTGCCTTATTTCCTGTCTTTTGACCAATTATTTATCGACGCAGTGACCTTCCTTTTATATTACGGCAACTTTAAGAACATATTTAGTCCAAATCTGCAGTCTGCATTATGCTACAGAAATTCTACTTTTTTTAGTTGTTGCTTTTAACAAGCTTCCTCATTTTGAAGTGGTTTCACTTTTTTGAGTCAGGCACAGAGGCAATGAATGTATTGGCCTTTATTTTTTACCCCTTGAAGGGTTTAGGATCTAAGTAGCTCAGGGACAACGCTGGAGAGCAGCCCTTCAACGCTTACATTCTGTACGTTATTTAGAGCCAAGTTAAGATCTGCATTTCCTTCTCTGGGGTCCCCAATGCACAGCTCTTTGAAGAAATTGTCACCGGCTGTCTTTAAAGGCTTCGCATCCCACTGTGGAATTTAACCTCATCTGTAGCTAGGAAAAGTCACCCCTTTCTGCTCTTTAGTGTGGTCGAGAGATAAGAGAGTCCTCAACCGCACAGCAGGCCAGCAAGATAAGCTGAAGTGGCAACATCACGTCCCACCCTGTATAAAGAAATCGAACAAACAACTTCGCAAGTGGATAATTTTTAAAGAAAGCTGAAGAAAGGAGCCATTGCCCACCAGAGCAAGCAGGAGCTGAAGACTGCCACAGTACAGGGAACTAGACATGGGCCAAGGTAAGCAAAAATCCCTTGGGTTAGCCCCAAGCATTTGCCAGTTGTCTGTCAGGAAGAACGACTGTCCCTGCTCTGAGACAGTGTTTGCGAGGCTTGTAGAAGAGGTGGGCTTCTTGCAGAGTGCTCTAAAGGCTAAGGGAGTTCAATTCGCATGGAGGAATGCACAAAAAGGGGCAGCAAAGAGAATCAGGTATCAATGCCTACCTGGAGCTTGAGAGAAGCAGCGAGAGGCTGCTAAGGCAGACATGGAGAGTCTGGGAGCAAAGGTAAGAGGGTTATCCTTAACATGGGGGTGGGGGGAGGAACGCCAGGCTACAAAACGGAAGCAGAGAGATGACGAGTTTTAGCCACTTGAGCAAGGAGAGGGTCCGGGTTCCAAGCAACCTTGACAAAGTGACAATAAGATCCATGAGAAGTCATATGAAGGGGAGGGAGTCAGACTGCATGTGACTCACCAGTCTACATGACAGCCAGAACAGACATCTTCATCACAGAGAAGAAAATACACGAGGTCAGAGCTGGCTCTGTAAAGCTTGAACTGGTGCAGGGCTATGAACTGGGACAGCCGCAAAGGGATTTGAAAGCCAGACCAGAATCACTCACTGAAAACAGCACATGACAAAATCCATATGGGAAAAAAAGAAACAAGGCACAGAATCCAGTGGGACTCCCACAACAAACACAGAAGGGACAAGAGCGATGGGAGAAGGCATCAATGCAGAGGACAAGGACAGTTAGACATAAGGAGAGAGCAAACCAGTGAAAACTCCACAGAGTAGTAGTTGTGGCTTCAGCACAGGAGCAATGGCTTTACGTTGCAGGGGAATACTCTGGAATTTATACTTTTTTTTTTTTTAGCTGGAACAAAGGGAGAAGCCTGGTTTAGCAAGGGGAGGCAGGTGACAGCATGAGTCATATAAGGGGCAGCAGTGACAACACACAGGTTCAAGGATCTTAGTGAGGAGTTGGGAGCTGAAGACATAAGTGAGGTCAGGATGATCCCAAAACTGAGAAAAATCTAGGGTGTTATCCGCTTCTCAGCAGGAAGTCTGGAAAGATTAAGAACACCACCAAAACCAGAAGAAAAGCGCAAGTATATGATCTCACTACAGCCATCGAGCAAGCAGTTGGGTGCTTGAAATTGTGACAATTTCTTTCTCTCTTCTGGTGCCGGACAGAAGCATGTATGGTGTGTACGATGTGTATGATGCGTATGATGTGTATGATGCTTGTGTAGGAGAGAGGAGGAGCTCTTCTGTCTCCTGCAGCTCTGGGTGTGAGATACGGTGCAAAGAAGGAACAACTGGTGTTTGATTTGCTGCGATCCAGCATAGTTCCAGGACTACACAGCCACGTTGCGCGGGAACCAGCAGTGAAGTTCGCACCAGTGGCTGGTCTTTGGTGCACATCAGACGTACACAGTGCAGTAACTGCCGGCTCCCACATTGCAAGTGGGGTGTAATAGTTTGACTCCTGTGCACAGTTTCAATGATGTATCCATGTGGAGAGATGCTGCTTTGAGTGCCGTTGGTGCCCTTGAGCACACAGAGTAAGAGTCCAAGTGCAGCCACAGTGCATGCTCAGTGCTAACCACAACATCTGTATCACTTGAATGCTCAGGTCTGCTCCGTGTCCTTTCCTGGGCTTTTGCATAATCACTTGGTTCACTTGGTGATGCTAAGGTACAAGCAAAGGCAGCTCGTTAGCCACTTGACACAAGAGCAACCAAGCTCAGTGAAGGTCCTTACAGTTACTGGGCAGAAAATCTGAAAGGCAGGGGGACACTGTCTGAGTGGAGAAACACACGATTTGCTGACTGTGTGTCTCAGGATGTGGCCCCAGGCCAGACTGTAGGCAGCTCAACCCCAAACTCATTCTATGTTGTCTCATTCTACAGGTTTGAGCATCAAAAACTGTGATCTAAAGATCACAATGAACAACAGTAACCACCACACAGAAGAAATCAGCACTGAAAGGCTTATTGTGAGGCGGGGGCAGCCGTTCACCATCACTGTGAGCTTCTCAGCTCCACTACACAACTACCTGCGGCAGCTGAAGAGGACCTCCCTCATAGTACAGACAGGTAACATCATTACCATACCTCTGGTCCTCCACCCATTGGAAGAACAGAGCTGGTGGCAAAAGCCATCTCCCAGAGCTGGAGCAAGGTGCCCACATTGAGAAGTGTGAGGGCAGTGAACAAACAGTTCATCTAAGGCAGAGTAGAGTCTCCTGCTGCTGGGACCACAGGGTCAAAACTAGGTCTCCTTCCAGAAGAGACACTGCAGCACAACAACCCAGGCAGGTTCACTACTCTGTGATTTGAAAGTTCTCACGGGATCTCTTCTCTATCCTTTTGGTTTAGGAATGTTGAAACTTAGCTAGCCTGTTACAGGTGTCTTCTGCAACAGAGTGTTTTCTTGTGGGTGCCCTGAGAAGGGCAGCAGCGTTCAGCCCCGGCTTGTTTTACCGTAATCTGAGCATTGTTACAAGACACTGAATCCCAGGAGCAGCAGGTCTGCAACGTTCTGGCTGTTCCTGGTTTCTACAAATCTATGAAATACACATCCCTCTTTCAAACGTGGAGGCCTGAGCGCAGTACTAGCCTTAGAAGATCCACTAGGCATTAAGCTGCTAAAGAGTTACGACTCTCTCAAGAAAGGAGAGCTATGGCTCCAGAGAGCCAAGACAAGGTCCCTGCAAGCTGCACGGGGTGAGGATGCATGTCTGGAATGGCCACAAACAGATCTCTCTGGCTGCAGGATCACATCCTTCCAAAGCAGATGGAACCCAGACTGAATTTCCCATCTCCAGCCTGGGAGACAAGAAGCAGTGGAGCGCAGCAGTGGAAGAACAAGATCCATGCTTCTGGATCATCTCTGTGAACACGCCTGCCAACGCTCCCATCGGCCAGTACACTCTGCTTTTACATGCCTCCAAGTCTCACCGCCTCCTGGGCAACTTCACCCTTCTCTTTAATCCCTGGTGCCAAGGTACGTGGTCAGAAACAGAAAGGCAGAAAGGCTGGGATCAGTCACTTCACAAACACAGCTTTTGAGCTCTGGCACTCTGCCTCCACGGCGGTTGACTCACCTAGTGCTCCCCATCACTCCTGCCCTGCTCCTCACAGCACCTTAGCAAGGAGGCAGGGGCTAATAAAAGCTGGAAGTGCCTCCGCACTTCTGCCTCCTTCCTGGAATACTCCACTGCCAGAGCCCCGTCCTCCTGCTATGGGAAAAAGGTTTAATAAAGTGTTTCCTATAATAAAGATTTAAAGATGAGTCAAGATTATGACTGTTCTGATTAAGGCCATTGTGTCTTTCTTAGGAATAGAGAAGACAAGAGGCAGAAAAGTCAAAGAGCTAGCTAGCGCAATGGTCTAGCTCTGGAGGAACTGTTTGAATAAGGAAACAGAGGTGACAAGGAAACTCTTCTTTCCTGTCCAATTCAGAATCTGTGGTATTTTTCCAGGGCAGAATGTCAGGAACTGATGAAATCCATGAAGTGAAGTGGAGTCTGCTGATATGAGAGAGATGCAAGTGCATCTGGGACCAGGAATGCTTTCTTCCTGATGCTTTTTTTCCTCTAATCTAGATGATGAGGTGTTCTTGGCTAACGAGGCACAGCGGCAGGAATATATTTTAAACCAAGAGGGTATCATCTACTGGGGGACTGAAAATGCAGTCCTAGCACAACCTTGGGACTTCAGTCAGGTAAGCAAGAGGTCCAATATGTCCGTGCTGTTTCACAGCCACCAGCAGAGGAAGGGTGCATATCTCCCGTGTGTACAGGACACTATCCACTTCCATACTGTGACTCTGATGAAAGAACTTGTTCTCTACACTCACTGTCTTTGCCTAAGACTGTACAGGAGAACAGAGACCTGTGTGTGCAGTCCTATAACCCAATATATGTAATATATACGAAGAAATGCATTGATCTCTATCTGGGCCTTGTGTGCCTTCCTTTCATCAACAGATATAAAAGCATTTAACAGAGCTTAGTAATACTGTCTCTATTTTACAGGCAAAGTGAGGACAAGTAGATCTTCCAATTTGCCCAAGGCCACCTGACGCAGCCAGTGATTAGATCGGGATTTTATTCCACTTTAGTGCCACCAGATCACAGAAGCACCTCTGTGCCAACCTAGAGAGTGCTCCAGAAAAGCATCATTTTCCCTCAATCAGGGAATGCAGTATCAGGCTAATACATTTCCCACCTAGCTTCAATAAAGCTGTAGGTCTGCCTTTACTATGTTGTTCTCCCCCTCCAAATCTCTGCCTGGAGCTCTCTTCCGCAGCCCACTTACGCAAGAAAGGGAGAAATCACCTGCACGGTTACAAACCCTGGAAGGGAGTCCAGAGAACAAATGTTCAGGCCAAATCTCCTAAAATGATGTGTTCTTATTTCAGTTGGAGGAGGATATTGTTGACATCTGCTTCATGCTGCTGGATGTAGGCGAACGCCAGCAACGAGACAAGGATCACACCCAGCGCAAGAACCCTATTTACATCTGCCGCACAGTCGCTGCCATGGTAAGGAGAGCAGAGAGCAGCCCCGACCCTGGCAGGGGAAACCTGAATGCAGAGCGAAGGCCAGCAGCTCCTCAATCCCAGTTTACAGCAACCAAAGAGGAAGCCTGCCCAGGGCTGCTCCAAACAGCTCCTCCTGCCCGTCTCCAGCCCTTCCTGATGTTCCTGCAGCAGACAAGTGGTGCTGCAGGAGTTTCTTAGCAGTGACAGTACACTTACTGAATAAATCTCAGGGGAGACTGTTGTACCTGTACTGCTCAGCTGTGACCTTCACGCTTTGCACAAAAAATCCTTTTGGTTTCATCTGCCTTGGGAGTAGCTTCCTCAAACAGCATCAGGTGTACCTACCAAAGAGAGGCAATTCCTTAATCCATCTTTCTCTCCTCCTTCCCTGCAGCTGAACTGCGATGAGTTTAGAGGGATCCTGACAGAATATGGGACCGGGCAATACGCGAATGGGACACCCCCTTCCAAGTGGCTGGGAAGCAGCCCCATCCTCCAGCAGTGGGTTGCATCGCACTTCAAGCCAGTCCGCTACGGGCAGTGCTGGGTGTTTGCTGCAGTCATGTGCTCAGGTACAGCGGCGGCCAAAGACTTTTGTATTGAGCAAAGCCTTATTTGGTCTGCAGAACCTCTAGCGTACCCCTAAATTCCTGGATTAACACAGATCCCAGTAACATAACCTTTAATCTTTAGTTGAGGTGAGATGCTCAGGGTTTCCTCATCAACATTGCTAGCTTTGAGATAAAAGAGTGTCAGTACGCACCATTCACCTAATGCACCTTATTTCCTGAGGGGGCAATGCCTCTTGCAAAGACCAAACAGCAGGCCTGGTGCCATTCCTAATAGACCTAGCACCAAAAAAGGCCCTACGGTTATCAGCAGAGGCACCCTTAGGGCAGGATGCACAACTGATTCACAGCTCTTTCTTCTGCGCAGTTCTGAGGTGCCTGGGAATTCCTACCAGGGTGGTCACAGGCTTTACGTGGGCTCACAACACTAACAGCAACCTGAGTGTGGATGAGTATTATGATGAAGATGGGACACTGCTTCCACAAGACAAGAGTGCCCGTGTCTGGTAAGAAAACGTGGCAGGGCCCAAGCAAGAATTTGAGCCAATACCTTAATCTAGGAAGTGACAGAAGGGGGAAAAGAAAGAGATGAACAGCTGCAGGGAGGTGGACAGGAGACACCTCAGCTGAGAGCCTGTCTACATGACCTGTATTGAGACATCGTCACAACTCAAACTGAAAAGTGCCGTATTACTAGGGCCCACAAAGGAAGAATGATAGCCCAGTCCAGCTGGAGAAACTCCACTTGTGTCAAAAGCCATGGTCTCTGCTGTCCTCAACACACACTGAGCTCCTTCAAAGGAGCATTAATTGCCTGTGGTTTGGCTAAAACTTTACTGTACCTCAGGGCTCAGTCCCTCGGCATAAGCAGTGATGTTGTCTCTTGCAGGACCTTCCACGTTTGGAACGAATGCTGGATGGCTCGAGCGGACTTGCCACCGGGATACAATGGGTGGCAGGCACTGGATGCCACCTGCCAGGAAAAAAGCAAAGGTAAGATATCAAAGATGGGCTGGGGGCGGGGCGGGGGGGGAGTGGAGCAAGGAGCAAATAAAGCAGTTCAATATTCCTCCCTTCCCCAACTTCCAATGGAAGGATGCAAAAAGACAGGGTCTCAACCTGTTGACTTTAAGCACTAAATTATCATTCATCTGTTTGGTTTGTGCAGCTTGTGTAGCCCTAAGAGCTCTATCACAGTACCGCTCCCTAACGTCCTCCTAAACTAAATACTTCACTGCTCCCAGTATAGATCTAAACTAGGCACAGGTCTAGTTGGTAAAGCACCTGAATCTTAACTGGGCCACATTTTCTCTTCAGGTGCATCCTTCTGTGGGCCAGCCCCTGTTAAAGCCATCAAGGAAGGGGACACAGATGTTGATTATGATGTCTGCTACTTCTTTGCTGCCATCAATGCCAAGTGCCAGGTCTGGATACAAAAAACAGATGACACCCTCAAGCCAGCTTTTGGTGGCAAAAAGTACACTGGCAACAACATCAGCACCAAGAGCGTGGGCAGTGAGCGCTGTGAGGATATCACACACAACTACAAGCATCCTGAAGGTACGGGGTAGGCAAGTGGCTGAGCACATTCCCTGCCAGTGTTACACGCAAAGAGCAAAGGGCTAGAGAGCAGAGCCATCCCAGAGCATCCGCGTCATCCGCTTGTCCCTACCTCCCATTCTTGAATGGCACAGGAACACCTTACTCTCGCTGTCTACAGAATCAAAGCGCAGGTCATGCCCCAAATTTCATCCTGCTCAATTACACTAACCAGCACTCAAGAAGGCCAGGTCTTTCTTCACCAGGCACTTTCCTGTCTGGAAAACCTTCTTTCCTGGTTTCTGTTACCTGTATACTCTGAACATTCACCTCCCGTTACCCCTGTAACATACAAAGATGTATTTCAGACTCCAGCTTTCTGAAAAGGACTGTTGTGCTCCCAGATACTAAATCCCTCCCCCAAAAGGCAGCTCCCCCTTCACAATCTATTACTGAGTGCTGTTTCCTTGACCCAACCCTGCCACCTTATCTTAGCCTACGGCATGTTGTCTCCTTGGCTGCCGTCCATCGCAAGGGAACACAGGCCTGAGCCCCGCGACAGCTATAGTTAGAGGCAACTGCCTCTCTTTTCTGACAGACATTAGCACTAAGGTGCTTTAGAAACTATGACAAATCTTTCCAAGTCAAATCTTTCAGGTACATCTAGTGAATGTCCTGTCAACTGGAATTCTCGAACTGCTCCACCCAGAAGCACAACAGCGTCTCTCGCTATGCTCTTAGAAACAGTTATCTGCAACACTGCCAGGATAATTCAACGCCTTCCTTCTGCATTTACTGCTTCACGCTAGTAAACAGGAAAGACTACTAAAATATGTGCTCCCTTTTTTGTGACAGGTTCTCTTCGGGAAAAAGAAGTACTTGACAAAGCCTACAGAAAGATACAGAAACTTGAGACAACCAGCATCAGCAGCGAAACACAGTTTAGCTTCATTCCTACTGCCCTTGAAGAGCCAGTTAACCTTTTCATCCACCTCCGGTCGAAGAGTTCTCTGACACTGGGACAAGATGTTCCGCTTTCCATTGACGTGTTTAACCACAGTGGTGGAGAAAAGGCTACTCACCTGGTAGTTGGGGCCCAGTCTCTACATTATAATGGTGTGCCCATTACTCAGCTTTGGAAGGAAGAGTTTCATTTTACCCTCAAAAGCAATGAAGGTAAGAACTCTAGTGGGTGCATAGCTAGAACAGTATATCTAGTTCTCCCACTTCAGGAAAAATGCACTTAGCCACAAGTTTACAAAAGGCTGGCTGAATAGTTGGTTGTAGGTGATTGAAATAAAATACGTCGGCAACATCACCTTGGAGATTTTGAATCTGCAAATCCAGTTGGGATCACTTAAGCTTTTAAATGCTGCAGCTTTTAGTACAAAATCGGGCACTACACACTCGTAAGGTACCATGCAGGCTAAGTCCAGACTGTCCTTATCATCCGCATTGTCATCTGTGTTTCACTCCTCTGTGTTCCAGCTAACAGCCTGCAGGTCTTTGTGCCTTACTCACAGTACAGAAAAGAGTTGGGAGAGAACCATCTGCTCAGGCTGACCGCCGTGCTGAAGGACGAGGACTCCTTCTACGTCTACTTCGCACAGGAAGAGATCAGCATTTGTGACCCCCCTCTCGCTATTGAGGTTAGACCAGTCTATCGTTCTGTTACTGCAGTAGTGAGAAAACAGCTTTCACAGTCACAAGCAGCAAAAAAGTTCTGCTGGGTTGAGTGGCTCTCCTCATGCTGTCTTCTTTCAAAGCACGGAGACATCAGTTTGGGAAAGGCAAGTTGTGCCACACTGTCGTATACAGTACTCCCACTCCTACCTTGTCTATGTGTGAGCATAAGGAAACCCCGATGACTCTTAACTCACTCACCAGTCTGGAAATCAGTGGCTGAAGAAGGAAACTACAGCAGCATACTGTAGTTGAGAAGAAAGTAAGCTGGACTTTGCCTCTTCTGGCATCTCAGGCTGAGACCTCTGGCACGAAAAAGATCATTTATCTCCCTTTAATCATAGAAGAATCTTTTTCCTTCTCTCAGTTTCATCTCATTTCCTTCTTTCAACAGTTTCCAGAAAACATGGTACAGTATCAGCCAAGCACAGTGAAGATCAGCCTCCTGAACCCTCTCTTCGAACCTTTGGAGAAGTGTGTGGTAGTGGTTGCAGGACGAGGGCTCATTTACAGACAAAGGAAGTACAGGTAATTGCAAACGGATTGATTTAAGAATGGTAAATGGAAAAAGAGACACAATACAAGCCAGAGAAACTCTTGCACAAGAAGGGCTCTCCCCAAAAATAAGCAGGCAAAACATGGCAGGAAGGCACTGCTACAGCTTGAAAGCCCCAGGCATCCCATCCTTTATTTACAGATAATACAAATTTTCACACCGAAAAGGAAAAAAGCCAGATAACAGAACTTTCAACAGACGTGTAATACATAAGTTGACGCCAGTATGACATTCGTGAAAGCTTCAACCCCAAAGGCCTAGACAGCAGAAGGAAAGCCGCCTGCCACCAAAAAGTGTAATGAGAAGTACCACAAGGCTTCAGCAGAAATACACATTAACTAAGACAACAGGTCACTGAAATGAGCGATGAAATTTAGAAATTATTCGCTGTCGAGAAATCAATTGCTTTTTAGCTAGCCACTTGAACATCCGTAAGTGGGGTAAAACTATACTGTTTGTGACATATCTTTCCACCCATTACCCACTGTCGGCAATAACGACAGCCCCTGGGTGCAATTTTAAGTATTGAAGAACCAGGCAAACCTGACTTAGCCAAGAGTCATGCAAAAAGGGATGCTCCCCTTCACATGAAAAAAACTCCATGTTTCTCTCAAGAAGCTGCATTAGGATAAAGTAACCTTAGATGCCTCCACGGGGAGTTCAACCCTCCAGTCATATCTCCTTCCCAAACTACGGTCAGATCACAGTTCCATTGTGGTAGCCTTCTCTATTATTTTTTTTTCTTTTCCTTTTTTTGGCACCACACTCCTGCCCAGCAAATGCATCTGCTGGTCCCTGGGAACTAGAAATATAGAGGTGCGCTTCCTGTATAATCCCTTCTTGCCTTGCAGGTTGAGCTCTGTGCAACCAGAGAGCAGTCAAGAGCTGCAAATACCACTCACCCCCATCCAAGCAGGGCCCCGAAGACTCACTGCACGTCTTACCTGCCTTCAACTCCAGAACCTGAAGAGCTACAAAACTATAGACGTTGCAGCTGCCTGATGACCAACTTAGAACAGGTCCTGCTGTCCTGCTTACAAGAGTGGTCATGATCTGTGCCCTGATCTTAGGCAAGTATAGATGTTAACAGTTTAATTAAAGTTATATTTAAAACCATGTCTGACTGATTATTTGTACAAACTCAACTATCTCCCATCTGTCACTATGCCCTCTCCAGTTTTAGGAGCTGAACCTTACTGTGACAAAGATGGGCTAAATGCTTGAGCAGATGTTGCATTTCTCACCACACATACGTGCTGAACCCACCCCTGCTTAATCACTTTTCCCTACACGTGGCAAAAGAAGGATATCCTAGAACTTTAAAGTGATGACAGATGTAGCATTTCTCTAGAGATCAACTCTTATACCGATCCTTCACTTTGGTAAAGTAGTAAATAATATTTTCTACTACTTTCTGAGGAAATAGAAGAGAGGAAGATAGTTCACTCTTCTCTAAGGTTAGACAGGAAATAGCAGCAGTGCTGCATATTTTTTAATGCTTCATCTGGCTGCTTGCAAAAGAAGCAAGACCCTTTCCTTCTGTATATTTCCTCTGCCACCTGAAAACAAATAAATCCACTCATGCAAATCTAGCAATATTTTATTGTTCTTTGAACCCCATAGCAGTTGTAATGTCTGAAGAATGGGGCACATTCACAGCATTAATATGCAGCACTGCACCATCCCAGGAATCTGAGCAAAATGACACCTTCTGCAACAGCAAAAAGCAACTTCCTGGCAAAGTTCTACCAAGTGGCACTAAAGTTCTCTCCTAAAAACATTGTTCTCATCATTATCTCAGTAGCTGAAGAACAGCGAGATTCCCTGGAAAAGCATTTGCCAGAGCCAGTGGCAGCAACACATGTAGAGATGGAAGAGCTAAAGTTGACCCTGTGTGAAGTTCTTGATTTTGTTCATGTTGTGATCTACTGCATCAGTTAGAAACTGCACCCAGCCTTCCTCTGATGGTGGACATACATGGCTTGTCCTGCAAAAGTGGAGGAAATTCATTAGGAAACCTTCCTGGGTGTCTTATACCTATGTATCCAGACAACACATGGGTATTGTGAAGTGCTGAATTACCACAGCATTAAGACACGACTGCTACAGCCCCAGAGCGCTTCGGGCAAGGAAGAACCCACACCCATGTCTCTAGTCCCAAACCTTAATGCATATGTGTGTGTCTTCAGTGGGAACCACTTTCACCCCTACCATCCTTTTCTTACTCCCATCCCTTTGTGACTGGATAACATCGTAATTACGCCAAAATGCCACCATTTACTGTCTAGAAATGATTCATCTTTGACTGGAGGCAGAAAGATATCAACCTTCATAGCAGGGAACACACGCTTATAAAACCGTAACTCATACTCACTTTGTAATCTCTAAGACTTTCTTTAATACCGAGGCCAACTTAGCAGCCTAGAAAGAAACAAAAGGGAAATAAAGTGAGCCAAACATGGAAAGAAGGGGGCTCAGCAGCATTGGAAAAGAAAGGGGGGTGCAGGAATGCCCAACACAGCCAAGAATGAGTAAAACTGCCACAGATCCTGATGCAGACATTATCTATCACTGCCATGCTCGGAGTGTCTCCGAGCCTACTGCTGGCTGGGACAGATGAAAATAAAGACAGGCTATTTTTTAAAGCATACGTTAAAATGTTTTTTTTCTTTAAAAAGACAAGCCTATTAGAAATTGGTAACTGATATTAAGGCATGAAGTATAAGTGACAGACTGTAATGCAATCTGATATTAAGCAATACTTTCTTTTTTTACCCCCCAAAAACCAAGCCACTGGCCAAAGGCATGAAATCAGAATTAAGTATAAAAAAAACCTCAGATATGAGAAGATACATACTTAATTTATGATGGAAGGGACCCCTGGAATTCATCTAGTAAAACCTCCTGCTCAAAGCAAGGCCTACCTCAAAGTTCAGTCAGGTTGCTCAGAGCCTTGACAAGTTTTGAGTATTGCCAAAGATGGAGATTCCACTGCTTCTCTCAGCAGCTTGTTTCAGTGCTTAACCACGCTCACTGTGAGAATTTTTAATTTGTATTTTTAATTTAGATAACTTCATTTGAGCAAGTCTACATTACCTAAGGAATAAAGCAGAGATGCCACAGCCTTAGAGCTCGCTTTACTGAGGTACTGCCATTGTACGTCTCTATGGACTACAGTTCAGAGCCAAAGCTCAAGCGGCCACGCTCTTCCCTGAAGAAGTAAAGACGACGAATGCATTTCCTTCTGAATGAACCTAAGTGTGCAAGAACCAAAGCGGACTCTTCATCCCTAAGAACCTGTTACTGAGACAATCACTAACACCTACCTCTCCCTGACAGTAACATAATACAATTCAATTTCTTCCCCTTCTCCACAGCCAAGTGTGTAGACCCGCATGTAGGCTGCGGATACTTACGTTGAGTCGCACAGCCAACTCGTTCACAGGTGGATACATGCTCAGTGCCAGCTCGTCAACACTGGAAGAGAGGGGAGCAACGGAAGAAAGGTCATGATAGCACAACTCACGGATCCTTGTCAAAGCATACACTCACCCTGAATGTAAGTCAGGAACTGCCGTGTGTGACAAGGAGACAAAGTCAGTCATACCCATGGGGTGCTTCTCACTGGCTTCTCAGACACCTGCGTGCCACTCACACCTTAGTGTGAGACATGGCCACAGCTCCACCCCAAGCTGCAACATAGGTTCCTCTCCTAACTTGCACAACTCTCAACAGTCTATGCCATAATAGTTTTCCCACCACACCTGCTTCCACCACCTGCTCACAGCTTCAATATCATAAAGGTTTTCCTAATCCATTCTCTAGACCTCAAGAAAGACAAGGACTGCTCCAGAGCAGAAAGCAGCATGGGGAGAGACCTGCTTACCTTGGACTGATCTCATTAGCAATGTCTGCAAGATCATCCAGCTGAGCGATCTGCTCTGGAGAATCAACTTTGCCATAAGCCTTCACTACACCCAAGACCTTCTTCAGGCAAGCTTTAGAAGCCTTCATTAATCCCACGCAGGAGCTAAGCAGCTTCCGGTCAGCTTCTGACCAATATGTGTCTCTGTTGCCCCGAAAGCCCAACTCTTCGTCTTCCATGATGTCACTGTAGGGGTCTTGCCCTTCCACCAGAGCCTGTGAACACAGATGCACTGAAAGCTCAGAGCCTGACATCAATTCCAGCAATATCCAGGAGAAAAGGGAAACCATAATCTAGAAATCATACAAATAATTTATGGAGGAATCTCTCTCCAACCATCATCTCAGTTGCCAGGTTCTGTTAACTCGAGCAGGACTGGATTAAGAAAAACTAATCCCCCACTCCAACAAAGCAAACAAGAAGAACCTGGCAAATAGTGCCATTCTTACATCAACCTAAACTGCCCCCTCCCGCTCCCCACCCAATTCAGGACATGGCTTTATAGAAACCGTATACAAAATAAACCAGGCTTGAGTTTAAAAACTCATTAAGATCCAGACAGAATATAATAATCTAGCTCATATCAGAACAAGTTTAAATCAAAGCCTGTATATAAAACAACCCCTGTGTTCCATCCCTGAACCATCACTGCAGGTTCCTCAAAGGCTTAGGGGCTTCCTTACGTGTTCCATCTCCTCCAGAGCATCCTTGACCACACCTAGACATGCAGCCAGAGCTGACGCAACTGCTGCCTGATTATCTGAAAGAGCAAAAGGACGAAAACTGTGTCACTGCACTGATTCGGATCAGCTTGCAACAATGTTCATCTAGGTTTGCAATGACTAGATCTTGAGATTATAGGATCGAACTTTTTGCAGAGCTCAGAGGTGCATTGTTGCCATGCAGAGTCTGGCCTGGCTTCCAAGCTTATACATTTTAGGAACAGCTGGGTTTTGTAGAATGAGCGAGCCTTCACTGTACAAGCTAGAATGCCCTTGCAAAGACAACTGACATTCCAAGACAACACGTCTTAGTCTCACTGAGTACAATGCTCACCTCGTGGCAGGCTAGACACTTGCTCACATGCCTCCCACACGCCACCAGTTGATATAAGCTGTTCCTGAGACAAGCTGAAACAAAACAAAGCCACCCAAAGTTAGACTCAATAACAGCACTCTGATAGACTGTGTTATTATTTTCTGCACCAAAGATGATGCGTGCTAGTAGAAGCTCTGCTGGAAAGATGTCACCAACCAACTTGTCACTAGTATCTCATGTCTGTATAAAGCAGAGAGTGCTGGCTCCTACTGAGTTTAATTATGTGTTGGAACAAGAAGCGGGAGCCTCTTACAGAAGCCTCTCAAGGTGCTTAGGCATATTATTTATCTTTTAGAATCCATGCCAATCAGAAGTCTGTATCAGAGATTGCTGACCTCCGCCTAAGGGCGGTAGCATACAATCCATAATGAGAGGAAGCAGTCCATAGTGGTCCAATTACTACCTTTATAAAGTTGTGCAATCCTTGTGTGTAACAGTCCACTCCAAGGGCAAAAACTGCCAAACAGTGCAAATGCTATCCAGCACCTTCATGGGAATCCTGCTCCCAGCATCTTTCCTTGCCACAGACAGGAGGAAAATCTATTCTCCACGTAGGCAAATGTACCCGACTCAGTCACCGGGACAAGAGCATACTGTCAGGGCCTTGAGTGTATTTCACCTTCCTAGGTTTAGATAGCTCAGCTGAAGAGTTTAGTTGGCGTAAATACAAGGTCAGCTCCTCTGCTGACAGGAGGCATTGTGAAGAAAGACAGAAGTGTGGGCCAGCCCCTCCTTACCCTACGAGGTGCTTTTACCCAGAGGCTGTTTCACTGGGCAGGGTTTGTGCTACATCGCAGATGTGTAGCAGTTACGTCTGCACCCAGTCTCAGACCCTCTTGACTCTGACGTGGATCCACGCACACTGATCTGACCTTCCTGCCTTGACCTCAGACCCGACTCATCGTAATGGTCATGCTGGGTGATCACTGGATGGTGTCTGATGCTGGTTACTCTCTCTGGACTCGACCCTGACTTGCTGGGCTGTGTTTCCAGCTTGACCTCATCACTATGGGCTTGTCTGATGATCTGGACTCTCAGGTGAACCTCGCCACCCTCACCAGCACTGCTCTGCTCTGCTCACTCAGGCACTGGGGCACAGGGCCTCTGCTGATGAGGCCACTGCTTCTTCGTGCCTCATAATGATGCTCTGCTTCTGCCTTGCCCCTTCCCTTAGGAAGCAGTCTGCACATGCTGCTTCCTAACAAGTATAATTTTAACTTTTTTTTCCTTTTTTTCTGGAAAATTACTACCTCTCCAATGGAGCACTGAGAATTGTTTCTGTGAGTTGAATCATTCCTTCCACGACTTCGGTGGTAGCATCTCGTACCATCTTCCGAAGAGTAGTACCTGGTTGAGATTGAGAAAAAGCAAGGAAGTTGACACAAAGCACCAACAGGAAGCAACTGCCAAAGATGAACACACGGACTGCTCTGTTTGCACAGATACTTTTTTTAAGGAAGATATTTTTAAGGAAGCAACATGCTTAATGTGCTTCCCACTTCCAAAAGGACTTTGGACAAGAATCTCAATACTTTATAAATACGAATGTCCAGTCAACAATACAACTGCCTACGTTATCACTCTTTCACAGATGGAAATCTACAGGAGTAGACACAGAAGTGGTTCATTCATAAACATGTTGCAAATTCCACAGAACAGCTGATAATGGGACTACCTGCTCATGATAACTTGCTTCCCTGCAGATACCAGATCTCGTATCAGGCCCTGAAATATTGGGTTTCTTCATACAGAGGTGAGGGACCCACCACCCTGTGTAGTGGTGACTGCCCTGCTGTCACTGTCTCACCTTGGCCCTTGGGGAGCCAGTAGTACACTGTGGCAACTGCAAGAATGGCATTTTGGACATCCTCACTCAGTTTCCGGCAATCCTGAAAATGGATAGGCAAAAGGATTAATCGTGAGTAGTACATGGCTGCACTGCATTTAGAAAGTCTCACAAGCAATCACTTACACTCGGATTGCTTTGAGAAGAGGGAAGCACGGTAACACCTATCTTGCTTGAGAAACAAATACAGCGCAACAGGAAGATACAGTAAGCAAGCTGTATACATGATAAGCCACCTCATGATTTGATAACAAAGCATGCCCTGGTGTGGTGGTCATGCATCAGAGAGGAAGTAGTAGCTTAGATCATTATTCTGAACTGCAGGTCTTTTTTTTCTTCTCCAAACACAGGTGTGATCAATTAACAGCACAAATATTGCATGTTCTTTGTTAGATCTAAGGTCTGTATTGTCCAATATGCTGTCTCTTACCAGCTGTAGATGCTAAAGAAAAGAATGTAAGAATACTCCTACTTGGCATGTCTCCCTAACTTACAGAAATTAGTTCTCTGGGCAATTCCTGAATTGGATTAACACACTCTAGAATACATAGCCCATACCGACATCCCTTGTTTGTGCTGCACAAAATGACTTTGGTTTAGGCAAGTGAATCAGGAGATACCTGAAACTCGTCTCACACTCTGCAACATCACAGTCTGGGGGGTTGTTCGCTCACCTCGGCAGAAGTCAGTGGAGGCCCTGAGAACGCCAGACTCAGCTTTGTAGCTTCCTGTGACGTTACTTTGAATGTCTGACCTAGAAAGGATTCAATGGGAGTAAAAGGACAGAAAGGAACTTGTGTAAAAGAGAAGAGAACAGAGCAGCTGGATGAGCAGCATCTCTGATGCCACTCTGCCCTACCGCTTGTTTACCGTTTCTTCCTTCCAAGCAATATGAAGACATAAAACTAAATCCCACTACAAAAGACAAAATTCCATGGTGTATTTGTGCCATGCACCTTGGGTGTGTCCTACATCTGCTTTTTTCCTAGTTGGCATTGATATCCACAACCACGCTTTGTGCCCTGGTCCGCGACACCTTCACCAGGACATGCCGCGAGACTTCAACAGGGACCAAAGGCTTTAAAAAAACCGAGTCGTGACGACTGTTCGATAACGGCGGCTGCTCTACCAACCCCAACACCCTGGCAAGGGGCTGGAGACCCTCCGGGGATCCCGCTTGCAAGCCAGAGCCCTGCCAGGCACCGGCACGGCGTACCCCGGCCTCCCTCCGCCCGGAGCCTACACCCGGCCCGCCCCGCTCCATTATCGGCCCTGACCCAGCCCCGGTCCCGGCCCGCTGCCCCCCCACCCGTACCTAGGGCGTCCCAGAAGCGCGGCAGCTCGAACGGCTCTCGGCCCTCGCTCGGTTCGCCCTCTGTAACGGCAGAGAGAGACCTCAGCCAGCGGAGAGTCGGCTGGGCCCGGCCCGGCCCCCGCCCGGCCCCGGCTCCCACCTCGCAGCCGCGCCAGCACGGCCCGCAGCGCGCCGCCCAGCTCCCGCAGCGGCTCCCGCGCCTCCATGGCTGCGGCCGGCGCCCACCGCTCCCTCACCGGCACGCGCGTCACATCCGCTTCCGGGCAACGGCGGAAGCGGCGCCACCCCGCCCTGACAGACGAGAGCCACGGTGGCGCTGCGATAGACTTTATTAGATAGAGGGGTAAGGCTGACAGACGAGAGCCACGATAGCGCCGCGATAGACTTTATTAGATAGAGGGGTAGGGAAAGGGCCCGCTACTGCAGCTGGCGGAGCTCCTCGAAGTTGAGGAGGTTGTTGGCGGTCTCGGACCAGGCGGGATGGGTGGCCCCGTCCATCTCGGGGGCCAGGCTGTTGGTACTGTCCAGCGCGTGGTTGGTGCCCCCGATCACCTCATGGCACTCGGGGCACCGGCTCCTCTCCATCGCCCCCCCGCACTCCCCGATCACGTAGATGTGCCCGTTTTTGCACTTGAACCAGTGGCCGCGGGGACAGCCCACGGCACTGACAATTTGCACCCTTTCAGCTTCGGAGACGCCCAGCCCCGACAGAGGCAGGGCGGCGCAGACCCTCTCCAGCTCTGCCTTCACCGCAGCTTCATCCTGCTCCGTGAACTTCTTCGTCCCTTCCAGGATCTGACGCATGCTGGTGATCTCTGCTGCAAGTGCTGGGGTGATCATCCCCCTTGCCCCCTCGCACCTTGCCAAGAGGCTCAGCAGATAGGTCAGTCTCTGGAGCTCGGCTTGCAGGTCAGAGAGCTCCTGATCTGTGAAACTGAGACGCGGCTTATCCAGCCACTCCTGGACTTCATCCAGCCGCTTTCTCAGCCCTTTTCTCTCATTTGCATTGATTTTGCTCATAGAGTTGGTTAGGTCCGCTATGTGGTTGTATAGATTAAGCTGGTTCTCAATTAGTCCAATACTCTTTGTGGAGAGATCAGAAGCTTTAAGTTTATCTTCTAGCATGAGATACTTAAGGGGTAGATTCTTCTGCAGAACAGCACTCCCTGTCAGTGCCACCTGCAGCCTTTGTCTGTTAGATTCAATTTCCTGGGCTGGGCCTTGGATTTTCTCTTTCACCTTTTCTATCTCCTCCAGCCGCCTTTTCACAATGGTGCCATATCTCAAACTCTTTCTGACAGGTGTCTGACAGATAGGGCACACCTTCAGCTTGATGACACCATCATCTTCATCCATATAATGGTCAAGGCCTTGGGACTCAAAGACATGGCCACAGTCTTCAAGCTGCACAAATCGAACGTCTGGGTCTTCCTCAAAGCCAAAGAAGATCTGGGTGAGTTCCTCACGGTCACAAACAAGGCACTTCTTTGGGCAGGGCTCTCCGCACAATCCAATACAAGGATGACCACAGCTGAGAAGCTTAGCACATGGTGCATTGCAGCGAGGCCTATTGCATGGTTCAGAGCAAAGATTGGTACATTGGTAGTGCTGGCACTGCCACTCGCATGGCTCAGCACATGGAAAACAGCTCTCTCCACATTTCTTTTTACACTTACTGTGGATACAGTGGTTCTCACATTCCCGCTGGCAGGGAGGGCATTCTGCAGTACAAGGCTGCTGGCACTTGTGGGAGCAGACCAATAAGCGCTTGCAGGGGCTGCTACATTGCTGATGAAATCTTCCTTCAAAGCAGGCATGACAGGAACCCGAGCATGCATGACCACACTGCAGCATGACAGAACACTTTGTCTTACATTCCACAGGCTTCTCATGTTTCATCTCCTCAGTGACCCAGCATTTAACTTGCTGGTTGTGGCCACATTTCAGTGTGACTGTAACCAGTTCAGGACACCACTGAGTGCATTTCTGCCCACAGAATTTGTTGCACGTGTGTCCACAGTCCAGCTTTTTCTGACAAGGTTCTTGGCAAAGAAACTCACTCTCCGGAGTAGAGCATGGCACCATCTGCAGATGGCCACACTTAGAAATAGTTTTCTCTACTCTCACCATGCATGGTCCACAGGGCTCGTAACACGACCGTGGACAGCGGTGCCCATTGTCACAAAGCACCTTTTGACAAGGCTTCAGGCACTGATACTCCTTGTGCTGAGTGTCATATGGGTGACATGCCCTTGTGCAAACGTGTCCGCAACTCAACCTAAATTCACAGGGACGACTACAGCCTCCTTCTGGGACTTTGCTGAAGTCTGCTGCTGTAGATACCAGGGTCTTGGTTTCAGGGTGGTTTTGACAGCAAAGCATCAGTGAGCGGCCAATGTGACCTTTCTCCCGAAGGGTGTGAATGATCTTGCTCCAGAGAGGAACCTTGCCAAGCATTCTCATATTTCCAATACAATACAGCCCTTTCTTAGCTCTGGATAATGCTACACAGATCCGATTGGAGATCTGTAAGAATCCAGTTCTCTCCTCCTTGTTGCTCCGCACAAGTGACAGCAGAATAATATCATTCTCCTCCCCCTGGTACTTATCTACTACGTGAACCTTCACACCTGCAAAGGTCTTGGCTGGCATGAGCTTACGCAGACAGAAAAGCTGTCCAGTATAAGTAGTGAGAATGGTGATCTGAGAAGGTAGATAATCCTGACACAAGAAGTATTTGCACAGTTCCACTACAAACTGGGCCTCGTGTGGGTTCTGGTGGCTTTTCCCTTCCTGGATCTCTTGCTCAGGAAAGTCATGTTCCACAAAGTAGAGGTTAGATAAGACACCCTGAAACAAAAGAAAGGAATGTCAGAATTCTAGCTTCCTTCACTGCAGCCTGTTTCCATGTTCCCCATTAGAAAATGACTCTTAAGGAGAAGACTACATTAGGTGATTTCCTCTTAGATTTCTGTAGCATATTCATCAGATAGGAATTTAAGCTTATTAATCACATTTCAGCTTATTAGTATTATTTCAGTATCCTAATATGAAATCAGTTCTGTGGATGGTTTTATTCCCTATATTTTCAGAGTTGTTTCTACTGTATCTTTTCAGGTTATAGAAAAGGAAGATAAGGTGCTAGTAACATTTCTCAAAGCATCATAGTTCCATTTCATGTTTGTGGTGTGAACACTGTCTCATTTTGGCCACGTGGGAGAAAGATAGTAAGTTACCAGTGCACGGGGCTTAGCACTTGCCTAAAACCGTCTAGCAAAAAAACATGCCTTCTGTTACTACAGTAAAAACAGAGAGGAAGGACAATTGCTTTTCCACCAGGAAAAGCAGGAACTCTAGGGACTCCAGTGGTCACTCACCAGCTCAAGGGGCATAGAGTTGTCTGCTTACCTGTTCAAAGATGCCATTTGCCTTGAGTTAGTGGGGATCTTTATTTTTTGCCTATTAACTGGAATTCTTCTACCCATAAGAAATTCTTGGGCTGCGTGCCAAACCCCCGAGACTTTTGATCAGCAAAGAACAGTTTTTGTAGATCAAACACAGATCTCTCGTTCTCCAAGGTGTCCATAGTGCCCACTGCTGTACAGTTTAATTCAGTGATCACCTACGTTGGTTACTGTACTAGATGGGAAGATTCAGTTTTGGTGCCTTTTGGTATCTTGAGGTTTTAAGGCCAGATGGAACCATAAGATTCTCCAGAGTAGCTTCCCATAGGAGAAATGGGGTAAAATTTTGTGGTCTCCTAAGTGGTTGCGTGGTTTTTGTTGTTGGTTATTTTTTTGATTGGTTGAGTTTTGTTTGGTTTTGGGGTTTTTTTGTTTACTTTTTTATTTGTTTAACTAAAGCATCTTCTACAAAATACTTGATCTGGATTTCAAGGGCCTGCCACTTTCACAGACAGGTTATTCTAGTAATTAAATTGTCTTCAGTTATCAGTTTTCTCATCTGGCTTCAGCATTCTGCTATAGTTTTCAGTATGCTTTCCTCACGCAGTTAAAGAGCTTTTAATTAATTAGTACTGTCTTTTCATGAAGAGAGATTTACATAGGCTAAGCTACTGTAATCCTCTTTCTGTAACTACCTGCAACTCTTTCTCCCAGGGTATTCAGTCGCTCATGTTCCAGAGATCCAAAGCCTAGCTCTGATACAGCTCAGCACTGTAACCTTGGCTCAGACTTCTGGGGAAGTAGTTCAGTTGTGACAGACAGCTGTGAGCAAGTCTGCAGAACGGGGCTATGCAAGGTAAGAAAGGTAAAATTTACAGACAGAGATAGGATTGTTAATAGTTCAAAGATGCAAGAAAAGCACCAACATGGAAAGATATGAAATCCTAATTAGGGTGGGGAAATACAAATCAGAAAACAGGGAGTTAGTGTTAAGGCAGAAACTCAGTAACGTTAAGGAAGAAGCAGAGGCTGATGCTTCTTCTGACTGGTACCTGCCCAACTACAGCAGAGACTCTCCAAGTGTCTTACAGTGTGGCAAGCATACGAATGCTTATAACTTATTAAATTCTAGCTGTTTATTGTGTGTGTTAGCCGGTAAGTGAATGCTTTCTATTTTTAGGCTGAATAGATCTTGTTTGCAGATGTTGTGTATTGGTCAAATGCCCAGAGGACCCAAGGAAGGAGGATTCCAGTAATCAAGTCATCTATCTTACGTTGGAGTTTCACATGTTATGCTTTAAGTCTCTCATTTAAAGCTTCCTCATAGCTTTCAGTCTCCTACAGGTCTTCTGGTCCATTTTTCACTGTTCTTTTAAAGTCATCAGTACTGGATCCATTTCCAGTGTCCACCATTGCTAATGCCAGAACAACTCTGGCATTACTTACCTAATTACTTACCTAAATCTATATCACACATTTCCTTGATTCAGGTATGATTTTCAATAACTGAACTTGATCTCGATTCTCAATCAAGAATTTGAAATCCTTGAACACTACATTTTACAGAAACTCATTTTAGCCAGTAACAGGGGACAAAACCAATTGCTTAGATTGCCAAAAACTCACTTTTATGTTCTCATACTTCAGGACAGAGGGGTGGTTCTCCAGCTCCTGGTATATATGAGGAGTGAGAAGCTGGGCAATTTCAGGTCGCATGCGGTGCTGAAACACAAAGCAGCTGTATCAGTCTTGAGGAAGAAGCACCATATTTCTTTGTCAATATTCTCTTGTTCCACTGTACAGACTGTGGCTGAATACCAGACAAGTATGCTTTCCCAGAAAGAGTCAAGAAGGGAGCACCTCCCCACTCCCCATCCTCCCGTGCCCCATCGCTGCCACCACCAGCAATTACAGGGGCAGTAGTAGCAGAGTATCTTCAAGAAAATAATTTGGGAAGGTTGTTGTAATAACACTGGTCTCAGTGCAAATTTAAGAACACTGTTCTAGATAACAAAGGCCAGCACCTGACCCTAACCACTACATAAGGTGGTTTGAATACAGGTCTGATGGAAGTAGAATTAACTTCCCCAGGCACCAAGACAGATGATTAAAGCAATTTAGCGGGAAGCTGCCTGAGAAGACTTGTGCTGTCAGTCTCCAGAGTTCTGGAAGTTTCAGATGCCGCAATAAGCCACGTTCATTGCGCTAAAACATATGGGAACCACAGTGCTGTGGACAACATCACTGAGTAATTGGAAATATACCGGTACACTGTGGCAGCTTGACAGCTCTTACCATTCTTTTTGGGAATTTAATAGCACATTCTTTTCTTTTAGGCTGCTCTGAGAGTAGAAATGCATACTTAAGTGTACCACAAACTTAAAACAACCTAAATGCAAATGCAATGGAGTTTCTTTATAGCTCTTCCTCACTTGGTATTTCAGACGGACAAAGGGGAAATTGACTTTCACCAGCCGTTCAAAGAGAGAGACTTCCAGATTGAAGTTCTTGGCCAGGTCATAAACGTTTGCACTAGGCTGCAGCTGAAAGAGAAGGGATAGGAGGTTCATGTTTTAGCACTTTTCCTGTGTGTTAGTAAGATTTTTTCACTCGTCTTTTTCTGACACTGGTCCCCCATAGGAAGGCTGGATTCTTGCAGAAGTGCTAAATTATCAAAGTTAAATACGGTCACAACCGAAGTGGATACAAGTACATGTAAAATTGTATCACACTGAAAGACAAGTTCCACCGGAGCTCTGCTCCAAAACTACAGGAGACAGGACCTGTGCTATCTGTGGAGGCTGGGGAGCAGTAAGTCTCGGCCCCTGTTTCACATATGGTGTTTGGTCAAAAGGTTCTAGTTCATCTGCACAACACTTAGAGGCATTAGTCACAGATGTTACCTGCTGGTGATCTCCAATGAGGATGAGATGCTGGCAAGCTTTACTCAGGGTAGTAATGGTGTGAGCCTCAAGGACCTCTGCTGCCTCTTCTACAATGACAATTCGCGGTTCTACTTTTTGCAAGATCTGACGGTATTTGGCAGCACCTGAGCAAGGAGAGAAGGTAAACCTTAGCAGAATGATTACACGCAGGCAGTATGACAAGAGTTTTCAGGCAGGGGAGTAGGCCATGTCCCAGAAGAGACTGAGGTTGTGCCCAAGATTCCCCATTTCAAGACTCAGCTTTTTAAACTTTAAAACAGCACCATACCAAGAATGGCTTCTGCATGAAGAGTTATTAAGGAAGGCGGATGGGGATTATAATCTTGTGCCTGCCTTGGCCCTTTCCCAACCCTCTCTTCAGGCATAAGATGCCTACTCAATATATTGATCAACACACATAAATAAACCTAAAATTGTCTTTCCAAAGGGTCATATTATGGTGACCTTTAGACTACCATCACCAGAAGGTGATGTGGGGGTAGCAGTGCAGATATTAGCTGTGCTTTACCTGGGCACAAGAAGTGAAGCATTTCTATTAGAAGAATGCGGTTCAGGATGGAGGCAGTGCAAGAATGCACAGAAACTGCTCACGCAGTTACTTGACAACTCGCAAAATAGCCACATTTCCAAATGGAGTCAGAGATTAAGAAGGCTGCAGACTAACAGGAAGCCTAACCCAGGCTGTCAAGCAGCACATGATACCGATCTTTTGGCAACAAGGTCCTTTAACCATTACTAGATCCAGTGCAATACTGGTTTGCTTCCCAACTGTTGTGCACCTGTAGTTGTCATCCCCACAACTTGTGCCTCCTTGAGAATGCAGAGATCTTCCTGCAGCCTCAGTTCTGTCAGTCTTTCTGCTGCCGCCTGATACTGCCGTTCATGCTGCAGAATCCTCTGTCGAATAAAGCCCTGGTAGGTCTGCAGCCAAAGCCTGAGAAGAAAGTGCCATTATCACATACAGCAAGGGGAACAGGATAGTGATCCACAAGTTCTGAGTGGATTCATTTCAAAACTTCCTTTGTGTCTTTTGGGCAAGAGATTATTAGCATCTGTACTTAGTCCCAAATACACACAGTGGAGATGACAGCACTGTCCAAACAATACAGGGAAGCAGACCAAGCATGTTCCAATAAGGAGCTGAATCGATACAGACAGAAACACCATGGCTTGACAGAAAGAGTTTGCAAACTGGAATAGTCAAAGGAAACATTTGCCTGAGAGACCCTGCAAAATAGCTTTGTCACCTGTAAAGCCTCCAGCGGGAGCTCAGGTCCAGCTGCCACACATTCTGAATAGCTTTGGCCTCTAACTCTGTCATTGCGCTCAGTTTACGGAGCTCAACCTTCATCTTGTGTTTCATTCTCTTCCTCTGGCCAGAAGTTACCTGCAGAAAAAAGCACTCCCCAATAGGCAGTTACAGCACAAAGATTCTTCTTTATTAGCATCCCCGCGTTACTCTTTACACGGTCAAGCAGAGCCAGAGCATGCTAGTGCACACAATTACCTCCCACTGCGTAGTATTCTGTTGTGGTTGGGCTGTTCCTCGTTCCTCATTCTCCAGCTTCATAGCCAATATCATGCTGGCTAGTTCATCAACAGCTCTGTGCTCTTCCTCCTTCCTTCCCTGAGGCTTTGCTGCTTCTTCATCCTCAATCACTCTGTCAGCTTGAATCAGGTCAGCTTCCTCTGGGATCTCCAAAAGCTCCTCTTCTGCTTCACCTTCCCACTCCTCCTCTCTCTCCTGCTGACCACCTGTGAGAGTCACCAGTCACATGCAGTAAGCCACAGCCACTCTAGCAGAATCACAGCACAGCAATCAGATCGCTACATGGAAATTAGCGTTAATCTTCTTTCCACTACCTTACAGTACCCTGCATCTTTCAGTGTCTGTTAAGTAGCAGTGTCTCTTTTCTGGCACATAAGTACTGCTTAGGCAAACACACCTGTAGAGGATTGGGGGTGGGGGGCAAATGTCTGGTTCGTTGGTTTGGGTTTTTTTTACCTGGATTCTCAGCCCCTATATTCTCTGCAGCACTCTGGGTGAAGACAGTTACACCAAGGCCCAGCCACTCCAGCATCATCGAGTGTTGTGAAGCACTGTAGTAAAACTCATCGTCATCCTAATATAAGGAAAGTCAAATCAGACAGTCCTATTGCACTTCAGAGTCTTCAGATGAGGCCAAAGCAGCACCTCGCAGCAGCAGATAACTAGGACAAATCCCCAAGAGACCTCCAGAGACAGAAAGTCTGAGCAGCCTCAGATCTTCAGAGAGAGCATCCCTCCTCGCCTTCCATTTAGGAGGCTTTCATTTGGGCACTTGTACTTTTATGCTGATAAAGATTACTTAGAATCTCTGCAGTTTAAAGAAGTAAAATTTAAAGCCCCTGCCTGCCCCGCCTGGTCTAGACTATTGTTACTTGTACAGCTTGCTGTTCAGTCCTTTTTTAGCAGAAAAAAAAGTGTGCTTGGGGAACCTCAGACTCATTAGCAGAAAGGGTAGTAAGTATACATTGGATCTGCTTGACTGAGAAGAAAGGGACCTCTCTTACCAGACCATTCATCAGACTGTCCCAGTGCTGGGGTGCAATGCATGATTCCAAGTGGCGCTCATGCAGAACTCCATATGTTGTGCACTCCAAGAGCTTCGCTCCTTCATGGAGCTCCTGCTCAGCCTGCTTCATCTCATTGGTTATCTACTCATAACAAAGAGAAGAGAGGCATCATCATACTCAGAGAAGCAAAGTTCAGAAACTGCAGGACAAGAAACTGATGAAGTGAATACAGATGGAAGAATTAAGAGGCTGATTTCAGTGTAAGACAAGGTGAAAGAACAGGTGTGGAGGAAGTTTAGTTCAGTTAGCTCCTCCAATGCACAAGCAACCCAGTCCCACCATCTCCGGTGAACTCTGCACATACGTTCACGTAGGCTCTGCGGAGATGCATTGGCAAGTTGTATCGGAATCCACACTTCTTCCTCAGCTCCCTCAAGGTGAATTGCTTCAGGACCTCACTGCTACTTCTGCCCCCAACACGCACCATCCCATGTTTTTGGAATGTGTATATTCCTGGGAATGAAAAAGAAATATTAGTACTAAAGAGGCAAGTTCTGTTTCTGCAGTAGGACAAGGGGTAGGGAGAACACCCTTTGTCTACAAATGCTGCCCTGGATTGGTCTGAGTGAAGTTTTCTTACTGTGTATCAACGCGGCTAGAGTCACTAGAAGAAGCCAAAAGGGCAGATCCTCACCCCACAAGATGGGCAGAGTAAGAGTTACACTGTAATTTCTATCCATCATACTTGCCAGGTACTCTTACCTTCTAAGAACTGATCCAGTGCATGGTTAGTGTAGCAAACTATAAGGATAGGAGACTTCTGGACGGTGCTTTGCCACGCATGATTATTAGTCAAGAGAGCCTGAACAATCTTCAAACCCACATAAGTCTTCCCTGCAAAACAAGCTCAGAATCAGACAAGGGTAATCCACCCTCTAAGGGCTGCCTTGAAAAACAGCAATCATCAAAAACAGATACAAGACTTCCTTCTAGGCTGCAAATCTGACCTGTGCCAAGAGAGCTGACCCCAGAGGTAACTAGTTTACAAAATGTAAATGAAGAAGCATGACACTGTCTTTCTGGCCTGTAGTTGAGCAAGGCCATACTCTGCAAGAATGTTGTCTTTGGTTAATATGCTGGACCTGAACCCAGGGTTTCCTCTGCCACTGCTTTCCCCATCCCACTCTAATAGCAGCTTCACACATGACATTTGGCTGCACAGGAAACATATGCACACTAGCGGAATTCAAGCAGTGGTGCTTATTGAGTTCAGGTACCGTTCAAAACAATTACAGTTAATTTTGTAATGCTTTTTTCACCCAGAGGATCATGGCTGAACACTCACAGTGTTCTAACATGCTACGAAGACAAATAGGGCTCTTGCACAGCAAGAGGTATCCTGTTATCAAAGATGGTTGAAAATATTTTCACCCCGATACACAAGTGGAGCCAATAGTGCAGTTGGTGTCTACTTGCAACTAGGTTGGCAATGATCAGATCAGATACGGGTATCAGGATACTTAAAGCTCTTCTCCACAGCTCATGCTAACTGGGCTACTCAAGCATCAATCAGGCATGAGACTAAAGATATGGAGACAGTACAGGTGGCTTTTTCTGAAGTTAATTTCCCTAAATGGGGAATCCAGGAGAACTCAATGAACTTAAATGACAGGAACTTAAAGCAAATATTTCTCACCAGTCCCAGGAGGTCCTTGGATAATAGCCAGCTCCTTGGTAAGTGCAAGACTCAATGCCTGCATCTGAGACTCATCTAATCTCAAGGCTTCCATTGAAGGCCACTTCATGGGATCTAGAACATGGACACTTTGCCTTGTCAAACGATCAGGGTTGGTCTCTTCATCTGACGGGGGATCTTCCATCAAGGGTGCAAAGTTGTAGGCAGTATCCATTGTCAGATATGTTGGCTTGTCCACCTGTGCATCACATTCCACGATGTACTTCTGGAAGGGGATATCTTCTTCCTGGATTTCCTGTAACCCTTCTAACACATGCCGATAGGCCTCAAAGTAGGCAGTTGTCTCTACCATGAGGAAGGAGTCTGAGGGTTGAACCTCTGCCAGCAGTGCCTGGCTCTGTGCATTAAAACATAGCTGCACAATCCCATGTGCAAGATCTGCATTATCACGATTAGAAACAGTGGCAAAAAGGCATGTTTCAAAGTGATCTTTGGACATGCAGATCAGGGATCCATATAGCAACCGTTTGGAATTCTGCCATCGTACAAACTTCAATGGTTTTATGTCAAACTGGACCTTGTAAACAATACCAGTTGGGGAACAGACAGGGGTAATAATCCGTGTGTCAAAGTAGATCCTGATATCATCAAATTTTTTTTTTCTCAAGCCTTTGTCCTCAAAGCTCTGCAAAAGCTCCAAGATACCTTCTCTTAAAGGCCTTACAAAGTCTTCTCTCAGAAGCCGGAAATGGGTGTCAAGATAAATGCTGGTGCTCTCATATCTTCCAGAAACAATATTGGGACGTAGAAAGGGTTTCTCATCACGATGTACCTCATTATATGTGGGATATATTGTCATTGTACGATAGGTTTCTTCTTGACCATCAGTCTGAGGCTGCATAAGAGTATAGTTATCAGCCCTTAACGTGCCTTCACGTCTCTTCTCCTGTAGATGCTGCACGAGCATCTGGACTTTATTTAGATTCTTCTCTGTTTCTTCTGGGATGTCCACACCAGAAGCTCTCAGGGCATTTATGGATGCTGGCAAGACTGTCAAGAGAACGGAGATTTTCTGCACAGAGCTGGCTGGGAAAATACTGATTAGGTCCTGAAGAAGTGAAATGATGTTGCTAATATGCACAGGGTACTGATGACGTACAGCAGGGACTGCTTCTGTTATCATGTCAGACACATACTGTGGCAGACAGACCTTGAGAAAGTTGGACTCCTTCACCACTCCAAGCAGCTGTTGGACACTCTGTCTGTCCATTCGGGAACTGCATGCTTTTTGAAGCACCTGGCAAACGAGCTGAAGGAAATTTGGTTTCATAGCCGTTTGGGAAAGAAGTTCCTTCAAACCCAAACTGGAAGCAAGTGTGATGACAACTTCTGAAGGGTCTTTCTGGAGGAGACTTTCTAGGAATTTATAGCCAATCCTTTTGCCTTGCTGAGGCTGCTCACTGACCTGGGCACGACCTGGCATAGGGTTCTGGTAGGAATGAGGATTCTCCCGAGGCTGCATCCTCCTTCCCCTATCTTCATTTTTCTGCTCGTTCCTCAGTCCTCTAGCTCCTTCCTGGGCTTCTCCACCTTGATAACTCCTTCCCCTACCCTCATTTTGTTGCTCATTCCAGGGTCCTCTGGCCCTTTCTTGTGCTTGTCCATCTTGATACCTCCTTCCCCTACCCTCGTCTTCTTGCGCATTCCAGGGTCCTCTGGCCCTCTCATGTGCTTGTCCATCTTGATACCTCCTTCCCCTACCCTCATTTTGTTGCTCATTCCAGGGTCCTCTGGCCCTTTCTTGTGCTTGTCCATCTTGATACCTCCTTCCCCTACCCTCGTCTTCTTGCGCATTCCAGGGTCCTCTGGCCCTCTCATGTGCTTGTCCATCTTGATACCTCCTTCCCCTACCCTCATCTTGTGCATTCCAGGGTCCTCTGGCCCTCTCGTGTGCTTGTCCACCTTGATACCTCATTCTCCTTCCTTCATTTTCCTGTTCATTCCAGTGTCCTGTGGCTCCACTGTTGGCCAGTCCACCTTGGTTTCTTGGTTTATTCTTGTTTGACTGAGGAACCCTCCAAGTCGTACCACCAAATCTCTCCTCTCTTTGCTGAGGTAAAAGAGTATAATTACTCGCTTGGGGGCTTTCCCCTGACTGAGCTGTCTGACCTGAAACATTATTTATTCTGTTTCTGCCTCTTCGCATAAAGCCAGTATCCCAGTGATCTGTGTGCCCTTACGAAAAAAAATAAATAAAATAAGACACTCCTTCATTATAAATCAACCACATTAACCTGCCTCCCAACACAAATGCATGAGCATTTTGGCCTGGTAGTCAGCATGGTTTGGACATTCGGAATCAAATTAGAAAACCATGATTATATTTGCACCCAGCCTTTCAAATTGGGGTTTCCTTCATACCCCTTTTTCTAACTGCTAAAAAGAGTGCCGTGCCTAGGGTTCACTTAAGCTGTTAAGCCACGAAGACACTAAAAAAATGAAACCCTTTTCCACAGAACAGAAAGCAGAAATAAGAAAGGACAGAGGTGAAGTTTCCCACGCAGGGCAGGATTTCCTCGGGAGTTAGCTGTCACTGAAATAATGACAAAGGCAGCAGCTGACTTTGACTGTATATAGTATAGTTAAAATGCAGACCTTCTGGACAAAGTCCGACCACTCAGAGTAGCAGAAAGCATAGATCATATAGCCTTTATCATGTTCTCAACAGAATACTTAGGGAGGTGCTGAATGCCGTCACACACAGCCAGCAAAGAGATTATTGCAGCACATCATGCCCCAACCAGACTCCGGGGGCAAATACGTAAATGCTGGAATTTAGGCTTGAGAGGAAATGTCACTGTACAGAGGCAGGGAAGGAGCGGATCCCCCTGTACCAGCCCCATCCCCCAGACCTTCTGCCCAGCCTTCCCCGGCCGACCCTCACCTCTCCCGGCTCCAGCTCGGGGCTGCCGCCCACACGGCTCCTGCCCGGCTCTCTCCATCGCTCGGCCCGGCGACTCCTCATTGGGGCGTCGGGGCTCCCCGGGGCTCCTGCACCGCGACACAGCCGCCGTCGTGCTCGGGTGTGCCGCGCTCCCGCACGTCTCGGGACCGGCCGGTACTGCCCCGCCACCGCCGAAAGTTTCGCTTTCCAGTTCCCCGTAAGGCCCGCCCCGCCGCCGCCCACCGCCCCCCTCCGGTATCGGCCCCCTCCTGCCCCCGCCCGGCCCCAGCCCTCCGCCGTACCGGCCCATAAGCGGCCCCGCCGGCCCCCGGCTCCCCTTCCCCGGTACCGCCCCGCTCCCGGCGGGCAGCAACCCCTGATCCGCTTTCCCCCGGTACCGGCTCGCTCCCGGCCCCGGCTCGCAGTAACTCCCGATCCCCCGTCCCCGGTAACGGCTCCGGCGGGCAGCAACCCCCACCCTCGCCCCGGTACCGGCCCGCTCCCGGCGGGCAAAAATCCCCGATCCGCTTTCCCCAGATACCGGCCCACTCCCGGCCCCAGCGGGCAGCAACCCCCACCCTCCTTTCCCTGCTACCGGCCGTCTCCCGGCCCCGGCGGGCAGCAACCCCCGCCCCTCGCCCCGGTACCGTCCCTGGCGGGCAGCCCCTCCTCACCCTTCCCCGCTCCCGACGGGCAGCACACCCCACCGTCCCCCAGTACCGGTCGTCCCCGGCGGACAGCGCCCCCGACACTGCTCCTTTCCCCTAGTCCCGTCGTCCCCGCCCAGCGCCGTTGCTTTCGGTTTCCTTTCCGCCCAAGGGCGGGACCAGCCGTTGCTCCGGCCCCCGGCGCGGGGCTGGGCCGGCCGGGCGCACGCGCGGCCGCGGGCTCGGGCCGTTCCGTGAGGGAGGGCGGCCATGCTGCAGGGCCTGGGCCTGGTGGGCACCATCGCGGAGGGGGACGCGGGTCCCGAGGACCCCGAGTCCGGGGGCTCCGAGGATGAGGAGGTGGGGCCGGGCAGGATCTGTTGTCTAGGCCGGGGGTGGGGGCTGGGGCGGATCGGGCCGCGGTCTGGGCCGGTCCGATCGGACCGTTCGGCGATCGTTGCTCATTGCCGTTACCACAGGAGCCGCGCCGGGCGCCGGGCCCCAGGCGGCGGGGCTCGGCCGGAGGGGACTTCAGCGCCTCTTTCGTCTTCGGCGAGGCGGAGGCCGGCG
Source organism: Chroicocephalus ridibundus (assembly GCF_963924245.1). NCBI lineage: Eukaryota > Metazoa > Chordata > Aves > Charadriiformes > Laridae > Chroicocephalus > Chroicocephalus ridibundus. Next base: position 6,318,205 of record NC_086295.1, on the reverse strand, counting down.
GGGAAGGCGCCTGGGCGGCGGCGCTGCGCCAGCTCCGCGGCAAGGTGAGGCCTGGGGCCGGGAGCGGGTGCGGGGCCTGGGGCCGCCCCGCCGGGCTCCTCACCGCTCCTCTGCCCTGATCTCCTGCCTAGAGAGCGGCCACGACGCTTGATGAGAAGATTGAGAAAGTGAGACAGAAAAGGAAGTTCCAGGTCAGAGCCTTTCTCTCCCGTTGCTGAAAATCCCGGCGTGGGGTTTGGGCTTCTGCTGCGTTCCCTGCTGCGGCACAGCTCTGAAAGTACCCTGAGCTGCAGAGCTCAAACCATGGCTCAGCACCTCAACGCGGTGTGCAGCCACACATCGAATGGTTTGGGTTGGAAGGAACCTTAAAGATCGCGTAGTTCCAGCCCCCCTGCCCTGGGCAGGGACACCTCCCACCAGCCCAGGTTGCTCCAAGCCCCGTCCAGCCTGGCCTTGAACACCTCCAGGGATGGGGCAGCCACCACCTCTCTGGGCAACCTGGGCCAGGGGCTCACCGCCTTCACAGTAAAGAATTTCTTCCTGATATCTGATCTAAATCTACCCTCCTTCAGTTTAAAACCGTCACTCCTCATCCTATGGCTCCACTCCCTGATCCAGAGTCCCTCCCCAGCTTTTCTGGAGCCTCTTTAGGTACTGGAAGGGGCCCTAAGGTCTCCCTGGAGCCATCTCTTCTCCAGGCTGAACCCCCCAGCTCTCAGCCTGTCTTCATAGGAGAGGTGCTCCAGCCCTCTGATCATCAACCTAATGCGTAGCTGAACTCATAAGAATGCGGAATTGTTAATGCTTAAGGTTATGCAAAACCGTATATATGTGAATGAGCTTATAATAACAACAAACAAAAGGTCACCAAGGATTGAAGCTTCATTTTTATCCTTTTTTAAAAAACTTTTAAAAAATCTTTTCCTAGGAAAGAGAAGCTAAACAAGCAAAAGCGAAAGATGGAGATGCGGAGACTGAGGATAAGACCAAGAAGACAGAGTGTGAGGATTTCAGTAGGGATGAAGAAGAAGAAGATGTGGAGTCTCAGTGTTCACTGGATGATGAAACTATCTTCACAAAAGCAGGTATCAGCAGCACATAGAGAGACGGCCTCCTGATTTCGGCTGGGATAGGGTTAATTTTTTTTCTAGTAGCTGCTGGGCTTTGGATTCAGTGTGAGAACAATGTTGGTAACCCATATTGTTTTAGTTGTTGCTAAGTAATGCTTATATTAAGTCAAGGACTTTTTCAGCTTCCCATAGAAGCTGAGAGGGAGCACAGACAGGACAAGGTGGGCAAAGGAATATCCCATACCATAAATGTCATGCTCAGTATAGAAGTGGGGGCTAGCCGGTGGGGCAGAAGTCTGCACTTGCTGCTCAGTATGGGCTGGGCAATCATCACCGGGTGGTGAGAAATTGTATTGCATCACTCATTTTGTATATTCTTTTGTCATCATTATTATTATTATTTTCTCTTCCGTTACTGCTCTATTACACTGTCTTTATCTCAGCCCATGAGGTTGTTTTCCTTTTTCTCCCTCTTCTCCCTGTCCTACTGGGGGAGAGCAGTAAGTAAACGGCTGCGTGGTCCTAGTTGCAGCCTGGGCGTGAATCACGACAGACGGTCAGGAGCAAGAATCTTACAGACTGTTGGCTCACCAGAGAAAATTCCGTAGTGAAGCCTTGCTGGGAGTGGGCAAGAACCTCTTATTTTTTGTTATCTTCCTTCTACAACATTCCTTCTGATTTTGGTCAAGTTTATTTTGAATGGTAATGTAGTGCTTTAATTGAACTTGTCCCTGAGGAAGGACATTTGCTTGGCATTTTACTCCATTGCATGCCAGTACTTGTTTCTGAGGTTTCTCCTTCAATAACTCATTCAGAGCAAAAAGTATGAGATGAAGGTAGTCACTGTATCTTGTTCTGTGTTGAGCTGTGCTTGTTAATTCTCATCCCATTTCTTTTTCTCTGTAGATACGGTGAAAGTGAAGGAACAGAAGAGATCAAAAAAGGGAGAAAAGGTAAGTGACACTTTGTTATTCCCCAGCATTTCTTCTGGAGGAATTTGACGTTGGTTAGCAAACTGTAGCTCAAAACCAGCCCAGAGCCTTTTGATAACATTTTGTGTTGCTGCCTGTGTTGTTCCAGTTTTGTTATCGTTGCTGTTTCTAGGAAGCAGAGAGCTTTTTTGAAGATGCCTCTCAATATGATGATAACTTGTCATTCCAGGACATGAATCTTTCACGACCTTTGCTAAAGGTATTTCCTAGTTTAGTTATTACATATGTTACTCTGAAGAATATTGTACAGCCTGCCCTCCACCAATCTGAACTAGTAAATTCCTCTTCTCTTTGCAGCCTCTGAAAAAGAAATTACATGGAAGCTAGTGTGAGAGTTCTTTAGGAGCTGTTGTTCCCAAATAATGGAAGCCATTCTTTGATTTGCAATATGTCAACACTATATTGAGTGAGACTTGTCACAGAATCATAGAATGGCTGAGGTTGGAAGGGACCTCTGGAGGTGATCTTGTCCAACCCCCTGCTCAAGCAGGGCCATCTAGAGCAGGTTGCCCAGGACCATGTCCAGATGGCTTTTGACTGTCTCCAAGGATGGAGACTCCACAGCCTCTCTGGGCAACCTGTGCCAGTGCTCAGCCACCTTTGCAGTGAAAAAGTGTTTCCTGGTGTTCAGAGGGAGCCTCCTGTGTTTCAGTTTGTGGCCATTGCCTCTGCTCCCGTCACAGGGTGCCACTGAAAAGAGCTTGGCTTTGTCCTCTTTTCACCCTCCCTTCAAAATCCTCTCCAAGTCTTCTCGAGGGTAAACAGTCCCAGCTCTGTCAGCCTTTCCTCATATGGGAGGTGCTCCAGTCCCTTCATAATCTTTGTGGCCCTTTGCTGGGCTCTTTCCAGTGCATTCATGTCTCTTGTATGCGGGAGCCCAGCACTGGATGCAGTACTGCAGTTGTGGCTGTAACAGAGACGGAGTTTAATTGCTCTGTCTCCTTTGTAGGCAATCACGGCTCTTGGCTTCAAGCAACCAACCCCAATTCAGAAGGCTTGTATCCCGGTGGGTCTTCTGGGGAAGGATATTTGTGCCTGTGCTGCTACTGGGACAGGTAGGGATTAAGCAGGGCACGGGAAACACGGAGAATTAGCTATTCAGAATAAGTGGTAATTCTTAATTTTCTTCTTTAGGTAAAACAGCTGCCTTCATCTTGCCTGTCCTTGAGCGCCTGATTTACAAACCTCGTCAGGCTCCAATAACACGGGTGTTGGTTCTAGTGCCAACACGAGAACTGGGTATTCAGGTGCACTCTGTCACAAAACAGCTGGCGCAGTTCAGCAGCGTCACAACTTGCCTTGCTGTAGGTGAGTATTAAGTTGCTTCTGTGAACTGTACAGCTTGCTGTAAACTGCTGTACAGAACTGGAAATTGTAATAAAACTGGAGGCTGTATGGTTATTGAAGGCAGGTGTGCTATGGTTTAAAATCTCACTTTCCAATACCATGCCGTACTTTTTGTTTGTTGGTTTCTGAGAAAGAAAAGGTGGGGTCTGATTGCGAACATGGTATTAATCTGAGTTGTTTCACGTTCCTCAGGCAATTTGGATCTGTGTACTCTGCTGCAGCCTGCTCAGGGAGTCAGCAGTCCGTGTTCGCTCTCTTTCAGGTGGCCTGGATGTGAAGACTCAGGAAGCAGCTCTGCGCTCTGGGCCAGACATTCTTATCGCCACTCCTGGGCGACTGATCGATCATCTCCACAACTGCCCTTCTTTCCACCTGAGCAGTGTCGAGGTGCTGATATTGGATGAAGCAGACAGGTAGGCTAAGCAGGACAGCGGTGAAAAATGAGGTGGTAGTTTTCTGCTTTCCCGGGCTATAGGGCAGTCTTTGTTGCCCTGCCTGAAGTAACGTTTCTTAGCTAGAACCAGGTGAAGCTGCTTTACCTTGCTCTTTTTCCTGTGTAGGATGCTGGATGAATACTTTGAGGAACAGATGAAGGAAATAATCAGGTTGTGCTCCCACCACCGTCAGACAATGCTTTTCTCTGCCACAATGACAGAGGAGGTAAGACAGGCTGCTGAGAAGCTTATGGAGGCAGAAAGCTGAATGGAAGTTTGTCTAGTCTTTTAACAGATTATGTGGCCTTCTTTTTTCTTAACCTGTTTTGGTAGGTGAAAGATTTGGCTTCTGTTTCCTTGAAAAATCCTGTCCGAATTTTTGTGAACAGCAACACAGATGTTGCCCCTTTCCTGCGTCAGGAATTTATCCGGATCAGACCCAACCGAGAGGGGGACCGTGAGGCCATTGTATCAGGTTAGTGATGAGCAAAGACAAGCTGGAACTGGTAGGTGACTATGAAGCAGGCTCCTGAGAGGACTTTTTTTTTTTTCTTTCAGCTCTACTGACACGAACCTTCCCAGATCATGTGATGCTTTTCACCCAGACCAAGAAACAGGCTCACCGTATGCACATCCTACTGGGGCTGATGGGTCTGCGGGTTGGGGAGCTTCATGGGAACCTCTCTCAGGCACAGCGGCTGGAAGCACTCAGGTATTAGCAGGCTTTGTTGGCAATCATAGGCAAAAAAAGAAGTTAAGAGTTGGAAGTTTTAGGGCAGAAAGGGATTGCTGTATTCATTGCTAATGCACTTGCTATCTCTGCTTAGGCGCTTCAAGGATGAGCAGATTGATATTCTGGTAGCTACAGATGTGGCTGCACGTGGACTTGATATTGAAGGTGTTAAAACGGTGAGTATTTGCAGTACTGAGCTTTTTAATCAGTCCTTTAAAATTGTTTCCCTACTAACACTGTTTCTGTTACAGGTAATCAATTTTACCATGCCCAACACCACCAAACACTATGTGCATCGGGTGGGTCGGACAGCAAGAGCAGGCAGGGCTGGTCGTTCAGTTTCACTTGTGGGGGAGGAAGAGCGCAAGATGCTGAAGGATATTGTGAAAACTGCCAAAACACCAGTGAAAGCCAGAATTCTCCCCCAAGGTATGTGCTTCACGGAGGTAAAAAGCAGGAGAGCAGTAGGCAGGGAATATCATGGTACAGAGGGACACTAAAAGAGGTGCGGAAAAACAAGATGGACTTTACATGAGCTGCTTCTGATGTTCACACTGTATCGTTTTCAGATGTCATACTAAAATTTCGGGAGAAGATTGAGAATCTAGAAAAAGATGTCTATGCGGTTCTGTGCTTGGAGCGTGAGGAACGTGAGATGCAGCAGTCAGAGGCCCAGGTAAGGGGTTTTTTAGGATTTTTTTTTTTTACCTTAGTTTTTTTAGGATCTGGGGTAGATATAGTGCGTAAGGAGGTTACCCTAATGTACTTAACCTACCTGCTTTAGAAAGGGAAGAAAGAGAGATTTTTTTAGCCACCATGAGCTTACTTCTTGCCTGAATTATCTCAGATCAATAGGGCAAAGAAGCAGCTGGAGGCAGGAAAACAAGAGACTGCGAGTGAGGGCTTGGAGCGGAGCTGGTTCCAGACCCGTGAAGAGAGGAAGAAAGAAAAATGTGAGTTGTGACACTGCTGCCATGTTAAATTCCATAGCTGCAACTGGACTTTGGTCTGTACTTTAAGAGGTTCTTTAATCGATGTTTTTCTTTGTCTCTCCAGTGGCTAAAGCCCTGCAGGAGTTTGACCTAGCATTAAGAGGCAAAAAGAAAAGGAAGAAATTTATGCAGGACCAACAGAAAAAAGTCCAAATGACGGTGAGTACGTTCACAGACAAATGGGACCCTCGGTGGACTATTTTAGTTTTCCCTTAGCAAAACCTCACGTCACTGTAAACTTGCATTTTAACACCTTTCAGCCAGAGGAGAGGTCACAGTTTGAAATCTTGAAATCTCAAATGTATGCTGAGCGGCTGGCAAAAAGGAATCGCCGAGCAAAACGAGCCAGAGCCTTGCCAGAAGAGGAACCAGCAGCAGCACCAGCAGGTGGAGACTTTTGTTTTACAGCTGACTTATCTTTTGTCAGGCGCTTTCTAACAAATAGGTAAACTAAACTAATTTGTATAGAGGAATGGCTGGGCTGTGTGTTTGCGGGGAGGAGTCACTGCCTTTCCTGATGGTTTGGCTAATTGTTGTGGTCAAGGCTACGGGCTGTAATAAACAAGATGATGCTATGGCTTTCTCTTTACAGCTCTTTACAGATGTTCTGACTCTTGTCTCTGTGCTAGGTCCCAAGCGGAAGAAAAAACAGTCTGTGTTTGACGAAGAGCTTACCAACACGAGCAGGAAGGCGCTGAAGCAGTACCGTGCCGGGTAATGTCTTAGCAGTAGTACCTGAGTCCAGACTTTCGTAGGTGGGATTTTTTTTGCACCTCTGGACTTTCTTGGGGATACCTCGACTGATATTGGGGGAAAAGGTGGGCAGAGCAGAGAAGGGATTCTTGCAAGAAGTACCTGTGCTGTTGATATACTTCAGTGGTTTTGTCTTACCTCCCCCCTTCCCTCTCTCTTTAAAAGCCCATCATTTGAAGACCGAAAACGTTTGGGTGTGGCCCAACGTAGGAAAGGAGGAAACTTCAAATCCAAGTCCAGGTATAGCTCCCTTTACCTTCTCATTCAAGTTGGTGGGGGTTTTTTCCTGCTTTCTTTTTCCTCATCTTGTGATTTTTTTTAAAGGTCCTTGATAAAAGGTTTGTTGGTTCTGCAGTAGCTTACCCTCCTACTGCAGGTCTGATGCTGGGGGCAATCAAGGATACTGCTTTAATAGCACGTTCCAAGGCTACTAGAAAATGCTCAGTGCTGTTCCTTAGTGCTGAGAGTTGGACTGGTGTAATTAATTTCAGATATCTTCTCTTTCAGGTACAAAAGAAAGTAAGAACTGGTGGCAGTTACCAAAGGGGGGTAGTTTGGACAATGCATGCATTTCAGGCATGCTCTCCCCAGGGTCTGGATTTCTTTGTACTGCAAGGAGACAACTTCAGTAAAATTGAAGTTTTTCTTCAAGTTCTGGAATAGCTTTGGGGTGCTCGTTAAGACCTGGTTGAAGACCCTGTGTGAAAACATCTTCATCAGCCCATGCAATAAAAGATTACTTTTTTTCTAAAAAGTTTGCTCTGTTTTATAGGCTACCTAGAGCAATTGAGAGCTGGGATACGTTACATCTTTCTGTCAGAGTTTTAGTTCATGGAAGTCGTCTGTAGGGCAAAAACTGGAGAACACTTACTGCTTTGTTCGTACGCTTCTGCGATCTCAATTAATATGGCTGAAAAGGAGTTCTATGGTTTAGAGCCTATTTCTAAAATTGGTGAAATTGATTCCTGTAAGGAGCACAGACTAATATAGACCTAAGTGGTACAGACCAACTGTTAAGTTCAGAGCTGTCAATACAAATTGATCTTTTTGCTTCAAACCTGCTCTCTTTCTGGGGTGAGTGAAGTGCAATGGAGTAAACGGTGATGGCTGAACTCCTGAAACAGACTGGTGCAACAGTGACTCAAAGCAGTGGGTTTTTCAGCTTTATTAAAAAGGGCAAGTTTTACAAGCAGTAAACATAAATTATACATAACAAAGTTCTGACAGGGGCTACTGCTCGGTGTACTCTCTTGATCAATCTTCTCACAGGTCAAAGGTACGTTATAGAGTATCATGGCCTTGGTGGACGCATTCCGGGTGGAGGGGGTCCTGGGAATAAAGGCAAGAGTTGAACATTGAAGAGGAATGAGGAAGCAGGGCTAAACCAGGCCTTTTCACCATGCTCTAAGTGGCCTCAGGACCCAGTTTTTGACACAGATGCATTTACTGACCACTAGCATAGCTAGGGAGGCACTGAAACGTAGCACCCTTCAAACATTTGAGTTATGTTACGGCTTCTTACAGCTTCTGGGCTGTATGAAGATAACCTCTGCTCACCTCTCATTCCTGGGGGTGGTGGTCTCATGCCCGGTGGGGGCATTCCCATAGGCGCACCTCGGCCAGGCGGCATCCCCATTGGTGGGCCCATGGGTGGTCTCATGCCTGGGGGGGGTCCCATCATTCCTTATGCCAGAGAAAGAACAAGCATGTCAATCCAGCTGAATAGTCAAGGCACGAGTTGGATATCGGAATAACCTTCCACAACATCAGATCTTCATCAGACTCAGACAAAAACCCCTTTATCGCCAATTTTGACACATAACATGAGCTCCTTGCTGCCCCACTCTAGCTACAGAGTAATTCCTACCTGGAGGAGGTGCTCCTCTGCTCATGGGTGGGGGAGGACCCCCACGCCCTGGTGTGTACTGAGTCGGGGCTCCTGCTATGCTCGCAGTGGCTGCTGCGGCAGCAGCTGCAACTGTGCCACGACCCTGAGGTGTCATCACCTGTAAACAAAATAAACAGGCTCACAGAAACGGCACATCATCTACTTTACATTAATAAATTAAAAATAAGCAAGATTTAAATTATTATCCCTTCAGAAAATTACACCAGCCTCTTCTTCATGTATTACACGCTACTACAAACTTACAATACAATTCAACAGATACCACTTGAATTCTGTGCAAGAAGCTGCACTTTTCAAGCCTCCTCTTCCATCACATCTGAGTTCCCAGGGGGATCTAGTACCAGAAAAGCTTCGCTAGGCTCAAACTCCCTGGTAACAGAAACTAAAATTACAGTTCTTCCACTCCGCCAATTTCTCACATCACATCAAGAATTAAAAGCCACCCCAGAATATACCAGACAACTCTTTTTTAATGGGTCGTAGCCACTCACCTGTTGGGACGGTCCTCCCACTCCTCTGACAGGGCCAGCTAATCCCGCCGGAGCCTGGGGCATGGGGGCACCAGCCGGAACTCCCCTTCCTGCCGCTCTCCCAACTCCAGGTCCTCCAGCAGCTCCAGCAAGAGGTACCCGGGCGATTCCAGTCTGAAAACGGACCCCCCCAAAAGAAAGACAGATCAAAACAGAAGCCCTCAGACCCTAGGGATGCCCACGGCCCTCCTCTGTCCAATTAACGTCCCAGCCCGCAACGGGATTAGAATTTCCTGCAGTGAAATTCATTGGACCTAGTCACAACAGCATCTGGAAGTCTAGGACAATACCGCAGTAGTGTTCCCCTGCAAGGAAGCAAATTTATCAGATGTCCCTTCCCCTTCTCCTTAGTTCTGTGCCCATTCTCCTTACATCTTTTGGAGGTGGTCCTTCAACTGTCATGGACACCAGGTTTTCTCCTCGCAGCAAAACAAGACCAAGGACTCGTTTCTCCTCCCGCTCTGGCTGTTTTGAATTTTTAGGTCTAGTGAAAGAGAAAGAAAACAGTGCAAGGCATAGGAAAAAAATAAACAATCAATACTGCTCTTTGAATTTGTTATACAATATATGACAAGTGTATGCCAGAGGGGAGAACCTACTGTAAAAACCACATTTTTGTGTGCCTCAACTTAAGTGCAGAGAGAATACTAAAGACAAGATGCGTATTGTCTCTGTGGCGTCTTCCCCATGATGATTAACTGTTACAGTGGCTACGCTGGCATCACATAAAGGTCAAAACAGCCCTTTACGTGATGTCAACAACGTATTATTAGGAAAGAACTGAAACAAAATGTCCCTGAACCATGGCACTTTGGGGATCTGACAAACGAGACTTAAAACTATCGCTTGTTTCTGCCGAAGCCGGCAGCAGCCGCTGCCCAGATGCTGGGCCGGCTCTCCGCTCCGGGTGGGCAGGCGGCCCCGGGGCCGGGCAGCCAGGGAGCGGGGCTGGGGCGGGGAGGGGAGCACGGCCCGCTGCCCCCGCCGCGCCGCTCACTTGATCTTGCGGAACTCGTCGCAGTCGCAGAGGATGAGGTTCATGTGCTTGTCGAAGGCCTTGAAAGTGCCGATGAAGACGCGGCCGTCCTGCAGGATGCACCGCATGCGGTAGTCGATGTGCTGCAGCATCTTGCTGCTCTTCCCCACCGTCTGCAAGAGACCGCCGTTACACCGGGCGCCGGGATGGACCGGACCCGACCCCCCTCCCCAGGCCCGCCCCGGCACCCGGCTCACCATGGTTGCGGCTCTCCACGGTCCCTCCCGCCGCCGCTCCCGTTACGCGCTCGCTCCCTCCCGCTGCTGCCCGCTCCCGCCGGAAGCTCCTACGCGCGGCAGCCGCCACTTCCGCCCGCCCACCCGCACGCGGCCGCCGCGCCCCCGCCCCTTCCGGCGCACGATTGACGCGTTTCCAGTAGCGGGGGCCGGGCGCGCTGCTCGACGGGGGTTCGCTGGGCGCCGCGGCGGGGCGGGGCCGGCCGCCCGCGGTCTCCACGGCGACGCGCTGCGGGAGCGTGACGCGCGCGCGGCGTCCAATCGGCGGTGGACAGGCGGTTGAGTGACAGCCGGCGGGACCAATGGGCAGCCAGCGCCTCGTCGGGGCCGCGGCGGAGCTGCCGGGTGGCCGGAGCGCGGAGCGGCCGCGGCGGGGCTGGGTGAGCGCAGGGCGGCGGGCGGGGGGTGAGCGGGCGGCACCGCGGGGAGCCGGGCGGCACAGCTGCCGCCGGCCTCGGGGCTGACGGGCCCGGTGTTGCCTTCCAGGGCCCGCTGCGGCCCTTCCCTCCGGCGGCCCGCCCCGCCGCCGGGCTCTGGCCTAGGGTCGCCGGGCCGACTCCGAGCCCGTCGCCGCCTCCGCAGCTCCTGGAGCTCTGGGTGGGCGCGGGGCCCGCCGCCCCGGCCCGGCTCCTAGGCGTGGGACCGAGGAAGGGGCCGCCGTCGGGCCGAGGAGGGCGCGGTGCGCCCAGCGGCCCCCGGGCTTAAAACGGGCAGCGCTTGGTCAGGGGAAAAAAAATTGTTTAGCGCCGTAAATTGAGTTTTGGCCCGAGGTTGGGGAGCTGCTGAGCTGCTCTCAGCTCCCCTGACTGATTAAAAACAATAAAAAAGCAGTTCTCTCCTTTTGCCTGTTGCTATCGGTTTCTGTCTCTGCTGGGAGGTGGTCTCTGCCCGGCGGGGTTGGAACGCGCAAGGTGAGAGTCCCACCGTAGGGTAGCGTTTACAGCTAGAGTGTGGCCGTGGAAAGCCTTTGGAGAAATGTAGGATCCCAGAGATTGACAGTCTGAGCCACCTGGCTCTGAGGTTCCTCTGGGGAAGCATGGTTCCCTTTGCTCGTTCGGTGAGGTAACGTAGAAAACCGCGTCGCCCTCAGGTTGGACTCCGCTGCCCTCGTACGCTGCTTGGCCAAGGAAGCTGCCGCCTCCGCACGCTTGTCCAGTTGGTCACTCCGCTGACGGGGCTTCCACCTCTTCTCTGGCCTGCCGGGACCACTGGGAACTTGCCGAGAACTGACTGGGATGTTTTATCACATCTACAGGTTTCAGAAGCGGCAGCTATTCGCCTGTTGACCGGGGGATTCTACCAGGCGGCTTTTGTTTTTCATGGAATGTTCTTTCATCCTCCTCATTTTCATTCTGTGTGCAGCACACGTTGTTCGCTATCTGCAATGAAAAGAAGATTGAGTTGGTGAATAGGGAAATTCTGTTTGAAATACTGTAGTTGTTTTAGCTTGCAGCTTCTCAGAAGTCTCTTGAATAGTGTGTTATTAGTGGCTCTGCTGATTTTTCCTTGCCTTGCAGCTCCTCCTGCACCACTGCTTTGTATGAAGGAACTCACTCTGCAGAAGCGGAGTGAATTCATCTTTGATGGATTTCAGCTCGGCTGCTGTCTCCCTGTATAAAACCGAAAATTGCTTCCTGCTTGTATACTACCAATTGCCATAGTGTGCTTAAAGATTTAGTTGATGAGTTATGTCTGGTTTGAGCTATTGCTAATTGAAAGTATAAATTATTTTAAATTTATTTATTTATTTTAGCGTGTGTAATTCAGGAAAAGGAAGCGAGGAAGACTGACTCGTAGTTTTATTGGGTTCATCTATCTCTTTGCGAGACAGAAGGATCGGGTAAGCTCTGAAGTCTCATGGCTGGTGCTACAGACTGCATTGGTTCAGCAGGCTTTCTTGGTTCTGCCTTGTCTCTCTATTACACTGTACTTGGACATAAGAGGAAGTCAGATTTTTAGAACTAGGAGGCGACTCTTCTGACTTGCAGCGTGGCATGCTTGGCAGACTTTTCCTGTCCTTAGAAATATCAGGTATTGGGCATTGACTTGTGAACAGGCTGAGGATAACCGGTATAGGTAGGCTTGCTATGGATACTGACCCCAGTGGTAAGTGCTGTACAGGGGGCTGCGGTCTCCTAAATATATCTGGGTTCAAAACATTCCTATCTTTATGCAGATTCCTAAGTGCTTTGCTCTGCTTATGCAATGAGGCAAGGTGCTATTCTCGTCCTGGGTTCCTTGTGCTTTATTGCCTGATTTCCTAGTTTACTTTGGACAAAAGAAGACCAGCTGCTTCAGTTTGAGCGTAGAAGAACGGATTAGAGTCCAATTTACTGATTGTAATGGGTATGAAAATAGCACTAGCAGCTGTGTACGCCTTTCGGGTGAGAGGCCTCTTGAGAATGTATTTGCAGCAAGTTAACATGTCTTTCTTAGCAAAGAGTAGATTTTATGTTTCTGTCTTGGAGTGAGAGAACAGAATACTGATAATCAAAATTTGTGAAGAAAGAGGAGTATGTTAACACATGCTCATGGGATTTGGAGACAGCGTTTCCATAGGACGCCATACGCTCAGTGCTTTCTGTTTGTGAATTAGCCCAGCTCTGCAGGCTGCAAAGGCTTCTTTGAAACACTGATTTAATTGAGCTCTTACGTGAGCAATCTTCCTTTCTGTGACTTCACCTTGTCCAAGCTGGAGATTTTCACCTGATGCACCTTCTCTGAAGAACAAGCTTTCCGCTTTGTTGTTAAGATGAGAGTGGTAAAATTTTTATCCAGAGTGAATCTTGCAGCGGGAGTTGGCTTGGTTGTCTTTCCTCCAGGATCAGGGAGTGAAATATCAGGGGTTGTTTGTGTAACTGCTTGACTGTAACTTGCAATTTTGCATGATAGGAATCATATAAATGCTTTTCTATCACCGCCCCCAAGACCTGCTCAGCCTGAGTGATGCACTGAGTCTGTTGCCTTTCCGAGGTCAGCTCTTTCTTGATATGTTAGTCGGAGCTAATGCTGTGCTGCTTATCTGAAACGTTGGAGATGTTATTTTAAGAAACTGGCAAAGCTGAACCTGACTTGACTGGCACTTCTCCGCGTGAGATGTGTTTACTCTGACAATAATTTTATGGGTTTTAAGCTGCTCTTGGGATTGATGCTAAAAAGGAAAGAGACGGCCAGGAGTACTGAGTGTAATCATCTCTGTCAGTTGGGGTAAGCGCTGCATTTTCAGAATATCATGAAATTCCGAGTCTGGCTTGCCAGGTGCTTTCCAAGGGGAGGGATGGCAGAGCGGACAAAGTCTGGCTGTCGTCGGAGTTGGGGAGGATGGTGTTCCTGTGCACGTGCAATACCAGTCTCCCTTTTCGGTTGGCTGAAGCCCCAGAGACCTTTGGAGTTCAGGCTTCCTGGATTCCTGCAGGAACTGCAAAGACCATACACACGCTGAGAATAGAGGAAATTGAGCAAGGCAGCTTCAGAAGGGCTTCTCATGGTAACCAATGCTTGTTTTAATAGGGGAATGGCCGACTTCTCTCTCCAGCAAGTGCCTTCGTTGTAAAGCAAGTGTCTCTGATCTGGTGGAGACTTGAGGGCAAGGCTAGCTGCAATGATAACACTGAGCGTTTCCAGAAGATGCTATGAAAGAAACGCTAAACTTGCACCCCTCATCCTCAATTCCAGCAGGCAGGAGTGGTGATAATGTTGCGACCATCTCAGAAGGCTGCACCATGAGATCGCAGCATTCTGTTTTCCTAGGTGAGGAAGCTGCCTCAGCTGGAGTGAGAAGATAGTCACAGGGGCTGATAAAGGGATTTGTGCGTGTACAAATGCAGAGAGACATTAATGCACCTGAGTTTTCATATCCCTCCATGCAGCAGTACCAATCTCTGTGAGGGAAGGAAGAGGCAGATGAGCTTCATTAATTGAGATCGTCAGTGGATGGTCAACATCTTATACAGGCCAGGCACGTACACCTTTTGTGGTAGACTCAGGTAATTTTATAGAAGTTCCCTTTTCCAGGACAGTCATGTAGACCAGTTTTCTGGGCCAGGTATCTGTTCAGATGCTTGGTCTTTGCTGATCTGTGGAAGGTTCTCTCTTCTTTGCTTGCCTTGCATCAGGAAAATTCCAAAGGCTGCTGGTTTCCTTTCAGATCTTAGCCTGTCTTAGCGTCTCTTTCCTAGTGGATCAAGGAAGTTGTGAAAATACGTTGATCATGAAACAATGTCCCTGCTCAGCACTATCTCATCTCTGTTCTGGGAAAGGGGGATTGGGTTTCCCCAGTAGGAGAAATAGGAGTTTCCATAGGAGCTGGGAAATTTTTCTTCAGATGCTTACCATGTCATTCAGGGCGTGCTGGAAATTGAGTCTCAGGAGGAGCCCTTAAGGACAGGACTGCTTCTCTGTCTGGTCAGATCTCATTTTTGGCAGCTTGAAGCCTTTGCTCCTGAGAACTGCTGATGGGGAGGGTTGTCTCGCTCCCATGTGACTTTCTCCCTATGGCTCTGTGGGAGAGAGCAGGGCTACACCCTCCACCCAGGGGAGGATTAAAAAGGAACTGAACAAGTACATTTCTTTACAGCCTCTTACTACCAGATGAAGCACAAACCAGCATGTCTGACAACTCTCTGGGACCAAACCCTGAGCACAAGCTTATGCTCTAAGGCAGATAAAGGAGTGAAAGGTAGACCTCCAGAGTAAATGCTGAATTAACTTTTCTTCTGTGATGGATATTCATGTTTTGGATTTATGATGTTATAGGAAGGGAATGGGATAAAGCCAGCTGCTGCCACTCTGCCTAGGAGCCTGTTTGGGTGTCCTGAGTGGATCAAGGTCTCCGAGAAATATGAATGGGGCATCAGTAAACACCAGCCTGTGGGAGGGAGGTTAGCTGGGCAGTACATTCCCTCACTCACGTACAGACGGTAGCTGAGCCTACGGAGCTATTGCTTTACTAGTCCTGTAAACTGACCTGGCAGTACAGACGGTGGGGGGTAGATGGGGCTTAGCTCGTCAGAATGACTCTCCTTGCGTGAGTACCCCAGCAAGCTCTCGGAAATGTTCCTTAGGTGATAAGGTTGGGCATACGATTTCAAATGTGCTGTTTTAATATGAGGCCTTGATCTCTGGTACTCTGGATATTTTGTCCCTAGCAGGCCCAGCAAACCATAAGGCTGGTCTCATGTAGTGTTTTGAAGCTTGGTGTTAGATGCAATGTAGCAATTGAAATAATTTTCAGAGAGCTGCTCGCTGTCCTTTCTCTTAACAGGTGTGGGGGTGTATGCTGTTGTAAAGGCACCTGGAGGAGTCTGGAGCAATGCCACCACCTTCGGACATTGTGAAAGTAGCTGTTGAGTGGCCGGGTGCCAATGCCCAGCTCCTGGAAATAGATCAGGTGAGACCTGGTACCCAGATGGGAAGGAAATGCACACAACCTTGGTACTGGAATGTGGGAAGCATGGAAATTGGCAGTATTCCTTTCTGGTTGAGAGGAACATGGCTACTGAGGACTCTCTCTTTCTGTTCTAGAAAAGGCCTCTTGCATCCATCATCAAGGAGGTCTGTGATGGGTGAGTAGTTCTTTGTGAACCCTTGCGGAGAGAGTCTGTCCCCTTGACAAATCTTGCTCGAGTACTGTGGAAAGTCTCTGCTGATTGTCAATGTGCTGCTAGCACAATCCATGCTGCCTGCTGCTAGTTTTGGCTGTGGAAAGGGCCAGGTTTTAAACTGGGAAGAAAAGGATCTACTGGAAAACGGAGGCTTCGCGTCTTTATTCCAATTCTGAGTGAGTGCATATGTATGCCCCTAGGGTCAATCTCTAAGGATTGGCCCGTCTTGCTGTTTCTGAAGTGCCGGCCTCCTCAGATATTCCACAGAGCTTGACTTAGACTGGGCTGAAGTTCCGTTCCCCTCAAGAGGAAGGTGTTTTCTCTCCTCTTTGGGAAACCTAATTTCCATTGACAAAGCTTTGCTTGAAAGTTCTTTTCCACCCTCCTGAGATCAAGCTCCTATTCCTAATTGAGAGCCAGAAGAAAGAAGGGAAAGAAACTTATGTATCCTTCTTCCTCTGCCAGGTGGTCATTGCCAAACCCCGAATACTACACCTTGCGGTATGCTGATGGTCCTCAGCTGTACATCACAGAGCAGGTCAGTGTGAGAGGCAGCAATTTGCTGATGTCATGGGCAGCAGCGCAGAATGCCTTGGAGTAGTGTCGTGGAACAATAGTGTCGCTAATCCTTGAGGGGCAACATCTCTGCCATCAAAAATACCCAGACTTGAATGGTGTCATTCAACTGAGGAGCCTTGCGCTTCTCCCTTTGCATGCCCGTAGGTGCGAGGACCCAGTGACTCAATTCAATACCCTCAGTAGGGTTGTCTGGTATAGGAACCCCTTCTGCATACAAATGTGTGCTGTAGATCCAGTTGCATTCTTTTCCCCCCACTTTTCTGCAGTTTAAAGTTTATGTTTTCTTTCAGACTCGCTGTGACATCAAGAATGGAACTATCCTACAGCTGGCAGTCTCCCCGGTAAATGCTTACTCACGTCCCTTTTTCACTGTAGCTATCCTTGTATGACACGCTGTTCCTTGTCTCTCAGCTTTTCTTTTCTCCTCCCTAAATTGTAGGGGGGTTGTTTGCCTTTGTTGAGGGCCATCCTGCACAATGAGGCACACACTCTTGTTTTCCTTCGTGGTTGTGGTGCATGTCTTTCCTTTGGATGCTCTGCCCTTTTATAGGATTTTCTGTAAATAAATCCCGTCTGCGTTTTTATTGCATCTCCTAGATTAGCATATTGTAAAGCACCTGACAGACACATCCTCAGTATGAGTGCAGTTAGTATTATCAGTCGGAAAGCAACAGTACTGGTGACGTAATGCAGAAATTAACGTAAGAGACAAATTTGATACAGAAGGGGTTGTTCCTAGTGAATTCTTGCTATTGTGACCTCACAGTTGTCTTTTGCAGACTTGCCACAGCTTCCTTTTTATTGAAATTCTTAAACCCTTTTTATCCCAAGGGTCATGGCGTATCGCTGAGATTGAGTAGAACAGGAAGAAGTTATTCGGGCAAGAGATGGTTGAGGGAATGTCATTGATCTATGTCTGAGAAATCTTACAGAAAGTTGTGTGGATACACAAAATGAGCTTGTGCATTTCTTTGAATCTATGAGAGATATTTTTTTTTTTTGACATTGTATTTCTTTCATAGTCTCACTCCGTATTTCTATATCCACCTCCACTCACCTCACGAAGAAGAAAAATAAGCATTTACTCTAACATGTAAAATAGCATTTTAGTGGCCTCCTGCTTGGCTGTAACTGTTGCTGAGTGCAGCCTTTTGTAGTCTGTCTTAGACTTGCTGACTGCTGGTGCTCATCCTGTCACTGCTGGTATCTCCCTACCCTCGCTGTGCTCTCTCTGCCCACCCGTGGACCTCTGACAGAATGGTGATGCTGGCAGAACTCAGTTTGCAGGTGACCAGTCTGTAACTGGCATCATCCCTCTTTCCTCCCAGTCTAGGGCAGCCCGACAGCTGATGGAGAGGATCCAGTCGCACAGTATGGAAGCCCGACTGGATGCCATGAAGGAACTGGCTAAACTTTCAGCAGATGTGACCTTTGCCACAGAGTTCATCAACATGGAAGGAATTACAGTGCTGACACGGCTTGTGGAGAGTGGGACCAAGCTTCTGTCCCAGTAAGTTTCCTGCAGCCTCCGGCTACCAAAACCCTGCCACATAAATCCAATACACATATAGATAGAAACATCTATAAAAGCCGTAGCAATTCCGCCCTGTTAAATATTTCTTTTTCTTCTAATGGTATTATTCTTTTATTGTAGATTCTGTCTATCTTTCTGGTTACAAATACCTAAATGCCTGATGTGTCCTTCAGATTCTTCCCTGAGTCCTCTCCAAAAATTGTCATTATATTGGCCACTTTCTGCAGAGCACAATAACCAGTTTGACAATGTTTTGTTTTACCATGGTAACTTTGGAATTCTTCAGTGAATATCATCTGGTCCCGGAGGTCTGTTTTTCATACCAATGCCTTGTTCCAGAATGTCTTCTGGTGGTGTTCAAATGACAGATTCAAAGACTTTCCTTCCCTCTTGAAAACCAAAAAAATCCCAAACTCTGATCTCAGGGATTCCCTAAGCACGTTCACAGTGAACTCTGATGCAAGTAATTCACTTGGCTTTACCGCTGTAGTTGTTCTATTAAAAGTACTTTTAAAGTCTTGATAACTTATCATCGTAACACTTACAGGTCTTCTATTTTCTTGCATATTAGCAACGAATATGATTTCAGCATGTTTTGCAATCTTTCCCTCCGTCTTTTTTACCTTTCTGTCTTGTGGTTATGTATTACATGTTCCACAGTTCATGCTGTGCTTTCGTTTTGGTTCACGCCTGGCCCCAGTATTTACAGGATGACAATTTTTCTTTGTTTTTCTCTGATGTTAAGACATGTTTGTTTGGCTTTCTTGTGTGTGTAGGGGCTATAATTTTCAAAGATTTTTGCATGTTGTGTGATATAAATTTACTCTGGAGCTCAAATGTGACAACAGTTGAAAAACCTAGCGTTTGCAGATGGTGTAATTTTTCAGTTGATCAGCTTAAAAAGCTTTCCCCTTTTCAAGTTGATCTTTTTTTTCAACTGATGGTCATTGTACTGAATATTCTGGGGTTTGATGGTTTTTAGTTGGGCTTGATTATTTTTATTTTCCGCCTCACATGAAAGTGTTGAATTTGAGTAGTGATACTTTGCGCTGCTCAGGAATAAATACTGCATCGCTGCTGCTTCTGTTATTCCTTTGACTAGCCAGGTACTCATCCAGGTGGTTGAGAGTCTCTGGTGGCGGAACTAGGGACTTATTGTTGTTAGTTTTAATTTGTAGTTGTCATCAGGAAAAATAAAATATGATTCCAGAAAACAATAAAATTATTTTCATAAATGCAAATACTTTATTGCTCCCCCAGGTGCCAAACTGTAGCCTATTTTATTAGGAGAAGGTGGTGACATTTTTCTTTTATCCAGCTTGTTCAGCTTGGACGGGTTTTTTCTTTGCTACCAGATGTTTCGTGACTACATTCTTCTTTTTCTCAGTTACAGTGAGATGTTGGCTTTCACCCTGACTGCCTTCTTGGAGCTCATGGACCATGGTATCGTCTCCTGGGACATGGTCTCAATAACCTTCATCAAACAGGTGAGTTTGGGTAGAGGGAGTGAGTGGATGCTATTTATTTTTGTGCTTTAATGCAGTTTCTAGGAAAGCAGGATGACTCTGAGAAGCTGGGTACTCACTGAGAGCGCAATGCACCCAGCTTCGAGCCCTGTCTCCCTTAGCTTGTCTCACTCGCCAAAAATTTCTTGGATGGGCGTCTCTTGACCTGCTGGTTCATCTGTTTTTAGATTGCAGGGTATGTGAGTCAGCCTATGGTAGATGTCTCCATCCTCCAACGATCCCTAGCCATTCTAGAAAGCATGGTGCTAAACAGTCAGACTCTGTATCAGAAGATAGCAGAAGAGATCACCGTGGGGCAGCTCATTTCTCATCTGCAAGTGTGAGTGTCCACCCAACGGTGGAGTGATTTAAATCGATTTTATGAATGTCTGTTAATTTGAAACTAGATCCTTTTACATTTCAGTAACTTAAAGATGCTATTGTTAAAGTATTACTGATATGACATCTTACTTGAACTTCAGGATTTCTAACAGATTTTAAAAAAAGTGAGATCCTGGTGTTCTGGAAGCACTTAAGCAGATAAGTATATGTCTCGAACAAAGATATTTTTCTTTAACAACTGCACAAGTGTGTTCAGTGCATGTTACTAAAACAGCTTCCCAAAGCTTCTGCATCCAGTCAGCTGTCACCTTCAACCCTCTTTGAATTATCTCCACTAGAATCTAAGAGCTCATCATCTTCTGGTTTTTGTCCTGCATGTTAGGGAAGAAACAACGGCTTTTCTTGTTTTATTTTTTTCCCCCCACGCTTCCCCTTCCTCTCTTTCCAAATGAGTTGACAAATTAATAACTAGCTTTTAAGGCTGTTTGTCTAGGTCAGTTCTACTCTTCCATTAAAAAAAAAAAAAAAGCAACATGCATTTTTTTAGAGCTTTAAGTAGTTTTGTTTTTGTTTTTTTGTTTTCTCTCAAGCCTTTTAATTCTGGAAAGGTGGAAAAGCACCATTTGTGAATATGACTAATATTCCTTAAAGAATGAACAGTAATTTAACAAAACTGCAGTGCAAACAATGTATGGCATCAACGTCACTGGGTGCTTCGAGTGTTTCTACATTTGAACTTGGTTAACAGAAAAGCTAAACGAGTTCTCAGGAACACTGCAGTGACTTTGTTCTGCAAAGAGTGTATGTTCTTTCAGCTTTATAATTTCTGTTTTAGTAAAACACAGGTCTGGTCCTAACACTGGACACACTTGTGCAATTGTTAAAGCAAAATATCTTTGTTCAAGACACATACCGATATGCTTAAGTGCTTCCAGAACACAGAAGGTTGCTGAAGAAAGTATCTGTGCAGGGAATGCTGTAGAAAGGGAAGTTGGAGAGTCAGAATTTGCCAGTGTTTGTTTGGCAAGACTATCAGGAGAGAACAATCTTTAACAGAGGACAGGTTCTGGAAGAACAGGTCCATGGAGACAAGTTAGAAGAGGAGAAAATAATTTAAAAGTTGTTTTGCTGTGCCGAAAAGCAAGCAGTGTAGTGAAAAGAGGTAGCCTCCTACCCCAAAAAGGAGGATAAAGAGGTGAAGTGAAAAGACTTCAGAGATCTGCGAAGTGTGTAGGCCCAAGGAAAACCTAGGGTGATGCATGAATATTTGAATGTATGAAGTATGGCAGATTGACCAAAATGAAAAAAAATTTGGAAAGGCGCAATAGAAGAGAGAATATGGTTGTTATCCACAGATATGCCAGAGATAAATGCCAAAGTGGGGAAAACAGCTATTTAAGCTAAAAGATGTTTTAGCATTAGATGTGTTATAAAAGCTTAATTTTTTCATATCTATTAAAAGAAAAAGTATACACACACAAATTCTTTTAGGTGATGCACTGGACTTCGGTTAATCAGAAGAGCTTGAAGTTCTGCAGAAGTCTCCCAAGAGTAATAGTATAGCAAGAAACAAAACTGGATTTGATAGAGCGTCAAGGTAGAGGTGGAAAAGGGTGTGATTGGCATTTGGAAGCTTATTCAAAGTATCAAACGTGAAACCACGTGCTGTGCATGATCTAGGAAGGGACTGAGCGCCCTTTACCTGAAGGAGCTTTTCAGTGAAAATAAGAAAAAGATGTGTGTGTTGGGCCAAATTACTGAGGTTGGAAGGCAACACCATAGAGAGGTATACCTCCCCTTAGTTCCATTTGCGTTTAGTGGCTTCCGTTGACATAGGGGAGAAAAATAACTTGCTCCCTATAAGTTTCTAACTGTATCCATATAACAGACTGCAGCGTAAGTAGGCTTTACAGAGATAGTTTCAGCATTGGAAACAAACCGTGCTGGTGCTGAACTCTGAGCTTGGCTGGGCTGCAGTCTGCGCTAGCTTCTGAATAATGGGGCTATCAGTCAGCAATTTCTGACAGCTTTTTGCGGGTCTCATGAAATGTTGGATGGCATGAAAGTAGATTACCTGAATCCTGCTTGTCTGTTGAAATGCAAGAGAGCTGTGGTAAATGTCCTTACAGTGCAGGCAAAGCAGCAAGCTGTAATGTTTTATACTGTCTGTTCTCTTACGATGCTGCCATTTTTGTTTCTGCAGCTCAAACCAAGAGATTCAGACATATGCAATCGCCCTTATCAATGCCCTCTTCCTGAAGGCACCTGAGGACAAGAGACAGGTTTGTTCTTGCTTTTTGTCTTTAAACCTGAACGATGGTTACTGGCTGGCTGTTTACTTTATGCCTCAGAAATCGTATTGTCTGGGCAAGGCAGACCTCAGACCTTGCCAAGAACTTATGTAGTTGTTCCAGCTTGGCAACATAGGAGAAAAAGTACCATCCCATTAATAATGTATTCTGGAGCAGCACATCTAAGTTTAGGAGATGCTCAGAAAGGAATCTGAAGGGCCTGGAGAGACAGAAAGTAATTCTCTATACAGCATGGATTTTTTTTTTTTTTTTTTTTTTTTAAAAAGAAAGTTAATTCCATATGGGAGAGGCAGGCTGGGCAGAGTCCTTGGGATTGTATGTACTTACTAAACAAACACCCCACCTCCACCTCCCCCAAAAAAGGGACCTTTCGGAGGTCATAGGGGGATATTCCTGCTGGCAAATGAGAGAAATGAAACACCTGTCCTGCCTGAGGAAAATCCCAAGATCTCAGCTACGTGCAAGATGTGCATATGTCTGTATTGTGTAGCTTTGCTGTGTTAAGCCTTTCTTCTCTAGTGCCCTGTTTGTGCCTTATTTCTGGACTCCGAGCTAAATCCTGTCTGCTTCTCTTTGTGCCTTTTTTTGCTTTCTGCCAGCAGGACAAGCTGCTTAACCCGCTAGACCTGCCCATCACTGTAAGTAACTCGAGCCTGGGGGCTGGTCATGCGGAACTGTAGGCATGTTTAGCTTTTCTCCAGTTATGCCTCCTTGTATCTCAGAAATGGTGCATACAGGCTTCAGGTAGTGGATGGGCCCAGGGAGAAGGGCGGGAGGACTCCTGGGGATGTACTCAGATTGTGAAGGGGAGAAGAATCAGTAGCAGGAGAAATCTTGAATGACTTATTGTGCACAAAAGACAATAAAGATGATCATAAAAGGAAACTGCTACTACAAGACTGACCAGGTGAACCGATTTTAAAACCGGAACCAGTTCTTTAGCAGTCTGGGTCTCCTTAAACTTATTACAGCCTGAGTTTATACCCCAAATCTCACTTGCATTAATGACCGTTTCATATCCAGCTGCGTCCTTCTAAAGGTAGAGCTGTTTGTCTGTGAAGAGTCACAAGATTTAGTCTGATTGGTGGCTAGGGCATACCTTCTGCCTAATCTGTGACTTCTTCCTTTGGGAATTGTACTATAAGAATGTTTTTTTGCCCTGTGGAATCACCACTCTTTGTTAATAGGTTGATTTGGGACCTTCAGTATCTTAGTGGCAAGGTTTTCTGGGTGGCACAGAGAATACTCCCCTTTTGCCAAGGATGCAGAGCCTTCAGAGGGGAAAGTATGGTCTCAATAAATGTTTCATAATTTCTAAAATGAATGTATATGCTGAACACATGAAAATAAGGAAGAACACCTCCTCTGTTGGTAATTTGGCCAAGATACTAAACTTCATAGCAAACAAAATTCCAACGGATCTTTCACTTTTGCCCCGCCCTTGGACACAATCCACATGACCACAAAGGGCCAGGAAGAAGACTAAGGCACTGGAATATCTCTCATATGAATAGAGGCTGAGATTGCTCAACCTTGGGAAGGCTCAGGGGTGTCTTACCAATGTGTATAAATATCCAATGGAAGGAAATAAAGAAGAGGGAGCCTGACTGTTCTCAGTAGCGCCTGCTGAGATGGTAAGAGGCAATGGGCACAGCTTAAAACCCAGGAAATTCCACCTGAACGCGCACACACACAAATGAAAAAAAAAAAAAAATAATATGAGGGCGGTCAAACACAGGAACAGGTTTCCCAGAGAGATTTTGGAGTCTCCAGCAGTGGAGACATTACAAACCTGACTGCATGTGGTCCTGTGCAGCCTGCTCTGGCTGATGTTGCTGGACTAGATGATCTCAAGACATCTCTTCCAACATAAATGATTCTGTGATTCTCTAACGCCATCAAGCGGCGAAGTGGGCGTTATTGGACTCTCAGCAGAACGTAGATCCCTTAGCAGTGGTTAGGCTGTGTGCGTGCTCGTGCTTCTTACTCTGCTATTTAGAATTGTTTAATTGTCTTTGTCCTTCCCACTGTTTATCTGCTTCAGTCTCCTGTTACTTCGTCCCATGTACAAACTAATTCCTTCAGAGTGAGGATTCTTTGTGTGGCATGCGTGAACAAATCCTAACAGCCGGCCTTGTTCTATTCTCGGTACCACATCTCACGAATCATAGTAAAAAATAATGACTCAGAAAAATAATGACTCTCTGAATCCACTTCCTACTTCATCTAGATGCTTTTCAGATATCTTCCACTGACTCATTTCAGTTGTAACGTGAGCGCTGCTGAATTTGCGGCCACTATGGCTTGGCTATCAGCCAGCATATCACTTACTTGGTTTAGGAGGTTTCTGTCTGGAGCAAAAGTGATAATAGGGACTTGATTTGAGGCTAATATACATGTTTTACCGGATTTTTTCGTTCCCAGAGATTTTGCTTATAACAGTGAACTTCTGATAATCCTCCCATCTCGACATTGCCACTCTCCTTGCAGCTGTAGTGAGGTTGCTGGTATTTTAAAAATCTTCACAATTTACAAGGAAAGCACAGGTTAGATTTCTGCAGGTGCATGTGTAATTGGTCCCAGAACTGAAGGCTTGCAGCAGATACTTGCATCTGCTGTGACTGTTTGTCGTCATGACTTGGTGGTCGGGAAACCCTCCTCAGCTGGAGAAGGAAGCCATGCAGTAAAGAGGGAAACTGGAAGCTTTCCTTTGACTATGAAAATTATTTACCCTTTATTTTTGTAAACTGAAGTGCTTCTGCAAATTGTTCTTAAATTGACTTCTAAACATCTCTCTAGGAACTGAGAAAAAGCAAATGTAAATGTCGGAAGGACAGTTTTTGAGAGGGAGGAGACCCGAAAACTACATCCTCTAGCCCTTGTTATCTTGGGTGTATACCTAGGTACAGAAAGTTGGGAAGTGCTAATTGAAGGAACCTCTTGTAGGTGACAGATTTTTCTGGGCAACCCACAGTATGCTCCCTGCTGCCATATCTCCTGATATCGAAGTGTCATTAGATGTCCAATATTCAGCTAAATTTTCTTCACTTCTTTGACAACCTTAGTGCTTTTCTCCACATTAATGATGTTTTGTAGGGGAGCCGTCCACGAGTTGTGCCGTGGTAAAGATGACCTTTGCATCCCAACTTGATGCTTGCTTTGTGGTGAGATGCCATGCCAAATTGACAGTCTGTAGTGAAAGCACTTTGTTGTGTGCCAGTGCTATCTCCAGTTCATGGGCTTCCTCCTTTCTCTCCTCTCTGCACAATGTGGGATTTTTGTTTATGTTTCACTCATGTTATTTCATCTCTAAATTCCACAACAGGAAATGGCTAATGCATTTGCCCAGAAGCACCTGAGGTCTATAATCCTGAATGTGAGTATGTCCAGAATGATGGAGCGCTTCCTAATGCTCTCTCAATAGAGGTTTCGCTTGTGCAGAGTGTAAGTTCTGCTGCCCTCAGGGCGCTTCCAGAAAAGTGACTCTTTCAAAGGTGAAATTGGAGCCACTTATTCAAATGGGGGTTATTGGGATGCTTCTTTCTGCTATTACAGAGCGTTATCATTATGCTTCTGATAGACTATGAAGGTTAAACAGATGAATCCTCATGTATAGAGATGTACATGTAGCCTAGCATGTGCCTACAGCTAATACCTCGGTTTTTATTTGTATTCTCTACATTTCTACCCTATCCTTTATTTTGCAGCATGTGATCAGAGGAAACCGCCCAATTAAAACAGAAATGGCACATCAGCTGTACGTGCTACAGGTCCTGACCTTTAATCTCCTGGAAGAAAGAATGATGACCAAGATGGATCCCAATGACCAGGTCACTATTAGAGCTGAGTAATATATGACAGAATAGGCCATACAAGAGGCCTTATTCCTAAGCTCCTTAGCTCCATAGAATTTGAAGTAGATGGTGCATAAAGTTTCAAAACCACCCCTCACATTGTAGTTCTTGAGACTAGGGTATGCTCATGACTGTCCTGCTGTATGCTGTGGGACTTCTAGAGATGCACGTGGTCGCTGGAAGCCGTATATTCCTTTCTTGAGCAGTGTGATGCCAGCTGTCAAACTGTTTACGCCACCTCTCTGGAGGGCACATCTTTTTATCCATTTCCTTGCAGTATACAAGGAAGCTGGGCATTTTTAACGTGTCTGTTACTTGGTTCTTAGATCCGTTATAGTCTTGAGTCTTAGCATTATCTGAATGCCTGGAGATTGCCTTTAATTAAACTTGGGGCAATGCAAACCAATAGTTTGCTTTACCCGATATGCTGAAACTTGCCATTTTGAAATGCACTGCCTCGTCCTACGTAATGTTAATGATCTTTGGCATTTCTCTGTATGCACTGTGTGAGCTCTGGAGAGAGAGGTGGAACTGTGCATTATGGGAAATACTGCCCTAGTGATTGATCGCGTTTACTATTTCCCCGCCTTCTGTCCTTCAGGCGCAGAGAGACATCATATTCGAGTTGAGAAGAATTGCCTTTGATGCAGAGTCTGACAGCAACACCGTCCCTGGCAGTGGAACAGAAAAACGCAAAGCCATGTACACCAAGGACTACAAGATGCTGGGATTCACTGTATGCATCTAGAGAGGGTGCTGACTGTAGAGCACGTAAAGGCAATCTAAGCATCCCCATCAGAGTTGTGGGGAAATAAGGAACAGAGATAGCTGTTTGCTTTACCACACTTCTGTATCTGAGTTGTAGAAATTCAGCTACACTCGGACTCCCAGGGAGGATCATTATGAACTTGCTGATTTGTTAAACGCCAGGGCGCATTACGCACAGTCTCTGGAGCTATTTACTTACTGTATGCACCTGTTCTTTGAAGAACTTGGAAATCAGCATCTCTTCTAGAAAGTTTGGATAATGTCAGCGGGTGTCCAAGGTTACTTCTTGGATAGATGTGAGAGGGTGCTTGATGGACAGGTGGTTGTAAAATTCATTCAGAAAAGGTTCTTACAGAATCTCTTTGAGCTAATTTGTTTGGGTTCTTTCTACACACTCTTTTCACAGAATCACATCAATCCAGCCATGGATTTTACTCAAACTCCTCCAGGGATGCTGGCACTGGACAACATGCTCTACTTGGCCAAGTTTCATCAGGACACCTATATCAGGGTAAGTGAAGCTGCTGGTTTTTGCAGATACCAACACCTCAGCAGCTCTTCTTAGCATGTGTTGCATCCTCTTCTTGTAGATTGTTCTGGAGAACAGCAGTCGAGAAGATAAGCATGAGTGTCCCTTTGGGCGCAGTGCCATTGAGCTTACCAGGATGCTTTGTGAGATCCTGCAGGTTGGGGAACTCCGTAAGTACCGTTTATGACCCCAGCTTTCCAAGTTGCTGGGATGAAGCTTATAGGCTGCCCAATATTCACAGGCATTTGCACCTCAGTCTCACTTCTGCCATGTAAGGACAGGGAGAGCTTGGAATTGCACTGCCAGTGTCCCAATGGTAATACCAGTATCGAAGTAAAGTAAGAAATTTTGTTGTGTGCACTCTGATTTTCCTGAAAAACTGAGATAAGCAGAAAGCTTCAACCTCCTGAAGCTTCAGCAAGGTGCTGTACAAAAAATGAATCTGGAAACCATCATGAACTTGAGAAAAGTTTAGTGGCTCTGACAGTCTCAAAAGAGCATTCTGAGACAATTAACCACTATAAGAAATTCTGCCAGAGGAGAGTGGGAAACAACTGCAAGCAGTCATCTGGGCGGACTACTAGGAAAAGGGCACATGAGTCAGAGGCTTGCATGGTGAAGTGTGGGGACAGTTGCCATTCCCAGTATAGGCTGTCTATGGGGAGACGAAGCATTGAACTGTCTTAATCTCTTTGAGTTAGTACTATTCCACACCATCGGGTTTCTGTCACTGCAGTGGATTTTTAGTTACTCTTAGTAGCTCCTGTGCAGTATGCTCACAGGGTTGTGGTTTCCGTTTCTTCCTGAAGCCAATGAAGGCCGGAATGACTATCACCCCATGTTTTTCACCCATGACCGTGCATTCGAGGAGCTGTTTGCCATCTGCATCCAGCTGTTGAACAAGACCTGGAAAGAAATGAGGGCGACGGCAGAAGATTTTAATAAGGTCAGAGGGGAGAAAGAGGTGTTTTGTCGAATCTTTTGTCGAACAGCACGTGTTCACTCGGCCGGCACACTTGGTTAAAGAGTAGGGTGCGGAAGGTGTGACAGGGCATTGACATGGGCTTTAAGGGAGGATGGTCCAACTTTTATTTGGCATGACCTGAGGTCCTTTTTTGTTCTTCTGAATCTTCAAAATCACTAGTAGGTTGACACTCCTGGACCCGGTTATTCTATGTCAGTTCTTTGCTGCCACTGAGCTGTGCCCTGGTTCTCTGCTGCCATTAAGCAGCAAGAATGTGACTTGCTTTTCTCCCTGCCCAACCTCTTTAGGTTATGCAGGTTGTGAGGGAACAGATCACACGGGCTCTCCCCTCTAAACCCAACTCCTTGGACCAGTTCAAGAGCAAACTGCGCAGCCTGAGCTATTCTGAGATTCTGCGACTACGCCAGTCTGAGAGAATGAGCCAAGATGACTTCCAGTCACCACCTATTGTGTAAGTGCCTAACAAAAACAGTTGCCTTCTGTGCTTGCTGTTATCTCCATTTTTCGCTTACTCTTCCATATTTGATTGCCAGGGAGCTGAGAGAGAAAATCCAACCTGAGATCTTAGAGCTGATAAAGCAACAGCGCCTGAACAGGCTTTGTGAGGGAAGTAGCTTTCGAAAAATTGGAAATCGCAGAAGACAAGGTAAGTTGACAGCATCTACTGCATTTTTCTTTTAAGTGAAGAACTGTAGGCAAATAAGATCTAGTGGATGAATCTGTCAGCAGGTGCGTTGCTAGAAAGGGAAGCTGGTTACCTGGGCTGTCTGTACCAGCCAGTAGTTTGGGATGGAGCAGATGTGCATTTCTAAGAATACAGCCATCCCCTCCTGAGCAGGAAGCAGTGCTGAGGGATTGGGGGAGTGGAGGGGTTGGGTGGGGTGACTATAATGTAGTGGCTGTAAGACCTTATGTGGATGGTCTTGCTCAGCTTAGTCTGCTTGATGCGTGTTCCAGAAAGATTTTGGTATTGTCGTCTGGCTCTGAATCACAAGGTGCTACACTATGGAGATCTGGAAGATAATGCCCAGGGGGAAGTGACCTTCGAATCTCTACAGGAGAAAAGTAAGTCCTGTTTACTGCTGTGAGCACACCGTGCGATGTTCTGTGCTCTGCTGTTTAGAGGCTGTTAGGAATGCCATCCTAGAGACGAAAGAAAAAGAGCTGTGGCTGAAGCCCTGATTGAGATGAGATCAACTTTTGGTCCTTGCCCAAATCCTTTGAGTCTTGGAATTGCTTGGTATTTCTTATAACAGCCTACTGTAGGGACGTGTTACTGGTAATGTGTTTTGGAAAACTGCTGTAATGAGCTGCAGGAACAGTGCTCAGTTGCAAGGACAAAACAAAGTTCTGTCTTTTCATGGTCAGGATTTCTTGCTTGTGAGTTTTACTTTTTCACTGTTAGTTCCAGTTGCAGACATCAAAGCCATTGTCACAGGGAAGGATTGTCCGCACATGAAGGAGAAAAGTGCACTGAAACAGAACAAGGTAAGTGCTCCCTTTTTGCCTGTAATTAATATCCAGTGCCGTAGAGTTGAAGACTGTGAAAGCAAGCAACAGGCGCAAATGGTCTTCCACACTTCAGGTGTATTGTTTATAAAACCCATCTCGTACCCGGGCCTTTTCCTAGTACAGTTTGTGATTGCTGGATGCTGTGAACGTAGTGTGATGGTGCTGGAGGCTATTTGGAGTTATCAGAATACTGATATGGGAAAGGGCACTGAGGCAGCTTCTCTTGTTGGGTGAGCAGGCAGGAGGTGCTGCAATGTTTTGTTCAGTCAATGAGTGAAAGATTCTTTTCCATTCAGGAAGTGTTAGAATTGGCCTTCTCGATATTATACGATCCTGATGAGACCTTGAACTTCATTGCACCTAATAAATATGAGGTAAGAAACATAGTGGTTAAGCAGTAGAATATAAAGCAATTCACTTCAGAGGTTAAGAAGGGTCAGTTGCCTCTCACTAAAGGCGTGAGCAGGATGTCTCCCACCAGGTTCATTCTTAGAAAATGTTGCTGATGCTTAGTGTGAAATTTTTTTCCCAGTTATCTTTTTTTTTAAAAAAAAAAATTAATTCCTACACTAATTTCCCTTAGTCTAGACTGCTACTTTCTTTCCTTCCATGCAGTCAGGTGTTCCCTTTTCCCCATTCTGTAAGACATTGGTGCCTAAAATAGCTTTGCTTTTTTTGCTGTTACGCCACAGTAGAAACTCATGTCCTGCTCCTCGAGCAATGGGGTCATGTTTACCTCTAGGCTTCTGACTTCTGCTGGAAACCTGTCTGGGCACTGTTTTGGGGTTGGGTGTTTTTTTCCCCATGGGTTAACTCCCTCCCACTTTTCCCATTTTGGAGCTGTATAGGAGGAATTGTTGCATGGATGGAAAGATTCAACATAACGTGGAGTTGTGAATTATCCTTTTTTTTTTTTTTTTTTTATCCCCCCTCCCCCCACAGTACTGTATCTGGATTGATGGGCTGAACGCTCTCCTGGGGAAGGACATGTCCAGCGAGCTGACGAAAAGCGACCTGGACACGCTGCTGAGCATGGAGATGAAGCTGAGACTCCTGGACCTGGAGAACATCCAGATCCCCGAGGCGCCGCCGCCCATCCCCAAGGAGCCCAGCAGCTACGACTTCGTCTACCACTACGGCTGACGGGGACGGAGCGGCGGGGGGTGCGGGCTGTCCGCCCCCGCTCCTTCCCCGCACGGAGTCCGCGGTGGGCGGGGCGTGGCCACCGGCGCGGGGCGGGGCGGTGCCGCAAGGCTTTTGTACGCGTCACAATAATAACCAATCGCGCTCCTCCGCCTGGGCCGGCTCCGCCTCTTTGGGCTCAGGCCCCGCCCCCTCCGCGCCGACACGTCACCGCCGCGGGCCCCGCCCACCGCGGGCATTACCCGCCGCCCTCCGGCCCCGCCGGCCCTTCACGGCCGCCCTCGGGCGCATGGCGGCGGCGGCGGGCGGCGCGGCGCTGACGGCGCCGCTGGTGCTGCTCTACTACGGCTTCTCCATCGGCATCACCTTCTACAACAAGTGGCTGATGAAGGTGCGGGGCGGCGGGCGGGCGGGCAGGCGGGAGGGAGGGAGGGAGGGCGGGCGGGCGGCGGCAGCAGCAGCAGCAGTAGTGACGGCGGCTGTCGGTCCCGCAGAGCTTCCCCTTCCCGCTGCTCGTCACCCTGCTGCACCTCCTCCTCATCTTCGGCCTCTCGGCGATCGCCCGCACCCTGGCGCGCTGCCGCTCCGGCCGGCCGCGGGCCGCGCTCTCCTGGGGCGACTGCCTGCGCCGGGCGGCCCCCGCAGGTACGGCGGGGCGCGGGGGGGGCTGCCGCGCCGCTGTGGCGGCCTCTCGGGCCTTCTCTGGGGTCGGGGCCGCGGGGTGGGCTCCGGGGTAAGGGGGAGGCCCTGTCGCCTGCCGTGGGGGACGGGGACAGCATCGCGCCGGCGGGACCCGGCGCTGCGGGCGACAGAGCGTTTCCTTACCAGGTGCAGGTGCTAATTAAAGCTCCCGGTCTAGACGAGCTGTCTGTGTTGTCCGTTACACACAGTAGTCAGAAGGCGGAGAGGCCCTGCTGGACGCATCGTTCTGAAGGAGCCGCTGGCACACGAGAACACGCCATGAGAATCTGTCACAGAGCCGCCATAAGTTGTTTCTGCAAGTTATTTTTTTCTGGTTAGCGTTAGTATCACGCCATGCGCATTTTGGATCTTTCTCTAGTTGGAACTTGGTCCTTATGATCCACAAGTTCATCACACGCAACACGCAGAGCTGCCGTAGCTGAGCCCAAGGGGTGAAGCTCCCACTCGGAGCACAGAGCGCCGGCTGCTCCGGCAGTTCTGTGCCTGTGTGTTGTGCTCGTTCCGTCATCGTCGCGCTGCGTCCCACAGGACAGCACCTGCTCTGAAGATCTCCGGCAATGCCTTTGCATAAGGCGCCCTGTGGTTTCTTGAAAAATGCTTTTTCCACATCTGTAGCAGTGCTGCCATTCAGCATGGATCAGTAAAACTGTTTCCTGTGGTAGGAAGTTTGTATACGAGGGAGAATAGACGTAGCAAGAGCTGCACCAGCGTTAAGGGCGTGCGCTGAGGGTGGTTGCCAGGCTTGCTTCTTCAGGCTTCTTGCAGTGCCCTTCGGACTTACAAGTTATCACGCGCTGATACATTCAAAAAACACTTTGTGCAAACCTGTGCTGGCTTTGGGTTACAGGGAGGGCAAAGGTTATTCCTGCACTTTTGCATACACGCGTTCAGCGAGCGCAGTGCAGAGCCCAACTTCAATCACAGGCAACAGGACAGAAACGTAAAGAGCTGAGGATATCTGAGCTGCGTTGGCACTGATGAGTTAACCCGAGGGAAACGTGGGGGTTTTTTTCTGTGCCTGCTCTGCTCTCTCTGTTTGTGGTCGAGTAGCAGAATTGTTCTTTTTTGTTGTTTTGGTTGGTTTTGTGTGTGTGTGGGGGGGGGTTGTTTGTGTTTGGTTTTTTTTTTGTTTGTTTTTTTTTTTTAATGTACTAGAAGACAGTTAACTCCAGGATTTTTTTTTCTTTGATGCTTTAGCTCTGTCAACTTCCCTGGATATTGGGCTGAGTAACTGGAGCTTCCTATACGTCACTGTCTCCCTGTGAGTACAAACAGTGTCTTCCTGGGAGCCCTCTGGTGGGGTTTACAAAGTGCTTTGTCGGGGTCAGTTTCCTGAGTGGGTGCATGGTGTGGTGGGGCTGGCACGCAGGGTCCGTGGTAGGTTGCTGGTAGCGACGTAGAAGTGGGTGATTTGGTTCCTAATGCTGCTTTGCTAGGAAGGACTAATTTGGATGAGACTGACAGTGTGTTTTGGTCCTTACAGCTACACGATGACCAAATCCTCTGCCATTCTCTTCATCCTGCTTTTTTCACTGCTCTTCAAGCTGGAGGAATTGGTAAGGGTCCCACGCAACGCTTTAGGGAGGGAGAAGTTCATGCCCAGGGAAGCAGGCAGTGCACGTACCAGAAACGTATAAGCAGAGGAAGAACGCAATTACGTGGATGAATCTGAAAGAGAGGAGGTGTCTGTCTCTGTTCAGCTCCAGGAGTCTGTGGTGACTTTGTGTTTGCTCTCATCCAGAGGGTGGCATTGCTGCTGGTGGTTCTGCTCATCGCTGGGGGCCTCTTCATGTTCACCTACAAGTCCACACAGTTCAACGCACAGGGTTTCGTGCTGGTGCTGTGTGCGTCTTTCCTTGGGGGTATTCGCTGGACCCTCACGCAGATACTTATGCAGAAGGCTGACCTGGGTACGTAGGGTGTTAGGAAGTGGGTGGTGGTGCTGGTAACGGGGAGGGGAAAAAGGAGGTGGTAGCCCTTACTGCAGAAACAGAACATCTTGTGTATAAGGGAGTGTTTAAACCTGGGGCAGGGGTTATCTGTTGGTGGGTGATGAAGGTGGCTTGGCCTCTGCAGCAGTGCAGGCGTGGGCGTTACAAGTAAGGTGTATGTCTAGGAATGGTACTAATAAAGGCTCTAGGAGCTATGTTATTCCCTAGCTTGTTGCTACCTGGTCTGTTGTTGATTCTCCTCTTTCAGGGCTCCAGAATCCCATTGATATCATGTTTCATCTGCAGCCGCTCATGTTCCTGGGGCTCTTGCCACTCTTTGCGGTGTTTGAGGGTGCGTGAGTTAATTAGAGAAAGCAGGGATAGCTTTATAGAGTGGTTGGGGAGATTGCTTGGCAATTTGTTGTTTGAGATGATTCATTTAGCTGAGTGAACAGCTATGAACTTGACAAAGTAGAGACCTGGAATTGTAAGGACCCAGGTGTACCTTATGCTGGCAGAACATTAAAGACTGCCTGCCACACTTGTGGAAGTAAGGGCCATGAAGAACTGGCTCCACATCCTCCTGGTATTGGAATGTGAGCAGCCCACCCCTATCTTGTTGTGAGGAGTCCTGGGAGTTGGGAAAGGTACTCTGCTACTCACTGTCTTGTTCCTAGGCCTGCCTTTGTCCGTATCAGAGAAGCTCTTCCGTTTCCATGAAGCAGGAATGCTGTTCTCTCTGGTAGGGAAGCTGTTCTTGGGTGGAATTCTTGCCTTTGGTCTAGGCTTTTCTGAGTTCCTCTTGGTTTCCAGAACATCTAGCCTCACCCTTTCCATTGCTGGCATTTTTAAGGTAAGGCATGGTTCCTGTGCTAATACTAGAAGGCGAGTACTGAGTCATCCCTAATGGTCCTCATGTGGTGGGAACTTCCTTAGGGCCTTAGAAATCATCTCCTGTTATTTTTGTTCCCCTTGCATGGGAGCTTGATGCTTTGCCTTGCAGTCTCTGCAGTGAAGTCCCTTGGTCCCTGACGGCAAGGGGCAGAGACTTGTGGCTGTTCTATAAAAAATACCATTGAGGTCTGAAGTTTGGTGGCATCTGGAGCTAAAACACGTGGGCCTCATGAGCAATGCATGGTGCGGGAGGGAGGAGGGGTAAGAAGGGCACACTCTTGCATCTGACCTGGCTATGAACAAACCACTGGTTTGAGTTATCTCTTTAACCTAGTTTGGCACGTTCTCCCCTCCTTTGAGGAATGCAGCGTGCCTACTTTTGAGCTGAATGGTGACATGTGAAATTTGTCTGAACCGCAAATCACAGCATTCCCATGCAGCCAAGCTGTGCAGTCAGAGGACTTAAAATCCCACATCCCACTTTAACAGGTCATTCTGTTTCTAAAAACTCTCTGCACATGGAAGAATGTGCTGATGGAAATTATCAGCCTGGCGTCTTGATCTAGGCTTGAGCAGTAAAACATCCCGTGCGTTTCTCCTCACGTCGTGCCCTGCCACTTGTCGTGTTTTTTGTTTCCACAGGAAATCTGCATTTTATTCCTCGCCACACGTTTGCTGGGAGACCGCCTCAGTCTCTTGAACTGGCTGGGCTTTGCTGTCTGTCTGTCAGGGATCTCCCTTCATGTCATTCTCAAAGCCATGAATTCCAAAGGTGATTCTGTTTTAAATCCCTTTCTGTTTCTCTGTAGGCATTCTCGTAGTGTCACGAGGAGCTGTGTCTAGTTCCAGCTCCTTGCCAGCGCCAGGTTTGATGGGTACTCGGGCAAGTTTGTCACTTAATGGGCTGTCTGCACACAGGTGAAAATGCTCTGAAGCCACACAAAGAGGCCAGCTCCAACCCTGACCTGGAGCTGCTGCTGCGCCGCACTGACCGTGGTGAGGAGGAGGAAGAGGATGTTGAAACTCCACAACACCACTGACTGAACATGAAGCACACAACCCCCTGCTCTGTTTTTACCAAACCTACCCGACGGCTATCTGGGAGGAAGGTCCAAGCGTCTCTGTCTGTGACCAGCCAAAGGAGAGCCAGGGCCTGGTGGGAGAGTCCTGCTGTTCTGCTACGGCGTGGGTCTGTAGATGCTGCACAAGAAACAGGCCATATCCCTTTCACGGAGAGCAAATTTGGAACATGAGCCCTGGTTCAGTGGAAGCAGAATGGTGTGGTGAGACTGGGAAATGCTATAGAAAGCTTATTAGGGAATCCTGAAGGCCGTACGTTTAGAGTGTAGACCGTGAGCAGTAGAATGAGCATGGACGTGTCTGGACTGCAGGCTAAGTGCTTCAGGGATGATTTAGTGTTGTTTAGGCTTTGGCTTCAAACGAGAAGGTAGATATACCTCCCCGTACTTCCTTTATGGTTCTGCTAAGTAGGAACTCCCATCTTGGTAGGAGCAGATGACTATATATATAAATCCGTAGACTTGTCCCAATGAGAAGGAGCCTTTGTGCCTGGTGACCTCCCATGTTCTGCGTGCATAGTAAGGAGAGAATTAAATGCTGGTATTTGGGACCAATTGAACATAGCCAAATGATGTTGGCTGGAAGAAGGACAGGGATGCAGGAGTACTTCTGGCCCTACAGGCCGAGGAGAGAGCGAGCGGTATCACAGGCGATCAAGCTTGAGCAATAAGCTTATCAGAAAGTACGTGGGTATTTGAAGGGGGGGATTTTGTTTTTTAAATAAACTGTTTTTCTGATTCCCTTTTGTCTGCATATTGTGCACCTATGCTTCATCAAGCAGAGGTCATTTGTCTTCTGAACTCCTTTCCTTTTAGTCCCACACTGACCTTGCTACTGCGTGCCCAATTATTTTTGAGGCCTGGCACACAAAATACGTGCCCATGAACAGGATCCTTGATCTCTAAAGCTAGGGGGATCTTCCCGTAACCTGTCATACTTGTGCCAGCCAAGAGAGAGGGCTGACTCATCAACCTTCATGTGTGAACAAGACACCGTATCCTAAGACGACTTTTGGTATCGTGGCTTTTTGTAGGAATCTTACCGCTTTGCCCCCATTGGATCGCATCAGTTAGTGCTGCCGCCTCATCCAGGAAAGGGGAATGGTGCGGGATTTAAGACGTGTCTTTTTGTTTCCTGCTAAGCCGCAAGTGGCGTTGGGCAGGTGGCTGGTTTTTTGCATGTCAGAATTTTCGCCTCTTTGAAAGTTTTGTTCAAGACTAGCTTTTGGAGTTTTTGGAGTGGAAATAACTTGAGAGCACTTCCCAAAGGGATAGCAGTGCAGTCTCGCTCCTGAGAGGAGCTGGGTATTAAAGTGAACTTCTCATATTCTGTTTGAGAACCTGAACCATTTTGGCTAGACTGTCCCACTGTTGATCTTGCGTCATAGTTTTCAGCTATGAAGTCTTTCTTGATGACTCAAGATGAATCAAGAGCATGTCCTGCAAAAAACTAGTTCTGAAGAAGAAAAGTTTTGTTAATAATGATCTTTAATGATGTTCTAATAGACACTGGTAACTTGCTTCAGAGCAGACAGCAGGTGGTGCAACTACCTCACGTAAAGCTACTGAACCAGCAGTTCCCGGCTGGGCTGGCACACCAAGGGATCTTGAGCCTCAAGTAGGATACCTGGAGCTGAGAATGGCTTGGTCTGTCCCTAGCTGGATTTTCCAATAGCTGGGACTTGTGATGCTTCCAGCAGGGTTCACGCTGTTTACCCCAGCGATAGGTGTAAGCCCCAAGCACTAAATACTCCGTACTTGATGTGGGGCAGTGATGCTTTCTGCACGAGATCTGCGTTTAGCGATACCGCAGCTGCTCTTTGTATTTCACTTCCCACCCTCCTGGAGCTGAACCTCAGGCATCCTTCTGCGGTGTAACTCTCGGGCTGGGATCTCAGGTCCCTGTAAATCCAAGGTAAAGGTGACTTTGTTCACAGGCCAGGATTTACACCACGTACGGGGCTTGAAGATGAAATTTGATTGTGCCAATGCAAGCGCTTGTGAACTGTAGAGCCCAGTAGTCTCTTGCTTCCAGTCCCCTTTCCCCTTTAAGATAGAGGGGATGCCCTAGAACCTAGTGTCCACACTCGGCATTTCTGATCTAGACACAACTTTTTGGTGAGGCATGCGGCACTGTCACTCACTCTTGGGCCAAGCGGTTAGTTCTGCCCCCTGCCCTGGACAGTGGCCAGCTGCCTGCTTCCAGTGAGGCTAGGTAGATGTCTGTTTCCTTGTTCAGTAAAATTTTGTTCTTTTCAGAGATTAAAGGTAAGAGAAGCGTCATTTGAGGCATGGAGAAATTTGCATGATAACTCATCAGAGGGAGAAGGCACAAGCCCCTGGGTTGGCATAATTGGAAAATGCAATTTCTTCTTGGGCCCTGATAGCTTTGTGAGTCTTTGAGTGCTAAGAGTCTATAAGTCACCTTGCCTATGATTTAGCCACTGATTCGCAGTTCCTTTACCTTCTACTTGAACGGCTAGATCAGGAACTGTGTGATGAGCAGAGTACACATCTGTGTACTAGCCTTGGGTCAGGTCTCTGTGAGGTGAAGGCTCATGGGCCACCCAAGCATGCTACAAAGAGGTGAGAATAGACACTGTTTACCCTTCAGCACCTCATTCCACAAGTGACCAAAGCAGGAATGCTAACAAAACCATGTGCCCAGCAGGAATGTTAAACATATGTGCCCAGCTATGCGTTAAAGACATAGCCATTAAAGACCCCATGCTTTGGCAGGGGTCTTCTTTGACCAGGGGTCGTCTTTGGTTGAAGAAAGGATTTTCTTGGAGTCCTATCAGGACCTGTGCAGCTTGACCAGCTGCGGGGGTACTGAGGCCTCTCTGCTGCAGCTGGGGGTTCTTTTAGCATCTGCGCATCAGCATGTTAGTCTGAGTAACAGACCTGGATCTAAATTGCTTTCTCTAGCCTGGAACATTCCTGCTGAGCTCTATGTGCACCTACCTTCATGGTGCTGTCACGCGCTCCCAGCCATGTGTGCAGGGGTAGCTGTAGATCTGTAATTTAAGAATGGAAATGCACGTCCTTCACTGGAGTTTCAGAGCTCCAACATAGAAGTTTGCATTTAAAATCAGCGTAGTGTTGGGTATAAATGTCATTGCTGCAGGTGCCTGACTGGGGTTACCAAACAATAAGCAGCGAGCAGCTCTGCTTAAGTCTCTTCATCTTCCTGCCATTAACTGACCAAACATAGGGGGCTGTTGCACTCTAAACTGCTGTTGAGTGCTTGGTGTTGCCTGGGAAACGTAACAGGAAAATGAAAGGATCCTGTTGTTTGTGGGTTTATCTTGCTTTTGTAACAGCTTCTGGTGAGAGCCGTAACTTTGCAAGGGAGGGAGCACAGTGTGTATGTTCCCCACAGCCCCTCTGCCAGCGGTGCTGTTCTTCATCCAAGATCTGCTCGCTTGGCATTGGCTCACCCACAGCCCCTGTGTCTGTCCGCTCTGCATCGCTCCTTCAGCGGGAGCACCGTGATGGAGGATGGGCAAATCCTGCGACTTGTGGTGAGTGGAACTCGCCGCTCTCAGTGACCCGAGACCAGTTCTCCCTCACAAATGTCAAGGCTGTGATTAAAGGAGATGCGGAGATGAGACAGGGATGACAAAACGGGGAAGTGGTGTTGGTACTTTGGTGAAACGGTCGAAGATTGACTTTAAAGCAGTGAGGCACGGCTCTCCTCTTGGCCAGAGCTGTCTTTCTCAGCTCTTTTCCCCTACCCATTGCACCGCTGAGCCTTCCAGAAGCACTTCCATTCCCTACATTTGGACAGGCAACAAGTTAGGGATAAATTGTCTGTGATGAATGCTTTCCTATCACTTTATGACCTTCCCTGCTGCTTGTTCCACTCTGCTTTTACTTTCACCGACTGCTGCGTCTGCAAGGCTCCTCTGTACTCCGGAGCTTCACCAGGGCGCAGCTGTGTTGGCTCTGAGGGTCACCTGGTGAGGACTTCTGCTGGAGAGGGTCATGTGGTGCAGGGCAGAGCACTCTCTTCTTGGCTGCTTTAGTACACGCTCTCAGCAAGAAATGTTTTAGAAACAAGGTGGAAGCACTGGCTGTACGGAGAGCCACAGGAGAGCCCCTTTGAATCCACCATGAAGCTGCTTAGGGATGCTCTTCCGTTTGAAGGGCCTGATGCTCTCCCGCGCGCCCCCTTCCCGGGACTCTGACCCCCTGATGGCCTGAGGAGTCTCCGTACTCCAGCTCTGCCCTGGAGCTCTTGGAACAAATCTTGATTGCTTGCAAGTTAGGAGTGCCTGATTTTGCAGGCTCAGCTAGTGAGCAAAGTCAAAAGTCTTTGGCAGGGTTCCATGCTGGAACTGGCAAGAAGGAAGGGGTAAAAGCTTTGTGAGTCTTTGGGAAAACGGGCAGTGTTCCTCTCTAGGCAATTCCACTGTGGCACGGTGAAGGTCTCCTTTCTGTCCGCATATTCCCTGGCTCTCCTCCCCAGAAGCCTCAGGGGTCAAGGGGATATGTCCTAGCTGAGAGGTCGCTACCTGCCTCCTAGGGTCGATTCCTGGGATAGGTCTATGAAGGAGGTTGGTGGGCCTCATCCTCACTTTTGCTGAGATTGTAGTCCTGCCTTCAAGCTGAGTCACCTTACATCTGGAGGTGGGCTCGCTCAGGAGCAGGACTAGGGTGCTGGGTGGCTTCTGGGGAAGATGGCAGAGTTGTGGGCAAGCTGAGGAGGGGTGAGGGGGGACTGCGTGCTGGTGCGGGGCAGCGCAGCAGAGTGTTAAAGAATCAGCACGGCTTGTCTGTTGAACGCTGTCCGTCTCACTTGAATGGGCACTAACATTTAATGAAAAGAAGAAAGAACCCCTGCCCACCCTCTTTCATACAAGAAAAAACCCTACTGTGCGCTGAAAATGCCAGAAAGAGAAAAAGGGGCAAGGATGAAGGACTTAAAGGAGGAAGCAGGAGTGCTGCAGCAATGGCACAAAGAAAATGAGAAGGCACAATCTTGTAGTGATAGCAGTGAAGTGCAGGCTCTAGGCACGAAGAGAGAGAGTTGGAGTCTACTGAGGAGACAGGATGGGTGTCCGGAGGGGATGGGAGTGGGAGCTGGGAGTACCAGTAGGATCCTGTTTGCCTCTGGAAATAACCCCGGGTGGCTGTGCAGCTCTCTGGCCTCGTGCAGAAGGTAGTCAAGGCATCTTGTCATTGCTGGAGCTGTTTCAGACTTGGATCGATGCAGTGGGCTTGGGGCTGGAAACGCTGCGCAAACCTCGCCCTGCGTGCAGGCGCAGGGCTGTGAGGCCTCCTGCCTTTAAGAGGTCCCTTTGTGGGCGCCGCAGTGTGGTCTCCGCGGTCTTCTGAGAGGGGTGAGGAAGCTCGTTGGTCGTGCAGCCGGTTTTCTGATGAGCCCCAAGTCAGGGGCCGCTGTAGGGGATGGGAGAAACATTTTTCTGTGCAGTCAATCATCGTGTGGCTCAGTTTGGTTCTGCCTCCCCTTCCTCAAAGGACGAGCGCGAAGGCTGAACACGTGGAACCGCTCCTGAGCGCCGCAGCGTGGGGGGGTCCCGCGTGTGCCCGCAGCAGCACAGGCACACCAGCCCCTTTGCTGGGGGGAGCGCACACCCGCGTGTTCCTGCTGTGCAGACCCACGCACGCACGCTGACGCACGGCCGTACGCAGGAAATAGCGGGCTGTCATTGAATATTGATAGTGTTTGAACTAATTAGCCAGCGGAAGCAAAGCTGAATGAGTCTCAGAGGTGCTGCACTCCTTCTGCAAACTCTGCTCTTGCCTGTAAGACCAGGTGTTTACATGTGTGCTGATTTTGCCCCCCTACCCATTCCCCTGGGAGACCTCTTTATTTGAAGAACAGATGCTTGGCTTCCTGCTGAAATTTCAATACAGTTAACATCCTGAGGGCAAGGAGAGAGTCTCCCTGTAAAGCCCTCTGCGTTCCTCCGGTCCTCTGCCCGGCAAACAAGGTATCGTCAGCAAACCTACTGTGGGGAAGCCAGCCTGGCTCCAAACCACACGGGAGTAGCGCGGCAGAGCGGCAGCACGGGGCCTGGTGCCCAGCAGCAGGGCTGCCTCAAGCTGTGCTCCCTTTCTTCTTTCAGCTGAGCATCTCTGTAGCTGAGCAATTCTGGAGCCCCTACTGCAAAGAAAGATATGGACGTGCTGGAACACGTCCAGAGAAGGGCCACGAGGATGATCAGAGGGCTGGGGCACCTCTCCTATGAGGACAGACTGAGAGAGTTGGCGTTGTTCAGTCTGGAGAAAAGAAGGCTCCGGGGAGACCTTCTAGTGGCCTACCAGTATCTTAAGGGGGCCTACGAGAAAGCTGGTCAGGGACTTTTTAGGATGTCGGGTAATGGTAGGACTAGAGGGAATGGATCAAAACTAGAGATGGGTCAATTCAGACTGGATGTTAGGAAGAAGTTCTTCACCATGAGGGTGGTGAGACACTGGAACAGGTTGCCCAGAGAGGTGGTGGACGCCCCATCCCTGGAAGTTTTTAAGGCCAGGCTGGATGAGGCTTTGAGCAGCCTGATCTAGTGGGAGGTGTCCCTGCCCATGGCAGGGGGGTTGGAACTAGGTGATCTTTAAGGTCCCTTCCAACCCTAACAATTCTATGATTCTTTTATTACCTGGTTTGTGGTTGGTGCCTAGTGAGGTGGGGAGAGGGGAGCTCGGGGTGCAGATGTCTGGAAGGCTGTAAAGGGCTCACGTTCATCTGCGACCTTTGCCGTGGCAAATAATTGCCCCTAACTCCATACCTCTGTGCTCTTTTTATTTTTTTTTTCCATCACTGGGGTATGCAGGTTCAGATGTTCACAGCCTTGTGTCTCTGCAGTCCAAGGAAGTTGAAAGCACCTTTGCTCCTCGCTGCACCCTGTACTTGGAAATAGCTCACTTTTCTGGAGTCATGCTAATCTGAAGGGTTCTGTGTCCTGCAGTTGCCTGGGGAGTCGTATTTTGGGGGTGTGAACTGTTTGTCTTGCTTTGCATTAGGAGAGGTGATGCAGCCAAAACGGAGCTGTGTCGGGGGCTCGGAGGGGTGGTGGTGGTGGTGGTGTGTCCTGCTGAGGGACCAGCTGTGCTGAGCGCAGTGAAGCCTCCTGTGAAGAGTCTGCTCTTCCAACGGGATAGGTGGCTGTGCCGCTCGCCTCCCTTCTCCCGAGCGGTGGTGGTGCCGCCAGGAGCCGGGAGGTGTGAATGCCTGGCTGGGCCGCTGTTGCCAGCCTGCCCTCCCCGGGGAGCAGTCTGTACCTGCCCTTCCTCTGCACCTTGCCAGCAGCAGAGGCTGCTGCCAGCTTCTGGCTGCTGGCCCAGGGAAAAGTAGCAGAATTGACCATGCGATTGTTAATGAAAATCACAAGCAGGAAGATGCAGCCAAGCCCTGTAATTGCACTAATTGGAGCCATCGTCATGAACGTGCTAAGAGCCGCTCTCCTGGTCTCAGCCCAGTAATTCTTCTAACCTCATGTTTCAGCACCTCCTCCGCCACCCTGCACAGACTGTGTGGACATAATTCACTGTATAAAGGGAGCTGGAAGGTGTTAATGTCCCTCGTCCTGTGGAGCTGCTGCTTTGTTTCTAGCTGTTGAAGGTCTTCAGTGGAACTCCCCAGGGAGAACGAGGTGGAGCTGGTGCCAGGTGTTGGAGACGATGTGCTGCACAGCACTTTGCTTGCAGCCTTGAATTCTCCCTCTGTGTCAGAAGATGAGATGGATCAGCCTTGGCCAAGCAGGAGCTTCTTAAACTCTGAAAGTATAAGAGCAGGGAAGCAAGTGTTCAGTTGTCCTGGATGGCAGGGTCTGGGAGGGCAGCGGAGTGTGTGTTGGGAGGGGGCTGCGTAGCTGATGCAGGCAGCTGACACCATGCCACATCCTGCCCTGTGAGTTTGGAGCTAAGATACTCTTTCTTCTCCTCTGTTGAGTTAGAGATCATAGGAAGGTGGGAAGGGACCTCAGGAGTTCTCTACATAGGCAGGGTCAACTGTGAGATCAGACCTGGTTGCTCAGGGCTTCATTCAGTCAGGTCTTGAAAACCTCCAAGGTGGGAAACTGTATAGGCTCTCTGGACCCCCACTTCAATGCTTGACTGTCCTCATGAGGAAGAGGATTTTCCTTATCTAGTCTGAACGTGTCTGTATAGTTATGCCCATCATCTCATCCTCCCACCGAGCACCACGGATAAGAGTCTGGCTCTGTCTTCTCAAATAACTTCCTTGTAGGTACTGAGAGATTGTTATGAGGTCCCCCTAAAACCGTCTCTTCTCCAAGCTGAACAAGCCTCCCTCCCTCTGCTTTTCCTTACAGGACAAGTGCTTCAAGCCCCGAGTACCTTGGTGGTCCTTTACCGAACTCCCACTAATTTGTCTGTGTCTTTCCTTTATCGGCGGCAGAAACTGCGTGCAGTATTACTTCATGGGGACTAACAAGCAGTGGCATAAAGGGATAGTTACTCCCCTTGAGCAGCCTTGAGGCTGTGTTCCTCTGATACAGTGCGGGAGCTGCTAGCTGCCTTTGCTGCCAGTGCGCACAATGTTCAATGTGCCGTCTACCAAGATGCCCAGGTTCTTCTCAGATGAAGAGAGGGAGAGCCAAAGATGCTCCTGGAGGCGCATGGGCAGAGCCCTAGGGTGCCCCAGCACGTGTTTGTCTGCTGCCTTGGCACGGGCACTGCAGGGGGTTTTCCCCCAGAGGGAGGAACTGCAGCCTGCTCGTGAGTCCTCAGTGATACCATTCAACCCCAGGTGCTGGAGTTTGGTCTCCACAGAGAGTCTCACCTTTGAGGTAGGT
This sequence comes from Chroicocephalus ridibundus, assembly GCF_963924245.1. Taxonomy (NCBI): domain Eukaryota; kingdom Metazoa; phylum Chordata; class Aves; order Charadriiformes; family Laridae; genus Chroicocephalus; species Chroicocephalus ridibundus. The sequence goes on along the minus strand of NC_086295.1, from coordinate 6,274,118 downwards.
CAGGAATGAAGATCTAGAGACCGGGTTGTGGGGAAAAACAGGCTCTAGAGATCCCAATGATCTTGAAGGGTCTAAGTCCCCTAGGGAGGAAAGAAAACAGGCATAGTTTTAGAAACTTCATGTGGTTTTGGAGGATTTGACTTGCAATTTTTGGTAAGTTCGGGCTGGTGACATTGGAGCCAGGACTGAAATGGGAAGTCTTGGCTGCATACAGTGCACGGCTCCATCGCTGTGCTAGCGGGGCTGGTGGTTATCCGAAGTGTGAGACGGGCGCAGGCTGGTCTTGCTAGTGAGCTCTGCAGGCAGGGACTACTCCCAAGTGTTGGGTTATGTACGGCAGGTCCTGAACCTCTTCTAACCTCTTCTTGGCCTCTGCAGATCCTGAGGAGATGGAGAACTCCCTGTTTCTTGCAGGCATCGAGGGTCCCTCCTTATGCAGTACTGTCTATAGCTTGTGCCTGCAATTTCATAGATTTTTGAGGCCTGAAGGGACCATTAATTTATCTAAGGGCCCTCTGTAACTCCAAGTAAGAAATACCATTACTCTGATTTGCATGTAACGAACCCAGTGTCTCTCAGCTGATATATCTTCCATGACAGGGTGGAGGATGGGAGGAGGCAGAGCAGATGGCACTTCTCAGGTAGCGTGGCCCAGTGCTGTGTTTCCTATTCACACTTTGCTTGACTACAGGCTCCAGCCTCCTTTATTAGCAAAGAGCTCTTTCACACCAAGTATTTTTTCTCTGTGAAGTGCTTATAGTCAAATCGCCTCTCAGGCTCCCTTTTTGGTGAGATAACAGACTGAACTCTTTCATTCTGTCCCTGGCAAGTGTTTTCTCCAGCCTCCAAATCACATCTGTAATTATTCTGTGCATCCTCTGTTTTTTTTCAAAATCCTTTTAGAGATGTGGGCACCATATCTGACTCGCAGCATGATGCAGAGGGAACCTTGCCAGCCTCCTCCCACTCCTTGCTCCCCATCTGAGCTTGCCACCGGCCCATCCTGAGGGTGTACAGGAGGCAAAGGGTGTTCTGTGTAGAGTAAAAAAGACTCTGATGTCGTCAATGAAACACTAATTTCCCCTCTATTTGATGCTGGCCCAGGTAGGTCAACCCTCTTGTCATCACCCACTGAGGTTCTCCCAAGGCATTGTCCCTCCAGGCCAGCAGTTACTGGAGGGTAAAAGACCAAGGGGCAGCAGGTTTTTGTTGGGAATTGCACCTACCGTTGTCTTCTCCCCATCATCATGACGCTACCCCTGGATCAGCCACCTTCCTCACTGCTGCGTCACTCCCAGAAAGGTGAACAAAGGCAGGGCTTTGAGCGGAGAAGTGGCGGGGAAAGGCAGCTGGCCAAGAAGGGTGGAGAAACTGGGCACAGAAAACAAGGGATGTGGATAGTTAGAGATCACAATCACAGAATGGCTGAGGCTTGAAGGGACCTCTGGAGGTCATCTTGTCTGACCCCCTGCTCAAGCAGAGCCACCTAGAGGTGGTTGCCCAGGACCATGTCCAGATGGCTTTTGAATATCTCCAAGGCTGGAGACTTCACAACCTCTCTGGGCAACCTGTGCCAGTGCTCAGTCACCCTTGCAGGGAAGAAGTGAGGTGTTCAGAGGGAACCTTCCGTGTTTCAGGTTATTCCCATTGCCTCTGCTCCTATCACTGGGCACCAGTGAAAAGAGCCTTGCTTCATCCTCTTTTCACCCTCCCTTCAGGTATTATATACATTGACAAGTTCCCCCCCTGAGCCTTCTCTTCTCCAGGATGAACAGTCCCAGCTCTGTCAGCCTTTCCTCATACGGGAGGTGTTCCAGTCCCTTCATAGTCTTTGTGGCCCTTTGCTGGGCTTGCTCCGGTATCTCCATGACTCTTTTGTACTCGGGAGCCCAGCACTGGACACATCACTCCAGGTGTGGCCTCACCAGTGGTGGATAAAGGACAAGGATCACCTCCCTTGACCTGCTGGCCCTACTTTACCTAATCCACCCCAGGATGTCATTACCCTTCTTTGTGGCAAGGGCACGTTGCTAGCTCGTGTGAAGGTGTGGGGGGTATGCAGCTAGAGGGCAAGCACTTGCCCTGTCTGGCACTGCAGGAGGGTTTGCTGGGGCACAGAGCTGCCCTGCAAGCCCCACGCTAGCATAAGTAGCCCTACCATCTCATCTTGTGCTTGCCAGCCTCGCAGAGCTGGGTAATTGCTTTATCTATCAGAGCTCCTTGCATTAACAGGCAGTAATTGGCACCTGTGTTAAAGAGCCTGGTTTCAATTACTGCTGAATGCAGCTCAAACTCCAGAGTGGGGAGATTACATGGGGGAGGAGAGGTAATGCTCGTGTTTACTCTCTGTCTTTCCACCAGGTGCTCCTCTTCCCCCAGGGATGAAGCATTTTCTTTTTGCATTTCTTGCTTGTGCCTTGAATCTGCAAAACCACCAGCAAGGGCTGCAGAACGGCGTGGCTCTGAGGAGCACAGGGCAGGCACAGCTGGCACCGTGCTCAACTCTCTTCTTCCTCACCTGGATGTTTCTTACAGAAGCCTCTGCTACAAATCCTACATCGAATGGGGGGGGTAGCAAGGCGTGGGAGGGGAATTGGTCTTTGTAGATGGTGGGGTTCCCCCAGCCCCAACAATGAACAGTCCTGGGAGCTTTCCCAGACTCGCCCCTCAGCTCTGCATCCCTCTTTGGCTTCCACTGCATCAGCGCTCCCCGCGCTGGGCCCAGCCCCCTGCTGCTGCCGTTCATCATTTCTCATCCAATAAGTTACAGCCCCGTTAAAACGCACAGGGAATTGTTTTCTGTGTTTTAGGGCCATGAGCCCTTAAATCTCCATTTGTTTAGTGGGTGATGAATGGACCGTTGTGGTTGGTGCTGGAGCTGTGCATCGCGGGGGGAGAGCTCTGACTACAGAGTGCTCCCTCCTGCAAGCAAAACTCCCCGGTTCGGTTCATAGCAGGGGTCAAGGGAGGGGTTTGGATGGGCTAAGTTGGAATGTTTGAGCTTTATTCCTGCACTGCGGGGAGACTTTGATGTCTGGGAGGAGGGAGGGAGCTGCTCTGTGGCATGGATACCAGGACAATCGGCTGTGCTACAGGAGCCAGGGCTGGGAGTCTTGGGCCCTTCAGCTGCCTGAAGGACCAATTCAGATAGTGGGTGGGAGCCCTGACATCAGGAAACCGGGATAAATGGACATCCTCAGCACAGAGGGCAGTGGAACGAGGGAGAGGGCTGGGATGCGTTGTAGAAGCACAGAGGGCTGGCTACAGGCATTTGGGGAAAGGCTCTGCTGGCATCCAAGGAATGCCATAGCTTAGTGGCTTCCCAGTGGCAGGAGGAGTCCTGCGTGATGCTGGAAGTTAGGTGGCTCTTGTAAGATTGCCATTGCTAATAACATTGTGGAGATGTGGGCCATGGCCATCACTGTGTGGCTGGCTTCCTTCTTTCTCTGTGGGCCTGTGTTCTTGCAAATGCAGTTTTAAGTCAGTCTTGCAGCGCTTTGGACCTGTCTAATGGTTTTGTCGCTGGATGTAAGCTTCGCTGCGTTACTTTTATCCCACAGTTGAGTCTCAGGGTCGAGCCTTGAGCAATAATAAATTCCTGATCTAAGCCGCTCTGCCTGCGCTGCTGATGCATTTCAGTTTTTCCTCTCTTCCCTGTCTCTTCAGGCTGCAGGCCACTGGGAAGAGCCTGTGAGGGAAAAGCCAGCTCTGTTCTCCTGCCTGGGGCACAGTGCAGCAGCCATTCCCTTGCCCTGGACCTCCAGCGCTTGCGTAAGTGGCAGGAGTAGGCACCGAAGGAGTTAAATAGTGCTGGAAAAATTGGTATTTAATCCACTGCTGTTCCTTCTAGCAAACCTAGATGGGAAAATGCCTCCCTGTTGGAAATAGCGCCTCTCGGAAATGGAAATGCAGGATGGCTGGGGATTAGGGTGCCTATCGCTGGAAATGGGTTTCTTATCGTCTCTCTGAGCTGAATTGGTGGGACAGCCTCTGAAAATTGAATTGCCTTCCCTTTTTCTGTCTCTACCATTGCATTCTTCCTGCGCTCTAGCTTTGCACCCACCTTCCCAGCATCTGGCCTCCCTTGTCCCAGCCTCAGCAGAGCAGGAGCTGCCTCTGAGAGGGTGCGTGTCTGTGGAGAGGGACCATCCCAGCTGGAAGGTGGGCAGCACAGGCTACATCTGGGAAGATTCATCCTTTGGATTCTCAAGGCCGGGAGGATGTAGTCCCTCTTTCCAAGCTTCCCTCTGACCTTGCGAGGACAGTGGTGGCCTGGCAGACCCTGGTTTAGGGCAGTATGACCGAAGGTGTGAGTTGATCAGAAGACATCAGGCACAACTAGAAATGAGAGCTGGTGATGAGGGGCTGGGGGTCAGGCAGGGGGGAGGCAGAGAGGAAGGTGAGAGTAGCTGGAACAGATCAAGGAGAGACCAGGTTGAACACATCAGAGCAGGAATGAGAATGACTGTGAGATGAGGAGCAGCCTGAACCCTGGTCTTTGCTGTGCCAGGTGGAGGCATCTATCTCCTGGGGTGGCCAAGGTGGCTCTTTCAGTTCCTCCTCAGAGTCTCTGTTCATGGTTTGAAACTTCCCACCCCACAAACACCGGCCAGCCTGTACCCAGCTCTGCGTTGGCCCCGGCTGTCCCCACAGAGCCTGGGCAGGTCAGGCCAAAGGCAGATTCAGCACCTTCTCACCGTGCGGTCTGCAGACCACAGCCAGGGCTGCAGGTGTGCTGCCTGCGGGTGTCCAGCCAGAGTGCCAGGGAATTCTTTTTAGGGTTTATTTGCAGGTTTTGGGTCGGTGGTAATTCTGTTTCACTGAGCTGTACTTTACCATAGGTCGCCAGTGCCTGATTTCATCCTTGTCACTGTCACAGTATGTTTTTTGGAGGAAATTCCCATCTCTGTTAGAGTTATGTGATAAGCACAAGAGGTGCTGAGTGTACGTCTGTCAATGGTGGGGAGCTTTTTGCTGCTCTTACAGAGCTACCATCCATGGTTAATGGAATCTGAAGCAGAACTCTCTTTCAGAATAGCCCCTCTGCACTGAGCCGGAACGCATAAAGTAATTGCTGGCCATCAGGACAAAGCCCTAGCCAAGGGCCTGGTTCCTCTTGCAAGAGCAGGCTGTGCTCAGGTCGCAGAGGCTTGCTGCCTGCCCTGAGAAAGAATAGGAGTCCTCTCTTCTTACGAGGGTGCTGTTCTTGCCCTCTGCTGAAGGACTGACTCAAATTGCTGACAAATAATGGGAAAAAGGTTTCCTTTAATCAGATAAATACTTCCTTGCATTCTGAGGGGCAACTGCAGCCAGGTCTAGCCCCATCAGAAGGGTGGGGAGCCTTTATCTCTGCAGCAAAGGAAATTATGGACACAGGCATTATGTTATGTGAGGACCCTGTTGAAGAGCTGGTTGCTGGGGTGGGATGCACGTTTGCTCATTGATCCCCAGCAGCATCCACACTTGCATGGGAGGACACACCGGTTGGTTAGGCATGACACAGGCTCATCCTGAAGTGGTGGCCTGGAAAGCAGGGACAGGGATGGAGGCAGACCCAGAGCAATCCTTAACGCGATTTCGGAAAGTTTCCGTGTTTCCAGCCCCACGTGCTTCTGCACAGACTCAGACCTGCCCCACGGCCGTGTGCCAGGGGAACGGAGCCATGGTGTTATCCCAGGAGTGTTGCGCAAGGGGGTTGTTTCCCCAGCACTTTGTCCGGGGCCCAGTTCCTCAGTGTCCAGGTCCACCTGCGCTCTGCCACAGGAGGAGTCATGGTGGGGGCCAGCACAGAGCTGCTCCTGTGTCACCCGTGGCTATGGAGGGTCACCCAGCTGGGCACGGCTGTGCCTGGCCTGCATGTGTGTTTTGCCCTATGGGGCCATCACAGCCCCCTGGGTGTCATCGTGTGTTTAACAGTTTATCCGAAGCAACTTCTATTTCATTTTGGGCTAAAACTGATAAATCAAGGTGACTTTGGGGAGAGAAATAATTCCTTTCCCAGGATTTGCATAATCCTAGCTGGTGATATGATAATGGTGTTTGTTAAAGACCCAACACAATGAATTAATACTCTGGAGTTGCTGCTGCAAAATGCAAAGCAGGTAATTTACTGTGGGTGCAAGGGAAAGTGTGAGTACAGCAGCATGGCTGTGGTAGCATCAGGCGCAGGAGACTTGTTGGCACAGGCACAGCCAGGGTGTAGCACAGCCAGTAACAGTTCCCCCTGTACTCTGCTTGGCCGTGGCTACAGGCTGTGCTGAGCTTGGCCAGGGCAGGATCACCTGTTTCAGTCCCTTTCCCCACTGTCTTTATGGCGTTGGGACCAGGTTTGTCTCCCAGGTCGTTCTGGAGAGCCGGCCACACAGGGACAGTCCCTGCTGGAGGAGGGACAGGGGAGCTGAGGGTGACATGTATCATGCTGGTTCCTAAGGGACCTCTGGGCACAGAGATGCCCTGGGGGCAACCCCTGTCACTGCGCTTCATGCCAGCTGCAGTGGTGAGGAGCTGGGCCCTGGCACCGTGCTTCATGCCACCTTGGCCACCCCCAGCAGCCAAGAGGCTTTGATGCCATTCAGCCCTGAAGAGGTGGAAAACCTCTTAGGTTCTACTTAGGAAAACCCCCCCGTGCGGAGGGGGAAGGCCCTGTGGCAGGTCAGCCAGCCTGGAGACCTGCTGGATCCAGCCACAGTCCTCAGCTTTCACCCTGCGCAGCCGGGCTCACAGCGGGAACGGAGCTGCAGGACGAGCCGGGAAGAAGGAAGGCTTGGGATGAGGCAGAGGTGGGGAGAGAGGCTTGGGGAAGGCACACTGGTGCCCCGCTCCTTCCCTAGGCTGGTGCTGCAGCTCCAAAGCCATCCTTGCTTGCCAGACCCCACTGGAATCCTAATGCACCGTTTATCTCTGCAGCTCCACAGCTCTATCAGAGGGAGATGCTGTGCGGGAGCCAGAGCAGGATTTCAAGCTAATTGGATTCTGTGTCTCCGTGGTTTCCCGTGTAGGCAGGCGACAGGGATTAGCTCAGTGTTTCTGAGGAATAGAGGAGAGCAAGGATGACCTGCATAGGGATTTCCTCCTGCACAGCCCCTGCTGCTAGCTTCAGCAAAAGACTTTTTTGGACAGGCTGTTGAGGTGGAAGGGCCCAAAGCAGTGTGTCCCCACTCTGTGACAGCATCGCTGTCCGTATGGCTTGTGCTTTTCCTAAATCTTTGAGCCAGGTGCGGTCCTCTTCCCAGGGAAGGGAACAGCTCAAACACCTCCTGAGCCTGAGCAAGCCTGACAACCGTCTGGTCTCTGCCGCTGACCCGCTGTGGGGGGAACCAGACAGGGAAATCAAAGAACTGGTGCTTCCTGCGTGCAACCATCAACCTGCCCGACTTTGCTCCCCTTTCCCTCCCCTTTTCCCTTCCCAGACCTAGCTGCTGGCTGGGAGCAGCGTGCATTTGAACCTTCTCCCTTCCCCCAAGTTCCCAGCCTTTTTTTAGAGCCTGTCAGGGCGGGAGCAGGATTCACCTCATTAACACAGATTTATTCCTGTATAAACATTTCATTCCTTTAATTGCAAAGCAGTCGTACTGCAGGCAGCAGTGGTAATGGCTCCATTTGCACTGGGTGTTGAGACAGCGCCAGGTGCGTGAGCCTGCAGCACTGTGCATGGGGCACGCGGCCGAGGGCACACACAGTTGTGACGTGCCGTGGTGTCTCCGCGTAGAGGTGTGTGCTGTGCAGTGCGGGATCAGGCAGTCCGGGTAAGCGCGTGGCCCTGAGCACCATGCTGTCCCGGCAGGTCTGTGGTGTCACTGCTTCTGTGGCAGACCCAGAGTATCGCCCTCGCTGTGCCGAGGAAGGGCAGAGGCCCCAAGGTGCCAAGACCCGGACTCTACAAGCAGTAGAACATCGAACAAGCCCATGTGTCAGCACTCCCTTTGCCCTGTGTCCATGCTGTGCCATGCACAAAGACGTAGTCACCTTGTTGTGCACCCTGAAAGCCGCCAGGGTGCTGGGTGGCCAGTGTCTCTGCTGTGCTGGCAGACTTGCAGGTGTCCCCAGCTCAGAACTCATGGAAGGGTCTCAGAAGTGGGATACAAGCATTTCTCCAGATGCTTGGAGCTGTCTCCAGGGACAGCCCTTGGTCACCTGGATGGTGCAATGGAGTCCTGGGGCAGCAACAGAGGGACAAGGTCTTCTTAGGGCCTCTTGGCCTCTCTGGGGCAATGGGGTGTGCCTGGGGGTCACCGTTTCATGGCTCCTGGCACAACAGTACATATCTTGGGCTCCCTGATCTGTAGAAAAGCGTGTTCCCCAGGTCCCATTGCCTTGCCAGATTTGGTGCTTGCTCAGACAGCACAGACTGAGCCATGCAGAAAGCTGGGGGTGGAGAGAGGGTCTGAGCCTCCCTGTCCGGTCTAAGCCAAACCAAGGGGAGATGCTTCCGCTAGTAGGGCCAGGGAGAGATCCCCCCCCAAGGAGATCAGGGATGTAGCCTGTTCCTGCCCTTGTCACTGACTCCCCATGGCACTACCAAAATGCCACCATCTCCCAGAAGCTCCCTGGCAGCCCGGTCCTGGCAGTAGAGCGGCTCTGGGGCCCCGCTCAGCCAGGCATCGGTGCGGGAGGATGCACCCAGTCAACGGTGTCTGCTGGGCTCTAAATGCAGGGGCAGCAGGTACTTGTCAACCTGCTGCTGCACTTCATGGGCGCTGCTCTCCCACATACTCATCCAAATGTTAATTTTATGGATGCCTTTATAAATCTTGCCACTTTCCCCTGTCCACGGGCTACATAGATTTCATCTTGTTGAGAGGTGACACTTCTGGCCTTTGGTACCAGGCTATCAATTTAATACTCTGAGAGTAATAAAAAACATGGGACCATATTAACTCACGATTACTCTGCTGCTCCTTCCTGTAACTCTTTCTGTGCCATCTGAAATCCTAGGATGCTGAATAAGTGCCTCAGCTGCTGGCAGAGCCACAGCCAGAGCCAGCCTCCCAGCTGGAACAACTACATGGCTTCCAAATTGTGAGCTGCGCTTCTCCTGCTTGCCAAGAAAATGGAGGTTTGTGCCCACCTCTCTGTTAGACCTGGCAATCTGGAGAAATGCTTGTATCCCACCTCTGAGACCCTTCCGTGTGTTCTGAGCAGGGGACACCTGCAAGCCTGCCAGCCATGCGGCATATTGATTTGCCAGGCTGAAAGGAAAGGCATTTCTCTGCTCGCTGCGAGACAGCCTGGCTGCCGACGAGCCTGGAAGAACATGTTTAGGTCATTCCATCAATGTAAAGGTTAAATGTTTAGCTGCAGCTATTGAAAACAAAGCAACAGCAGCAACAACAACAACAGCAAAAGAGTCGGATGCCTTATCAATGCCTGGATTTAAGGTGTGCATCTAAGCATCTACCAGGTACGGTGCGCTGAGGTCCTCCCTGGCCGGTGCCCTGTGTCGAGGGCGCTGCCTCTCAGCACTTTGTCACCTGTGGGCAGCTGTGCAACGGCTCGGCCCCACTTCGCCCCGCTCGGTGGCTTTGCAAAACGGATTTTTGGACTCACAGTTCTGCCTGGGGATTTTGAAGAAGCGCCCGGTGTTTTAAAGCGTGTCCGTACAATTTCTGCTCTCTCCGCTGATTAAGAGGGCCTCTTCATGCTGTAGCCTTACTTTCAGCCACTCAACCTCTGTGAGAATGCCGGTGACCTGCTCTAAGCGTTATTTGAATATAGGTCTTTTGTTGAGTAAATACGGGCCTGGAAGAGTCATTTTTTCCTGCCCTGCACATATCCCATTTCAGTAAACCAGTCGATTTCTCATACATTTGACTTGTATTGTTTTGAAAAACCACGTTGTAAGTTTCCATTTTAGCATCATAAAGCAGGTTGTCTTTTGGGCAGCATGGCTCGCAGATTTCATGCCTTCAGACCAGGACAAATATGCATATTATTAAAAGAAAAAACTAAAACCTCATCATGACGCAATATGTTTAACAGTCCCATAATGCCTGAATTCCCTCTTCCTTTCACATTTGTGGGCACGTCACAGCAATTATCCTGCTGCCGGGCCATTGCCTCTGGAGTCCAGGCTCATCCTTTGCAATGCCATGCCTTGAAGACCTGCAGAGTCCAAGGCAAACACCAGGAGACGCTTCTTCCAAGTCAGGGGCAGAGGCCCTGCTCCATGTGTATGCCCCCCTGCGCTCTGTCTGTCTGCGTGCCTTTTCTCGTCACCCCGTCTCCCCAGGGTGGGAGTTCCTCCAGACTCTTGCTGGCGTGGGCTGCCCATGGTAGGGCCCTTTGTGCAATCACACCCTGCCAAATGAGGGGCCTTTGCCTGCTCAGGAAGGGTTTTTCAGTTTATAGTCGTGTCCGCAGCATCCAGAGTAGCACCAGGTGCTCAGAGCCTCCGTTCCTAAGGCCAACTCTTTGCTGCGTGCAGGAGGCAATGGCTCCTGGCAGCGGCTGTGTGGGAGCTGGCGGGGGGCTGTGCTGAGCAGGTCGAGGTGCTATGGTGCTGCCACTCTGGTGCAGGGTGTTGGCATTAGGTGCTGGTCCGTGTAAACTGCTCTCTATACCCTGTCACCCCATTTCTGTTCATCTCTGGCAGTTGCTGCCCCTGTTAGATGAGCGTATGGTCCACTGCAACCCACAACCAGCTGGCTCCCGTGATGGGAGAAGCGGAGCAGACTGATCCACTGGGGGGACTTCATCAAAAGGCTCACTGGGGAGCAGCCGTGTGACTCCGCTGGCTCCTAAACTGGGCTCCAGTGTGATGGATGCCGTGGGCCCCCTGTGCTGCTGTGCATCAGCCCAGCCACAGGCTACGGCTGAATGAGGTGGCTCTGGGTCGCAGGTACCCAGTGAGCACCCAGGTCCCAGCTGAGCTGTCACCTGAGAAGCAGCAGCAGATGGATGTGGAAAGCCTTTAAATTCAGCACATGATCAATACTAAACTGATCTTCTGGAGTCTCTTATAAAATTACCCCAGCCTCATGCATCTAATTGTAAAAAAATCACTCAGCACGCTAGGGAGGTGTGAGAAACGCCGCAGACCCTATTTAGGATCCACAGAGCCAGAGTAAGTGACTTTACAATTGTTTCTTGCAGTAAATAATTCATCCACTTTACATTTGGTTTTAGTGCTACCCCCATGCCCCTGTCTCAGTTCCTTTCTACCAGTTTCCCTCCCTTGTCCTGGAATTCCCACGCTGGGTAGTTTCTGTCATTGTGATTCCCTGCCATGCACACACGTGGGCTTGTACACACACACACACAGACACAAACCTGTCCCAGTCCAACTTTTATTGATCGCTGTACCAGGGAGAGCCGTGCTGGGGTAGAGGCGATGCTGTTTGATGGCTCAGTCCGGTCCCTGGCCTGGCTTTGCCTCCTTGGTCTCTGCCTCAGTGCTGCTTTCGCATGGTGCCAACAGACGGAACTGTTGGGAATGCATTAACGATGCTAATAGTATTTCTATACTAATTAGTAATGCCATTTGAACAAACTCTCTCTTTATGATGCAAATTATCAGCCAGCCAGGTGCGGAGTGGGGGCTGCAGCTGGCACACAGAGAGTGGCCGTGAAGAAAGCTGTCCTGGCGTGGGACCGGGCTGTGGCAGGAACTCCTCACCGGGCGCCCATCCCGAAGCCCGGGGCTTCCCTGCGCAGTCAGAGCCACGAGGGACAAGGCAGCAGCTGGATGGGACACGGTATGTGGGGCATGTCACACCTGGGCTAGGGTGCCTGGTGGGCTCTGTCAGGATCACACACGCTTGCCGGTGTGGACTCTGGTGGCTTGCTGAACCGGAGGGCTTGTGTGTCAATGCAGGTTGCTACAGCTTCTAAAAACAGGATGATGGGAGTCCCTGCCATGGGATGAAGCGCGTCTGGCCCCGTCAGCTCAAGCAAGGCTGTTCTGTGCATCTCTGGAGGCCCCTGGCAGCACACTAGCTCCTGGGGCATCCTGCTTCAGGATAGTTTTGTGGAAAAGACTGAGGGCTAGAGTGCCTCTGGCACAAGCTGCTTTGCCAGTTTCTCACCCCTGCTGCTCCTTGCGCTGGAATCTGTCTGCCAACGGGCTGCCCCTCCATGAGGTGTGAGTCCAAGGCCCCCAGTGCTGTGGACATGCAGAGCATGATGCTCCCAGCAGCTCCGGGTAGGCACCTGCACACCATGGGCAGTGTCCCCAGGAGGGACCTCTAAGCTGAGTAAAAGGAGTCCAGTTCTGGGCCCCCCACTTCAAGAAGGACAGGGAACTACTGGAGAGAGTCCAGCGGAGGCTACAAAGATGATCAAGGGAATGGAGCACCCCTCTGATGATGAAAGGCTGAGAGACCTGGGTCTGTTTAGCCTGGAGAAGAGAAGACTGGGGGATCTTATCGATGTTTATAAATGTCTAAAGGGCAGATGTCAGGAGGATGGGGCCAGACTCTTTTCAGTGGTGCCCAGCAACAAGCCAAGGGGCAACGGGCACAAGCTGGAACACAGGAAATGCCATCGCAACATGAGGAAAAGATTCTTTACTTTGAGGGTGACAGATCACTGGCACAGGCTGCCCCAGAGAGGGTGTGGACTCTCCATCTCTGGAGACATTCAAAACTCACCTGGACGTGTTCCTGTCCAACCTCCTCTGGGTGACCCTGCTCTGGCAGGGGGTTGGACTAGATGATCTCCAGAGGTCCCTTCCAACCCCTGCCATTCTGTGTGTTTGTGTGTCTGTGTGTGTGTGTCTGTGTGTGTGTGTGAGAATGTGTGTGTGAGTCTCCACCTGACCGTGGCCTGAGGTTGCCTGTTAGGGCAAACTTGAGCATAGGAAGTTCCACCTAAACATGAGGAGGAACTTCTTTACCTGGAGGGTGGCAGAGCCCTGGCACAGGCTGCCCAGAGAGGTGGTGGAGTCTCCGTCACTGGAGACATTCCAAACCCACCTGGACACGTTCCTGTGCCACCTGCTCTGGGTGACCCTGCTCTGGCAGGGGGTTGGACTGGGTGATCTCCAGAGGGCCCTGCCAACCCTATGATTCTACGATCAGCAAAGCCCAGTCCCTAGCCTGGGATCCCATCAGGGTGGGGAGGGTAGGGAGGTGCGTGCACAGCCCTGCTGGCCCCCTCACCACTCCGCTGGCTGCCAGCGAGTGAAGGGGGATGGAGGAGCACAGGGCAGGCACCCGGCATCTCTGCTGTCTGTGGGGCCAGGCCCTGGAGCCGAGCACTCCGCGTACCCCTGCCAATGGCAGCTGGTGGCACTTGGCACCTCTGGAGCCATCCTCAGGGCTCTGAATTTGCTCTCCATCCAAGCCGTGTGCCTGGGCTGGGCCCCACACGCTCCCCATGGGTTTAGGCAAGTGGTGCCCATGGGGCTGGCTGCCAACGGTCCCCCTGTGCCACCAAACAGCAGCCCGTGGGTCTGGGGCTGTCGCGGCCGTGTCAGGCTGAGCTGACAGGCCGGGTGTGAAAGCAAGATGAATGGGCTGAAGTTGGTGAAAATGATTCTAATTTATAATCTGCTGCTTTGCGGAGCTCCTCAATTAATTCTCTCTAGATACATAAGTAGGCCACATGTTTGCTTTGCTTCAAATGTAATAAACATTACACTCTGTCCCCTGCTTTTGGTGCTGGTTCCTGTCAGAGCATTCCTCCCCATGGCTAATTCCTCACACCTGTCTCCCGGGCTCCTGGGACCTGGGCTGAGCATGGGGCGGAAACGCCAGGCTCCAGGAAACCTGTGGCACGGAGAGATAAATGGCTGATCAAAGGGCTAGTGCACAGTGCCTCTGAATATTTAGTCGCCGGCAAGGCAGCCCAGCCCGCTCGGGAAGGGGTTTTGTTCCTGACGAGCTGTTTGCCCAGCTCCGCTCCGCGGGGCGAGCAGCTGGGGCGGGACGGGGTGCTGTGATCCGCGTGCTCTCAGGCCACGGGGAACTGGCAAAAGGTGGGGTGTAGCACCAGTGGGGAGGCATCTGCCATGGAGCCAGGCCAGGAGCTGCAGCACCCCTGCCCAGATCTCCTGGAAAAGCCAGAAAGACGTGGGGAAGGTCCCAGCAGGTGGAGGGGAGCCTGCTTGGGACATTCATGGCCCTGAAGTGTCAAGATGCCCAAAGAAAGGCCTGACTGCCCCTCCAGCCAAGGACAGTACCTCCCAGGAGTTTGGGCACTGCTGGCCCAGGTAGTGCTAGTACCTTTGTCAGGTGGAAATAGAGGTGACGGGCAGTTTCTTCTTCCTTCAAAGGCCTCCTCTGCACGTAAAAACAGAACCGATTTTGCATTGCCTTGCTGATCCCTCTCACCTCCTTCCTCACCTGCAGGGGATGGAGGTTGGTTCCAGATTTGCTGATAACAAGGGTGCGGAGAGGTTTGCATGAGAAAAAGCCGTGTGCTGGACCTTGGGCTTCAGTTTTTGTTTTGATTGTTTTGTCACTGATGACAATCTTCACTCTCTCTGCCTTGTTCTCTACCTCCTTCCCCAGGACAGTCATTGTGGCCTCTTCACCTGCCTGACAAGTCAAGCCCATCTCACAGGCACTGAGTGTGAAAATGGGTTGAAAAGCCCAGGTTTTGTCTTTGCCATCACAACTATCCCCCATCTAAACCACAAGGCTGCCAGGACTGAGGCAGCAAGTTCTGGCGTTGGAAGCGTGCGTACCTTTTGCTGAACTAGTGACCCTCCTGTTTGTCCTGCCGCCTGTGGCTTCCATGGGCCCCAGGCATCGGGAGACCTTCCCCAGGCCTTCCTCTCCTTTCCACACCCAGGAAACACCCTCCATCCTTGCTTCGTTTCCCCAGCCTGCTCCGCACCCTGGCCTTGCTCTGGTGCTGTGTTGGTTCAGCAGGTGAAGATACGTAGAGCTGCTCTGCTCATTGAGATGCCTTTGGTGGAGGGTGAATTAATTGGAATCGGTATGTGCTGGGTGACGGTGCCCACTTCCATCTGTTTTGATGGATTATTGATGGCTGTGCAGAAAAGTGGGGGCAGCTTACTTGGCACTGTGTTTTCACCACCTCCTGAGGAAAGAGAACTTTAAAAATCAGTTTGGAGTGTAGTTTAATAGTGGATTTCAGCACTCCTGCCACTAACAGCCAGGCCTTTCTCTTCTCTCTCACGTGGCTTTCCCCCTTGCACCCACAGCTTCTCTGCTGGCATCTCAGTGCAAGCAAAGCACTTGCCTGGCCTTGGGCTCCCGTCCTGCCCTGACTGGTCCAGAGCCAGCCACACTTGCTGGTGGCCCAGAGCCAGCCGCTCCACGTCCTGCAGTCCGCCTTAGGGCAGGGACAAATTCCTTGAGCCCTGGTAGGCAAGAGGTGCTGGCTTCTCCCTCTGCACCACAGCACCCAGTTCTGCGCTTGCCGCAGGCGTGAGGAGCCCGGCTCTGCATCTGCAAAGTGTCTGACGGCACCGAGGGCACGCACCTCCCGCCGACCCTCACGCCGTGGGGGTGAGCATTCACTCTGCGCTCCCTGGGGAGCTTCTAGCAGGAGGAGCTGTGTTGGGGGCTCTCAAGCACAGAGATGCCAGCCTGGCCTCGGGGCACGTGGCACCCCCTTTTCCTGGAGCCCCAGACACCAGCACTCGTGTGCCCCATGCAGGCCTGCCAGGGAGAGGAGCCAAGCAGCAGCTGTTATCAGGCTCACACAGACCTTCCCATCTGGCTGCTCTTCTGAGGAGTGATCCATGCTCCCCGCAGGTGCCCGGCAGCCTTCTCTGGGAGGTGCAGCCGTGGTGGGAGGTGCAGCTGCTCTCTCTGCAGAGTCTCGGCGAGAAACAGTCTCAGCCCGTCCCCTCCCAAGCCAGGTTGGTACAACCCCGGCAGTGCCTGCAGCCCCTTTTCTCCTCTCAGATATGCAGCTGGGAGCTGATACGGAGCCCTGGGATTTGAATCGGCTCAGGCAGCTTGAACTCTGCTGCAAGAGGCTGGAAACACAAAGCTCAGCCTGTGCCTGGGTGCGGAGCATTGGGGATGGAGAGCCGGTGGGCTGCAACAAGAGGATGCACAAGGCCCTTGAGACTCTAAAGCCACTACTTCTCCCAGCTGCTGTGAGGCGCAGTCCTCTGAGTCCTCCCCTCTGCCCTGCGGAGGTCTGCCAGGGCACCGAACACCTGGGATCAGGGATGGTCAGTGTCCGCAGTGCTGCTCTCCGTCTGTCCTCCTCACGGACGTTTGCAATGTGCGGCTGGAGCAGGTGAAGGTGAAGGGAGAGCTGCCCCTCTGCCTGGACGGAGCTCAGACTGAAGACCTTCCCTGTGGTGTTGTCAAGCTCTGTGACTGCAGAGACTCAGCCAGGACATTGTCATCTCTCCTGTGTCTCCTGAAGCTTCTGGGAAGGGCTGGTGCCCCCCACCCCGTTGTCAGACCCTCTTGCTTTTGTGCAGCCTGGCCTGAGGCAGCGGTGTGGGGCTTGTGCTGTGGAGATTGAGGTGGGCTGCAGCTGTGCCACTGCCTGCAGATGCTTCTGCATGGCACAGGGCAAAGCAGCGGTACCCTCGGGTGCCTGTCCCTGGCATATGGGGAGAGGTGCTGGCTCCTGGGGACCTGTGCCAGGGTGTGTTTCCAGGCCTGAGATGGGAGTGTTTCTCCCCGATCAATGCAGTTTGTTTCAGAGGTGATGGAGCACTCACTGCAGGAGCAGACCGAAGCTGGTGGGCACAGGCGCAGCCAGGCTGGTGGAGCAAGACATTTTAAATGCTTTTCATTTGAGCCCTCTGCAGCCCGTGCCTTGCCAGGAGTTGCTCTCTGTTTTCAGTTGGCGTTGTAATTGCGTTAGATCCCAGTAAACAAGAACTTTTCCAAGTATGTTGCAAGAACCAGGGCAGTTCCGCGCATGTGGGTCATGTCCCTGGGGACAGGGCTGCTGGGTGCTGCTGGCCCAGTGACACAGCTGCTCCGCACCTTGGCTTTGGGCATCCCCAACACCTTCTCAGGGGAGGCTGAGCCGGGGATCTGGCTGCGGAGAGGGAGAGGGCAGTCCCTTGGCCACCACCCTGGGGAGCAGGACTCTGCTCTCAGCCTGGGCTGGACGCTCCTAGCACAGCTCTGCTCCCTCTGCGGGTCTTTCCTGCTCTTTTCTCACCCCATCTACATCCCAGAGAGAGGACAAAGGACCGTGACAGGTTAGAAAAGGTAACAGAGCTGAGAACCCAGGACCACCAAGCCCCACCAGCCTTCTCAGCCTCAGGTTCCCTCAGCTTTCTTGGTATTGCCCTCATGCTGAGAGAGCTGCCAGTGTCAGACCCTGCTTGCACCCAGCTTCCCCATCCTGCCCTGGCTCCTCTCCTAAATATATTCTTACATTTTATGACTCTCAGAGGTTTTTAAATTTAATGGGTTCTTTTTTTTCTTTCTTCCTTCTTATCACCTGAGCTGGATCCTCTCTGAGCTGCTGCCAGCTCCAGGGATTACAAGTGAATAATTTAGGCCTGATGGTGCGTTTGAAGTTTAAGAGAAGGAAGTGGCACGTGTAGCCTGCTCCTCATCCTGCTCCAGGGCCATGGTGCAGGCTGCTGCTGTTTCTCCAAAGGCAATTTCAAGGATTCCCTAAGGAGCCACAGGCCGAACATTGCACAGCTCTACTCGGGCATGGTCTTCCAGATCCTGGCAGCCTGGAGGCCGAGGCTCCCAGGGTACCACAGGAGCAATGGGCTCGTTTTCCCCAGCTGCCCTCCCAGGCTGCTGCTCTGCAAGGAGGCAGCTCCCCAGCACCAGCCCTGGGGGATGGCTGGGTGCACCGTGGACTGGACCACAGCACCGGACCTGGGAGAGGGACTCAAGGCTTTGCTTGCCAGCCCAGGGCCAGGAGGGCTTAAATGCCAAGCCCACGTGTGTGTCTTGGCAGCTCTGAAGCACAGTGAAGAAGACCATGGGCAAACAGGAGCTGCTGGAGAGCTGACTTATGGGCTAGCTGCTGCTGGGCGAAAGGAGGTGCCTCGAGGGTCACCAGCCTGCTGTCTCCAGATACTGGTGGGGGAAGGAGGGACTTGCAGCGTGCTGAGCAGTGGCAGTGCAGAGCTCTTGGCTGGCTTGCTCGTCTTTGCTGAGCACAGAGCACACGGCTGCTTGGGTCTGCCAGGGAGCACCGAACTCCACAGGGTCCGGCAGCAGACGAGACTTCCCTCCCCATATCCCATCAGTGGCCTCTGTGGTCTGTGCTTGCACAGTGTCAAGTGTTGGTAGTTCTCAGGACAGGGGGCACAGAAAGATACTCTGGGAAATAATTTTTAACCCCCTGCAATTCACTGTTCAGAAAGGTACACCACTTTGGTGGCAGCCCTGATGGAGGCAATCTTTTCCTCATACGCACAATTCTCTTTGCAAGGTGGCTCTGATAAAATTTAAGTATGAACTTTACTTGTTTCCAGGAGCTCTTGGAAGAACTAAAAACGTATCACAGGGTCCAGCATTAAATCCTTCCCTGCTGGGATGCAGCAGAGAACGGAAACTGTCAGGCAGTTTGAGATCCACTTAACAGCAATTAGTGCAGATGAAAGAAGCACTAACGCGAAAGCCCCAGTCTCTGTGCCTTGGGTGGGAGGAGGAAAGGAATGTGTAAGAGAAAATGTAAACATGAAAAAATGTGGCTGTGTCTCCCACAAAACAATGAATCATTTTAACATTTCCAATCCTTTTCATGCAAGCAGAAACAGTCGATCAATATGTGACAGAATTAAAGACCTGCAGTAAAACCTTGGAGCTGAGGATCTGTGAGAATTGTGAATACAGAGTAATCTGCGGAATTCTGCATACAGCATAAAAGAAAGGCAAATGTATGTACAAAAGCCGGACGGTGCAACCGCAGAAGTCTGCTGGGCAAGAGGACTCCTCTGCCCACCCAGAGGAGCACCCGTTGGAGGGGAGAAGCCATCACTGGCAACGGATATGGAGCACCTACAGAAAGTAGGAGTATTTCCCAGAAAATTCCAGGTTACAACAAATGTGGCCCTAAACCGCATCCTTGTAAAAGCCAGCAACATGGGATTCAGAATGTGCGTTCACAAAAGCTGCAGCTGTAGCCATGGCTCTGGAGGACTTTCGGCCAGTAAGGGCATCTCATAGACTTTATCCTGTGAAGTGGTGAAAACAGTCAAGAGATGCTATTCTATGATTCCATGCCACAGCTGACTTCAAGACAATGACAATTTCAAGGTAGGTTAATAGGATGATATCCCTGGGAAAAGGAAAGGCAGGAGTACAACAGCTAAACAGGTGAACACTTAGTTATGTCCACAAAGGGTGTGATGGACTATGGTTGAATCTATTCTAAAAGAGTCTATACTGGGCCATTTGAAAAGTTGTAGGGAAGGCACAATTGCACAGTTTGGAAATACCATAATTTTTAGGAAGTCAGGATCATTCTCTGGATCATGGTAATTGAGTGAGCAGAGGAGCTCGACGTGATGCACTTACAACGTGTCTTTTGGGAGGTTCAGATTCCTGCAGTTGCACTTTGGAAAAGCTGTAGAAGCTTATCATATATGCAGGGAAGGCTGCTACTGGCAGCAGCAGAACAATAGATGGCACAAGGAAAGCATAACTTTGAAGAGAACTCAGTACAACAGGGGCTGCCAGGGGGATGAAGGAAGCCGGGATCTGTGCACTGGATGTGCACAGATATTGTCTGTTAAAAGCAGTGGATCTAATAGTAGTGGCGGCTGAGCAGGATTTGTGTTAGAGGGGACTGGGCTTGATGAAAGATAAGCAGAGCTGGGTCTGATGCTGCGCCTTCCAGGTGTAGGCACTGGATAGGGCTTCCTTTCTCTTCGGTGTAGGAGGGCTTTGCTGGTCCCTCCCAACCACATTATGGTGGTCTTCCCAGTGCGTAGCCCATATCCTTCAGAGGGCTGGGCTCGGCACTAGCGGACCCCAGAAGTGGTCAGATCTCTCCGCCTTTCTGGGATGGGAGTCCAAAGACCATCCTAATACCAGAAGTAAACAACTATTTTTTGAAGCTTACATCCTCTCCACAGCTTTTTGCAGCCAGATTGTGGCTTTCGCCGCATCACAGTTTTCCTGCCATTGTTATGGGAAGATTGCGATTGCTTTGAGCCCTGTTTCTCCCTGCTCTTGGCTGGTGTCAGGGCCACAGAAGAGTGTGTGTGAGTGTGTGAGAGAGTGACTCTGTGTGTGTGCATGTGTGTTTACTAGGGAGAGAATGACAAAAGGAGGCTGTATCATGCTCCTCCTGACCTGTCCTAAGCTTTCCATCTATCTGGGACCCTTGGATGCAGCCCAGACCTGATAGCCCGAACCTCTGCCTTTCCTGTTTTCTTTGCTCTGGTTTGTTATGTTGCATATCTGGAGCACAGCCTCAGTCGTCCACTCTCTTGGAATGCCCAGGTGGTGAACCGCGCATCTAGCTGTAGGTCTTGGGAGCAAACAACTTGGAATGAGCTCCTGTGGCACTGACAGAAGGGCATTGTGTGAACACATCCCACAGCAGGGTGTCATCCTCCCCAGCTCACCTCGCAGTCACGCTGGCTGCCTGCCCGCTAGCAGAGCAAACACTTGCCATTGGGCTTTCTTGAGGACCCAGTCTGGGACTGGACCATCAAGGCAAATGCTGAACGTCTGCTACAAATAACTGTCCCAACCATTAATTTTTATAGGCTGAGTGGCAGGATTTCATGCTGGGCACAACCAGCAGAGGAGATGAAAGCTCGAAGCCAAATAGACATCACAGAGCCAGTACAAATGCTATTTATTAAAGAAATGCCTGGATTGCAGAGGAAGCAGAAAGGTGCGTCTTGAAAGGAACCTTTAATGCCTGTGAGTGAAAAGCAACAAGGGCTGGGAAGCAAGAGGAGCTGCCAGAGGCAACAGCTAATGGACCTGGTCCTGGGGTGAGCTGGCAGCAGGGAGCACGTGGCTGGGAGCCAAAGGGTAAGTTGCGCTGCTTCTCCTGTGGCCATAAAAGCAAGAGCGGAGCGAAGGGGCTGCCCGAGCTGAGCTGAGGGGCAAGAAAGTGCTGCTGGGGAAGGGGATATCCCCAGGCTCCCCCGGGGAATTGCTGTTCTTTGCTGTGGTCCGTGCAGAGAAACTGATAACTGTGCCCCGCTGTCAGCAGGGTACGTTGCAGTTCTGCTCCCTTCGGCAGTGGAGCGGGACTCCAGCTCCCACCTCATGGTCCAGACGCAGGGCATCAGCCGCTGAGCTCACCTGAGGAGACTCCTCATCCATCCCTTCCCAGTGTGTAGGCACAGCCACTCCAGGCTGTGGGAGGGCTCCAAGCCCTCCTTCTCCCACCACCGCAGAGGCCTGCCCCATGCAAGGACAAGTTTCCCCCTTCAAACAGCAAACCGGTCCCTTTCTTCCAGCTGTACATGCCCCGGCCAGGCTTAGGATACTCATGGGGGTGAGCATTGCACAGACCACTCTTGCCTTCCACACCATCTCCCTGCCCTCAGACCTTGCGTTTTCCCCTGCGAGCCGCCCGATGGCACAGCAGCCTGTCCTGTCATGCCAGCTGCTCATGCGCATGCCTGTCCCCAGCCCCGGAGCCGCTCTGAGCAGCAGAATCTGCTGCATTAGGTCGATTTCAAGAGCCCCTCCAGGTCAGTTAGCAATTACCTGCACTAGATACGCGCTTGGAAAGGAGCTTCTGATCTCTTCAATGCACTCGTTTTCCTCTTTCAATTTCAAATTCGCCTCACTGGAAATAGGCACTTCAGCCTCTTTTACAGACCATGGTAAATTAGGATTTTGTCCAGTTCTGTTGGTTTTGCTGATACAGATGTTTTTCCCTACAGAGGCAATGCCATGGCCAATCTGAGGTGTGTCCAGACCCCCTCCGTTCAAACTCTCCCAGCTGAGCCTGCAGGTGATGTCATGGTACGCAGAGTATTTCTGCACAGACCACTGGCCCTGGCGTGTGCTGAGGAGCCTCTCCCAGGATGGGCACCCTGGTGCCAGCACTCTTGTTAGCAATTCAGACTGGTGGCCCGTGTCATTGAGACATGGCCAGTGAGCAAAGGCATTCCCTCCCTTGAAGAGTCAGCTTCCGTGCAAGTTTCCCATCTGCATGCTCCCGTCTTGTCCTGGAAGGAAAAGGACTGGAAAGAAGGCCAGCCAGTGTCTTTGCATCTGTCCTTACCCTTGTGTTGAAACTTGACTGCCAACAACTTGTCACAAAGATGTTTTCTACAGCGACGTACTTCATGCTGGGCTCTTCCAGCGTAGCACTGGTCACACTGTGGGAACGCTCCGGCTGGTTCATTCTGCTGCTCAGCTGAGGAAGACGCGTTCTCCTGCTAGTGTCCAAGGACAGGCTCCCAAGGGAAGGGAGTTGCACCGCAATCATGCAGCTGGTGCATCTGCGGCAGTCTTTGGGGCCGCCGCAGAGCCTTCCCCTAGCCCTCCCCTCCATGGGCTCAGCCAGGAGCGGCCAGGGCCAGCCATCTGCGTGCAGGACACTGGGGAAGGGGTCTGGCAGTTCACTGCTGTCCTCTCCATGGGACTCCTGGGGGCTGATGTGGTCACAAAACACCCTGTCCCCAAGCAGTGGTTCAGCGCTCAGAGGCAGAAGCAATTTTACATAAAGTTCAATTAAATATTTGCTTTATAATTGCGCAACAAATTATTCATAAAGGCTTTGGAATCTAATCACAAGGCTGACACCATGGAGTCTGCAAATGACACAGTACTTGGGGAGAATAAAGATGGGGGGGAGCTGCCAGACTCTGGTGACAGACAGTGCCTACATGTATGGGACAGTGGGAATGCGCCCAGGAAAAGACTGGAAGTGGCACCAAAGAGCCTCAGCAAGGCAGGGCCATTTGGCTAGCAGGAGTAAGTGGGGTGGCATGTGAGAAATGGCTCTGGGCAATAGATTGGGGGGGGTTGGCCCACGTGTGCCCAGCAAACGGGGCAGTGCTGGGCTGTGGTCCTCCCAACCGTGTTCTGTCCGCTCCGGCTTCATGTGGGCAGGCTCTGTGGTGTCTTAAGGAGTGGCCCCAACGCCACAGGACCTGTGTGAGCACAGAATTGCTGCCTTCAGCTCTTGCCCCCATCTCCAGCAGGAATCACAGGGGGTGCAGAGCCTCTCCCTAGCCATGGGGTATGAAGAAAGTCATGTGGTGCGACCAGCCTGCAGGGTCCATCCTTCTAGACCTGTGCCAGAGCAGTGTCCAGGAAAAGGCAGGTGGCAACCCGGACATGTTGCAACCCACATTGCAGCCCCCAGGGGACAGCCACGAGGAGGCAAGGACTTGCTGCTTGCAAGAGGTGGCTGCTAAGCACAGCAGGAGCAAATGTGACCACCCAGGGACCCTCGTTAGGGAGCTTGGCAGGGGGACTTTTTCCATGCAACCTTCATGGCATCTTGAGCTGCAGCTCTGGGAGCAAAGCCCTCTCTGCCAGTCCTAACACCCAGTATTCAGCTCC
Source organism: Chroicocephalus ridibundus (assembly GCF_963924245.1). Classification (NCBI taxonomy): domain Eukaryota; kingdom Metazoa; phylum Chordata; class Aves; order Charadriiformes; family Laridae; genus Chroicocephalus; species Chroicocephalus ridibundus. The sequence goes on along the minus strand of NC_086295.1, from coordinate 6,250,767 downwards.
TTTCGGGGTGAACTTGGAGGGCAGCAGACTGATCCCGCACCCCTTGAAAAGCATGACCGGTGGGACTGAGCTCTGTGAACCTCTGTTCTGCTGAGATGAGCTCAGAGAATGAAATCAGGTCTGCTTGGGCAGACGCCACTGCAGCCAGGTGCTGCTTTGCCTAGCAAGCACCCATCCATCCCAGATTCTGTCCCCTGCTGTCATCCTGGGCAGTGGCCTGCAGACAGCCCCTGTCCCACCAGGGGGAAGCCCTGCAGGGCACCCAGCGCTGGGTAGGCTCTGACTGACAGGGGAGCTGGATCCTGGACAGAGAGCTGGACTGGAGATGGATTGCCTGCCAGCCAAATGTGGACATTAGACAGGGAGTTAGATTAATGGGAGCTGGCTCTGCCAAGAGAGAGGTGAGTCACAGAGCTTGTCCTGTGCTGAATCTGTTTCTCCAATAGGGAAGAAGTAGGAGGATTTAGCAAGATTAATTTCTCATAGAGTTGTGAGAATAGCCAGGATTCATGGGCTTCTCGGCAACAAATTTCCAAGTAAGGAGACAGGACTTTGACTTGCTCCACGTGGCACAGCACAGATCTGTACTGGTAACGCTGGAATTCCCTGCCACTGGTCACAGGTCAGATCGACCATGCTTCTGTGCTCACACATGAACCCTGCAAAGCACAGGCTGCACAGAAGTGTCAAGAAAGCAGTGGCTCAAAAGCACCTCTTCCCCGAATTTTCCTGAAGTCGTTGTCTGCAGCTGCTGTATCCCAAACAGTGCTGGACCCCGCACAGAACACGTGAGAAAGTGGTAAGAAGGAACTCTTCTTGGCACCTGGGAGGGGTTGGTGACACGGCACCTGGGAGAGCTTGCCAGGTCTCTGCCACCTTTGCTTGAAGGAGGAGCGGGGAGCAGGACTGGACAAGAGCCAGAGCATCTTTCCTGGTGTTGATCAACGCTTCCCTCTGGCTAGCAGCTTGTGACACAGCAGGAATGACAAACCTGGCCAGAGCTGCTAGGGAGAAGGGAGGGAGAGCAGGTGGGTCATGGCCACTTTTGGGCAGGAGGTGATGGGGGGGGTCCCCCGCGTCTGTCCCTTCCATCACCAAACACACCAGGGAGGAGGATGAGGCCAGGAAGAGGAAATCTTGGTAAGCAGCTTTTATGCTGTGTTTACAGAAACTGTGGAGAGAGAACCTCAGTGCTAGTGAACCAGGAAGATTTTCTTGGAGAAGGCAGGTTTCCATCCCATGTTGGGAGTCCTCTTTCTTTCTGATATTTCTTTAGTTGTTCATGTCATGGCTCTTCAGTCTGAGCAGTTTTACAAATGTGTTGTGGAGATGAAAGCACCAGGGAAAGCTGCTCAGGATCAAGTTGGAAAAGCTTTTAACTTTCAACTCCTTACAGACAAAGGCACACAAAGGAGGTGGGGGGGGGAGTGCAAAGACTGGGAAAAGGAAAAGGAAGGAGCAAAAAGAGATAAGGAGAATAGATGAGTGAAAGAGACAGAGCAGAGAAGACAAATCACAACAAGAAAAAGAACAAGTCACTAGCGGAAAGAAAGGGAGAGATAGGGAGAGAACAAAGCAAAGGGGCCTGGAGCTCAGTGAGATGGGGAAAGTATATCAGAATACGGGAAGAGTGCTGCAGGTGGAGGAGAGCTAAGAAATACAAAAGAGCTATCTGAATGCTGGGATAAAGCAATGATGGGAATAAGAGGAAAGGAGAAGCCAGATGAGGACTAAATTCCCATGGAGATAAAGGGGATGGCAGCAAAGTCAAAGGATAACGCATCCATCCTTCTGCCGCTGAGAATACAAGACATGACGTGAAAGCGACAGGTCGACTTTTGAGAGAGGCTGCGGGACGGAGCTGTGGGGGCTGTTGTTCAGGGTTCACGCGTGTGGGGAGCCACGTTCACAAAGGGAGTGATCGCGTCACGGCTGGTCCTTGTTCCCCTGCTTTGCATCCTCCGTCATCCCTTCCCCACGGGGCCCGGGGCGGCTCCTGGCCTGTGCTGCTGCGTGACCTGGGCATACTCTGAAGAGTTGCTGATTTCAGGGCTCACAGAAGGACTGTCACAAGGGGCCTTGTTACCGTGCTCCTTTGGGAGCTGGGCTGGGGCAGGCCTGGCTGGACTTACCAGCACCCTGCAGGGCAGCAGCAAGAGGGCATAGAATCATAGAATGATTTGGGTGGGAAGGAACCTTTAAAGGTCATCTAGTCCAACCCCCCTGCAATGAGCAGGGTTATCTTCAACTCGATCAGGCATGGAGCAGCTGTGACACAGGGGAGGTGGTGACGGCAGGAGGAACAAACTTTCCCTGGCTCCCAAAACAGAATGGAAACAGAATGAAAAAGGGCACCACAACTACAGACAAGAGGTGGAACCGTCTCCACCCAGTATCACACCAGCTTATTGGATGCTTTCTGCCAGGTGGGCTCAGCTCCATCTGCACTGCCGCTGCACTGTGAGAGGCAGCTCGTGGGAAAGGATCCGGGTGTTCCCAGCGCCTGTGTCAATGTTGGCACAAGAGCCTAGCAGCTGTCCTAGGGCTAGATTGGCATTGAGCAAGGTCTCTGTTTGCAGACAGTGTTAGCGGTGGAGCAGCTGTGCTCCAGGCTTTGCTCCGTTCCCTACAAGAGCATCAGGCACAAGTGGGACCTACTTTGGCAGCAGTGCTTGCAGCTGGGAGGCTTCTCGCTCTCACACTAGGATTGAGGACATTTCTAGATGCTTCCACATCTGACGGGGCTGGTATGGAGCATTTCCTAGATCTTTTTCAGAGCCCCATTGGCCTTTGAAGGTGGGAGTCATGCAGTAGTATGAGGATGGGAAACCTTGTGCCAGCCAGTGCCAAGGTGGGGAGTCCAGCTGCCTGAGCCTGCTGCTGGATCTGAGCCCTGCTCGCGTCTTGGTCCTGGAAAGGAGGAGTCACGCCTCCCGGATTCGTGCTGTGGCTATAAACCACTCTCTTTTGCTTTCGATTCACCTCTCCCTGACCTGCAGGCCACCTGCAGACCCAGGTGCTTTGTGGACAACCTGCCACTGGGTTACCACTGTTTCTTGGCCCATACTGGCCAAGCAGAGGATTTTTTTGCCTTGTGCAAGGCACTGCACGCATGGAGCAACAGGGCATTCCCTCCTCCAGTGTTCCCTCGTGTTCCTTCCAGGGCCAAACTCCAAAGCTCAACACCAGAGATGTTGGTGGTGGAAGCAGGGGAGCATTTTCTCCCGGTAAGATCTGAGACCCTGGACAGTGGAGACTGGAAAATGTCCCACTGCGGGCCATTTGCCTGAGTTGTGGCTAAACCCTGACTTGCATGACCAGACTTATCTGTCCCAAAAATGATATTGCAGCCTCACTAGCCTTGAGCTTCTTCCCTGCTTCCACCTTCCACCCATCCTGGTGATGTCCAGAGTGGTCTGTACAGTTGGCACTCTGCTGTGGATCCTGCCAGTATGTGACTCTCTACTGCAGGTGACAACCGTTCCTGCCGCTGCATCCCCAGAGTGCTGCTGAACCTGGGTGGTGCCCACCATGGTCTAAGCAGGGCTTTGGAGGAGGCACCTGAGACCTGAAGTGGGTGCTGAGGATGCTAGCTGCCATGGCCACCCAGGAGGAGGGTCTGCTAGCCCCAGCCCCTGCAGTGCCCAGACCCTGCCTGTCATGCCCCAGAGCACCTGCCAACCTGGCACTGGGCCATCGGGATCTGGCCCCATTCAAGGGCTGGGGAAGGGTGTGCTGGGGTCTCCCTGACCTGCTGGATGCCCTGGCACCCCGGCCCAGCGCTGCGCTCCCATGCACAGAGTTTGTGCGTTCTCAGCCCCGCTGGGCCTGAGCCGGGGGAGGCAGGTTCTGCCCTTCGCCCCGAGCACGGCGGCTCATCCCTGACCCCGGGGTGGCCCTGGCCGCTCCCGACGGTCCCCGGGCAGGGACGGTACCGGGGTCAGCGGAGGCGACGCGGGCGCCCGTGGCGGGGGGCACGGCAGGGCGGGTGAGAGGGGCAGGGCCACTGAGGCACGGAGCGGGCCGGTCCCCGCGGGGGGGTCCCCAGGGCCGGTCCCCGCGGGCGGTCTCTAGGGGAGGTTCCCCGGGGCCGGTCCCGGGCGGGGGGGAACCCGGCGCTGCATTCTCAGAGTCTCCAGCAGAGGCTGGGCTGGGCTGGGCTGGGCAGGGCTGGCGGGGAAGGAGGGAAGGAAGGGAGCGAAGGAAGCGAGGGGGAGGAAGGCGGCTCTCGCCGCACATGCATCCCCAGCCACACACCCCGCCGCCCGCGCCCCGCCTCGCGCCGTGCTCGCCCGGTGCCAGCAGCCGGCTCCGCTCGCCGCCGCCGCCCGCCGCGCCGCGGCTGCCATCGGCTGCGGGGCCGGGGGCTCCGAGGCTGCTGCCATCCCCTCCCCGCCTGGCTGCCGGGGCTGCGTGCCCAGGGATGCCGCGGGAGGCCGAGAGCCCCGCACGGGGGGGCCGCCGCGGCCGCCGCCCCAGGTAAGAACCGGGGCGGGCGGCGGGGCGGGGGGAGCCCAACTTCTCCGTCCCTCTCGCCGCGCCGCAAACTTTGCCGCCGCTCGGCGGGGCTGCGGATCGGCGCTCCCCGCAGGGGAGGGCGGGCTCGGCCCTGTCCCCCCCGCCCCGCCGCCGCCGCCGCCGCCGCCGCCGCCCCGGGACCGCGGGCTGCGGGCAGGCTCGCCGCCACCGCGGGCCGAACGGCCCCGGCACCCCCGGGGTGTGTCCCCGGCCGGCGCCGGGGCGGCAGCGTTGGGTCGGTTGGGTGTTGGAGGGCGGGTGAAGCCGGAGATTCGGTGCCGCTTTGGGCATCGCCGCCAGGATGCTCAGCGTGTGGTACCCAGGGCTCTGGCAGCAGCAGGGCTTCGGCATACCCTCAGTTAAAGCGCTCGGGTGCTTCAGGAGCTGCAGCTCTTTTTTAAAGCGGTGGTACCTTCAAACGTTCTCTTTTGGGCTCCTTCCTACCCCAGAGCTGTCTTCTCATTTTTCTTACTGAGACCAGAGCCCGTCACGCTAATTACCACAGGGGCTTTGCTCGGGCATGTGTGTGAACGTGCAGCCGAGATGCCTGAGGAGTCCTGCCCGAGTCCTTTTAGCAGGCAGGGTAACATCTCTCTTTACGGAGCCACATTTTTCTAACAACAAACTAAAAATAACTGTGCTAAAACTAGCACTTTCCTCATTTAAAATGTGGTTCCCAAATGGCTGTGCACAGGCCTTCTGGGAGCAAGTGCTGCAGCCACGTCTGCTCCTCCTGCATGGCCAGCTACAGCAGCTCACCCAGGCCCAGAGCTGCCAGCACCGAGTGCGTCTTGCTCAGCGTCCTGGGAGCACATCCCGTGGCACCCAGGCTCCTGCGGTCGCTTGCGGTGCCGGCAGGGGAAGGAGGGATGCCATAGGTGCCTCTCTTCTCTTTTCTGTTTGATTTCTGGCACTTGTAACATCCCTTACAATCTGGAGAGGTCTGCGTTGTGTTTTCTTCTAACCTCATTTTATGCATGAACAAGACCAGTCACAGGGATGATGGTGTAGATAGCAGCAAGGAGAGGCAGGCTCAGACTTCAGACGTAACTTCATAAGACAGCGCAGTGCATCTCAGGGAAGCACCTTTGGACCTGAGAGGGCTAAGAAGGGTGGCTCCGCCAGAGCTCTGGTTCTCCAGAGTTTGTTTGCATGGCCTGCGGAAATAAATGGGGAGATGCGCCTCTCAATCCCTGCAATTAGGGTTAAAATACCACACGTTAAAATACCATGCATTAATATATCTGTGCTGTTAAAATACCATGTGTTGCAACAACAGCCGATACCATAGTCCTGCATGCCACCAAGAAAACCTCAGATGATGACTGCTTCTTTGGGATCTGTTTCTGTCTCTTCAGGGTGCCTAACGTTCAGAGAATGGCTGAAGCCTTCAGTCTCTGTACTTGTAGATCTCGTGCCCAGCTCAGACAGAGCCCGGGCTTTGCCATGTTTTCCCTTACGAGACCGGTGGATGCTCTCCACCCCTTTCATGAGCACCGGGTAAGGAGCACTCGCAGCAAACAATTATCAGGGTCGGAGATCGTGATCCTGGTCCGTCAGTTTTCAAATGCTGAAAATAAATTTCTTCTCTGGCTTTGGGTATCACATAGCAGGGGGAAATGGAAACAAGACTCTGAAACGGTTTTCCTGTGCTGATACTGTGTTTGTTTGTGTTCAGGGCCAAAGGGTGGTTCTGCTGCTCCTGGATGAAATCCCTGAAAATGTTGACGGGGTAGAGCCCACTAAAATCTGAATAAACTGGCCCAGATTCTGTACTGACTTTTGCATCACCTCTGCGCTCCAGCGAGGTGGGGGTCAGAGCAGGCGAGGCGAGGTCTCTGTATGAAATGCCGGTTGCTGAATAACGCAATGTTGAAATTGGTGGGCTCGAGAAAGAAAAAGTGTGTGCTGTTTCATAGGTAAAAAGAGCCAGCTTTGTTCCTGCCTGAAAAAAATATATATAAAAAAATGCCCTTTGCTTTTTGGTGCATTGACACTTTATGATATGATGTGGTGATTTCATACCTAGGACAGAGAAGTGGCAACTGAAACAAGGTCAATTTTAAAACTCTTTTCAAAAGAACGTAGCAGGTCTCCAGAAAAAAAAAATAAAAAAAAAAATATGAAAAGGCTGCTGGTGCATTGAAAATAACAGTTAATATCCTCTTTTTCCTAGCTCCGTATCAAATAATATGGTATTTTCATGATTTAAAATGCAACATCATATTTGAAAAATCCATAGCTCCTTGCCTGTGTGTAAGGATTCTCAGAACAGGGTCATAATTTACCGTTTGTTGTATATATTGTCTGATCAGCTTTTCGGTTTTTTGCACTTCGAAAATGATATTGAGCCAGCAGGCTTTTTTCCTAGCCAATTTTACTTTCCTGCTCCTAATCACTAGCCCATAGTAGTATAATTCGGTTGCAAATATTTTGGGGGGGGGGGGAAATATTTGTTTGTTTGAAATCCCTTTTGCTACCCCCAGACTTTATTTCATTAGAAGGATTAGACCGTTCATGTAAGCTTTGAAACAAAACTGGACTTTAGGTGGGATTCGATCTGATGTTATTCCTTTGAAGGAATTTTTCCTATTTTTCATATATTTTTTTTCAAATATTTTTCAAATAATTGTTTTTGCATTTTGAAAGCCCGTATTTGAAAAGTAAAGAGAAACAGATTGAAGAAGAAAGAGCGTGGTGATCCTTGTGTTCTTTCGACATCAGGTCGCTAAAGAGTATTTGTACCTAAGAATACACCCATGTATGACTTTGTGTCGTTATCTTTTAACTATGCGGTTATGCAACTGTGTTTGGGTTTACAAGCAATGACACTTCTCTGCAGATAAGTCCATACATACCCCGAGGCCCGGGCCATTTTGAGCGATCTGCTTTTTTGGAAAAATTACATGTAAAGATTAGGTGGGCGTGAGTCCCAACAAAATTCCTTGCCTGAGGTGGACTTGGTGTACCGCGCCTTGCTGTTCCCTGGATCTCTCTTGGCTCTGCCACCGGTTTATTCCATGGCATTTCTTTGGAAAGGGAATGACCGATGGGGAGGGATGTAACCGGCTTTGCCCCCGACCCTGGTTGTAGCCCTGGGGGCGTCCTGCCCCACACCCTTGGCTCTCCAGCTAGCAGGGCTCCCCTGGTTCTACCTTGTCCTGGGGTGACGTCTGTGTGTGGTGGTGCCCTGGGCTGCAGGCGAGGGTGCCGAGCTCTGCCCCTCGGATTCGGCTGCTCTAGCATCTGCAGAGCCCATGCCCGCACATCCCTGCGAGCTGTGTTGCTTTTCCCAGCCACAGAAAAACTGGGACTTTGTGGCTGGGTTTGGGCAGCAAACTGCTGCCTATCAGCCTTCCCTGCTCCCGTGCAGACCTGGTGTGTGGGGAGCTCATTTCAGGGGTCTGGACTGGGACTGACCCATTCACCGAGCATGGGTTGGGTGCCCACTACGTGCTCAGCCCTGTGAGGCATCTGTATCTGCAGTTGCATCCAGTTTGTGAGTTGGTTTCTCCTTCGCAGAGCTGTGCAGGGGCCATGGAGGGGTCTCTGTCCCTGCCAGTACCCGCTGCAGAGACCCATCCTCCCCGTTCATCATTTCTTTTTCATTTAATCATCACTTTTTATTATTTGCAAAGCCCATAAAAGGCACATTATAGTAATTTTCAGTCTTATCCTTTGCAACAACCCTGTTTACAGAAGCTAGTCCAGACTTTACTTTAGGCTGGCTCTGCGTTTCCTTCATTTTTCTTTCTTTTCATTTGTCTTTCATGCTGTGGCTGAGAGGAGATAGTTCTGCGTTATCCTCTGGGGGACGGGTTGCTGGATGGCACTTTAGTGCTGGTTCCACAGTGCAATGCCTGGGTAACAAAAGCGGACGCCTTCTTCAGCAATCCGTGCCTTCCCTAATCCCACAGGACCCGCCGGGATGCCTGAAGAGGGTGTAGGTTCTTTCTTTTCCTAAAGAAGCTGTGGGTTTTCTTCTTGGTGATGCAGTTCCTCTGATCCTCTCGCAGTGTGGTTTGAGTTCTCCCTGCAAAGGGATGTCTCTGGCTCTTTTACAGCGTTGTGGCACCTTTTTTTTTCCTTTGAGGGCCCATGGGACACTCTGGTCCGTGGTAGGTGGCAGCCGGGTGTGCAGCCGCTGCAGAGCTCCCTTTGCTGTTAACATCGCCTGGTGCGTGTAAGGCGAACGGGAGGGGGGTGCATGGGTTGGTCTGGGGCTGCCTGTGCCTCGGTGGGCTGGGCATGGCTTTTATCTTCAAACTCTGGGTGACAGAGTGCCTGCTCTGCCGCCTCCTTGCCGCGCTCACCCGGCCGCTCTGCGTGGGGAAGGGCTGTGGTGGAGACGAGTGTGTGCACCGGTGCACTGTGGTGGTGGTGGGTGTCTACACCGGGGATAGAGGCCCTGGTGCTGTCGGGGAGTTCTCCCCAGAGGTTCTATAAGGCTTCTTTGAACAAAACGTTGAGGACAGACCCTGCTAAGCTGAAGCCCTGCATTGTTCTTCTTGAGAGTGGGGGCAGTTGTGCCCTTGGGCACTGGGAAGGCAGCCAGCCCAAAGCTGGTCCACCTATGCTGCAGCCCAAGGGCCCAGTTTGGACTGGATCATCCTAAAAAGTCCCTCACCAGCTCTCATGTATCTTAAGGGGGCCATCAAGAAAGCTGGTGAGAGACTTTTTAAGATGTCGGGTAATGGTAGGACTAGAGGGAATGGAGCAAAACTAGAGATGGGTCGACTCAGACTGGACGTTAGGAAGAAGTTCTTCACCATGAGGGTGGTGAGACACTGGAACAGGTTGCCCAGAGAGGTGGTGGACGCCCCATCCCTGGAAGTTTTTAAGGCCAGGCTGGACGGGGCTCTGAGCAACCTGATCTAGTTGAAGATGTCCCTGCCCATGGCAGGGGGGTTGGAACTAGATGATCTTTAAGGTCCCTTCCAACCCTGACAATTCTATGATTCTATGATTGCTACAAGCAGTGTTGAAAATCAGAGTGCTGTTCAGAAAGTGTCTCCTTTCTGCTGGGTGCCCCATCTCAGGATAGCTCACTAAACACAAATGAAGGGTATAATACTCATTGCAACCTAAGGACATTTTTTCAGCAAATGGCAGCGCTTCTCTGGGCTCCCCATCCTGCCCCGCTTCTCTCGTCTGTGGGAAACCCGCACTGGCCTCCTCTCTGCGTGCTGTGCCCCATTCGCTGCCCTGCTTTTGCCCGCTTCCTTGCCCCTCACTCTGGCAGCACCATCAACGAGCCTGGAAAAATAAGCCCGACAGAGCTCATTCAGTTTTGACTCTACTCAGCGCTGCGTTTCCTAATTTCGGATCTCTTGTGAGAGAGCTACCCTAGCTCACCCTGCAGGACTGAGACTGGGCAAAGTCCCTATTAACACCACTACCAAACTGTGGCGTGCAGGGTCTGCTCCGCAGAGAGCCACCTTGCCTCTCCCGCACGCTCTGTCACTGCTGTCGCCTGGGCTGAATTTGGCCCTGACTGGCTGATGATGGGAGCTGTGGGTGCCATGGAGGTGATGCTGGGCCTGGTGCCTGTCAGCAACAGCCATGGACCTGCAGCTGCCCTGTAGAACTGTGTAGCTTGGTCCTCACCAAGCAGAGCCAGGAGCTGGGCTGGGGAGCGGGGTGTCAGGGGCAGCCGCTACAAGGGGTGAAGTGGTCCTGTGCTCTGGTGACAGCAGCTGTGTGAGCCTTGCTGATAGGGAAGTCCTACCAGGGAATCATGAAAGCAGAACTGTTTGTCCAACACCCTTTTGCAGATCCCCCCTGCCCTTCCCTGTTGCTCCCTACAGTACTCCAGAAAACACCCAGGGAAAGGAGACATGGGATCAATCCTCTTCACTTGCTGGTCTCACTCACCATTGCCACTTCAGGTGGGTTTTTGTTAATCTCTTCCTAATTAACTGTAGCTGGTGGCATTAACAACTGCAGGTGACTTGAAGCTTGAGGTCCTCAACTCACCTGAAGCTGTTGATGGCCAGAAGCTTTCTGCAGCCAATGGGGGGATGTGAAGGGAGTCGCCATAGAAACATCGTGGGCAATAAATGGAGCCACAAAAGCTTTGAGCTCCTTTTAGCAGAAGCCAGTTTGTGAGTGTGGGCATGGGCAGGTAGTGGTGTGCGTGTGGATGGGAAAGGTGTGTACACCCAGCAGAGCAAAGATGCCAGGCGCTTGGAAAGAGCAGCTGCAGGAGCGAGCACGGGATTTAAACACCGCTTTGGTAAGCTAGCCTTTGCCTGAGGTTTTTATTGCAAAACTGAGTCAGAGCGGGAGTGTGTGGTATGGTCCTGATGCTGGGCTGGCAGGAGAGAGCTTGTTCTTGCAGCTGAGCTGTAGCCCACACCTTACAGCACGCAGCCCCTGCTCCAGCTGCAGGCTGGGTGGCAGCCAGGGAACCCCTGTCCCCCGTCGCTCTGCACAGCAGCACCAGGGAGCTCAGCACAGCCTCTGCGGGTGGCACCCGTCTGTCCCTGGTCCTTTCTGGACCACTGCTGCCCTTCCCTATGGCTTGACACTCCGGAGCTGTGTGCAGGCAGGCCCCTGGATGCAGGGTCTGAGGTCCCATGCCTGCCCACTGAAGATGGGTGCCCTGGGGCATGCATCCTCCACTCCACTCCCAGGCACTGTCCCACGGCTGCTCCTCTCGGTTATCCCCGGCTGCCTTCCCTGGCAGAGCCTGGATTCCCCTTGCTGCCTGTTCCCTTGTAGGGTGCTGGGGGGCTGCAAGCTGGCCGGGGGGCTGGGCTTCCTGATTGTGATTGATCCTCTGGGTCTGAGTCCCCACATGATCCGGAGTCAGGAAGGACGGATAAAGGTTTGGCTGCTCCAGAGGCTTAGAAACCCTCATGGTCTGGCCATGAGGAGCCCTGGGCCAGGCTCTTGTTTTGGCAGAGTCTCTCTACTGCAGGATGCTGTTCCCCCTGCGTGGGATGCCCTGTGCAAGACAGTAGCTTCTGCGTGTGCCTGGGGATGCTGCACTCCCTTCTCCAGCATCTCTGTCTGTCACACTGGGATTATCTCCCTCTGCTCCTACTGCAGCTGCTTCCTGGAATCCCAAATCCCCAAAATGCTGTTTCTCCAGTAATCCTTGTCATTAAAAGTGGCTCCTAAGCTCAGAGCACCTCCTCCTCTCCACAGCCAGTGCCCTGTCACCCTCTCTAGAGAGGAGCAGTTTGAGATGGGCACATACTAAATGTGAGCAAATGGGCTTTTTAACATGGGACAGGACACTGTCCCCCCCCGCCTGCTACCAAACTCCAGTTACCCTTGGCCTTGGTTCCTTATGGATTTTCACTGTTCCATTTTTTAATAGTGTGAAAACATATTTTCTCCCCTGTTGTTATGGCCCTGACAAAGCACATGGCTGTTGGGGATGCTGTTGTGCATGTGTGGGAGAGGGAATTGTTTCCTCTCTCACTGGGGTCTAGAAGGTTGAGGACATACAGTTGAGGGTTTCCTTCAGGAGCTGGACTTCACTGGCTTTCTGAGCTTGGCTGCCTTCCCGCTTATGAAATACAGCTGAACCTTTTGCTAGCAGGCAGGTAGGAATAGCTGAGCATCAGCAGAGTCCTTAAGAAATTTACATCCCTGCTTAAACTTTTAAAAGTCAGCTGAATGCCCCTTTGCCACAGCCCTCCCGGGCCCTTCCCCAATGGCATGACATTTTTTGCAATAAAATTCCTGCTCCAGTAATACTGTCCAAAAGCGGGCGCACCTTTGCTGGGCATCCTCACCTGCACCGCAACGCAGGAGGGGGGGAATGATCCCATGGCACATCTGGGAGCTGCCGTGGAGGTGCCGGCTCAGCTCTGCCCACCGACAGTTGCCCCACACGCTCTCTGGGTGGCTGCAGGGGTGGCGGGCTGTTTTTTCCATGGGTTTTCCCTGTTTTTTGGAGAGGAGAGAGGGCGAGGGGCTCCTCCTCGGACCGGGTGCCGGCAGAGGGAGCCATGCATCCTCGTTTCATATGCACAGCCTGACATGCCAATTAACGAATTAATTTGAAAGGTGCTGTGAGAGATGAGATTAGAACTAGGACCCTCCACTGGGCAGCGGCTCAGGTAGTCTCACTGAGGCTGAGAAGCGACCGTGCCCTTCCCAAATCCCTCCTCTCTGCATTGCCGCCCAAGTTCATCTCTCAGGTAAAGCCTTGGGTGGGTTTGATCTGGCCCAGCTTCTGGTGGCCGTGCAAGATGTGAACGGCCTCCGTGGCAGGTATGGTGGAGGTTGATGGTAGTGCCTTGGTGAGCTCGGTGTGTGGGCAGCGGGCAAGCCAAAGGCACGCAACAGACCAGGGCTGCAACTGTGAGCCTCCAGGGACTGTGGGGTGAGTGACCAGGGAACGTGGCAGACCCTGCAGACGTAGAGCTGACCACCTTTGCCTTGCCTGGGACTTGGCAGTGGATTAGCTAAGGCAGACCAAAGCTTGTGAGCTGGAGCTGGGGTTGTGAAGTCTGACATTGTTAGTCCTGCCCAGAGAAGTGACTGTTGTGCTGGCAGGTGATGCTGCTCCAGCACACCTGGAGCCCAGGGCTCCTCATGGCCAGACCATGAGGGTTTCTAAGCCTCTGGAGCAGCCAAACCTTTATCTGTCCTTCCTGGCTCTGGCTTGTGTGGGGACTCAGACCCAGAGGATCAATCACACCAGTACCACAAAGTGATTGAGGAATGAAGTGAAATGCAAGCACTGAACTTTCCCCAGCTACAGTGGCAACCACAGGTGAGCAGTTATGGACTTGGTCTGAAAAAGCTGTTTGCATTTTTGTGCAATGGGATATTCGTGTCTGGCTGGGAAGGATGCTGGAACCATCAGTTCAGGCTGGAATAATTGGTTTTGCATCTACAGTGCTGACATGCTTTGGTGAGTTAGAGATGCGTGGGGAGTGCTTCACTGGGAGGTGACGGCAGCCAGGTGAGCTGGTGGTGCTGGGCTGCTCCGGGATGGGAGACGTGAGCTCACATCACAGGACCGAGAGAGGCTCAAACTGTTGTGTGAGTGGCAGTTTCTCACTGTGCCATGGCTGCCGCTTTCTGGCGAATGCATTCGGAACAGGGTGAGCCTGACGTCCTCTGCTCTGGCAGTGAACCTGGCCAGCAGCGGCGCTGCTGTGTGTTTTGGGGCTGTTGTGGGTTAACCCCGGCAAGCAGCTAAGCACCACACAGCCGCTTGCTCGCTCCCAAATGGGACAGGAAAAGAGGAAGGGAAGAGTAAAAGCAAGAAAACTTGTGGGTTGAGATAGAAATGGTTTAGTAAGCGAAGGTGAAGTGGAGGAAGAGAGAAAGAAAACAAAACAAGGGACGCAAAAGCAAACACTCAGCGCCTTCCATGGGCAGGTTGATCCCCAGCCAGTTCCTGAGCTATAAACCCCTCCTCTCCCTCTTTATTGCTGAGCATGTTGTTAGATGACATGGGATATCTCTTGGGTTAGTTTGGGTCATCCACCTGGTTGTGTGCCCTCCCAACCTCTTGTGTAACCCCAGTTTATTTCCTGGGGGGCATAGTGAGGAACAGGGAAGGCCTCGCTGCTGTGCAAACGCTGTTCGGCAATAGCTGAAACATTGGTGTGTTAGTTATCAGTGTTATTTTGGTCACAGATGTAAAACGCAGCACCATATGAGCTGCTATGAAGCAAATTAACTCCATCCCAGCCAGACCCAGTACAGGGCCTGTTAAATGCCTTTAATTGCGTGTCCCTTTGGGGTGCCCACACTGCAGGAATGTGCCTGGTGCCCTTTGCAAAAGAGCCCTGTGTTAGACCTGGGCAGTGTGTAGGAGATGTGGCCTCTGCCCTGTGGATCTGACAGCAAAGGCACATTCCTGCTGTCCTGGGCAGGGGCACGCTGCTGCCTGCGATGCTGCCAGGCATGCTTTCCGGAGTGAGAAGACAGAGAGGGATGGAAAGCAAGCCTCACGGAGCAGGTCTGCACGCATGCGGTGAGCTGCTGGCTCTGCTGGTGTGAATTAGCCCTGGTCCATCCCAGCGCTGGGCTGGGAGGACAGGGTCTGACCTGTGACCACGCTCGGGGGCTGTGGCTGCTGCTGAGTATCTCCCGTCAGTTCCCGGGCACAGGCTCCGGTCGGGTTTGGTGTTTCTAGGGAGGCTTTTTCCAAACCTTAGGCTGTCCCAGAACTAGAAAATCCTGCAGCTGAGTCCGTGTTGCTGATACTGAGCTGTGTCCTGGCTGCAAAAAGCTGTCTGCTGTGAAATAGAAATGAGAGGGAGGGACCATGAAGCACCAGGCTGGAAGGCCTTTTCTTTAAACCACAGCTGAGCTGGGCTTAGGCAGAGGTAGGACACAGTGTCTGGTCCTGGCTTCCACAAGGCAGCACGTGCGTTTCCCTTGTGAGCGATCAAAGGCTGGTACTGAGACTCATCTCTATCTTTTTTTATATCTAGTCCCTCACTGTGCTATCTGGTGCCTCCCAAGTATATTTAGAAATAGTAATGATGGGTTTTCTTTCTCCTTTTCTAGCCGATGCGTGAAGCGTTTGATAAGTTTATGCTTTATATGGTTTGTGTGCGAGGTCTCTCCGCGTCTCTGTGCACCAGGATGAGGAAAGCAGTTTCATGAGCTAATGCTTTTGATGCACCCCACCATGGGGGCTGGACAAATGCAATGCTTGTGTCTGTTTCTGTCCTGAACCTCTTAAAAGTTTGGTGTCGGCCCTGCTCAGGGCACCTGTGTCTTGTTACTCTGTTTTTGAATCACAGTGACTGCATGCTCGGGGCGAGTTTTGGTGTCGGTTCACTGTCAGGTCTGATGGGAGAGCTGGGTGGCAGGTGATGTGTATGGCTCTGAGCCCAACATTCGGGAGAATGGCTTTTTGACTGGACACTGCTTGGCTTTGGGTGCCCAAACTCTGCCTGAGGCCGCTGCCAGCCCAGCGGGTTATTTAGAGGGGAGGACATGAAGGAGCACGTTTATCTGCATAGAATAGCTTTGGTTGGAAGAGACCTTTAAGATCATCAAGTCCAACTGTTGACCTGGCACCGCCAAGTTACCACCAAACCATGTCCCTCAGCACATCTTAGTTGGCTTCGGCCAGTCCAACGTTTATCTCCAGTGGTGTTAGGAGTGGTGGGGGCCTGGAGGCTGGTGTGGGGGCATGCAGGGGAATGGCGCAGCGTGGCCGGAGTAAGGCTGCCCGTGCCATTTGGGTTGTCAGCACTTTCACATCAGGCTGCTTGGGTTGGGGTGGTGGGCTCTGGATGGACCTGTTCCTGCTTAACCACGCATTAGGGACTTCGGGGCTATGTGTGTGACTTCTAACATGATTGTCACTGAACGAGCTAACGAGGAGTGTGGAGAGGGAGGAGGAAGTGAAACAGCCCAGGGAATAAGGGGAAGAGACAGCAGGGGTCTGCAGCGTAGTGACAGAGAGAGCGGGATGCAAATGGACAAAGTGCGTGAGGATGACAAAGCCAGAAAAAGCCACGTTTGCACACGGGAAAGTGGGAGTGTGTCTGTGTGCGTGTGTGCTGCCAGTGCACACACTGGCTCACTCCTCTCAAGCACGGAACTGCTTTGGGGAAAGGGTGGGCACTCCTGGTGAGGGAACTCGGAGCCACCTTCTTGCCATTTTTCTTTTGGCTGTGAAGATCTTTCACTGTCACCAGCGGCGAGTGGCTGTTGGGTCTGTGTGCTGGATGGAGTGGATTAGGCCACAGAAGTCCTGCGTGGGCACTGGGGTGTTCTGGGGGAGCCCTTTGCCCAAGCAGTGCGGGGCTGCGAACGCGCGGTGGGTCTGAAGGTCTCCGAGCTGCAAATGCCTGCACCTGTCCGTGTGGGTTTCCGTGCCCCCTCCTGCGTGCGCACGCACTCACGTGTGCCAGCACGATCCTGCCTGCTCACGTGTATGCATATCTCTCCTTGGCTCTATTCTTTCACATGCACTTTGTCCATTCGCTTTTCTGTCCTCCCTGTTGCTACTGTAATCTCTCTCTCTCTCTCTCCCTCCCTTTGTTCCCTGGGCTGCTTTGCTGCCTCTTACTTCACCATGTCCCTCTTTATTCCTTTTGATAATAATAACATTAGAACCTACGTACAAGGTCCCAAGGTCTTTGCTTTGTGCAGATACATCAGGAAAGACCCTTCAAAGCCTGTGTGCTGGAGAGAGAAGATTCTCATCGTCTCACTATTGCTGGGACTGGCGGAGGCAAAGGGCCTGATTGTGGAATACGTGACCTGTGCAAAACCCCACACTGTGTCCTGTGTCTGTCCTGGAATGTCAGAAGTTAAGATGCCGGTCTTTTTTGACGGAGTTTTACACCAAAGCCCTGAACCCTTATGCCTGATTGAGGAACTGGCCAATTAATTTCCCTTTATCACTTGTGCTGAGCAGAGTGGTTGTTCCCACAGCTCCCAGTCTGTCCCTTCCTCATTGTGCCATTGGTTTGGTAGTGACATTAAAGTGAAGCTACTTGTGGATTCTGTCCTAGTCTGCTGTGCTCACGTGCATCCAGCTTTCAGAAATGTTCTCCTTTTCAACTGCAATTTGCACATTTGGCCTCTGCTGAGAGCTGATGCTTCCACGGGATGCTGAAGCCCGGTGGTCGGGAAGCAGCGTTTCCAGTGACACAGGGAGGCTGTCTTGTTTTGCAGATGTGGTGCCCGCTACATTTCCCTTGCTCGAAAAGTCCTGTGTGACTGCTGGATGCTGGTCCACAGTCTGCAAACACAACGCTGGAGGGGGTGGGGGAGGAATTAAATTTTATTTATTTATTTTTTTCCACCTGACAAAGTCGTTGGAGTTTCTTGCAGAGGGAAGGCTAGCACTGCGTCTGGCTTGCAGAATCAGATCCAGAAACCGAAGCAGTTCTTGTTGATTTGTCATAAGGGCATGGCTCTGTTGTGCTGGTCCATCCTCACATCAATGATTCGGACTCTAACTAGGGAAGGGCTCTGAAATTAAGGGACAGATTTAACACTTTATTTTTTTCCTTTTAAAGTCCTCCAAGAAAGGCGTGTCCTGTCTGTAGCGGTGTCTCAGCTTCGTTCAGCCACGTGCCACCGTTTTCTGATGCTGGCTTCCACTTTGGCGCACTCATAGGTTATGCCTGTGTTGGTGCTTGTGTCCTAAATCTCCTTGCTGAGAACTGGCTTTGGGAAAGAGCAAGCAGCAGGCAGTAAAACCAAAAGCCATCACCTGTTCCTGGAGTCTGCTGCTGTCTGCAGCCCTTTTGATTTATACCCTGCAAAGGTCACTGAAGCAACAGGCCATTTCGCATATTTACTTACCCTGTGTATTCTCCTTGAGCACTGTGACCGGTATGTGGTGTCATTACTCAAGAAAAGGAAAATGGAACTGGGGGTGGGGTGTAGCAGCAGGACCCTCCGTTCTTGTCTCTCTGAAAGGGCAGAAAGATCAGGAGACCGTAAAGCCCGTGCCAGCCTCTTTGGCCACTGTGGAGCCTTTTTACTTGCACTTATGTTGGTGGCTGTGTTGGGACTGGCCACCAGCAGGACCATCTCCTCCCCTTTTGAGCTTTGAAGGGTCTTTCCTGCTGTATCTACACAAAGGAGAACCTTGGTATCCCTTCTGAGCCACAGACCTGGGGTGAGATGTCATTTGCTGACATAGCAGCAGCATTGGCAACTCTGCTTGTGTCCAAGGCATGAAGATTTTGGGAATCCAGACCAGGAGTGCCTGTGTGTCAGTGCTGGCAGCAAAGCAGGGGGCTCACAGAGCAGGTGGCCAAGGTCCCTCTTGATGAGGTGTCTAGTCCCGTCCCAGGCTCATCACCCTGGAAGAGGGGAATGGATGATTTGCGTTTCTCTGGTGTTAGCTGTTGCTGCTCTTAGATCTGCCCCATGGCATTCAGAGCTCTGGACTGCTGTGCACCTGCCCGCAGCTCTCAGGAGAGCCCCTAATAGCTGAAGTCCACCACCGGCTACCTCCACCTCCAGGGAGGAGAGTGGTTGCTCCCTGAAGAAGGCGTGCTAATGAAAAATAAACTGGATCTGGCCAGGTAAAGTCTTTGAACAGCACCTGTAAGTACTGACGGGGCTGTTCTGTGGTGGCTGCCTCTCCAAGGCTCTGTGTCCCATTGGACTCAGCCAGGAGATGTTTGCGATGTGGAGGGTGGCCGGCATCGTTCTGCTCGTGGGGGGGGTATGTGAGAAGTGTGATGGAGCTGGCGGAGCAGGGAAAGCCTGGGTCTGGCCAGTACGGGACACATTCCCTGGGCAGAGAGGACAGAAATGGAGCAGGACCCTGTCACCCATTGTGGCCTTCAGTGGTGTGTGTTGGACCTGCCCTTCCTTAAGGGGAGGTGAGAGGAGCAGCGCTCCTCACCTCTGTGTGCAGGACAAGGCGGGGGGCTGGTGTGCCTCTCCTCAAACCGTCCCATCGCTCCCGCTCTGCAAACTCCCTTCCTCTTGCTAGTTAGTATTAGCATTCAGTTTGCGGAACGGGCTATGCAATTAACACAAAGGTGCAGTCACTCACTCTGACTGGAGGACTCGTGGGATCAGATGTACTGGGGATAGGAAGCGGAGGCTTTCTGCTGGGAAAGAATGTCACAGCACAGCGGACACAGAAATGAAAAGCTATTAATAATGATCCCGGAACTTCACTTCCATCAGCTGTTTATTTAAAGGTGCTCCGTATTCAAAGCCTCCTGATTTATGTGGGCAATAACACTCACAGTCCTGGGATCACTTTTTTAAGCAAGGCTAATGGGGTGAAACCATCATACTGCGACAGTAGAGATCAAGCTGGGAAAATGATACTGGAGAGAAAAATAAACTATTGCCTATATTATCCAGGAGCTACGCTGGGCTGGGAGTTGATGTGGGCTCCCTGCTCTTCCAGCATTTATTAAGGCTTTTACTTCATTTTTTCTTGTTCTTTGTGAACAGAATTTACCGGGCATGGAAGGATATAAAAATTTGATTCTACCAGACAGGATGCTAAAAGCTTCTGGTTTTGCATTCAAGTGAAGTTTTGTCTGTAGTGCAGCCATGTGTAGCTGTTCTGCCATGCAAGGCCCCGCGGGAGACAACCTCCCCATCCTTGTCTCCAGGGGTTCCTGTCCTCACTCAGCCCCGTTCCTGAGGGGCTGATCCCTCTGGGGAAAGGGGTTTCTGTTGGCTCTTGTCGGTTCCTTGATTTTTGCTTGCACAGCTGTGGTATCAGGGCACCTCTGCCCTCAGCTGTGTGCCAGGAGGATGGGGCCAGGCTCTTTTCAGTGGTGCCTGGGGACAGGACAAGAGGTAATGGGCACAAACTTGGATGTAGGAACTTCCACCTAAACATGAGGAGGAACTTCTTTGCTTTGAGGGTGGCAGAGCCCTGGCACAGGCTGCCCAGAGAGGTGGTGGAGTCTCCAACTCCGGAGACATTCCAAACCCGCCTGGACGCGTTCCTGTGCCACCTGCGCTGGGTGACCCTGCTCTGGCAGGGGGTTGGACTAGATGATCTCCAGATTTCACATTCTGTGAAATGTTCAGGGCTGTGGCAAGGAGGGGGTGAAAGGGCCACTCTGCTCTGGAGGGAGACCAGTTTCCACGTGGATTCTCTTCCCGGGGCTGTTGGCCCTGGCAGCATCAGTGAGGACTGCTTGGTGGGGCCATGAGCGCTGGGCCAGCACTGACCTGTTCCCTCTGGCCATCGAATTGTAGAAAACCAGGTTGGAAGGATCATCTGGTCCAACAATTCTTGGCAAATCTGGCAGCGTGTAGGAGGAGTGCTGAATGTTGGCCATCCAGACCATATGTGACTTTGTGGTATCTGTGAAGCAGTGAGCAGCTCTTTGTGAAACCTGCCTGTTTTTCCTGGGGAAGTGAAATAGCACTTATGCCACCAAGGTCTGGGGCTGGTGGCTGAGGTTTGTGTTGCTCTGGACAAACTCTGACTCCTGGGACACGACTCCGAGTGCTGTGCATCATCAGAAGCTAGCAGTGGTGGTGAAATTAGTAGAATGGAACAAATTATTGCAAATAAATAATGCAGCTATCGTTAATGATTGAATGTAAAATTTAGCCTATTGTTGTTGTCTTCAAGTTGCCTACAAGAAGATTGTAACCCTTTAGTCTGTTACAGGCTGGAGAAAGCCTTTATCTACAGCTCATTGGTGATGGGTGTGCTGTGAGGATTGCTTGCTTAGAGACCTGGCCCATCTGCTCCAGCATGTAGGTCCGCAGACCAGCAAGACGGTCAGATTCTCCTGGTTGTGATTTGTGATGGGGAGGTGGGCTTTGCTTTGAATGAGTCTCTACCTGGGTGACCATCCAGAGGCTCTTTTTGGTCTGCGAAGCTCTGCTGCCCTTTCTCAAGAACATCTGCTCATTACTGGCCTGTTTCTGCTCAAAGTGCAGCCTTAGGGACCCAAGGAGGGACCTAGGAGGGCTCTGATGGCCTGGGGCAGCCCCGAGGGGTGAGTGGTGGCTCAGTTCTTGCCGTGCTCCTCTTGGAGATGCAGACTTTCAAATGGACTTGGCCAAAATGTGCTACTTGTGAAGGAGACTCAGCTACCAGGGATTTCTGCCAACTGTGGTGGATATTTCTGAGCACTGCTGCATCTCAGCAAAGCAAACTTGCTTCCTGTTTGGGGGATGAGGCTGTGCCACGGTCATCTTCAGGTTCCTGAATTTCTGTGGTACCAAGTTTCCTTCCTTTCTCCCCAGCGTGTTTGCTGAGGAATTTCTGGGGAGTGGGAAGGTTTGAGGCTGGAGCCTCTTCTTCCATGTGCCAGAAAAGCCCATGTTTGAGCAGGAGGGTATCGCTCAGGTGGTGGTTGTTGGTGGTGATGGCCATGCCTTGGGGATTGAGGTGCTCTGGCTGCTGCACAGACGCTGCCTGGGCAAGTCCGGTAGCCTGGGCGGCCGAGGAGTGCAGATGCAGAGCTGTTGCAGAAATAATTTTCTTATCCGTTAGACTATCTTGTTTCTAATTCTTTTTTAATGAGCTCCTCTGAAAATAAGAAAATCATTGTAACAGTTTTCTTAAGTGTGAAAGATCAGGCTGAAATTGGCATTAAAAAGACTAATCGCTCTCATTCTTCCACCTTTCTGACAGCTGTCTATTGCTGCAGACCTTGTCCTGAGGTGCTGAGGATGCCACTTGCCCCTTCAGGCTGCTTTTGGCCTAAGGCACCTGCAACAGAAAGTTGGTGCTTGCTTCTAATCTGGGCTGGGCATAACTTAATTGTCCTGTTACACCGGCAAAAAAGTACTTCTAAAGCTGCAGGAGAGAGACCTGCGGTGCAGCTGCCCCAGGTCTTCTCCTGCTTTTCACTGCTCTCCTGACCTCCCCACTTCAGTGTGAGTGATCCCGCGGTGACTTGGTCTGAGTCTCAAAATGAATGTGCTGCCATGGGAAGAGACTTCCCTCGCCTCGTGTGCTCTGTAAAGAGGGGCCACACTTCTCTGATCATGAGAGATTTCCAGGGACAGAATTTCCAAGAGGATTAAAATGTATAGGGAAGAAGAGCAAGCAGCAGCGAGACCTTCCTGAAAGCGACGTGTGCCTGCCATAGTATTTATTTAATCAGACGCCTGAGTCTGCATCTGACCTTGAACCCCGAGCGCCAAACCGAGGGAAGCTTCTTTGAACCCTTGTTGCTCAGTATAATACCCACTTGTTATTCTCTGTAGGAATTTGGGGAGACTTTCGTGAGACGTGGAAAGTTGCAGACAAAGCTGTGAACGTCTTCAATTTTCCATTTAATCACACAATATTGAATGATAAATAATTCATGCATCTGCCAAACATTTGCTTAAAAGAACCCAATTCCCTCCACATTTGTCAAAGTGTAAGAATTCCTTTTGTGTTTTTTTTTTTAAATAATTTTAATCTGTCCTTTAACTCCCATCCAGGTGCCCACTTGTCTGGGCTATCAGCTTTGATTCCACTTGCCTTGTTTGGGCCAGTCCATGCCTTTCCTTCTTGTCACTTCTGCTGGCCTCCAGGGCCCAAAGAAGTGGCAGCGGGAGGCAAGGAGGGGGGTGATGGTGGTTCCTGTGTGTCCTTGGGCTGTGCCAGGGGGGTCAGCTCTGGTGGTGGTGGAGAGTTGTGGGGGTTCTCTGCCCTGCTGTGTGGGGCTATTTCTGGCTCCTCACAAGGCAGTGGGGCATAAAAGTTGCGAGGTGGTTGGGAATGACTCCTGACTCTCCACAGGGGGCTTATAAGGGGATGACTTTCAGATGCGGCTGTCTATCCAGATCCTAAAATTAAAGACCTGCTCTGAGCTCTGGAGCCTTCTCTCTGCAGCAGGAGGAACTCCATCCACCCAAGAAGTTGTGACAGAGATGCTGCAGGCATCTTCCTCATAACCAGCACCGCTCACCTGTGGCCTGTAGGGGCCAAGGATCTCTGATGCCCTCTGTGCTGGTGATGCCAAGCCCCGGGCAAGGATGGCCACGGAAGCGTGGTGGCTGGGGCAACGGCCATTGCTGCAGGCATTGGAAGAGCAGCAATGTCACCTTGTCCTCCTGCCCAGTTAGAGCCAGGCTCTCCTTCATGTGCTCTTTGAGCTGTACCTGGGTGTCAATGCCAATTTGGCAGTGCCTTCCAGTCCCTGTTTGGCCGGTCCCCTGGCTCAGTGCTGTTCTTCAGAAGTTTCTAGCAGTAGCCTTGACTAAGATAATCTCCTGTAATTTATGGATTTTGCTTCCTCCATGGGGTCCCTTCTCATTTTCTGCCAGGTCATGACTGAACTCCTTTGGTTTTGTTTTTCACCCCCCTTTCAGTTTTTATATCAGATTTGGGCTCACAGCAATGGGGCTTCTGTTTTTTGCCTGGTTGGTTTTTTTGTGTCTCCCCTCTTGGTTTTTTTTTTCTCTCCCTTCAGCTGTTGAGAACTCTGATTCTTCTTGCCACTGTTAATGATTCTGTTCGCAAGCCTTTGAGAAGCCGGACAGGTATGTCGCATTTCCTTTCCCTGCTGAAGCAATCGGTGGGTTCAAGCCTGCACGGCGCTTAGCGGCGTACGGTTTCCTGTGCAAAGGAAAGCCGAGCCATGCCCTGTCAGATCTGAGTGCTCAGGTGCTTTGTTTTGCTTTTTTGCTAGCGCTTCAGGCAGTTTGTCAGGTTCGTGGGAAAGAGTGACTCGCCCGCGATCCCTTGAATTGTCCCTTGGGATCAGCTTTCTCTTTCCCGTGGGGTTGGAGATGCCAGCGCTCCCGATGTGCGGGGCTCAGTGGGGTGGCAGCAGGAGTTTGTGCCACGGGTGTTTTGCTCTGTGTCTGTGTGTCCAGCTGTGCCAGTGAACCCCGAGCTGCTGGATACCCGGCCTTTAGCACTGCATGGAATTGGCAGAGAGGGATGAGGAGGCCAGTGATGGTTCTGTCTGGTTGCTCGGGTGTCCCGGGCTCCCGCCCATGGAGCTGATTGGGGATTTATGAGGCAGGGAGACCTCCCCTTGTGGGAAGCAGGAGGGAAACACCTTCTGCCACTGTTCCTTTGAAGCTGTGTTGCATAAATAACTGCGGTAACCGGGATCCTGAGGGGAGCCACAGGAATGTCCAAGGAGCAGGAGGGCCTGGCGTGGGGCTAGCAGAGCTGGTGTGTAACGGGTGGGCTGTGCGAGCACCTGCAGTCCCTGTGCTGCATGTCAGGAAGGGACCTGGTGAGCTCAAGGGCTCGGAGGGTGAAATTCAGAAAGGGGAAACCACAAACGGCGTGGCAGAGCAGTGGCTGCTGTCTCTGGGGTGAAGCCGTTCCTGTGCCCCGGCCATGGACAGCAATCCTCTCCGGGGCTGTGGCTTCTCCCGTCTATCTGACTTGCCTCCTTGGCACTCAGAGGCAGAGCTTTTGCGTGCTCAGCTGGAACAGCAGCTTGCCCTGAGCCCGGGTGCTCTGCTTGGTTAGTTCGGAGCCTCCTGAGAGCTGTGGTTAGTTGGCTCCTGGTCTGGGAACTGGTGTAGATGTGCTGGCCACACTGGTGCAGCTCGCCTTGCCCACTGTGGCTAGCTGGCCAGCCGCACTCCAGCCTGTGGGTGTGCTTGGCGCAGAGTGGCTCTGTGTCTTCTCTTCCCTCTCAGCCTGGAGGTGGCTTCTCCCAGTCCTGGGCAGAGGGAATCACGTACGTGTTCAGGGCCGCAGGAAGATGCCTTTGCTTCCACCTCCTCTCAGAGATTGTTTTTTAAAGGCGAATTAAAAGTATTGTATTCACGTAGACAAGGCATGAAAATTCCATATTTGGAAAAGAATTGCTGCAGAGCGAGACCGTTATGGCTGTAAAACCCTCTTCCCTAAGGCAGACTTTGAGATTTTCTTTGCAATTAAAATTTCTTTGAAACTTGGACCAAAGAAGATTTGGAGGGAAAAAAAATAAAATCTCCTGAACTTTGAAAATACTTTTTTCTAAACAATGCTTGTGTGAGAGCTTTGACAAATACTGTTCCTCCCGGTGTGTCTGATAGCAGAAAGTGACTGAACATGAGAAGTCAAAAGGTTGTGAATAGCTCCTGCTCTGACAGTCGCTGCACTCTTCTATTAGAATTTCTCAAGGCAGCATCAAAGGGGCCAATAATTAAACTTAAAGCAACTTAAAAAGAAGGGAGAAAATGGGTGTTTAGTCATATAGTGCTGAGCATTGTGTAGGTAGAGGTTCCTCTGGAAAAACAACTTTACCTGGACCGTGTGCAAGTTTATCTGAGAAGAAAAGCAGAGGCAGAAGTCCCCTGCTGGGAGAATAATTCCAAGGAAAACAGAAAGAGGAAACTTGGAGATTTACTTCAAGAACAAGCATGACTAAACTTTTACTATGTATAATGGGCTTTCTGCCCTGTTGTCACAGCTGAGGCTAGGGTGACATTAGTGAGAAAACTTGATTTTTATCATTATCTGCCTGTCTTCTGTGCTCTGTATCAGGGCTGCAGACTTGCTGAAAGGCAGATTGCTATCAAACATTGCTTTGCACAGTCTGGACTTGCACTTGGGATGTGTTCAGCCAGTAACTGTGGTTACATGAGCCTTTCGCTGCATAAGTAAAAATAAAAGCAGTTTAAATATCCTCTTCAAAAGCCTCTACAGTTTTGAATCCCTTGGCCACTTATCTCCAGCATTTGTACAAACTGTGGTGCTGTGTGCCATCCAGATCAATATCTCGCTTGATTGGCAAAATGTGTCGAGATTCTGGAAAGGAGACTGAGTTAGAGCGTCTGCAGAACGTGTCTCAGCAGAGGGATGCCGTGGCGGTTCCAGAGCTTGCAGTGGTGAAAACCTGTCTCGCTTGCAGTTGTTTTCTGTGGCGCCACAGTATTCTGAGACATTCTTCAGCTTTGTTTTATCTGAACATCGGGCCTTCAATGTCACATCACTGATGGCATCTGCTATGGAATGGGAACTTTGCAGTGCAGTGGCTGTGATCATAAAAAACCCACTCACATCAAGACGGAATCCCACACCTTTGCTCTCGCCAGTGCTGATGTCTCTTATGGAATTAGCAATGCATGTTAATGTATTCCAGCCAAAGACACTTGTTTATGGTGCCTGTGGTACCATAGTGGGTACCGCAGTGGAGCAGCAGCCAGGTTGGTCCCTAGTGTTTTAAACCTACAGAGCACTCCCTGTGGGGCGGAGGGCTGGATGCCCTGACTATTCCATTGTCCAGCCCAAAGCGGTAATTGTAAAATATCTCTTGGATGCTAGGAAGGAGCTGCAGGAAGCTATGGGGATGTGGGTGGGTGCTTGGCCCTGGTGCAGTGGTCCTGGGTTGGTGTGGCACTGAGGTGCGTTGTCAGATGCAGTGTGTGGGGTCTTGGATGTTTAAATGCATTAGGCTTGCCATGTGGCCAACTCTGGAGTTGATAGGATCTTAACGTCTGGCAAGACTGCCTCCTCCCTCGTCTCTAGATTTCAAGGAGAAGTTTGTAAAAGCAAAAAAAGTATCTTTGCCTCATCTTGTCTTACAATATCCAGTAGAGGAAGTGAGCTCCAGAGAGCCCGAGTTCATGTCTTAGCCCTAGGCCTGGAGATTATGAACCATCTTAAAGCTTTGCAGCAGCTTTGCCATGCTTGTATTACCTCCATACAACAGCTACTGGAAGCATGTTCTAGGCAGCCTGTTCCTTTTCCCAGGAAAGGGAGCATTAAGTGGATTTGAATTCTGTTTAACAGGAGGAGACGTGGTTACACACCACGTGCTGCACTGTAGGCAGCACTGGAGAAGAATTGCTGCTGAACTAATTGCAGGTTTTTTGCTGCCCTGCCTCCCAGCAAGGTCCGCCTGAGGCTGCCCCCTTTGTCATTGCATGCTCTGCCCTTGGGAAGCCACTGGAGAGCAGTGTGAGGAGCAACATGAGAGTCCACAAGCTCCCAATTTTCCAGCTGTGAGGTTGGGCTTCCACAAGCAAGTGGTGGAAGCAACTGGTAGTCTGGAGACCGTCCCTGGTGTGCTGCTGTCTGCTCCTTCCTTGTCTTTGTTGGGTGACAGGGCTGGAGCTGGGTAACTGATACTCCCAGTCTGAACTCATCTGCAGATGGCAAACTGAGCAATGAGGGCCATGCCCGGGACCATGGGGTCAGGACTAAGCTGTTGTCCCTGACCTTCCTGCTGCAGCTTCCGTTTCCTTGTATCCTTTGGGGTGTGGGCATGCCATGGAAAAGCAGGAGAAGGCCCAAGCTTTAGAGAGCTCCTGTCTCGTGCTTGGTATTCATTCTGTGGCTCTGCCTTCCCAAGGGTGGCACAGGCAGTGCCTTACTCTTGCCTCGCTCCCCAGCAGCTTATGCAGCATCCTCGTGGCCATTCCCAACAGACGGAGCGGTCCTGATGCTCGTGCAGGCAGTTTGTGTGACTCTGCCGGGAGGTGCTGAGGAGCCGAGGCAGTGCATCCAGCCCTGCGTTAGCTCAGGCGGCAAGCTGGCATCGAGGAGGGAGGGCTCTCCTTCTGCTCTGATGCAGCTTTCCTGGCTGCCGGGGGACTCTGCATTTTCTGCTGCTTGTAAGGGCTTGTCTCAGAGGAACGGTGCTGGTGTGGCAGCCCTTGCCATCGAGCTGCAGGCACGGGGAGCGCTGCACGAGGAAATGGCCTCAAGTTACGCCAGGGGAGGTTCAGGTTGGATATTAGGAATAAATTCTTCACTGAAAGGGCTATCAAACATTGGAACAGGCTGCCCAGGGAAGTGGTGGAATCACCATCCCTGGAGATATTTAAAAGACAGGTAGATGTGGTGGTTTTGGCAGTGTTAGGTTGACGGTTGGACTCAACGATCTTAAAGGTCCCTCCCAACCTAGAGGATTCTGTGAGGTCCCAGGGTGGTCACCTGGCCTCTGGTTGGGATCCCCCCTCCCTGGGCTCCTCGGATGCTGCTGCTCTGGCTCTGGGACTGCAGCAGTGTTGGGCGATAGTAGAGTTTGGAGGTGTAGGGCTGCGATGTATTGGGCAGTGCTATCTTTGTGTGCTGTTGCCTGCCTGTGTCTTCCCCCCTCCCCCTGCCTGCTTTTCCCCCGCATCAGCCTGCATTTGTAAAATGAAATAAATATTGACACGGACGGGATGCTATTCAATTTGTCCTGATCACTGGGCTGCGGTGAGTTCTGACAGAGCACAGTGTAAAACATAAGCTCAGGATGTAATTTCTGCTGTCAACATGATGTACAGTATGGCCGTGCCAAATACACGCCGACAAACTGCACAAGCTCTTGTGGGGCGGCGGTGGGGGGGAGGGGGGGACGGTTTGTGCTGATAATTGGGAAGCGGGGATGACAGAGCAGCAGGAGAGAGAGGGCGCTGCCCTGGGCCTGGGGCGGTGTGAGGGTTTGGTGCTTCACTGCGTGTGTGGAACCCTGCCTGGTGCGCCCTGCGCCTGCTGCCTGCGTGCCCTGCGCTTGCAGCCAGCCGCCCGCTTGGGATGCGGTGCTGCGGCTGGCTCTGCCTGCGACGGCAGCAGCTCTCTCTGCTTATTTACGGCTCCGCTGCTCACGTGTGGCAGAGAGAAGTGGCACTTCCAGCTGGTGGTGAAAGGTCTTCAATAACACGGGGAAATAAATGTCGTGTTGGTCTTGGTTCCTGTGCACAGGGGCCTTCTGTGGTGCTCTGTAGCCCTGGGGTCCTTTGAATCCTGCAGCTGCAAGGTCACAAGCAGGACTTGGGGCTCTTGGATCCGCTTCCTCTGGACGCGGTCTGTGATGTGACAGCCAGAAAGAAAGGTCTGCACGCTGAGAAGAGACGTGACGCTGACCCTAGCTGTGGCCTGAAGCTGTGACAGAAAAGAGGCAGGCTGAGAGTTTATGGGTGGAGAGGAAGAACCCAGTTAGCAGCAACGAGCCTTGCCACAGATGTGTCTCTGGGTCAGCGTTTCTGGGGGGCTGGAGCTCGCAATGGGTTGTGTAGATGGGCTTTGCAGTCTGGGACCTGAGTGTCTCAGAGGTGCCTTGAGGCAAATTGTCACGCCACCTGCATTGCTGCGCGTAGGCAGAGCGTGCCAACAGCTCAGCTGAGTGCAGCCGAACTTCGGACACGTGAGGCAGCCACCAGCAAACCACATGAGTTCAGACGTAGCGGTAAGACGGGGAAATCTGCTAAATGTGGAAAGCGGCATAATGGCTGAGGCTCCAAACACAAGGTTGTGGTTCCCACAGCAACGGCAGCCCAGCCCGTGCAGGCTCAGCGGGACTCTCCTCTCCCTGGCACTCGCTGCTCTGTGCCGTGCTCCGATGCCACAGGGCTGAGCAAGTTGCCTTGGGAACTGCGGGCCAGCTCGTCCGCCAGCCGGGGAGCAGCTCTGCCGGAGCCGTGCTCACCCACTGCGACATCTATTGCCCTCGCTTCCTCTGCGCTCCGCCTTGCTTTCGCGCGTGCATTTAAGTTGTTGCTTTTACTCATTTATTGATACCGTTTAGGATGTGGCTACCTCCATTTATATGCTGTAACTCTGGCAAGGCTGAAAGAAAAGGCAGCAGTGCCTGTTTCCGAATGAGTGGCGGTGCCATCCCTCTGTGCCCACGGGGCTGGCTCCTGTGTGTGGCTCCAGCAGTCGGGTCATGGAGGAAATGGGCCGCTTGCAGATGCCACTCAGGAGTCAAATGGTGTGATGAGGGGGAGGGGGATGGCTCCTTCTGCCCTCCCAGAGCCAGCGTCCGTGCTGTCTGCCAGCTGTGTGCCCTGAGCAAGGCCTGCTGGGGGCAGCCGGGGCAGCGTGCCGCCTTCCTGCCCTTGGATGCTGATGTTCCTTGTAATGCCTGGATTTGCACCGCTGGGTTGGCTTGCCTTCAGCCTCTCCACGCGTTCAGGAGGTCTTCAGTGGCTGCAGAACTGCTCTCTGGCAGTGAGAGCAGTTGACCATTGCTGCCTTGTCAGGCTTCTGGCAGGGCTTTATAAACCAGCGTGGGGTAGCCTGGGTGGCAAGGAGAGGGCGTCAGGGTGGGAAGAGTGGGAGACTTCAGCACAGAATCACAGAATGGTGAGGGTTGGAATGGACCTCTGGAGACCATCTAGTCCAACCCCTGCCAGAGCAGGGTCACCCAGAGCAGGTGGCACAGGAACGCGTCCAGGCGGGTTTGGAATGTCTCCAGAGTTGGAGAGTCCACCACCTCTCTGGGCAGCCTGTGCCAGGGCTCTGCCACCCTCAAAGCAAAGAAGTTCCTCCTCATGTTTAGGTGGAAGTTCCTACATTCAAGTTTGTGCCCATTACCTCTTGTCCTGTCCCTGGGCACCACTGAAAAGAGCCTGGCCCCATCCTCCTGACACCCACCCTTTAAGTATTTATACTTAATCCCCCCTCAGTCGTCTTTTTTCCAGACTGAAGAGACCCAAATCCTTCAGCCTTTCTTCATAAGAGAGCAGCTGGTGACTGCCTCTCCCCAAGGCTCTGCTTAATATAGTCCTTGAGAAGATATACAGGTGGACTACTTGTTAAGTTCTCTTTCTGGCAGTTGCGTTTACCAGGTACAACCCATTTGTACTCAGACTTTGGACACATCTGGAGGTGTTGCCCACAAGAGTGCTGTGGGGTGGCCAGGGCAGAGGTGCTGGATAGGGTTGTTCTTCCCACACCTGCTGTTTGCCCTGGGTGCTGGCCTGAAGCTCTTGCTCTGGCACACCTTGCGCTGTTCGGTTTATTGCTGTCTCTCGCTGTCTGGGGAACTTACTCCAACATAGCCACAAATTTCACAGACGTGAGAAATTGGAGAGATGCTGGTTGTGGCAGTGGTACGCTACATCTTGTTATATGATTCTTCTATATATCCGTGTAAGCGTGATAAAACAGGTTTGTTGTACGTGTCCTCTTATGTCTTGCTCTGAAGTCTGCTGCAGGTGGGGCAGCCTCAGCTCTGTCGCTCCAGAGCGGGGACCTTTATATCTGTGTTTGATTGACGAAGGCTGCAATTATTTCATTCTGTGAGACTTCTAACAGTGGGAAGGAACAACCCAGCCTGTCACCCGTCTACAGGTCATCTCGCTTCCCTGGGTATAGTCTCCGACGTTAAATATTTTGCTGTGTGATGATAGGGGTTCTCACCAGATTGGAAGAGTAGGTGGCCCTTCAGGAGCAGGGGCAGGAATGGCTCTTGCACGGGGAGGCCCGGCTGCAAGAGGGAGTCATGCCGGTGCCAACAACCTTCAGTGCATGGTGCGGAGAGGTCTTAATAACAAACGATCTGGCAGGGAAGAGGGGTGGGGAGGAATGTTGGTGTTTCTGTACCGTGATTGCTAACGTAAAGATGCACCGGAGACCCTCTGCTCCTTGGAGCATGAGGAGCACAGGGCTTCCACGAGTGAGAGCTGACATGTATGTGTGTGTGGAGTATGGCATGTGTACATGGAGGAGAAAACATGTGTGTACACTCAAGTGAGGCACACATATGGACAAAGGAGAGCGCCAGTGCGTGTGAGTGCTCTTAGCTGTGCATGGGATGGAACACGGGTGCGAGCCGTCGTGTGTGAATAGATTTGTGCACATTGCATGACCCACCGCTTGTGAACCATGAAGAGGCAGTGAGGAAGGATGCCTGGCACTAATGCCCCGTGTTTCTCAGTGTTTGTCCAGTCAGGCAAATGCAGAAATATCAGTGCAGCTCACTCGGTGCTTTGGGGAACTGCCCCGTTGGTGCGGTCGCACGAGGGGAATGTCAAGGGCAAGGAAGAACTAGGGAAATACTTGCCAGCTACCCCTGCTCTGAACTGCTAGGGTTCAGAATCACTGCTAGGGCCATTCAGAACCACGCAGGGGACTCTGGAGCACAGTCCAGTTCCCCTTCTATGGGGAGTCGATGACTATCTAGTCCAGGATTGTCCCCTTTCCATTCATCCTCTTTCCCCCTCCCATTTAGAGTAACAGATGACAGGAGATTAATTCTGCAAACCGATGAAGATATGCATGTTTCATGAGTAGTTCTGGCTGTGGCTGGTGTCGCAGAGCTCTAGTGGAAGCTCAGGGTGTTGGTGCAGGCAGGGATGGATGCTGCACACCCATCTCCCGGTCAGCCTCTTCTCCCCAGGTGCTCACTGGATGCAGTCTGCCCTTGGCCACAGGTCTCATGTCTTTATCCTTGGTGCCACATGGGTGTCTTGAACCTCACCCTTTGTTAAACTCTTAGCTTTAAAGTCAGACAGATGGTGAGTCCTTGAAGAGATGCTTTCCTCCTAGTCCATGGCTGCAGAAGCAAGATGCTGGGAAAACTAGCGGCAGTGGCCGGACAGCCAGCACCTCCCCTGTCAGGCACTGGCATCGCCTGGTGCGTGCGTGCAGGACTGGCGTGGTCTGGCCCTGTGCGGTGCTGGGGGTGCTGCCTACACATCTCCCACCAGCGTGGGCAGCGATGGCGCAGCAGACCTCACTCCTCTCGGCAACCAGGGCAGCGTGGTGAGGAGGGACCCTTGACAGTTGGGGCTCCTCAGTCTCGGAGTCCCTGCTGGAGCATACGTCCGTGGTGATGATAGCTCTGCAGCTTGCTGCCTTCCCTTCCCGGGTACCTTCCTTTCCTGCTACAGCAGGACCTGTGGGGCTGGGCTTTATGGTGGGGCACCTGGGGCCAGGCAGGGTGGGAGATGCTGACTGAGGCTGCAGGGGGAGGATGGAGCGGGGGGAACACGGAGCCTGGCTCTCACACCAGCACTGACACCTTGGCCTTTTGCAGGCTCCTGGGGATGCTGCCGGCTGCCCTGCACCTCCCTGTGTGATCCAGCAGAGGATGGAAGCGACCGGCATCAGCTGGGCAAAGGACCCTTCGCCAGGTGCTGGGATCTCATCCCCCTGAAGATGGGAGTTACAAATGGGCTTGTGACCCGCACATGTGGCACAGCCGCCTCTGCTGCCAGACCCCCGACGCAGTAGTCCAGGGCCACCACGGGACAGGCAAGACATTGGCCACAGCAGCTCATCCTGTTAACTTCTCTGTGAAACCGTACGTGGAAAAGCTTCCCTTCGCTTCCCGTGAATGACGGTGGCGGGTGCCCGTGCCCCGCACGCGGCTGCGGAGCCCCCTGCCCGCTGGCAGGGTGGGCAGCGGGCTGTGCGGGACCCCGCTCCCCAGCAAGACCGGCGGCAGCCGAGCACGGAGCCCCGCAGCTCTGTCCCCGGGGACAAATGCCAGCTGCCAGACTCTTCTCTGGAGACCCAGGAGCAGCCTGCAAGGCACCAGCATTGACTGCCCCTGCGTTAGCAGTGGGAGGTCCAGGACGTCTGTTGTCACAGATGTGACTCCAGCCTGCTGGGACAGGAGTGCTCCAGCTGCAGGACACGGCATGCAGCGGGGATGGGGATGCTCTGCATTGACTGGTGAGCCCCACGCTGCTAGTGTGGACTTTCCTCCTTCTCCTCTTCCCTAAAGGATGCTAATTGCCCATCCAAAAGATACTGCTCATGCAGCCTCCTAGAGTGCAATGGCGAAGGGTCTGCAGGGCTTCTCGTGGACCATGCTGCTGCTGTTCTGCGCCATCCAGGAGCTGGGGGCCTGGGCCATGCACACGGCGGTGGAGGGCCCTGGCCTCGGGCAGCCGGGGGACCCCACACTGCTGGCTGGTGGGCGAGTGAAGCGTGGCTGGGTCTGGAATCAGTTCTTTGTGGTGGAGGAGTACACAGGCACGGAGCCGCTGTACGTGGGGAAGGTAAGGTAGCCCTATGTCTCCATGGGGGTAACCAAGCTGGTGGCAGACCGGGGCATGCTGGCAGCACAGTCAAGCCTGGCAGGGGATAGAGAGAACCTGTATGAAGGTTTCTCATGGGGGACTGGTTAGGTCTGTGGACTGGGATGGCAGGAGCCCGGTCCCTGATGGGGGCTGGTGAGGTTGATGTGCTTCCAGAAACCCCGGGGCAGAAATACACCAAAATTCATATCTATGTTCTCCCAGTTGCGTGTTGGGTTCCCATGGTGTTTGGGGTGGGTGCAAGAAAGGGTGCAGCTCTGGGCGTTGTGGGGGCAGTGGGGAAGGCTCAGCCCCATCTCTGTGGGTGGACATGCTGGGCTGGAGCAGATGTGTAGACCGGGCTGGGTGGGCAGGACGGGCATCTGCTCATGCTGGTCCCTGCAATTTCTTGGCAGCCGAAGTGCTGCTGTAGCACCAAGGGCCCTCCTGCCCCAGCAGTTGCTGCCGTAGGTGCAACCCTGACTTCCTGAAGATGGTCCATCCCTGGTCCCGTAGCCCTTTCAGCATGGGGATCATGCGCTGGGTTTTGTTTCATGGCCTCTCCCTGTGGCTCCTTCCTGGTCCTGGAAGGACCTCCTGGACCTGCAGGCTACAGTAGCTGTTTCCTAGCTAATTATCTCCAAAAACTGGGGCTGGCAGAGATGTCCCACTCTAGTAGTGGTGCAGCAATCCTGCTCTTGTTTGTGGCCAGACCAAGGTTCTTGCAGGATTTACAGATCTCAGGCTGACGTGCACAGCATGGTGTGGAAGGTGCTTGGTCTGGGTGTCCAGGGCTTGGAGGGACCCTGAGGGCCAGCACTGGTGACAGAGCTCTCCTGGAGCTTGCCGGGAGCTATGTCTGTCCTTTGGGTGCCCCTGGGAGCTGCACTGTGTTACTATGCTGCTCCCAGGGCTGGATCCTTGCTGGGCTGTGCACAGGTGGTGGCACGCATGAACTTCCAGGGAGAGGCACTGGGAGGTTTCAGGCTTGTAACCAGCGCATCCTGCTCTGCTGTGAGAAGGTGTGATAGTGTTCACTGGAGCATGCTGGTCTCCTTGTGCTGGAAAAGCCCTGGTCTCCCTCTGGTAGTCTCCCTTCTCTCCAAGGGGGTGGCTGTTCCTGTTGTCCTGGCTCTTGCCCTTGCTTGCATGCCCTGCGGAGAGGAGTGCCAGCAAACCTGGAGCTTGCTGGGTCTGTCCTTGGGAACTTGCTGCTTCTCTGGTGTGTGACCACCTGGGGCATGGGGAGGCTGGACATGGACCTCTGGTCCCTCTGCTCCCTCTGCTCCTGGAGTCCTGAGGCTGAAGGAGCATTTTGCCTTGGGGTTGCTGGGCTTCGTCCTTTTCTGGGAGCTGTGGAGAAGCTGCCCTGTGGCTTCCATGTGTCGGGAGGATGTGTTACTTCTATATTGATGAAGGCAGTGCCAGATGTTGGGACCAGTCAGAGGAGGGTGCTGCAAGCCAGCTAGGGCTGCCCCTGTTGGGGAGCAGGGGCTCTCCCCAAAGGAAAATGCCCCAGAGCTCACGCAGCGGGGCTGTCTGATGGCCTCGGCTGTCTGGTTATGAGTCTGGAGGAGGCTTGAAAATGGGCTTCTTGGCTAGGGGCCAGCTGAGATTTCAGTGGTGATTTGTGTCCATTTCAGCAGACACTCGAAAGGCGCACTCCTCTGCCACGGCGCTCGGTGCAGTTACAGCTAATTCACAGCTCCCCTGGGAAGCGACTCGAAGCATCAGGCCCTGTCAAGCTCCGGAGGTAGCCTAGCAACCGCCGCATCTCCAAAACGAACCCAGGAACCTACAACTAACCCATTTTACAGCCCCTTTCCACATCAGTCACTGCATCGCCCACCCTGCTCAGAACAAACAGCCAGCCGGCGCCGCAAGCCGTTCCCTGTGAACATTGCTCCGGAGGGCTGAAGGCAACCCAGGGACGGGTTTTTCCCTGGGGTTGGGAGAAGCTGAGGTGCCCACCTGGGGATGCCAGGGCTGGGGTGGGCCCCGGCTTCCCAGGGCAGTGGTGCCAGTCCCCCCCGCGCACAGCTTGCGTGTCCCAGAGCCTTCCTCCACGGGGGACCCACGGCTCCATGCAGTGTAGCTGGGGCTTGCCCTCCATGGACGCCTCTTGCACACCTACGTGTGCTTTTCGGAGGGCCGATACCATTTCCATAAAATCTGGGTTCTCTGGCTAATCCTTCTTCTGAACTGTAATTTCCCCTGAGGCTGCTGTCAGTTTGATGTGGATTTCTTTGGGTTTTTTTAAATAGAATTATGGGGTCAGCACTAGTTACAAACTTCTGCGTGTGGACAGATCTATTTTAGATAGAGGAGAGGATTAAAGGGAAAAAAGCAGATTTAATTAAGTTGCTAATATTTAAAGAAAATTGATGAACTCGGGGTTTATGAGTTGGAGCAAACAGAGTGCGCCTTTATTACAGGCTAGTTTTTATTTGATTTTCTTTCTTTCCCAGCCCCAGAGTCATTTTTTATTTGTGTATTTTTGCTTTCTGTTTAATCGCTTTTAATAAGGAATGTGCACATTTAATTTTGACTTAATTATTAGCTAGTAATTAATGGCTTCGTAAAAATCCTGACTGTAGCCTTTTAGGACAAGGAAACTATTTTCCTCTTTAACAAACCGATCGGCCTTTTGTCCACCTTCCGAATAGCTGTTGCGGATGCTCTAGTCCTTGGCCGGAGGAGCTGAGCGCAAGGTTCCCTCTGCTCCTGGGGTGCAGCGCTGAGTTAGAGGGGGCTCGGGGGAAGGTGCAGAGGGAGTCCCGGGGACAGCATGGGTCTGTGCCATGCCAGGGCTGCCCAATTTTGCTCTCCTGCCATGCCCAGTAGTGGTGGATGTCCCCAAAACTTGGTGCTCCCTGAGCCTTCCCGCTGTACCGGCAAGGCTTGGCAGGAGAAGCATCCCTGGGATGTGGTCTGGGCCTGTGGCATCTCCCCTCAGATGTCTGTACTCTGTTATCCGGCCCTCCCCCATTAGTTGTTGTTTAGTCAAGCAGCACAGATTTAGCTCTTTTAATCTTCCCTTGTAAATCAATCACTGCAGCCCCTTGAGCCCAGGCTCCATTTTTCTTCCTAGCGTTCTAGTTTGCAGGGATGCTGGTGCCTGCTCCGAGCAGTCAGCGATGAGCAAATACGTAAAGAGGATATGCTGAGAGCTCAGTGTGGTTCTGGGAAGAGGTGCTGGGTGGTTTACCTCTGGCCTAATTATTAATCATGAGCCTGGTGTTCAGCGGAAAATTGCAGGTTTCTGTTACCCGCTCTGCACAGACCAGGTGCACCTTTTTTCTTTCTGAAAAGCTTGATCTCTAGCAGGGTAGCAGTGAACACTAGAATCATAGACTGGTTTGGGTTGGAAGGGAACTTAAAGATCTTCCAGTTCCAACACCCTGCCCTGGGCAGGGACACCTCCCACCAGACCAGGCTGCTCAAAGCCCCGTCCAGCCTAGCCTTGGAAAGGATGGGAGAGGATGATAAAGCGGAGGGGGCAGCAAGCTCGCCAGCAGGGAGGGCTGGGGCAGGACCGCCAGGGCAGGATGCTCCTGCAGAGCCAGGCAGAACGTCCCTGCAGGCACTTGCTCTGAGAGGTGCTGCCCCAGCAGGTCCGTGGCCAAGCCACGGCGGTCCCAGCGCGCCGCTGGGCGCTCAGCCCCGAGCGCAGGTCTCCTTCCCTTGGCAAGCCTTGGGAGATGTTTCAGCATGGGCAGTAATATGGGAATGTTGTGTAAAATGCATTGAATTGTCTAAGGCGTGGGCCCCTCACTCATGAAATAAATATATAAACTGTATCTAACAAGACAAATATAATGAAGGCGTCATAAAAAAGAGGCAGCTCTGGTATAAATTCTTGCTGGTAGAGCTGTGTGTCTGAAAGGTGGATTATAGAACTGCAGTTTGGAAGATTGAATGGCCCATAAACATTTTCATATTTCATTAGCCGATTAATGGACGGCTTTTTTCTTTCTCTTTTTTTTTTGGGGGGGGTGAGGCGGCTTTGCTGATTCTAAGCAGAAATTGTAGGAAGCAAATGAAAGCAGCTGATGAAACCTTTCCGGGGGCCTGTCCCATTATGGATTGTCCCAATTAATGCCCATGCTGCTCTCTGTCAAGATGCATTCTGCCTGTCCAGTTACTGTTAATAGATTTCTCATAAGTGGCTGGATTGTAAAAACCTCATAACTCAGTTTAATGCCACCAATAAAATTATCTCTGGACGTCTGGCCTGGATTCCAGTCAGCTCCTGGTCTGTGGGGAGCTGCTGTTTACCCTTTCTTTTCCTAATTTCAAATGTTGTCTTAATTAGAAAATGAAGCAGGAATTGGCTACAAAAGCATCTTCCCCAGGGTCTGTTTTTCATCCTGAACACAAGCCTAATTTGCCACATTCTCCCACGGGCTTTGCTCAGGTGGGGGCTGTGGGTGTGATGTTGTGAGGGGTTGACACCCCCCTGCGTTCTTGCCACATGAAGCCAATACAGATGTGCAGTGAGCGCGTGAGCTCTCAGCCAGGGAGATTTGTCAGCACCGACTGCCTGGAAACGGGAGTGTGGCGGTGGCTGGAGCAGAGCTGGCAGATGAGCGTGGGCTTTGGGTGGATGGGGACAGATGCTGGTGAGCTGCCTTTACACCCCGGTCTGCTCTGCAGCTTGGGAGAGGTGATCCTGCACTGCCAGGGTCCTGGGTCCTTGCCCACAGGGAAGCCTTTTTTTTTTTTTTTTTTTTTTTTTTTTGGTGTGCTGATGAGTTGTCTTTCCCTTTTCCAGCATCTCCTAACCCCTTGCAGTGGTGGGGTTTGGCCCTCGGTTTGTGGTGTGGGTGGGTACTGGCAGGATTTGTGATCTGCCGAGCGTACGGTGGCAGAGGCAGGT
This sequence comes from Chroicocephalus ridibundus, assembly GCF_963924245.1. Taxonomy (NCBI): domain Eukaryota; kingdom Metazoa; phylum Chordata; class Aves; order Charadriiformes; family Laridae; genus Chroicocephalus; species Chroicocephalus ridibundus. Next base: position 6,212,339 of record NC_086295.1, on the reverse strand, counting down.
CTGAAGTTCAAGTTTATGGGGCCTTCCTGCATGCACAGGCGTTGTTTGGTGGTGCTCTGTCCTGCTCTGCGGTCCAGCAGCAGCAGAGGGAGCAGACGGGCATCATGCAGGGACCGTGGACCAGGGGCTTCACAGCCATGCGGTCTTGGACGCGGGGGCATGAGCATGGCCCCAGCCTGCTCCCACCCCTCTCCCTCTCTCCCTGGCAGATCCACTCGGACTCGGATGAGGGGGACGGCTCCATCAAGTACACTATCTCCGGGGAGGGCGCAGGGACAATCTTCCTCATCGACGAGATCACAGGTGACATCCACGCCACTGAACGCCTGGACCGGGAGCAGAAAACCTTCTACACCCTGCGGGCTCAGGCCCGCGACCGGCAGACGGACCAGCTGCTGGAGCCTGAGTCCGAGTTCATCATCAAGGTGCAGGACATCAACGACAGCGAGCCACGCTTCCTGGAGGGGCCCTACATCGGCAGTGTGGCAGAGCTGTCCCCCATCGGTAGGTCTCCTGGGTGGGAGGAGGTGGGTTGGGAAAACCTGCGCCCCTCTCTTATCAAACCTTGAGCTCGCTGTACCCCGCAAAACCGCCTGCAAATCCCAGGGATTCCAGCTGAGACCGGAGCTAGGGAGCCAAAAGGGAAAAATAAATAAGGTGGCTTAAGGAAAACAAGTGAATAAATCCTCTGAGCTGATTGCCAGCCTGTGGCTGAGCGCTCAGTCTCAGCCCTAAGCTGTGCCCTGGAGACAGGTTGTGGCGGTGCCAGCTGCCTGCTGTGCCTTGACCCTGGTTTTGCACAGCCCCCTCGCTCCCAAATGCTGGGAGGGACCGGGGGGGATGGATGGACTGAGCCCTTGCATGCCGAGGGGCTCATGGCTGCCTGTGGCTCAGATTAACCTGAGTGGGGTTTCTCCTCCTCTGCCTGCCCGTGCCCTGGGCCATCCTCTGTGTGCTGCTTTGCTGCTCTCCAGAGCCCCGCGGCTGCCCAGCCACCCCTTTGTGCATCCCCATGGGGTTGCCGAGCCCTCTCACCCTCTAGCCTTCCTCTGAGAGGCCAGGCCTTGGCTGAGATCAGGGAATTCGCGTCCCCTGTGACAGGAGTGTGCCTTCCCCGTGTTACCGTTAGCCTGCCCATCCCCTTCCCACTAGGCATCTCAAGTCCACTGGCAATCAGCCTCGCTGGGACGTGCGCCACGAGGCTGCATGAGTCCATCCCCCAGGGATGGCGGAGGAGGGCAGAGAGCTTTGCGCTCCCCTGAGTGTCGGGAGGGTAGAGGGAGGTGATGCATGAACTGCAGTACTGCTGCCCTTGCCCCCTGTGCCGGCCCCGACGGTGGGTTCTCGTGCTGCTGAGCACGGCTGGAGTCCAGGCGGAGCGGCTGGCTTGCTGCGGTGCCCAGAACGTCACACCGTTCCCTGTCCACGTCGGGCTATCTGTTATCCCCCATTGACTAGCCAGAGCGTGTGGCAGACTGCACGTGCCAGCGTGCGCTGCGGGCAGGCAACGATAAATCACTGTTCTCCAAAGGCTGCGTCCAGGTAGAAGCCAGCCTGCAAAAGACTGACTGACATCAAAGATGAGGCAGGTCCCCAACACTGTCAGCAAGGGATGAGTCGGCAGCGGGGAGAGTGACGGTGCCAGGAGAAGGCAGTGAGCTCCGGGAGGGAGAGCGGCTGGGGGTCCAGGGCTGAGCTGCACGAGGGGCTCGGCAGGTTGGGGAACCGCCGGGCCCCGCTTGTGCAGGAAGGTCTGGCTGAAGAGGCATCCTGGAAGCCAAATGCAGGGGATGGTGCTTGGGTCTGCGCTGCCTCAGGACAGCGCGGTCCCTCCGTGGTTAACGTGCAGCGTATTGTGAGAGCGGTGCACGGCCTCCAGCAGGTACAGATGTGCAGGAATTGCCCATACCAGAGGAGCTGCTGCTGCCTGGATTTCTGTTGACGGATGGAGAACAAGCTCTCCTGAGTCACCCCAAGCTCTCCTTCCTCTTCCACTTACCTGCACAAATCCTCTCCCGAGTCAGAGTGATCTCTTGAACTACAGCCGTGTGCTCCTGGAGAAATGAAAGGCAGCATGTGGGCAGCAAAGCAGGAGGCATCCTGTTCCCAAAGGGAAGAAAGAAATTAATTTAATCTATTTTGCTTGAACAACATTTAAAAAGGAAGGAATTCTCAACTCTGAGTATTAGACAAGGATCCCAGTTCTTTGAAAATCACTAACAATTATGGAGCTGCCTGATCAGACTGATGTGAACAAGACATATCAAAGGAGACAGTTTCTATGCGAAATTGGAGATCAGAGGGAGAAAGAAACACGGTTTCACAACATGAAAGGAGGCGATTCCTGCAAATTAAAACACTCAGAAGTTAAAAGTAAAGAGGAGTGCTGTGAACGGCGTGGGCTGTGCTTCCAAGCTGCATGCGCAGAGCGGGGAGCTGGAGCCAAGCGCCTGTTCTGCTTACCGGGCTGATGTCTGTCTGCCCGAGACAACCTTGGAGCTTTTCTGTAGCCTGGCCATGCCCTGGGGAGCGTAAGGTCTTCTCTGCAGCAGCCGAGCCCTGGAGATGGCCCAGCTAACAGGGCAGGGAGAGCTTCACACGGCATCTTCAAGTGGTGCTGCGACATGGGTGCCCTGCGGTGTGAACGCAGGGCTGGAGGGTACCCACACGCTGCTGCTGCAAGTCCCCATCTCCCTCCTGGTTCTGCCGCAGCTTACCAGTGCTTTGGCCAGGAACAGGTAGCACAAAGGACATGTCCTGTGAAAGCATAAACAAGCAAGTCTGAAAAGTAGCTTTCTCCTCCACCCTCTTGGTGTTCAGCAGCCGCCCTGCTCCTCCACCGTAGCCCTGGTGTGGACACAGAGGGAGATGGGGCTGGTCACGGACCCGGTGTGTGAAGTTCAGCTCCAGCTGCTGTAGGAAGGGCTGGGGATGCAGGACATGAGATTCTGCCTGGGCCAGGGCGGTAAAGTTCAGGATTTTCTTGTGGGAAAAACCCTGCCAGGCCCTGTTTGCGTGGGAGTGCTCCTTTTGTGGCATCAAGGCTTGGCTCAGCTGTTGTCATGGCTTGTTTTTGTGGTTGGTATTGGTAGTGATGTCTCTGAGCTGGACAGATGATCTCCCCTAGACCTGAGGGCTATTTTCATAAGAGTGAATGGGGAGCATGCCTTGCTGCCTTCCTGAATGTGGAAGGAGGTGATGCTTTGTGCTGGCTAAGTCAGAGTAGGAAGGCTGGGCAGCCTGGGGAGAGCTTGGGTTGGCTATTCATACATCAAGATCAAGGTCAGGCCCTGGGGACCTGCTGGGGAACATGCCTGGTGTCGGCTCCATTTGGGTGCAGATGTTTTCCTGGATCACCAGTTCAGCTGTGCTCTCTGCTGGGGAAGGGGCTGGGATGGGACCACCCCAGGGGGCAGGGATGCTCTCCAGCTTGGAGCCTGTTTGTGGGGACCTGTTCATTCCCCATCTCTGCTGCTCTGACAGCCTCTGCTCTGTGGCCCAGCCTGAAAAGCAAAGGGTGACCCCTTTTTTCCTCCTCTCACGCTCCTGCCTTCCCAGACCTCACTGGCGTTTGTGCTTGGGGCTGCCCGAGTGGGTGGTTTTTCTTCTCGCTCATGGCAGCTATCGGCTGCAGCTCCCCATTCCCTGCCAAAAGCATAGTCCCAGCTCCCAGAGGTGGGTACCTTCCTGGGGCATAAAGAGGAATAAAACAAATACGGTCAGATCCGCTCTCTGACAGCAGGAGCAGATCAAAGGACATTATTTGCATAATGAAGGAGTACTAATTGGGAGGGAAAGTCATTTGATTTCCTAGTGTCTAAGAGGGAATAACAAATGAGAGAACTGCACGAACTCTCACAGAGTAGCTGGGAGTGCTTTGCAGCACACCTGCCCCTTGCTCCGTGCCGGGGCCGGGGCAGCACCTTTTGGTAGCGACAGCATAACGTGCTGCTGGAGGCGATAACGCTAAGTCAGGGTGGACTAAAGGCCTTTCTGATCCAGAATTTTGTCCTGACAGCGGCCAAAGTGGATGCTTGAGGAGGAGGAACAGCACACGCAGCATGTGTGATGCTCCTCTTAATACTCTCCCAGCCAACAACCAGTTTCAGCGTGGGGATTTCTGCAGCTGTGGGTGGTTTCCCTGGGTTTAGTCACCTCCGCTGTCTGTCTTCCATGAACTCATCCAGACTCACTCTAAACCTCTGCAAAGGGAAAGGAAAAGGGGTTGCTATTGCTATCCGATGGATCAAAAGTGGCAGATGCAAGATGGTCAGGAAGGTAAGGCCAGAGTTTGGGATTTGCAGGGGACAGAGGTGGTGCTCGGAGCTAACCTCGGCCCATGGAGCCAGGCTGAGCGTGTGCCCCTGGAGAAGTCAGTGTTTTCTACACACAGAGCGCAGACCTGAGGCTGGCACTGAGCTCCTGCGCTTGGAGGAAGCACATCCAAAATGGCAGTTTTACCTGGGCTCCCTTGGCATGGCAGGACCAGCTGCAAGAGCAGGCTTCACCTGGCTTGTCTCCGGAAACCTCATCTGCTCGGGGGGCTGCTGGGGCGTCAGAACTAGCTCAGCTGCCGAGGACCGTTTTGCGGACAGCGGGGCACGGGGCCGTGGGGTGCGGCTGTCGGGGGGCAGGTTTGACCTGGTGCTGGGTGAGGCTGGCAGGGAAGGCAGCCGGAGTCGAGTGGGGCAGGGGGCTCTCCCTGCTCAGCCCCCAGCCTGGGCTAGCCAAGGACCGGTGTGTCTGCAGGATGGGGCCTGAGCCGCAAACCCCCTGCTGTCCTGTCACCTCAAGGAGAAGCTGCGGGCTAAGAGCTTGCAGATGCTCTGTGCTGGCATCTGCCTGGGTACCCCAGTGCAGATCACTCCCGAATCTCTGAGTCGAGCAGGGTTTAGTACCAAAGGAAGAGACCTGGAGCTGCAGAAGAAAGTAGGATGGGACCCAGCCAAGTGCCTGGGAACTGCAGGAGCTTCACCTTGTAACAGGAGATGCTAAAATTAGCTGTGTCTTGGGCTCCCTTCCTGAGCTCCCTGGGGTCTGCCGAACAGCTGTCTGCCGCACACGGGCACGAGCCCAAACCCAGCACTCGCTGCCTCCTGCGAGACAGCTCTGCGGGTGGCACAGAGCGGGTGTTGCCACCCAGAGCTGGCTTCTGTGCTGTTTGGGGAGCATGAAGAGCCTGGCATGAGGGACACGCTAGGAAATGTGCATCCTTTCATCAGAACATCGCTCCTCCCTTGCTGCATCTTGCTCTCCTTATTTCTCTGTGTAGCACCAAGTCAAGATTAGAGATGATTTGGCTGTACAGACAGGAACTTGGGGTCAAGCCCTGACTCTAGCACAAAGCTGGCTGAATGCAGAAGTGATTATTGTGAAGAGAAATGGTTTAATCTCCACGCTGGAAGCAGAGAAAAATACTTTGTTTAACATGCAGCCAGAACACTTGCAGGCAGTCTGATTTTTTTTTTTTTTATTTTCCCCTGATAAGAAAGTGCTTAAAACACTTGTGTGCATCTGGAAGCTGCTGGGGCTTGCCCTGCTGCTTGGTCCTCAGTGGGGCTGCACCTTCACACTGCGCTGTTGGTCATGGCGCAAGCTCTGAGCTCTCTGCCCTGCACATCTGAGCATCTGCTACATCCCCTCTGCATGTGCTAAGCCCCTCCGGGAACGTGTTCCCCCTTGATTTAATGCTTTGGTTTGCTCCCCGAGACACCACGTTTATCTGCTTGGTGCCAGGGGCTGGGGTGCCTTCTGGCCAGACACCCCAAAGGATGTTTCCGTAGTTGTATGTCTGAGCGATTCCACCACAGCCAGGTTAGCTCCCTCGGGCTCGTCCTGGGGGACACGAGGGCTCTGCAGTGAATCTCCTCTGGGTCGGATTTGGCTTCCTACCAAGTAAGGATGTTCCTGAGATTGCAAGGAAGTCACTTCTGCTCCAGTAATTTTTAAGCTCCGCTGGTTTATTTACTTCCCTGATGTCCTGCCTGCTTGCTTCTGGGGTGCATCAGCCACCGCGTGTCTTGGGGCAAGAGAAAAGCTGTAAATTGCATCACTTATAAAAATCTCAGCTGCCCACGGCAGCCAGGTGCCTGCGATGGGAGTGCTGCACCCTGGCATCGGGCCAGGGCCTGTGGCTTTGCATGACAAAGCACTCCTTTTGGGGTCCTTTATATTCTGCAGGGCTGAGGGGACCATGTGCTGCCCCTGAGCTGACCGCGTCTGCACAGAAAGATGCTCTAAGCACGGGGAGAGGGTTGTCCTTTGGGCTCAGGCCCAGCTGGAGGTGAGATTGCAGCCCCAGAGCTGGTCTGGAGAGCGGCTGGAGGCTCCTGCCTGCACCAGAGAAGGGGTGAAGGCTGCCATGAGGAGGGACAGTCAAATTTAACAAGTGTTGGCTTTCCCTGCTGTTTGCCTCTCTGCAGGCCTGGATCCTGGCTGCACTTCTGTCCCTGGGGAAGTGACAGGTCCCGTCGGCTTGCTTGTGGATTCAGTGCAGGGCCTCTTTACTCTTGGATGTGTTTGGAGTTTGCCTGTCGACATTTATTTTAGCTAAACGTGTTTGGAGTGAGTGGCATAGTAAGTGGTCTGGAGCCATTATCCTTCTGCGCGCAGACGGATGGCACCTCCCCGGATGGCTGAAACTGGCTGCAGAGGCTCTGGGTCCCGCAGGGATGGTGGTGATGGATGCTAGGACAGGTCTGTGTTAGTATTTCAAAGGTGCTGTGCAGAGCCCAGGACCTGTGGAGCCCCATCCATGCCAGCCAGGGCTCAAGGACCGCTCTGCCTGGCAGGGTGCTGTGCCGGGGCAGCTGGGCGAAGACGCTCATGGCTGCAGCGGAGAAACGGCTCCTTCATCCCACCAGCTCCCAGGGGGCACCGTCAGGCACCCTTCAGTGCTGGCAGCCCCTCTCTGCGCTGCTGATCCCAGCTGGGCGCAGCAGAGATGGGATTAATCTCCCTGCCCTGCGGAGTCAAGGGCTGGCTGACGTCCCTGGCACGTCTCCAGGTCGGCTCAGGGTGTGGAACGGGGACAGCCCAGGCAGGGCCTGTGGAGCCGGGCGATGGCTGGTGGCCAGGGTCTGTGTCCCCTCCTGCGGCGCCGGTGCGGGCTGCGTGGGAGGATTGCTCTGGAAGTCAGAGTCTTGGCCCCGCTTCCCTCTGGGGGGAAACAGAGTTTGTTTGATCCGCTGTGCCAGATCGCACCTCTGCAGCAGAAGAGCAGGAGATGGACTCTGACTCATTAATTCTTATGTAAAATTGCTGGTTTCCTCCAGTTGTCGGGTGAGCTAGCCAGGGAAGAAACAAGGTCTTTATCTCGTTTTGCATGTCTAATTATTGCTCTGGATATGAGTTGAGGCTTCCTGGTTATGGGAGGTGGGTTATACCGTACGTGAACGTGATGGATATTTAGGTGTTATTTATTGCATCTTTTATGGCTAAGGCACATGCCAGAAAACTAAATAAAAGTCGTACTCGCTGTACTTGCTGTGGGCAGTGCTGTGCTTGGAGAGCAGGGAGTAATATCAGAGCTGGGGTGGGAGGCAGCGTTCCTAGGCTTGTCTCTGCAGGAAGGAGAGGATCAGGCTAAACCGGAATTCCAGATGTTTGTCCTTCATATTGAAGGAGAGTGGGAGGGAAGGGTGGAAAAGGGATAAGTGTGGGGGTTAAGAGAGGCTGCTGGAAAGTTGGACTCCTAGATATCCTATGAGTGACCTTGAGCAGGCTGCATTGCATCTTCACAGACTAGAAGTTAAGGCACAAAGCGGGGTTCATGTTCCCTACCTGCCTGTTGTGGCTTGTCTCTTAATGAGATGCCATGAGAGCAGGTGGGGAAGGATGGAGCCTTCATCACCTTCAGGATCGCTGGCTTTCAGCATCATCCAGCTGTCTCTGAGCTGAAGGTGCCTTGCTGCAATGCTCCTCATGCTGCTTGGTTTCCCCTTGCACTGGAGTGGAAAGGGCTGGTCCCAAACACGGGGCTCACGCCTGGGACCTGGCAGCCTGGATCTGCTGCCCCGCAGCTCCAGCTTGGAAGCACCCAAGAGCCCGAGGCAGCCCCGTGGCCAGGAGCCTTCTGTGCTGGCACTGGAAAACTGAGAGCAGCAACATGCTTGGCTTGTCCAGAGCATGGCTTAAAATGGAGAACCAAAATGCACCTCTGGATGGGCACGGATCCTGCCTTCCTGTTGGACTCTGGCACTGATGCAGTTTTGCAGTGTTCAGGTAAATACTGGAACACAACGAATACAGCTCTTTGTCTGGTAGGGATGGATTAAGAGGTGAATTATACAATTGAGTGAGTGCATCTGGAGAGAAGCAGCATGAGATGCAAACTTTTAGTGGCTACCCCTCCTCTTTAATGATCATTGGGCTGGGTGACAGTGCTGAGATGGCTGGGATAGAGAGGGTTGTGGCATGGTCCTTGGGGCACTTGCTCCATCTGCATGCATGCAGTCATGACGCAGGCTGTACCGCATACAGGGCAAGTGCAGGCAAATAACTCTGGGCCTGCGTACGTGTGGGTGAGTTTCGGATCTCCTCACCCTTTGCCTCTGGGGGGCCTGGGCAAGAGCAAGTGGTTCTTGGCGTGGGGGTGATCTGCCTTGGCTCATACCTGCTGAAAGAGTTGTGTGATGGCAGGCAGGGGGAGGAGGAGGAGGCAGGACAGACCCTTTCAAGGAAATGCAGCAATAGTATTTCTTGAACAGTTGTTTGCAAGGCAGGGAGCTAGTGTTGCTGCGGTGTAATCTGGACGTGCCTGGCAGGGATGCGCCATAACTTCACCGGAGACAGCAAAGCATAAATATGTCGACTCAAAGTAGCCTGCTGCTGAAGACG